>NC_138975.1:6377000-7089000 GCF_055761805.1 Camellia sinensis | reverse complement strand
GTTTTGCCATGATAGCTTCCCTGATCATTGATGTAAGTCTAATCTTTCTGATGTTTTAGAACATCAAGTTCTTACTCATGGATATGAGTATAAACCAGAAACCCCTCCGTTTTCAGTACATTCCAGAATTTACATTAAGGCTTTAACAACTTTAAATCCTTATGTAAGAAAGAAAACTGAAACAGGACAAACAGTTTTAATTGAAACTAATCTTTACAGTAGTCAAGTAGCTGTACCAAAGTTAATCCCTTGGAAGGATATAACATTTCGCGAAAGATGGCATATTCCAAATGCTGTGCCCCCCAAACCAATTATTCAACATAACATTGATGATGTTATTCAGACACAAGGAGGTAACGTTTACCTTCAATTCCAGAAACCTTTACTTACCCGAAGCAGTTCTTCTAATGCTAGCTTCAGAACAGCACCAAGAAGTTTTTCCAACAACAGTTTCAGATCTATTCCACCTTATAGGATAGACCTTCCGGAATCCAGTCGACAGTCTGTTGACTCTATTTTCCAACAGATACCTTCTCGACCTCCTAGTAGGCCACTTAGTGATCCACAAGAAGATCCGATGAATTCAGAAATTCAAGGAATTAGATTATCCCAAAATAAGATTCCTCATGGTGTTTATACAACACCTCAACCAGATAGCCCAACAGCCAGTGATATGAATTTTGAAATTTAATGGATTTTACACCAGGAAGTGAAAATAGAAAAATATTAAACCAGGAATTTAATCAGGAAAAATACAAAGATTTTAGAAATTGGTAGTTTACTAATCATAATCCTGAACAGTTAGCAGAATATAAAACTCAATATTACCAACATCTTGAGTTACAACAGAAGCTGATCCCATTCGTAGAATGGTATCAAACAGTTAGGCAAACAGTTAGTCAACCCCAGCTAAATACAATTGAAGATCAGTATAAGACCTGGACGACAACTGAAGGAAAAGCTATTAATGCTCTCCATCCGCCTCCTCAAGCACTGGAGTTAGCTCCTAATGGTGAGACTACTCGTCAACCCTTATTAGCTACTGCTTACATAGATGCTCAATCAGGAAAATTTACTAAAACCGAAGGTTTAATTGTAAAACAGAATAATTATACCAATTTAATCTGTCAAACTATGAGTAAACAATTAATTCGAATTGAAGAAGCTATTTCCACTTTCAAAGATAGGAGTTCAGCTTTACCCGTTACCGGCTCTACTAACCTACATCCAGTTTCCATTAAACCACCTCTAGAGGTTACTAATTTTAAATTAAAAGCCTCTAATACAGAATTTATGGACACCCTTCTCCAGAAAATGCAAACATTACATGTTCGCCCTCCAGCATCGACTCCACCACCAGGACAATCCAGTGGCTCAATCCAAATGCTTAGAGCTGAGCCTATGCCTGAAGAAAATTTGTCACCAGAACAAATATATGAAATTCAAATGAATTTCCAAGAACCCTCATCTGTTAATAAACTCCATTCGTATAGTTCCTCTTGACCTGTCATGTTACCACCCAGTAGGAACTATTACGCTCGGCCGACTCCTCCTGATGTCTTCTATGAAGAGACTGACATCAATGATCAGGGAAGCTATCATGGCAAAACCACTCTAAATGGAATATACTCAGTTAAATTCAGCTGTTATTGCCGAAAAGATTGCAAAAGACAAAAACAGTAAAGGAAAAGGACCTGCACAGTAAAATGTCGGCACAACAGGAAAACCAACTTTAAAAAGAAGATGCCTTTGATCCGCAACTTTTGCTAAAGCAGCTCTCCTTTATCCGAAAAGAAAAGATGTTGTCTTCACAACCGACAAGCTTGATGATAAGGATAAGGTGTAATGTATTGGTCCATTAGAATTATTACATATGTCCTTCACTTTATCCGTTTTTGTATTATAAAAGGGAAGGCTTCACCCTTGTTGAAGCAGACTAGGTTTTGAATTCTCTCTCCTTTCTTCTTATTGTACTCCTCTCCTCTTGTAAAATATTTGTACTCCTTCAATAAAAAGTTGACAGTTCAGTGTGCATCATCCATGTCTGTAAGTATGAATGCCCTCTGTTAATGTTTTAGAACAGTTATTATCTTATTTAGAATTTTGGCAACATCAGAAAAATTATTATCTTAATACACCAGTAGATTTCTATACCCAACAGTATATATCTGAGCGTATATCAGAGTGTGATCAGCGTATAGCTGAATTGCAGACTCTAATTAACGAACAGATCTGTGCGTGGGCGGCCAGAAGGCCTCCACCACCTCAACAGTAAGGTAATGAGATCATATATGTTATAATTTGTTTTCCTTATACTAATATTATGTGTATGTTAATTCTTGGGTTTGTACTTTTGTAAGGTTAATTAATGGTTTAGGGTTAGTGGGACGTCACCCAAGTCGCGTGGGGATTAGGTCGTTTAGCAGAGAGTGCGTTTGACCGTCCGATGCCCGTAAGTCGTTGACAGACATGCTAACCTTGACCTTTAGTGAGCACCTTGTATGGTATCAGAGTCAAGTTTTAATTAACACATACTATAAATACAAATTAAATAAATTAGACATATATGATCGCTATACATCCATGTCTGAACAACAAGAAAATACCGTAGAAATACCAGGATCTGAATCAGTAACAACAGTAGGAAATACAGTCTCCTCTTTAGCCGAAACAGCTGAATTAGTAGCCTACCAGGATGTAAAGGAAGCCCTAGATAAATGGACTATCCCAACAGTAGACCCCAAGACTATTTATAAAAAAGGTCACTTTTAATTTTTCAGTAAAACGATAATCAAGACCTTTGAACATGCGTCTTGTATACATAATAATGATGAAATAATCCGATTAATTCATATAAATGATTTTATACCATTTTTAAAACAGTATAAATACATCCACATAGGATTAGTACAAATTGCCTTTAAACCTTTGACCCTTCTTGGTCAAAATACCAGTATTCAATGCACTCTTAGAGATGGTAGATGCCTAAACTGGAGAGCTTCGCTTATGGGAGCTATTGAGACAAGTCTGTCTCATGGACCAGTATATTTCGATATTTATCCGAATCTTAGCATAGCACTGTGTGATGCTAATCTTTCTGATGTTTTAGAACTTCGAGTTCTTACTCATGGATATGAGTATAAACCAGGAACCCCTCCGTTTTCAGTACATTCCAGAATTTACATTAAGGCTTTAACAACTTTAAATCCTTATGTAAGAAAGAAAACTGAAACAGGACAAACAGTTTTAATTGAAACTAATCTTTACAGTAGTCAAGTAGCTGTACCAAAGTTAATCCCTTGGAAGGATATAACATTTCCCGAAAGATGGCATATTCCAAATGCTGTGCCCCCCAAACCAATTATTCAACATAACATTGATGATGTTATTCAGACACAAGGAGGTAACGTTTACCTTCAATTCCAGAAACCTTTACTTACCCGAAGCAGTTCTTCTAATGCTAGCTTCAGAACAGCACCAAGAAGTTTTTCCAACAACAGTTTCAGATCTATTCCACCTTATAGGATAGACCTTCCGGAATCCAGTCGACAGTCTGTTGACTCTATTTTCCAACAGATACCTTCTCGACCTCCTAGTAGGCCACTTAGTGATCCACAAGAAGATCCGATGAATTCAGAAATTCAAGGAATCAGATTATCCCAAAATAAGATTCCTCATGGTGTTTATACAACACCTCAACCAGATAGCCCAACAGCCAGTGATATGAATTTTGAAATTTAATGGATTTTACACCAGGAAGTGAAAATAGAAAAATATTAAACCAATAATTTAATCAGGAAAAATACAAAGATTTTAGAAATTGGTAGTTTACTAATCATAATCCTGAACAGTTAGCAGAATATAAAACTCAATATTACCAACATCTTGAGTTACAACAGAAGCTGATCCCATTCGTAGAATGGTATCAAACAGTTAGGCAAACAGTTAGTCAACCCCAGCTAAACACAATTGAAGATCAGTATAAGACCTGGACGACAACTGAAGGACAAGCTATTAATGCTCTCCATCCGCCTCCTCAAGCACTGGAGTTAGCTCCTAATGGTGAGACTACTCGTCAACCCTTATTAGCTACTGCTTACATAGATGCTCAATCAGGAAAATTTACTAAAACCGAAGGTTTAATTGTAAAACAGAATAATTATACCAATTTAATCTGTCAAACTATGAGTAAACAATTAATTCGAATTGAAGAAGCTATTTCCACTTTCAAAGATAGGAGTTTAGCTTTACCCGTTACCGGCTCTACTAACCTACATCCAATTTCCATTAAACCACCTCTAGAGGTTACTAATTTTAAATTAAAAGCCTCTAATACAGAATTTATGGACACCCTTCCCCAAAAAATGCAAGCATTACATGTTCGCTCTCCAGCATCGACTCCACCACCAGGACAATCCAGTGGCTCAATCCAAATGCTTAGAGCTGAGCCTATGCCTGAAGAAAATTTGTCACCAGAACAAATATATGAAATTCAAATCAATTTTTAAGAACCCTCATCTGTTAATAAACTCCATTCGTATAGTTCCTCTCGACCTGCCATGTTACCACCCAGTAGGAACTATTACGCTCGGCCGACTCCTCATGATGTCCTCTATGAAGAGACTTACATCAATGATCAAGGAAGCTATCATGGCAAAACCATCTATGAATGGAATATAGATGGTGAATCCGAATACGGCATTTATAAGAAATTACATCAAATGTTGATGTACGCCACTGTTTGTCGCCAGTATAGTAACCAGGATCAAGCCATTGCGAAATTTATTATTAATGGTTTTACCGGACAACTCAAAGGATGGTGGGATAATATCCTCACCCTCACCCAACAGTTAGAAATTGTTAATTCCGTTAAAGTTGAAGTTGATCCTACCACACATCAACCTGTCCAACAACAGGATGCTGTTTACACGCTCATCCAGACAATAATTCTCCATTTTGTTGGAACCAGTACCAGTTCTCAGGACCGGGGCCGAGAACTCCTTCAGAACCTTCGTTGCCCATCTCTTACCCACTTTAGGTGGTACAAAGATGTTTTCCTCATCAAGGTTATGCAACGACCTGATGGTAACAGTACCCATTGGAAAGCCAAGTTTATTGATGGTCTTCCTACCCTTTTTGCTGAACGTGTTCGGAAAAAACTTCGGGACCGCCATGACCGGATGTCTATTCCTTATGAACAATATACTTATGGACAACTTTGCTCCATAATTACCGATGAAGGTCTTTCTCTGTGTAATGACCTAAAATTGCATCACCAAATGAAACAACAGAATCTTACCGGTAGAAAAGAATTAGGCGAGTTCTGTGAACAGTTTGCCTATGAACCCGTTATAAAATATCCCGGAAAACCTCGTAAGATTTCCTATAAGAAATCTTCAAAACCTTTCAGAAAAAAGTCACATAAGACTAGTCATCCGCAATCTACTAAGAAGTTTTATTCCAAGAAATCAACCAGTAAAAATAAAAGTAAAAATAAATCAGAGATCAAGTGCTACAAATGTGGCCAAATCAGACATTATGCTAACCGTTGTAAATCAAAGGCTAAAGCCAAGGTTAATGAATTAAATCTTGATTTAAGCATTAAAGAACAGATAATTCAAGCTCTTGAAGCTGAAGAAAATTCAACTGAAGAAGAGACCCCTTCTGAAGATGAAATTAATCAGTTATACTCCACTTCTAGTAGTGAAGATGAACCAGAAGAATCTTGTCCTTGTAGTACAAATCAAGAACAACTATCAGAAATCAATTATTGGAAATCAATTGTAGAAATGAATGGTTTACACTTAGGTGAACCTAGCAGTATTAATGTTTTAACCGATACTCAAAAGGATATGCTTGCTGTCGCAGACCAGATCCAAGATCCAGAAATAAAAATGAAATATTTAAAAATGTGTTATGAACACCAACAGACAATACAGGAAACGTCTCTTATACCCGATTATTCTTACAACCTCCAAAATGTAATTAACAGAATTCACACAAAACCGGTGTCAGAACAACCAGCTACACTCCAGGATTTAAAGATGGAAATTAATATTCTAAAAACAGAAGTCAAACACTTGCAAACTGCCAGTGAAGCCGCAATTAAAGATATTAAGTATCTTCATACCCAGTTACCCCATAAACCAGTCCAAGATAAAGCACCAGATAAAGCACCAGAAACTAAGTCTGAAACTTCTACTACACCATATCTGTTATTAGTTAATCAGGTAACATTCCAGAAATGGTATATAAAAGTATCTTTTATGATTAAACCTGATTTTATCATCAAAGATGCTATTGCTTTGGTAAATAGCGGAGCTGACATGAACTGTATCCAAGAAGGTCTAGTTCCTACCAGATATTTTGAAAAGACTACCCAGAGTCTAACCAGTGCAAGTGGTAATTCCTTACAAATCAGGTATAAAATTCCAGAAGCTTATATCTGTAATCAAGATTTATGCCTACCTACATCTTTTGTATTAGTCAAAAATCTTGCCCAGAATATAATTTTAGGCACACCTTTTTTATGTCTTTTGATGCCTATCCAGAAAATTGATCAAACAGGTATTTATTCTCAAATACAGGGAAAATCAGTAATTTTTTAATTTATAACAGAACCGTATACAAAAGAATTAGATTAAATTAGGGATCTAGTTATTTGTAAACAAAATCAGATAAATTTGTTACAAAAAGAAGTCCACTTCTTAACAACAGAACAAAGGTTGCAACAACCTTCTTTACAATAGAAAATTAAATTATTAGAAAAAGAGTTTCAAACAGAAGTCTGTGGTAATGTTCCTAATGCTTTTTGGAATCGCAAAAAATATACAGTAACTTTACCATATGAACCAGACTTTGATAAAAAATATATTCCAACTAGAGCTCGCCCTAGTCAGATGAAAAAGGAATATATGGAATTATGTAAATCAGAAATTAACAGTCTTCTTGAGAAAAAATTAATCCGACCTAGTCACTCCCCGTGGAGTTGTACAGCTTTTTATGTCAACAAAAATGCTGAACTTGAACGAGGAGTTCCACGCCTCGTTATAAATTACAAACCGTTAAATGACAAATTAAAATGGATCCGTTACCCTATTCTGAATAAGAAAGATCTTTTGGATCTCCTCCAGGATGCAATCATTTTTTCTAAATTTGATCTTAAATCAGGATATTGGCAAATTGAGATTGCCGAACAGGATCGATATAAAACAGCTTTTACTGTACCCTTTGGGCATTACAAATGGAACGTCATGCCATTTGGCTTAAAAAATGCTCCATCAGAATTCCAACATATCATGAATGATATCTTTAACCCGTATACAGAGTTTACTTTGTCTTATATTGATGATGTTTTAATTTTTTCTTCATCAATCGATCAGCATCTTAAACATCTTAATATTTTTAAGTTATCAGAAATGGTTTAGTTATTTCTGCCCCAAAAATGCAGTTATTCCAAACCACGATCAGATATTTAGGTCATAATATTTCCAATAGTAGTATTATACCTATTAACCGTAGTATGGAGTTTGCCTCTAAATTTCCCAATGAAATTAAAGACAAAACTCAGTTACAGAGATTCTTAGGAAGTCTTAACTATGTTAGAGACTATTACCATAATTTATCTGCAGATGCTAACATTCTGTATACCAGGTTACGAAAAAATCCACCACCATGGTCACCTGAATATACTTTAGCTGTTCGCCGCATTAAGGCTAAAGTACAACAGTTACCCTGCTTACAGTTACCTAATCCTAATTGGAAAAAGATTGTCGAAACTGATGCCTCCAATGAAGGATTTGGTGGTATTTTAAAACAGCTTAATCCCAAGACCTAGAAAGAGGAATTATTACGATTCCATTCTGGACACTGGAATAAAGCTGCTTTAAATTATCCAACCATTAAACAAGAATGTTTAGCCATTGTTAAATGTGTTATTAAATTTCAGGATGATTTATTAAACCAGCATTTCCTCATCAGAGTAGACTGCTCTGCTGCTAAACAGATTTTTAAACAGAATGTAAAAAATCTTGCATCCAAACAGCTATTTTTGACTTGGCAGAGTTATTTATCCAATTTTGATTTTGATATTGAATACATCAAGGAAGAAACTAACTCTTTGCCTAATTTCTTAACCCGTGAATATTTACAGAAATCTCATCAGGAATGACCAGCTGAGGCCATCGTGGCCGTGGTCGTGGCCGGGGTAATAACCCTCGCTATGATCCAACAGCATTTCCACCTTTAAGAGGTCAAACCAGTAATCCATCAGCTAAGGATATTCTCCTTAGGACTGAAGATCCGTACACCCCTAACAGTATTACTGAGGAAACAGTCCTCTGGATTGATACCGCAGATGAACAGTAGATGACTGACCCTTGGGAAATCAAGCGTCGTTATCTGACTACCCAACAGTCACCCCCTCATTTTGATCAATACCGGTACATTTATGAACAAATTTTAACTGAAATTGGGGCCTATGAATTTTCTCACAAATTACATGATGTTAACAAGGCCACCAGTCCTATTTCTTTCAGTAAAATTGTTATCCGTTCTATTATGCCCATTTCTCAATGGGGCATCCATCCGCACACTACCCGGGATCTCGATCTTCGTAATAAACAGACCAAATACACTTACTGGGATTATGTTGATACTTTCACCCAGGTCTTTTATTACCAAAATCCGATTAAAAACCATTCTTGGTTTATCCGTGTCAGCCCTGATCTCCTCAAAAACGATGTTCCTTCCTGGTTCCTCGTTTGGTGGGATAAGTTTGGGCTTTATCTTGATATCCTACCAGAACCTATCCGTAACACTTTCAATGAATGGCATGTGGCTTATTCTCGAGCCTATGCTCATTTGAATAAAAACCGTGATCTTTCCATCAGTAAATCTTTGGTCCATTTTACTATCCGTTTTAGCATCCCGTGGATATGGAAGTGGGATTTTGCATGTGATTATTAGAATAAGGTTCCCCGCCTCAAAAGGATTTATTTTGTCAAATGGTGGGATAAGGGTATGACCCCTATCATAACAGAAACTGTTCAGAAGATCCAACAACATGCTCAAGCCTGCTGGGAATCCGTTAAGCAACCAGCTCTTCCAACACCACCAGCATTATCCAACAATCTGTTTATTCAAATTCAACAGGAATTGAAACAACAGTACCCCCATCTTTCAGAACATGAATTAATAATTAAAAGCATGGATTTCCTGAAACAACAATTTCTGCAAACAGTTCCGCAGGATGATGACTCCTCCATGAAGTCAGGTACCAGTCAGCCCTCATCCGAACCAGACACTGATCCGGCCGAACACGTGTTAGCAGGAGAGTCTCAACTACCAGAAGATGAGGAGCCCAACTTGGGAGACTTTTGGGATTCCCTCACAGCTGTTATTGCCGAAAAGATTGCAAAAGACAAAAACAGTAAAGGAAAAGGACCTGCACAGTAAAATGTCGGCACAACAGGACAACCAACTTTAAAAAGAAGATGCCTTTGATCCGCAACTTTTGCTAAAGCAGCTATCCTTTATCCGAAAAGAAAAGATGTTGTCTTCACAACCGGCAAGCTTGATGATAAGGATAAGGTGTAATGTATTGGTCCATTAGAATTATTACATCTGTCCTTCACTTTATCCGTTTTTGTATTATAAAAGGGAAGGCTTCACCCTTGTTGAAGCAGACTAGGTTTTGAATTCTCTCTCCTTTCTTCTTATTGTACTCCTCTCCTCTTGTAAAATATTTGTACTCCTCCAATAAAAAGTTGACAGTTCAGTGTGCATCCTCCATGTCTGTAAGTATGAATGCCCTCTGTTAATGTTTTAGAACAGTTATTATCTTATTTAGAATTCTGGCAACATCAGAAAAATTATTAACTTAATACACCAGTAGATTTCTATACCCAACAGTATATATCTGAGCGTATATCAGAGTGTGATCAACGTATAGCTGAATTGCAGACTCTGATTAACGAACAGATCTGTGCGTGGGCGGCCAGAAGGCCTTCACCACCTCAACAGTAAGGTAATGAGATCATATATGTTATAATTTGTTTTCTTTATACTGATATTATGTGTATGTTAATTCTTGGGTTTGTGCTTTTGTAAGGTTAATTAATGGTTTGGGGTTAGTGGGACGTCACCCAAGTCGCGTGGGGATTAGGTCGTTTAGCAGAGAGTGCGTTTGACCGTCTGATGCCCGTAAGTCGTTGACAGACGTGCTAGCCTTGACCTTTAGTGAGCACCTTGCATGGTATCAGAGCCAAGTTTTAATTAACACATAATATAAATATAAATTAAATAAATTAGACATATATGATCACTATACATCCATGTCTGAACAACAAGAAAATACCGTAGAAATACCAGGATCTGAATCAGTAACAACAGTAGGAAATACAGTCTCCTCTTTAGCCGACGTAGCTGAATTAGTAGCCTACCAGGATGTAAAGGAAGCCCTAGATAAATGGACTATCCCGACAGTAGACCCCAAGACTATTTATAAAAAAGGTCACTTTCAATTTTTCAGTAAAACGATAATCAAGACCTTTGAACATGCGTCTTGTATACAGAATAATGATGAAATAATCCGATTAATTCATATAAATGATTTTATACCATTTTTAAAACAGTATAAGTACATCCACATAGGATTAGTACAAATTACCTTTAAACCTTTAACCCTTCTTGGTCAAAATACCAGTATTCAATGCACTCTTAGAGATGGTAGATGCCTGAACTGGAGAGCTTCGCTTATGGGAGCTATTGAGACAAGTCTGTCTCATGGACCAGTAAATTTCATATCCACGGCCTGGTGTAAAATCCATTAAATTTCATATCGCTTATGGGAGCTTCGCTTATACCATTTTCTATTTTCACTTCCTGGTGTAAAATCCATTAAATTTCAAAATTCATATCACTGGCTGTTGGGCTATCTGGTTGAGGTGTTGTATAAACACCATGAGGAATCTTATTTTGGGATAATCTGATTCCTTGAATTTCTGAATTCATCGGATCTTCTTGTGGATCACTAAGTGGCCTACTAGGAGGTCGAGAAGGTATCTGTTGGAAAATAGAGTCAACAGACTGTCGACTGGATTCCGGAAGGTCTATCCTATAAGGTGGAATAGATCTGAAACTGTTGTTGGAAAAACTTCTTGGTGCTGTTCTGAAGCTAGCATTAGAAGAACTGCTTCGGGCATTCATACTCACAGACATGGAGGATGCACACTGAACTGTCAACTTTTTATTGAAGGAGTACAAATATTTTACAAGAGGAGAGGAGTACAATAAGAAGAAAGGAGAGAGAATTCAAAACCTAGTCTGCTTCAACAAGGGTGAAGCCTTCCCTTTTATAATAGAAAAACGGATAAAGTGAAGGACAGATGTAATAATTCTAATGGACCAATACATTACACCTTATCCTTATCATCAAGCTTGCCGGTTGTAAAGACAGCATCTTTTCTTTTCGGATAAAGGATAGCTGCTTTAGCAAAAGTTGCGGATCAAAGGCATCTTCTTTTTAAAGTTGGTTGTCCTGTTGTGCCGACATTTTACTGTACAGGTCCTTTTCCTTTACTGTTTTTGTCTTTTGCAATTTTTTCGACAATAACAGCTGTGAGGGAATCCCAAAAGTCTCCCAAGTTGGACTCCTCATCTTCTGGTAGTTGAGACTCTCCTGCTACCACGTGTTCGGCCGGATCAGTGTCTGGTTCGGATGAGGGCTGACTGGTACCTGACTTCATGGAGGAGTCATCATCCTGTGGAACTGTTTGCAGAAATTGTTGTTTAAGGAAATCCATGCTTTTAATTATTAATTCATGTTCTGAAAGATGGGGGTACTGTTGTTTCAATTCCTGTTGAATTTGAATAAACGGATTGTTGGATAATGCTGGTGGTGTTGGAAGAGCTGGTTGCTTAACGGATTCCCAGCAGGCTTAAGCATGTTGCTGGATCTTCTGAACAGTTTCTGTTATGATAGGGGTCATACCCTTATCCCACCATTTGACAAAATAAATCCTTTTGAGGCGGGGAACCTTATTCTGATAATCACATGCAAAATCCCACTTCCATATCCATGAGATGCTAAAACGGATAGTAAAATGGACCAAAGATTTACTGATGGAAAGATCACGGTTTTTATTCAAATGAGCATAGGCTCGAGAATAAGCCACATGCCATTCATTGAAAGCATTACGGATAGGTTCTGGTAGGATATCAAGAGAAAGCCCAAACTTATCCCACCAAACGAGGAACCAGGAAGGAACATCATTTTTGAGGAGATCAGGGCTGACACGGATAAACCAAGAATGGTTTTTAATCGGATTTTGGTAATAAAAGACCTGGGTGAAAGCATCAACATAATCCCAGTAAATGTATTTGGTCTGTTTATAGGCAATATCTCCCTTAAAGTATTCAATTTCTACGGTATTTCCAAAGCTTTATCCTTGGTTCGAATTAAATAAACATAACTATATCTAGTATAGTTATTTACAAAAGTGATAAAATATTTTTTCCCACCTCTTGTTTGAATTGATTTAAAATCACATATGTCACTATGAATTAATTCAAGTGGTTCCGTACTTCTTTCAATTGAATGAAAAATGAGTTTTGGATAGTTTTGCCTCAACGCAAATTTCACATTTATGATTTGAATCAATGTCAAATTTAGGTAAACATTCCATATTAATTAATCTACGCAAAGATCCATAATTAACATGTCCTAGTCTACCATGCCATAAATTTGAAGACTCAAGCAAGTAAGAAGAAAATGTATTTTTATTAATAATTGAGGGTACAACGGTCATTACATTCATCTTGAAAAGGCCATCAGACTTGTAACATTTTCCTACATACATCCCATTCTTAGTAAGTACAAATTTATCACTTTCAAATACTAGCCTAAACCCATTCTTACTCAACAAAGATCCGGAAACAAGATTCTTGCGAATGTCCGGTGCATGCAGCACATTGTTGAGAGTGAGTTCCTTTTCAGATGTCATCTTAAGTACAATCTTTCCTTGTCCTTCAACTTTGGAAGTTGAGGAGTTGCCCATAAAAAGTTGTTCACTATTTTCCACTGCAGAATAAGATGTGAATATCTTTTTGTCGGCACAGATATGGCGAGTAGCACCAGTGTCCACCCACCATTCTTTAGGATTTCTGACAAGATTTGTCTCGGAAACAACTGCAGAAAGATTTATGGCATCTGCACCATTAGAAATTTTACCCATTTCGGTCATTTTGGCTTTAGCAACCTTCTTACTTGATCTTCCTTTGCCTTTACGTTTGTAACGGCAATCTTTAGCTCGATGTCCCTCTTTGTTACAAATGTAACACATGCCATTAAACTTGTACTTCTTAGTTTCCCCTCCTTTAGATAGCATTTTCTTCTGCCATATTTTAGCAATAGTTCCTAAGAACTTTCTTGGTTTTTCACCATGATTCACTGCCATAGTCTCAACATAAGGAGGGGTTGGTGTGATGGCAATCACCATACCAGTACTGGTTTGAACATTAGTTTGACCAATTTCAATAGCCATAAATTCTAAATTATAAAACAAAATTAGAATTAGAATTTACACTACACAGAAAATTAATTCCAAATTCACAGAATTAAATTCTGTAAAAATAAAAATAAAAAGAATGTAACTTTTATTTTTCAATTAATTTAGAAATAAAATAAAATTTTATTTAACCAAATTAATTCCACACAAAAAATTAAATTTCTGTTTTACTTCAATAATTAAAAACTTAATTTATTTTTAATTAAAGAACACTCATAAAATAATTTCTAAAAACCAAAATTAATTTCTAACAAAATTCCACAAGTATATATTTTGAATTGTTAATGACACCAGTATATTACTACTAGTTGTCAAAGAAAATACACAGTATATTACTACTATCTGCCAAATAGCATATAACCACTATTTATTTTTCCAACCAGAATATTAAATTGTAAATTCACAGAAAATAATTTTCTTTAAAAGAAGAAAGAGAAAAGGAAACAAACGAATAATTCTGTAAACAGAATAATTCGAATCTGTCTTAAGATTGTTGGAACAATCTTCTGTGTAAATAAAAAAATTTGAAACAATTCAAACAAAATAAAATAAAACTTACAGTATTTATTTTGTAGAACCGAATAAATAATTCAAAGACCAAGTCGGGTGTGTGACACTCTGTCCTTAAGACAGATTCGCCTTGTTGCGGTGCTTACGGTTGAGTGGCGTCTATCTCCTAGGATACAATGATCTTCACAAAATTGTTGTAGTACACCAAACAAAATTGTACGGCGAACCAAACCTTGTGTTCTATACTCTCTTAAATTTAATCTAAAACTAATATATGAAGAATAAATGCACTAGAACAAAATGGACAGCAAAGATACAAATATTCAGACTGATTTTCGGATTGGAAAACACTGCTGGAATGTTGGTATTTATAGGCACACAAGTGCTGACCGAACAGGTATAAAATTCAAATGAACAGGTGTGGTTTGAATCCAACAGGTGCTGTTTTGAAAACACACAAATATGCAAACTGTTCAACAGATTAACTGCTGGAATGACACTGTTTGAATCTGCCTGGGCAAATTTAAATTTGTCCAGTTTTGAACAGATCCAAAAAACAGCTTGGGCTCAAAAATCTGTTATGGAATAAAAGGAAGAGACACAATTGTTGGACAACAATTTGAATTTGAATTTCAAATTCAAATTTCAAAATTTAAATTAATTTTTCCTGCAAGAATTTATTGAAAAAATTCAAATAAATTGTCCAAAAAATTAATGTTTAGACTTGACCCAATCCACACTCTTGCTCGGCATGGCCGGACAGTGGCGGCCCGTGTGTGGTGGTTTTGGGCGAAGGTACACTGTGTCCATAACTCTTCCCTTCTACAAACTTGGGGTGCCCCTTGGGGCCCAACCCAAGTGTTATAGGCTAGAGCTTATATATACAAATAAACTCTCTAAAAGTTTCAATGTGGGACAAGCCTCACAAGGAAACCCACATTACAAACTTTAAATGTTCATTCCACGAACCCGAAAATGACGTCAAGTTCCCATTTACTCATAAATAATTTTGACGAACCGTCTTCACCGTGTGACTTGCCACGTGGCAAGGAACACTTCACCTCTTCGGACCCGCCCCAAAAGACGTTCGGGGCCCACTCAATTTTGGGTTCAAAGTTGGCCCAAAATAAGCTTTATAAAAACAACATTTTTCCAACAACACAAACATTATTTATTCGTAATACAATGAAGATTGGCCAACACTCAAAAATCCCATTGTCAATATAAAAATAATATAACTCATGAGAAAAAAATTAACTAATTTGTACAATAATGTGTTTATTATGTCGTGTGGTGTCATATGGTTGCAAACAAGTTGAAGGGATACAAAATTTATAGAGAGGAAGATGTGAGAGAAATAGGAGTTGATATTTAAATTTTGATTTTGAATTCAAATTTACATAATACTATGTTATTATGCGAGAGAAATAGGAGTTGATATTTAAATTTTAATTTTGAATTCAAATTTACATAATACTATGTTATTATGTCATGTGATTATCAACGAACAATTTTAGTCAAATTTTGAATGAATGCTAGTTATTAAGTAAATTGTATAAAAAAAATAAAAATATTAAAGACCCAAGAGGGGGGGGGGAAATAAATACCAATGTAGCAAAATAAAGAAACCTAGGAAGGACAAAACGTAAATTACTAATTTATATAATAAGGTTTTGTTTGGAAATAATATTTTTTAGTAATTTTTTATCAAAAATGTGTAGAAAAGTAGATAGAGTGATGTGATAATTTATAGTGACTTTTTGACATAATTGTCAAACGAGGTCTAAGTGTTATTGTGTCACTTGCTATGAATATGTTATTTTTTAGGCTAATTTTAAACAGCCTTCCTGATAGTTAAAATAAATTAAGAAAAAAAAATTAAATCCCCGAATAAAAATAAAAATTGATAAATAAAAAGTCAAAATAAAGATTTCGTTGAAACTTAAGTGATAGTGGTATAATTTATACTAAAAATGTAAGTCCATGATTTACAAGATTCAAGGTCAAGAATGGCCTCCACCATCCCTTGTTTAATTTGAATCTATCGGAAATCAAAATACAAAAATATTAAATTTAAAAAAGACAGAGTATAATATAATAATATTTTATTATGGTAAGTGGAATAACGTGTAGGCGACATTTTATTTTTGGCTAATTTTAAACCCCCCACATTTACTGTTAAAGCAAAATTATAAGAAGAAGTAAAAAAACATAAAAATGTTTTTAAAAAAAAATTACAAAATAAAAGTCCATCCACTAGCAAGATTGAAGGTCAAGGATGGGTTCTATATCTACTCCTAATTTAATTTGTGAAATCCGAACACGTGTACAACCTTTAAACCGCCACCGTCATAAGCAGTTGCTTATATCCAAACACACACCGACAGAGACCACGCACGGATATAGCTCACACACACCCTCTTCGCCATCTACTGGAACCCTCTCTCTCTCTCTCTCTCTCTAGAATTTATTTGCAATAATTACATGGCCCGATCTCTGTATCAAACCCTAATCCGAACCTCCCAACCGGGTATCTTCGTCCCCAAATCTCCTCCATCTCCACACGCGTCTCGTTTCGTATCCCTCCGAACCCAATCGAGCCAGTCGGAGAACTTCCAAGACTTCGATTCCGATCAACGCGAAGCCCTGGCGGTGCAGAAGATCGAGGACGCGATTCACCGCATAATCGTCAAGCGATCGGCCCCCGATTGGCTACCATTCGTCCCCGGATCGTCGTATTGGGTTCCGCCGCAGAGAAGGACCTACGGAATCGCCGATTTGGTTGACAAGTTGGCGAATTCACTCACCGAAGAGGAGGTTATGTCTCTCACCACCGCTCGCGGCTGGCCTTCTTCCGCTTTTTTCGTCACTGGTATTCCGCACCTGTAGCTCTTCTTTCATATATTTGTATATTTAATCTAATGTAAAGTTTGGTCCTTTTTGTTTGATATATATATATAGTTGCATGTAAATCAGAAAAAATGTGATGTAGAACGAATGTACGTAAACATTAAAATAGATATTGTGCAGATGAAATAATTATATTAAGAATTTGGATATGAAATTATTAGGATTGTTTTATTGATTTGAGAGTACAAAAAAGAAGAAAAAGGGATTGGTTAAGCTTATTTGGGTGGAGGTTTGGTAATTAAAGGTAAAGGTGTGAAGGTTTAGTGATGGTTAGTGATCTTTTGTAAGTTAGGGTGTAGGGTTAAGAAACTATATGATGCTTGAGATGATGTGGTTTTGTGGATTTTTAGAACAGACTATTTTAGGAATTTTTTGACTTTTTACAAAAAAATGTTCAGAAAATGAGAGAGGGTGATATGATAACTTATAATGACTTTTTGATTTTTTGTCTAAAACTTCAAGGTGCCAAACGAAGCCAATAGAAAAAATCAAAACGAAGAAGAAAAAGAATAAGAAGTCTAGGATTTGCACCTCATATCATAGGCTTAGGGTCGTTTGAGAAGTGATTTTTTGATTTTTTTTTTTTAGCTAAAATATGAGGTGAAAAGAATTGAGTGTTTATTTGAGAAGTGACTTTTTGATTTTTTTTAGTTAAAATATGAGGTAAAAAGAATTGGGTTCGTTTGAGAAGTGGCTTTATAGAGAAAAACATGCAAAAACGTAGAGAGATGGAGAAGGAATCTTTGATTTTTTTGGGTATGACTTTTGTGTTTTTTTGTCTTCTTGGTTTTTTCATGACTTTTTGGCTAAAACCCTTTCTTCCCAAATGCACCACACTAGTTAGAATAGCATCACACAATCTCAAAGAAGATACAATAGCTCTAAAAATAACATTTATTGAATTAGAATTGTCACATAACTTTATGTAGACTATAGAGAATTCCTTGCCTTAATATGATTTTTGGCATTTTTGCCTTGCTATTTGGAAACTAAGACATTTGACTTCTAAAATTTATCCAAACCAAAATACCAAAATACCCTTTAGTAAACTGGAAATTACCAAAATACCCTTCACACCTTCGCTTATGAAATACTAGAAAATGTGAAAGAAAACTACCAGAATAATACGTAACTGAAATAACCATAAAACAAGGTCCAATGAGACTTAAAACACTTGATTACACATGATTCAAATTGGTTGAAAGTGGGTTTAGCTTAAAAGCAAGCAATTTATAGACTTTATCACTTCTTTATTTCTTATGGTCTGCATCAAAAGTATTACTTGGGATGTGCATTTGCTTAAAGAATGTTAGAAGTTTTTGCTTTTGGGAGGAGCACAATGCTTCAATGCCACATAAGTCATTGCTTTTGATTTACCGATTGGTAATAATGGATTTTTTTGAATTTCAGAAATTTCTAAATTCACAGAAGTTCCATGAAATCATTAAGGCCTCGTTTGGCAAGAGGCTATTTTAGCCAATTAGCCAAAAAGTTACTAAATTAGCCAAAAAGCCAACAACCCATACCAAAAAGTCAAAGATTCTCTTTTCTCTCTACTTTTTGCACATCTTTTCGTAATTAGTCAAAAAGTCATCCCAAACATACAAGTTTTTTTTACCTACCTTTTTAGCCAAATAGCCAAAAAGTTACTAAATTAGCCTGTTCCCAAACGAGGCCTAAATGTTAATATTTTATTTGGTAGGGGGTGGGGTTTCACAAAATGTTTGTTTCAATTGTGTTAGAATAACTATGGTGTTCTGGGGACTATCATGATAGTTTCAAAATTTGTACATGATTTTTAGGTTGTACTAAATATAAACTGGTGCTATGTTGAATGCAATGGATTTTGATTTGCTATGCAATGTTTTTCTCAGCCGACCCCATTTGATGGGACTTAAGGCTTGGTTTGGTTTGGTTATGCAATGTTTTTCTCCCTTCTGATTGCAGATGCATCTCCAGATCCTGCAGATATAGAAACAGCTTCCAGAAACCCGTCACAGTCTGAAGATAAGGATGGATAAAACACATTTCTGACATGACTGGCATCTGAGGTCAGTGAGAGTTTCCACGACTAGCTGTATTTTAAGTTGAGTAATTGTGGCAAGTTTATTCTTCAACATTAACAGTAATAGTAAGGAGATGCATATGAAATAAGAAATATAAGTTCTAAATTCTTTGTTGAAGAATAAGCTTGAATAATAAGAATAATGTGTGCTTATTTTTCTTATCCAAGCATTTTCAAGTATTGTTGGATCATTTAGATGTATTATGTTGACTCGCAAGCTGTATTCATATATATAAAATTCTTGTTGGGTCATTTAGATGCATTATGTTGACTAGCAAGTTGTATACGTATATAGGATAATAAGCACACATATTGACATTCTTCCCTTGCTTGTCGATTTTTCGTTGTCTTCTTTTTTCTTTTCTACTTGTCCATTTTTCTCTAATAAATTTACTTTTCCGTTGCTGATAAAACACAAACACACACACAAATACTAACTTCTCTGGCTTCATTCTTAGCCTTACACCCTTGGTGGTAAAGCTCGTGTATAAATCATGAAATGATGAAATTTTCAACTCAACGATGACATTTTCCTTCTGTTAGTGTGGAGCACAGAAACCCTACTCAGTTTAGCATTTACATGATCAACTGATTTATAGGGAAACTTGTCAGGGAATGGCAAAAAACTAAAACAATCTTAGAGGTTTGAGAGGAAATTCTATCCTAAGAAATTGGACTTCTTTTTGCAACTCATGCTCTGAAACAGATAGTAGGAGCATTGTCCATGTTGTAGGCATTGCAATTGCCTTTCAATCTTCATCATCTTCAAATACATTTACTAAATTTTTGGCATGCCGTGTTGTCATAGGCCATAATACAATGATTTTATTGCATGAGTTTTAGCTTTGGTTTAGTACTTCTAAAATGGCACAATCTTTTAGCATTATGCTTACATCACTTGGGTTTGTCCAGTGATCCTTTTATATTTTCTTAAGATGTGCAAACTTGGAGACGCTTTTAGGATGTGGTTGGGGGGAAATAATAAAAACTTTATTATATCGTTTCTTAAAAGAAGTTTTGCCATTTTGCTAAGTGTCTCAGAGTCATAGTACTTGTTTGTCAACTGAGAATAAGTTTGATGGTAGTTGATAAAAATCGCTATCTTCATGTTCAAATGATGATTTTGTCATGAACATGCAACGATTCTGGTTGTAATCTACCTGTTTATATGTGCAGGCTCATCAACGCATAAATGTTATGTGGTATAATTAAGAAGAAGAAGAAGAAGAAGAAAGGTGTAGATTGAAGACATGTAACTTAGTGGGAGGAGCTGTACAGATGCAACCTGTGTAGTGTGGTGGGGGAATGCTGCTTAGTATCTCTCAAAAAATTTGGACTTTCATAACTCTCTATCTTATAAAGAAACCAGGTTGTCAGCCTGTAGTTTCATTGTATATTTTTTAGAACATCCCCGGTTTGGAAGTCATCTTTTATTGAGTAATATCATTTGTGGTTTTTACGCTCGCGGCTGCAGAGCTATTTCCAAGGGTTTTAGAAGTTTTAGTTATGCTTTTCTGCAACTTTCAACCATGTTTTCCGGCTCACCCACCCCTTTTGAGAACCAAATGGAAGGGGAAACACTGTCGAAGGGGACTGTGTAGCAAGAACAACACAAAATGCAATAATAATAAAATAAATCAAAACATGTTAGTCCAAAAGGTGGGTTCTTTGATGGATTATTGAGACACAAGAATTGCACCGGTGTAGAATATGTGAAGCCATAATAGTAAACATTGCCACTTTCTGTGATGGTTTGGGAACTATTATGTGGCTGTTTGGTAGCACTTAAAAGCAGCTTTTAAGTTAAGTTATTTTGATGTGTTTGGTAAACCTTAAAGGAATAAATTATAGATTTTATTAAGCTATTTTCAACTTAAACTTCTAAGCACCTCAGGCGGTGCTTAAATTTTCAGCTTATACGGGAAGCTGAAATGGGAGGATTAAAATGACGTAAATGCCTTTCTGAATTGATGCTAATTACATGTGTGCCATGTATATAAATCATTTTTCACTCATTCTTCCTCTCTCACACAAATGAAAGGGGCGATTTTCGGCGAGCATGTCGATTTCCGGCGAAGAAGCTCTCTCCCTCTCTGTCTCTATCTCTTCGTGAACCCGTCTGTCTTCTTCTTCGCGATAGCGATCGCGATCTACCATCGCAATCTGCACCATCGCGATCTGCCATCGCGAACCCGTCTGTCTCCCTCTCCCCGTCGTGAACCCGTCTGTTTCCCATTTGAACCATTGCAATCTGCACCATCGCGATCGATGTCGGCAGTGAGATGAGGAGGAGGAGAAGAAGCGGTTGCTGGCGGGATGGACCATCACGATCTGAACCCTAGCTCTCTCTCTCTCTTTCTGTGGATCTGAATGAAACCCTAGTGTCGATTCATCCCGCCGGAGCTAGGGTTTTCATTATTTATTTTATTTTATTTTTTTGGAGGTTTTTCAGTGTTTTTGTAATAAAAAAAACAAAGTAATTAATGAACAAAAAATAATAATTGATGCTAATTAATTGAGACTAATTAATTTTAAATGAAAAAATGAAAAAAAATTATATAAATTGATACTATTAATAAGAATATTGATGAATATATGTAATTGATGAAAAAATTAATAATAATTGATAATATTAATATATGTAATTTATGTAATAATTGATGAAAAAAATTAATATTGATGAATATATGTAATTTATATTAATTGATAATATTAATTGATGGAAAAATTGATACGTTAATATAAATTGATGAATATATGTAAATTGATGAATATATGTAAATTGATAAATTAATATAAATTGATACATTAACATAAAGAATAATAATGATACATTAATATAAAGAAAAAATGAGATATTACTAAAAATAATTAAAATGAATAATAATAATAATAAATTGGAAAAATTGGTACATTAATATAAATTGATGAAAAATTGATGAATATATGAAAATAATATGTAATGAAATCACAACCTTAATATAAATTAAAACATGAATATTAATTTTAATGAATTAATAAATTAAAAAAAAATTAACAAAGAAAGAAGAGAAGAAAAAAAAATTAAAAAAGAAAAGAAAAGAAGGTGAAAAAGAAAAGAAAAGAAAATAAAATGAAAAAGAAAAAGAAAAAAATATATTATAAATGAAATCACAAATTTTATATCCTATAAGGGCAAAAATGACAATTACACAGCTTATTTACCAAACACTACTCTACGACTTAAATCTATAATCCCACAGCTGCACTAAACAGGTTGCCAACTTATGTTCATAGCTGTAAATTATAATTAATTAGAGAGAATCAATTATTAATAAAATTACATTATAAAATTACTATAATTATATTAATAAAATTAAATATATATTAATAAAATTACTCAAAATACTCTATATTTGTTGAATCGAATTTATACAAAATTGAGTTTTATTTAAAAAAATTCTTAAATCAAGAGAAACTCAAATATGTAATCAAAATGTAACTAAAACTCTTCTATTGAACTACTGTTTGGTGAAAATGACAGTCCAATTTATTTTGTTTCATAAATCCCCTAAAGAGGAAGCGCATAATTAAATAAGGACAAAGTAAAATATTTTTTTTTCCCTTGAATAATATTGCTAGAGTAACATGTAATTATGAGACCGAATAACAGGTTACTATTAACATCAATTTCAACGGTAATAAATTATTATTATTATTATTATTAGTATTAGTATTTTTAAGAATTTCATAATGAACATAATCTTATTTGATAGATCTCGATGGAAGGATTGTAAAAATACTAATTTTATTAAAAATCAACATTTATATCAAAAGTTACATTATTTTAAAATTTAATATTTTGGTAATAGTGAAAAAATTTTTGTGTTTGTTCTTAATACATTAAAGTTTTATTACGAAATTTTTTTGACCAAATCTCCTAAATTTTTACAGTGGTGCTACATATACTAATTAGACCTCGTTTGGAAACAGACTATTTTAATAACTTTTTGGCTAAAATATGAGGTAAAAAAAACTAGTATGTTTGAGATGACTTTTTGACTTTTTATGAAAAAATGTGCAAAAAATATAAAGAAAATAAAATTTTTGACTTTTTAGTATAAGTTGTTGGCTTTTGATTTTTTTAGTAACTTTTTGACTTCTAGGCTAAAATAACCACCTGCCAAACGAGGCCTTAGTGTACATACACTAGTTATGACATTATTATTAATTTCACTCATTAATCACATTATAAATATTAAAATTTTCTTAAATTATATCATATCATCAATTAATACATTAATTAATACATTAATTGATACATATAACATTATTCAAGCTATTTTGTGACTCTTAAATATACCAATTTATCATTAATGAAGTTTCACTCAAATTTATGCTTTCCTCCCAAATAAAGGCGGAAGATGGCTAAGTGTTATTAGTCTCGTTTTATTAATTTCTTACCATTTGTAAAATATAATAATCTATCTGCTATCTCCTAGTAATACCACCAATGGTAAAAAGTGTGAGCTACTCTTTTTATTTATTTTATTTTATTTTATTTCTAAAATATCCTTCTCAAAATTTCTCAGCCACCTGCACCCTGAAAAGGGCAGGCACCACTGTTACCAACAGGTGCTTGGGTTTGTTTCATATATGAATACGAAATGGGTGGTTGGTACAGTTACATTGAAATGAGATTGACACCAAATTTTATTACGATGATATTATAATTGGAAACTGACACGAATGGTGAAATTTATTAAAACCAATATAATTATTAAATTCGGATAAAAATTTACGACGATATAAGTATCTAGTAAGCCCAAATTCAATATGAATGTTGTTACCTACAACGCGAATGCCAGTACAATAAAATCACTATACTTTATTTAATTCAATTTAATTCTTAATATTTTTTAATTATAATTTATTATTTTATAGTAGTATCTTGTATATAATTTTACAACGATTTTGAGAGTAGAAAGCCATTTAAAATTATGATGTTGAGAGAGAGATTTGCACTGAACAATAGGCCGAGCTATACCAACACGGAATATGGTGTTGGGTCGTGAAAGAAGAACTTGGGATGCGTTGTGAGGCCGAATTGGATCCACACTGAATATGGTGCAACGCCAGATTAGAATTGTCTGAGATGTATTAGGCCGAGCTAAGACTGCACAAAATACGATGTCAAACCGAGTTTGACCCATGTGGATTATGGTGTTGGACTAGACTGGGTCGAACAGGTTCACGGCGGGGGCCAAGCTGTTGACGGTTCGGATTGCAGTTGTGAAGACAAACGGTCCATGAGACCACGGTGCGTAGCCAAGATGCCGAACAGCGTGCCCGACTTTGGTCGGCACTGATAGGTCGGTTTGGTTCGGCTCCACATTAAGCAGTCCAATGTGATGTTTATGTTTTACCAAGTAATAGCTCGGTTCAATATTCCATGTGGACCAATGAAGAGAAGAGGGGAATCAACTCCTAGTATGCATCAATACCGTTTGGCAGTTTCGATCTCTACACATGTAAGCAAGGTAAAGAGGGGCACAGCCACCTGTCCAGGAAGGACAACAGAGGTAGTGCGCCTACAATCTTTGAGACTACATGGCCAGCCTTGAAAATGAGGAAGAGGTGCACGTTGGAGGTAAGAAACCTGAAGTAATCTTGAACTCTCTCTCTCTCTCTAGAGTGCTTTGCCTTCTCTTTTCTCCTAGAAAGCTAACTTAACTGTCGGAGGGCGTTTTTCGGCAAACCCATCCGCCGGGTAGCTCACCTTTGTTTTGTTCACATTGCGACGAGTCCTAATGGAGTGAGACGAGCTTGGTAGCAAGAAGGTACAGAGCGAGGCGAATATTTCTCCCCCGTACAATTGGCGTCGTCTGTGAGAAGTTCTTTGACAGACAAACCTTGTTTTACTAGCCTTGTTGACTATTTTCCATGGCAAACATCGACGAAACACCGCTGTTCGTGGTCGACAGAATCACTCCAGAGTCAATCCGGAGAAGAGATGGCCCTTTCTCTATTCCGACCATGGCGGGCGTAAAGACCTCCTCTAAAGGGCAGCCCAGGGATGCGCGAGACAAATGCGCGAGGAGCTCTTATCATTCAAAGAGTCCTGAGGGTCGCAGACAACGAGGAGAATCATATGCTTAGCGCCTGGAGCACAAACTCAGAGACCAGGATGCCCTTATTCGAAAGATGGCGGCGGAAATGAAAACGTTGAAGCGACAAATCAAAGAGAAGGGTGTTACTGGAGTGGGCGACTACAGTGAACGTACCCAACCCCGTCGCTCCGACAATTATCACTAACGGGGGACAACTTCGCTCTCCATCAGCAGAAGCTACGGCGTCGGCGATTCCGATCCACCAGTGGAGAGATCTCATACGCGCAACAACAGCTACCGTCCCTCACATCTATTGACGATGTTGAGATACTCTTACACCGCCCGTTCGAAGGACCTGAGGGACGTACTAGAGGAGTGAGCAAGCCCTAGAGAGGCCCAAAGAGTGTCAGCGTTGCAAAGGCTGAGTCCCCAAATTTGTTGCAGTGAAGAGGTGGCCATGACGCCGCCTAGAGTGGTGGTTCCAGCACCGGTGGATAGAGACTTGGCATAACTCACTGCCTCCCCGCTGTCTCCAGAGATAGAGAGCACGTCCCTCCCTGCCGGATTCGATCAACCAAAGTTCACGCTGTATGATGGGAAACTGACCCATACATGCATGTTAGTCATTACCGGCAAGTAATGGCAGGCCATCAGCGCAACGATGCCTTGATGTGCCTCATATTCCCAGCAAGTTTGGGAGAAATGGGGTTGAAATGGTTCGAACGGCTCCCGGAGGGGAGTATCGAGGAGTGGCAACAGCTAGCGGAAGCCTTTGTCACCAGATTCAAGACCAACACTCAAACATCCAAAGAGGTCGACCACCTCCTGGGCATCAAAATGGAGTCAGGCGACTCTTTGAAGGTATACAATGCCAAGCATTGAGAGACTTACAACGAGATCCTGGATTGCCCCACCAATTTGGCAATCGCCCAATACAGGTGAGGTCTGCCAGTCGAACATAGACTGCGAGACTCGCTCACGATGCGCCAGCCTACAACCATGGAGTCATTAATGCAGCGGATAAATGAACACATTCGAGTTGAGGATGATGCCGCCACTGCCACCACAACCGAGAAGGAAAATTCAGTTGCGGCGGATAGATGTGTGGCTGGGAAGGTTCACTTGGTAGGGTAGAAGGATAACTACCCTAATAACCGAGCTAGAGAACAACAACACGGTGTTAACCGCAACGACAAAAACAAAGGATGCGGGAATGACCAGGCTAATGCTCCTCGCAACGAAGAGGAGGATGCCAAGAGAAAATTGAAGACACAAACCGGCATCACCATTGTTTTTAAGATTCCTATCTAACGCATCCTCAGTGAAATTCGAGATGAGCCACATGTCCGTTGGCTAGCAAAGTTAGGGGATGCACAGAGGGGATTCAACTCAAGATATCGCTACACTTTCCACGAAGAAATGGGGCACTGCACAAAGGACTGCGTGCCGCTAAAACAACACTTGGAAGAGCTGGTTGCGGCTGGGCACTTAGACCAGTACATAGATGGAGGCATGAGGGCTGCTCCGCAAGGGCAAGCAAAACCAAATGGCGTTGCTGTCTTGGATGCAGCACCCTAAGGAGTCATCAATGTTATTCACGGTATCATCGAGCCCGTGCGAGTTTGCGAGCTCAGGAGGATGATCAAAAAAGCCGAACACATAAGGGAAGTGCTCTTTATTCAGCCCGTTGTAAAGAAAGGGAAGACCGAGATACAAGACATCATGACCTTTTCTAACAAAGACTTGGAGAGAATTCAAACCCCACACAACGATGCCTTGGTAGTAACGCTTCGTGTCAAGGATTTTGACATTAAGCGAATTTTGATCGACCAAGGCAGTTCGGTCGAGATCAAATACTACGACACATTCAAACAGATGAAATTGGAGGAATGGCCGATCGGGAAGATCATTTTGCCAGTCAAAGCAGGGACAGTAACAAAGCAAGTAGAGTTCTGGGTGCTGAAGGTCCCATCAACGTACAATTTGATCTTGGGGAGGGGTTGGCTGCATGCCATGCAGGCAGTGGCTTCGACTTATCATCAAGTCATGCGTTTCCCCGCCCCAACCGGACAAATTAAAGAGGTCTGAGAAGACCAAGTCATGTTGAAACAGTGCTTCATCGCGGTTAACGGAAGCCGGACGGCGAAAGGCTTTGTTCAGATGATAGAAGGACCAGAAGACAAGGAGGTCCTGGAAAATGTGGGCTGAAAAGTTGAAAAGAAATCAGTTGAAGACTTGGTGGAGGTTCGGATTGATGAGAACGATTCAAGCAAATTCTTCCTCTTAGGCTTGTCATTGTCTAGCACCGAGCGGATGGACTATTTCAACTTCCTGGTCTCCAACATTGAAGTTTTTGCGTGGACGCCTTACGATATGCCTGGCATCAACCTTAGCTTCATTTGCCAGCAGTTGAATGTATTTCCCAATACACGGCCAGTCATACAGAGAATACGAAGCTCGGCCTTGTAGCATACTGATGTGGTGGCGGAGGAGGTCAAAAACTTGTTGGAGGCTGGGGCAATTGAAAAAGTACAATACCCCAAATGAATCTCTAACACGGTGGTGGTACCGAAGAAGAATGAAAAATGACGGGTACGCGTTGACTACAAGACGGTCAACCGTGCTTGCCCAAAGGATAATTTTCCGCTCCTAAGAATTGACCAACTGGTGGACCTTACCACTGGTCATTGGAGATTTAGCTTCCTTGATGCATACCGCGGCTACCACCAAATCACCATGTACAAACCGGACAGAGAAATCACTTCCTTCACCACGCCGAGAGGCTTGTATTGTTATAAGGTTATGCCATTTGGTCTCAAGAATGTCAGGGTGACCTTCCAAAGGATGGTGACCAAAATGTTTGCTCCTCTTTTCGGATGCACTATGGAAGCCTATATTGACGTCATGGTAGTGAAGAGCAAAGATGAATCCTAATACCTCTCCGACCTAGCTGAAATGTTTGTTATCCTCAAGCACCATAAATTGCGCTTAAACGCTTTTAAGTGCACTTTTAGTGTGGGTACGGGAAAGTTCTTGGGTTTCTTAGTGACAAATCGGGGTATAGAAGCTGACCCTTCACAAATCAAGACAATTCAAGAGTTAGAGCAACCAAATTCCACAAAAGACGTGTAGCATCTCGCTGGAATGGCAGTCCCGTTGAATAGATTTATCAATCAGTCATCAGATCGCTGCAGGCTCTTCTTCAAAAGTTTGAAGGCCAAGTTTTTTTGGAATGCAGAATGCGACCGCACTTTAACGGACTTGAAGGCTTATATCTCTTTCGCTCCGATTTTGGTCACCCTGCAGCCTGAGAAAGAGCTCTATCTATATTTGGCTGTCTCTTAACATGCAGTAAGCGTGATGCTTGTCTGAACTGAGGGGATTCAACATCTCCCCATCTTCTATGTTAGCAAGACACTACTCCCAGTCAAATCAAGATATCTGCCGCTTAAAAAATTGGCCCTAGCCTTTATAATGGCCTCCAGAAAGTTGGCACACTATTTCCACGCCCACATAATAGTAGTCCTAACCGAATTCCCACTTAAGGTGCTCTTTGAGAAGGTAGATTTCAATGATAAAATTTTGAAGTGGGCGGTAGAGCTGGGGCAGTACGACATTAAATTTTAGCCCCGCACAGTTATCAAAGCACAAGCCCTGGACGATTTTGTCGCTGAATTTGCACCGGGCACCCACCTCGTCTGTTCAATAAACTTGGCGCATGATACAGAGCAAAGGGAAAGGATTAGTGCGGATTTTGCACGACCCATAATGTCGACGTTGCCGTAAGAAGATGAGGGGTAAGCAATAGGCAAGCAAGACAATTCTGAGCGGGCAGAGTAAGGGCCGGCTGACTTACCAACCGACCAAACGAGTGCGCATACAGGAAAGCTGCAGGTGGAGCAGGCCAGTGCCCTGGATTTAAGAAACTTTCAAAACCCTTTCGACTATTGGAAATTGTTCATTGGTGAGATATGAAAGCTCTTCGTCGATGGAGCCTCCAACAAACATGGCGCCGGGCTGGGGGTCGTGTTAACCTCGCCAGAAGGACTGACCATTGAGCATGCTATTACGCTTGGATTCCTAGCGTCGAACAATGAGGTGAAATACGAAGCCCTTCTTGCCAGCTTGAAGAGCACTCTACGAATAAAGACATCAGAGCTTATGGTATTCAGCAACTCCAAATTGGTAGTCAACCAGGTCTCTAAGGAATATGAGGCCAAGGATGAAATAATGGCCAAGTATCAAGCACCGGTATGCGCGGAGGTCAAAAAGTTTGCCGCGATAAGAATGGAGCAAATCAACCGTGAAGAAAATAGTCAAGCCAACGAATTGGCTAGCCTGGCATATATAAAAACCACATTTCTCAATCCTTTGATGATAGAATTCTTGCCCCGACCAAGCATCGAGGAACCAGAGGCACCCGAGGTACTCTGCACCGACTTGGGACCATCCTGGATGGATCCAATCATTACCTTGCTAAAAGATCGGGTCTTGCCTATCGAGAAGAAGGAAGCCAACAAGATAAGGGCCAAGTCTAAGCGGTTTTGACTCTCTTTATCTAGTGTCTTATACAAGAAATCATTCACTGGACCATTTCTAAAATGCGTCCACCCCAGCAAGGTTGACGCCATTCTTTTTTAAATTCATGAGGGCATATGTGGCAGCCACATTGGGGACAGATCATTGGTGTACCGAACAATTTCCCAAGGATACTGGTGTCTGTGCATGCAAGCTGATGCTCAGAAATATGTCCGTAAATGCGAGAAGTGTCAGAAATTTGCTCAATAAATCAATTAGCCGTCCAGAGAGTTGCTCCCCTTAACCAGTCCTTGGTCATTCGCATTATGGGGGCTGGACATTGTAGGACCACTTCCAACCGCGCCGGGCAATCACAAATTTTTTATTACTGCTTAGTGACTACTTTACCAAGTGGGTTGAGGCTGAGCCATTGGTCACCATCAAGGAGAAGGGTGTTAAGAAGTTCGTCTGGCAAAATGTAATCACTTGGTTCAACCAAATTCCCTCATCTCGGATAACAGTACGCAATTTGATGGGAGACTCTTCTGCAGATTTTGCGAAGAGTTGAAGATTGAGTTTTACGATTCAATATTAGCCTACCCTCAATCAAACGATCAGACTGAAACTTCAAACAAGACTATCTTGGACAGGCTGAAGAAGTCGCTGGAAAAAGCTAAAGGGAGGTGGGTCAAGGAACTCCCCAACGTACTCTGGGCATACCGAACCACTCCGAGACATTCAACCGGGGAAACTCCATTCACCCTGGCATATGGCATGGAGGCGGTCATACCCTTGGAAATCAGATGCCAACCATCCGATCTAAACCTTGAACAGTGAAGCTATCGCCCTGGAGTTGGATCTAGCCGAATAAAGAAGAGAAATGATGCTAATTCACATTACGACCTATCAACAAAAGCTCTCCAAGAAATACAATAAGACCGTGCATCCGCACCTATTCAAAGTTGCGGACTGGGTTTTGAGGAAGGTGATGTGCAACACCTTGGTCCCCAGTGAGGGCAAATTGGGAGCAAACTGGGAAGGTCCATACAAGATAATCGCCTTGTCGGCAAAGGGGCATACCATTTGGAGGACTTGGATGGCATAGCTATTCTAAGACCATGGAATGTGGCCAATCTCAAGCTGTTTTACTTTTGATATGTAATCTCCCTTCCTTTGTAATCAAATTTGGCTTTTCGACATTGTTAATAATGTTTGCTGCGTAATGGAAAGGACCCTGTTATTTGTCTTTATGTCATTTTTTCCCATGTATTAAAAAAGTGTTGCATTTAAGCTACTGAGTACTAGGGGCAACCTAGTCTTGGTTGTAATGGTTCACCGTGTAGAAATTTGGGCACAAGACCGAATTGACTTCACTCAGTCCGGGCAATGGTTTGGGTCATTGCTGATTGTGATCGCTTGTTCCGAGCTGATTTTGCTCGCCTCCTTCGAGCTAATTCTGCTCGTCGTCCCCGAGCTGCTTTTACTCACCAGGAAGAAAGTTGGTGTTCTACCCAACTAATAACTTGGGATCGAGCTGATTTTGCTCGCCTCCCCTAAGCTACTTTTGTTCGCCGAGAAGAAAATTGGTGTTCTACCCAACTAGTAATTTGAAACTGACCTGATTTTGCTCGCCTCCCGATCTAATTTTGGTCGACCCAAAAAAAAATAGGGGGTTGGCTTTATGCCCAACTTTTGATTTGAAATCGAGCTGGTTTTGCTCGCCACCCACTCGGAGGGACATTGCGTTTCCTCATATTTAAACTGGCTAAATCCATTCAGCAAGAAATTATTTAAGTTTGTACTCTCTGGGCAGAAATTAGCTCGGTACATTCAAGTACTATTCACATGTGTAAATTTATTTCAGCCATATCCAAGTTAGCACTATGGTTATTCAAGCGAAGAAATGAAATTGAAGAAGACAGATGCATACGGCGACCAAAAAGTGGCTAATTCTCATTCATCAAACAGTTCGGTTACATAAGTGGGAATCATAGCCTGGTTACAACAACAAAAAAAGGAAATACAAAAGCGCCTAATCTACGTTCACAATTTCCTCCTACTCGGCTTGATCTTCTTCGATCATGTTTACCGTGAGCTCATCTTCAATGATGGGGCTCAGATCCGATCCCAGTTCGGGCCCTTTGCCGCCCGGCTAGTCTTCTTCCTCATGGACCAGCCGCCGACTCTCATTAGTCGGTGGGGGGAGTGCAACCTTAGCCACGCTAGCCGCCTGTGATGCCTCAATCAATTTCTGCTGTACGGCTACAGCGTAGGTCTGCATGTGCGGAGGAATGAAGGCAAGTGGAGGGTTCTTGAAAACGTCAGAGTCAGAGCCATAGCCAAACTTCTTTGCGTCAGCTTTCTAGCCGTATTGAAAGAAGATATCTTTCGTTCCCTCCACTTGTCGTACGTACACCTTCTCTCCTTCAGCATAGCCGCGATCTTCCGCATCGTCGACTTTCTTCTCTAACTTGGTCTTATGTGCAGCGCGGAGCTTGCGCAGCTTGGCCTAATACCTATCCTTCTTGGCTTGCACCGCCTTTTGCTTATCCTCTTCGGCCTTTGCAAGCTTTTTGGCCATCTGATCTTGCTCAGCTGTCAGCGCCTCATGTGCGGTCTTTAATTTTTCTAGCTTGGTCGCCTTGGTCTTATTGTCAGCGATGGCCTCTCGCAAACTTTGTCACACAGAGATCATGGGCTCATAGACCAAATAGTTCTTCTGCGGCGCCTGCAACAAAATAGACGTTAGCACATCGAAACCGAGTAATAAGTTGACAACAGAAGGGCTAGAGGCTCGCTTACTTACCAACATAATTGACTTGGTCGCCGAGCGGAGGACTTTTAGATCGGACAATTCCTCGTGCTTCTTTATGTCTGCTGGGAGGAGTAAACCCTTGGTCATGTTGAAGCCGAGCGAATAATCTTTGTTAGTATAGACCGAGTCAGCCGAGTTCACCACTCGGCCTTTATATTTAAGCTCGGGCGACCAAACTGGCGGGGCAGTGGAGCGCGCTGATTGCTCGGCCAAAGGTTGGTCAGGCTGTTCCCCCTAGTCAGTAGACGGTAGCTCGGTTGAATCCTCATCGACTAAGCGTTGCTCGGCTTGTGTCCACCTCAGCCTCTTCTTCGACCGGCCAGCACCTTGTTCGCTGGCCAGAGCTAAAACTGGGCCAGATTCCTACGCAGATGGCCGTGATGATTGGCTCGTTGCCATCTCAACCGGTAGAGAATCCCACGGTTTGTCGGTGATCATGGACTTGATGGCTCGGATTTTAGCCATTTCTTGCTCAACAGTTAAGGGAACAATTCTGATCGGCGGAAGATTTGGATTCGGCTTTGGAGAAGGGGCACGAAGGAAATCAGTAACCTTGCTTTTTGTGGTGCCATGTGTTGGTAGCTCGACTCATATCCGAGCAATTTATGAGACTCACATTCTTCGATTGGATGCTGTAGAGCAACTCTGATAGCCTCTTGGTTAGCGTGAGAATAATTGTCCGCCAAGAGTTTGTAATTTGCAAAAATAAAGTAAGTATTAGGTCGGCAGAGACAGAGCATATACAAAATTAAAACCGTGCTGAGCTTCTCACCAGCGCTCCCAAAGTTTTTCCATATGTACCAGCCCGATATGGGCACTTCGGTGTCTTCATAATGGCCAGACACCCATAAGAAGTCATCATCATTCATCTTTGTATCTGGGTTACCCTTTACAAGCTTTGCTCGGCCTTTTCTAACCTTCAAGTACCAGCAGAAGCCCCATTTATTCTTATTAAGTGTGTATTGGTAGAATATCTCGGCAAGACCGAGGTTCAAACCGAGTATCCGGTTCAGCGCGGCCACGCCGTTTATTATTTTGTAAGTGTCGTTAGAGACCTGGGTTGGGCACAACCTAGTTTGCCTAAAAAACTCACAGACCAAGGACTGGACCAGGAAGCAGAGGCCACCCTGCACTATAGATACCATAGTGAAGGGGCAAATGTCCAATTTGCCCCATAGGGTGTCTCCTTTTTTGGCCTACTCTAAGTGGACATCGTCTGGAATGTTGAATTCCCTATGGAACTCGGCCATGGCCCCAAGGGAGCTGACCATAAAACGGTACTTTCCCGTTTTTCTCGGCTCTATTTCGTTATTCAATCTAAGTTATTTCCCGAGGAATAATTGCTTGGTCTGCGAGCGTCACCAATTCCCAAGGATGAGGTGTCTCTGGTTGGTCCTAGTTTCTGCATTATTAAAACCAAGTATTAGCGCGAAAATACTTTGCACGACTTCAAGGTCTAAGACATGAGGTCTCAAGCCGGTTTCGGGCCTTTGTTTCAGACATTTGGTTTCCTAGCTCAGTGCAATAACCCTACAAGCTCATTGCGCGGTCTCCGCTCCTTGGCAAAACCACAAACGATTTTTAGCCTGGCTCAATCATGTTTTTGGATCTAAAAGTAAAATTTTGCTCAATTTTATCCAGAATTCATGCTGTTCATCATAAATGTGAAGCTCACACACTGAAGCTAAAGAGAATAAGGGATACAGTGGCCCCATTTGTGTTTTTTATTCCAGTTTTGCTGAATTTCTACAAATGCCTATCAATTTTACCCCATAAGAGGGGCATTGATAGTGTTTCAACAATCTCGAATAAAGAAGGATGAAAAAACTCAAAGAACAACAATGGAAAAAAGTTAAAGGTAAGAATAACTTACGGATTTGGGCACCAAATCGAGTTTCAATCAACCTCGACCTGTACTACGATGTTCGCAAAGATGGAGAACATTGGAAGTGGTACAAGCAAGAGCAACGGCGGTGAGGGTGGTAGAAACTCAAGGGTTTAGGGCTTTGTGCAGTGAAGATGAATAGTGAAGGGATTTGAGGTTTAACCTTTCGTGTATATAGGTAATGATGACGAGGCGCCAACTTTTCGAATTTTAGAGATAGTAGGGACAGTTGTGAGGTTGCACAGAACCAATCAAAGGGGGCCACGTGGCATCAAAAAGATGGTTTGTCAGTACGGCTGATAGATTGATGACAAGACGACCGACGCAAGCCTCAATGAACGATCAAAGCGAATAACTCGGTCAGAATTAGTTATCCCAATTACACTCAGCTTGGATGGGATTAATGGGCAATTGAGAGAGAGATTTGCTTCGAACAATGGACCGAGCTACACCAACACGGAATATGGTGTTGGGCCATGAAAGGAGAACTTGGGACACGTTGTGAGGTCGAATTATATCCGCACTGAATATGGTGCAACGCCGGATTAGGATTGTCTGAGATGTATTGGGCCGAGCTAAGACTTCACAGAACACGATGTCAGACCGAGTTTGACCCACGTGGATTATGGTGTTGGGTTAGACTTGGCCAAACAGGTTCACGGTGGGGGCCGAGCTGTGGACGGTTCAAACTGTAGTTGTGATGACAGACAGTTCATGAGACGGCGGTATGTAACTGAGATGCCGAACAGCGTGCCCGACTTTGGTCGGCGCTGATAGGTCGGTTTGGTTTGGCTCAACATTAAGCAGTCCAACGTGATGTTTATATTTTGCCAAGTAATAGCTCGATTCAATATTCCACGTGGACCAATGACAAGAAGAGGGAAATCCACTCTTGGTATGCGTTAATACCGTTTGGCGGTACGACAAGCACTATTTAGTGGTTTCGATATCTACACGTGTAAGAAAGGTACAGGGGAGCACAACCGCCTGTCTAGGAAGGACAACAAAGGTAGTGCGCCCATAATCTCTGAGGCTGCATGGCCAACTTTGAAAATGAGGAAGAGGCACACGTTGAAGGTAAGAAACTTGAAAAAATCTTGAACTCTCTCTCTCTCTCTAAAGTGCTTTGCCTTATCTCTTCTTTTAGAAAGTTAACTTGACCGTTATAGGGGTTTTTCGGCAAACTCACCCGCCGGGTAGCTCACATTTGTTTTGTTCATAGTGCGACGGAGTCCTAATGGAGTGAGACGAGCTTAGTAGCAAGGAGGTACGAAGCGAGGCGAATATTTCTCCCCCGTACAGATGCTTATCATATATTCATGTTGATATGAAATCAATTTTAACTTGATCTTTTCTGATTTAAATAATAAATTTATTGGACATTATTTTTTGATGCAAGTTATATATTACACTTCTTTAGGAGTACTCAATTTTTGGTGTTTAGTTCATTTGGGTTCAATTAGGTCAATAATTCATAGTTTAGTATGAAAATAAAATTTGTATGAAATTCAAAGTTCGGTGCATTTCATTGATTAATTTTTATATGAATTTTTTGTTTTTATGACACTATTCAAAAGCATATATAATTCTTGACTTTTTAATGTTCTATAATAGCAATAGGTTACAATTTGGCATTTATGAGTATCGTGGTACCTCTTTCTCTTTTATAACTTGATGAAAAGATAGTTTTTAACCATTAGATGTTTAATTTAGAAATGGTTGGTAACTTGCTCAATTTGAATCTTTCTCAAATTTTGTTGTGTTCATAGCAAATAATCTGAGATTTGCAAATATGCCTTGAATGACTATTTTCTTTATATTACAATTTATAAAATAAAAAAAAATCATTTTCAAAATTTAATAATACAAAAAAAAAATCATTAGCAAAACAAAAACAAATTATAATTATAAATTATTAAAATTAAAAAAATGAAATAAAAAATTCGACTTAAAAATTCTGACTTCTCACGGCAAGTAGTACATCATATTAGAAGAAAATGGCCCATATGGAAACCCACCAAAACTGGCCACGACCTCTAGCCATATCCAATTTGGGTGGAGAGGCCTTAGGCCCACTACAAAACTTGTTAGGGCTCAAGGCCCAAATAGAACCGATGTATCCTTAAGGCCCACCAAAACTGGCCTAACCTCAAAATCCCACAAAACTGGATAGGCCTTAGGGCCCACAAAAAACTGGGCAGACAGGCCTAGGACACACCAAAACTGGTCAGACCTTAAGGCCCACCAAAACTGGGCAGGCCTAAGGGCGCTACCAAAACTGGGCAGGCTTTAAGGCCCACCAAAGCTGTGTAGTCCACAGGGCCATTATTAAAATTAAACAGGCCTAAAAGCCCTTTCAAAAATAGATAAGCCTGAAGGCCTTCAAATTGGGCTACCATTCCAGCTTACCATAATAAGCATTTATTTATAGTAGGAGGACTGCCTTGGTGCTGTTGTATTATAGTAGCCGATTTTAATTAACACTTTATTTAGAGTGATGATAGTGAGCATTAGAGTTGGAGTTTTAATGTCAATTTTAGTGATGTGGCAATACATTAAAAAAAATACAATATCAGAAGACAAAATATCAAATCATAAAGTGAGACCCACCTCTAAAGCTCCTCATTTAGAAATCTCAAACATTTTTGCTTTATTTATTAGATTGGTTTCAATTATATTATATTAAAAATAAAACATTCGTATCTTCTGCTGCGTTTTCCTGTGGTGGATCCTGCGGTGCCCCAAAATGACGTTGTTTTGAGGCAAAACTTCAATTAAAAAAAAAAACACACACACACACACAGAACCAAAGAAGAGAAAAGAGGGGAAGAAGCACAAAGGAAGAGAAAGAGGGTTTCAAGCATTCAATCTCTTCATCAAAATGAGTGATTTGTAGGGTTCTTCTCACCATGAATCTCACTCTCTCCCACTTTGTCTCTCATCTTCTCTTATTCTTCGTCTTCCTCTTCCTTCTCTTCTTTTCCATTCCTGTTTCTTCTTCCTCCTCCGACGAAGTCCGATCACTTCTCAAGTTGAAAAAAGTGTTTCTTGAAGATCCACTAAGAAAGGTTTTCAATTCATGGAACCAATTGTTCACAAATCCCAACTCTTGCCCTAGTTCATTCTACGACGTCGATTGCGATATCAACGGCAATGTCACTTCCATTTCGCTTGATAGACTCTTGAAGTTCTTCACATTAGGTGGTCTAAAAATGCTAAAAATATGAGTCTTTCTGGGAATTCTCTCACGGGTCGATTAGTTCTTTCAATGGGTTCGATGACTACTTTAGAGCATTTAGATCTGTCGAAAAATCAATTTTACGGACCCATTGGAATTATCTCAATTTGTCATCAAACAATTTTACAGGTGGGTTTCCCGTTGGTATCAAGAATCTTCAGCAACTAAAGGTGTTTGATTTGCATTCAAATCGGCTTTTTTGGGGACATTCAAGACTTGTTTTCGGAGCTTCGAAATGTTGAGTTTGTTGATATATCTTCTTCTTCCCCTCTTTCTCTGTCTGTTTTTTTTCTCTCTTTTTTTAATTGAAGTTTTGTCCCAAAACGACGTCGTTTCGGGGCATCGCAAGATCCACCGCAGGAAAACGCGATAAAGGCTCTGAACTCACCTCTGAAGCTCCTTATTTAGAAATCTCAAACATTTTTGCTTTATTTATTAGATTGGTTTCAATTACATTATATTAAAAATAAAACATTTGTATTTTTTCAAAAATATTTTAAAAAGACAAAAATAAACCATTTTTTATAAGATTTTTCTTTTAAAAGTTATTTTTGTATTTAGTGAATTAGAAAAAAAAATTTAAAAAGATAAAACGCAGTGTTTGATTTAGTTTTCAAATTAAAATTTAGATAAAAAATTTAAAAACATACTTGGTTAATAAAATTTATTTTTATTTTTTTCTCTTCTCTCATATATATATACTAGCGTATGCCCGTGCCTGAAGGCACGGTATATATATTTTATAAAAATCAATTAACATAAATTATAAATATTGGTATCACATCCTTTACAAAAAAATCAATTCAAAATAATAATAATTTCATGGTTATAGAAATCAATTATAATAAATCAGTTCAAGATATCGTACAATGACGGTTCATTTAAGTTAAAATATAATTTATCAAATTCATTACTAAAAGTTTAAGTTAAAATATTAATTTGTATTTGAAATTTTTATTAAACATTTTATAGAATTTCACCATCCAAAAAAGTACAGTATTTAAAATACTCATTCTCTCTCTCTCTCTCTCTCTGTATCCAAAAAAGTACAATATTAATCCCTCTCTCATTTCCTCCTCTCATCCTCTCTCATCTCTTAACAAACACTACATTTACTCTCAGAGCTCAAATAACAAACCCTTTATTTCCTTTGTTCGATTTTCCTCTTTGTATTTTTTTTTTCACTCTATTTTATCTTAAATTTGTGATTTGATTTTGTTAAATGAAGAAAAATCAACACCCGTTTCAAAAGATTTTTTGAAAATCATAAAAAATCAACACTCATTTTTCATTAAGAAATTAAATCCATTTCATAAATCAAACTGAAAATAAAAATATATTTCTAAAATCAAAACCCATTTTATAAAGATCAACTATTATGTCAGACTTAAAACTTTTTTAAAAAATAAATCCAAATCCATAAGCTACATAAAAAAAAAACTTAAAAAAAAATCTATACAAATAACAATAAAACTTGCAGATAGATAATTCTGAAGTAGTAGGTGGACTTGAGGCAGTTGACAAAGAACATCCCGAAGCTTCTGATGACTCTGATGGGGGAATGGATGATGATGCAATGTTCCGTATGGATTGCAAAAATTTTGAAAGAGCGTAAGAACCAAGCTGGGGGTGAAACTGCTCAATCCCAGCTCGTGCTCTTCAAACTTCGTGTTCTCTCATTGTTGGAGATTTACCTACATGAGAATCCAGGCAATTCTGTTTTCGACGAAGTTCAAGTTGTGTTTTAACTCTTTGGGAAATCAATTTACTGGGCATAAATATATGTTGGCTAACACTGAGATATTATGTGCTATATTTTCATTTATAACATCATACACATCTATTCTTTTATTAAAAGCACACATTGCAGAAGAAGAGGCTTCGTCACACTTTTATCGTTTTCTAAGAATGCCTCTTAAATTTAACTGTAAATTTCACATCTCGAAACTGCTCTAAACCATTTTTAAACTGCTGTAAATTGTTTTAAAATTCGACCCATCTTCAATTAGACCGAAAGTGTATAGTAACCATTTTTCAATTGTTTTAAAAATACGACAGAAACTGTAAGAGTGCCATGAAATGGAACCACGCCATAGGACATCCTTCCTAAGATATTGGCACAATAACTGAAATTCCATTAAACCCATATAACACTTCAAAACAATGAACTATAACTGTAATAAGCATGGTAACTACAACACCTAAACATATATCCAACCCTTGACATAAACAATTTTAAATTTGAGTAAAAAATCACTGAAAACACATCTCCACTCCTTGAATCAAACTTACACCAAATTAAGTTCTAAACATTTTTTACCCAAATCAAATTTTCAACATGATTTGTAGTTTTCAAATTTACAACTCTAACATTAATCAAATTGAAAACACATCTCCACTCATTAAAAGAATAATCTTTCAAATTGGAAGCAAACCACAAGTGCAAATCCGCGAACCCATTACACTACCTTTCATACCACATCAAAGTAACATCAAATCGACAAAACATGATAATTAAACCAAATAAAAACCATTTCTCATTTAGAATGAATGTCTAACAAACCTAGCATCAACCTTCCAAAAAAACAGATCACACAACAAAATTACAAACAAATAATTATTTTTTTCCCGTCAGATCAATACCCATAACCCTTAACAAACAATCCAAGCATAGATTCAATACCTACGAAACCCCTCATATGCCCTTAATCAGAAGTTAAACCCAACAAAACAGTGAAGTTTTGAGAAAATCCGAATCATCAAATGAAAGAAGTGACTGTTGGATCTTTGAAATTGGGTTCCCGTTAGATCAATACCCATAACCCTTAACATAAATAAGCAATCCAAGCATAGATTCAATACCTACGAAACCCTTCATACGCCCTTAATCAGAAGTTAAAAACACATCATGTACATCATATATATGCATGCAGGCGTTTGTATATATATATATAAAAAAATCACCACCAATAAAAACCCGACATAATTCTCAATGATAAAAAAATGAAAAATGAAATATAAATCAACCTAATCAGTCGATGAACCCAACAAAACAGAGTTTGAGAGAGAGATATTTACATACTTGTGTTGAAGAGCTCAGATCGTTACAGAGCTTGAGAGAGTTCCATAGCTTGCAGATCACAGCCTCAATAAAAAATCTATATATAAATAAAAAATATACAGAATCTATAAAACTGGGTACCCAAATAAAATAAAAATATACTCACAAATAAAAAATCTATAAGAATATGAGAATTACATACCTGTGTTGAAGAGCTCAGATCGTTTGATAGATTACAGATCGTTACAGAGTTTGAGAGAGTTCCATAGCTTGCAGATCACAGCCTTTATAAAAAAATCTATATATAAATAAAAAATCTACATAATCTATAAAACTGGGTATCCAAATAAAATAAAAATATACTCACAAATAAAAAATCTATAAGAATATGAGAATGTGGGTCTATATCCAGATTCTTTGTAAAAAATCTATATAATTTATAAAAAATCAAACAACAGAGTGATCATGAAGATCATTCCCTAGATCAAATTCAACAGAGTGATCTTGCGAAAGGGGGAGAAGGGGAGAGGTAGGGTTGCGAAAGGAGGGATAGGGGGAGAGGCAGCGAGTGAGAGGGTGGGGGGAGACGGGGAGAGGCAGCGAGCGGAAGGGTAGGGGAAAAGGGGAAAGACAGAGATCGGGTGAGAGAGAAAGAGAGATGTAACGTCTCTGCGAAAGGGGGGAGAAGCAGCGAGTGAGAGGATGAGAGGAGAGACAGAGATCGGGTGGGGGGAGAGGGGGAGAGGCAGCGAGTGGGAGGGTGGGGGGAGAGGTAGAGATCGGGTAGCGTCTCTGCGAAAGATAAAGAAGAGGAACAAAGAAGGAGATAGAGATAATGAAGGAATGGAAGGAGAAGTGCAACATAGAGGAGATAAAGATGGAATGGGGGAGGAGACGTGGGTAGGTGAGAGAGAGCACCAAGTGTTTGGGCGGGAATTGGAGCAAAATCTCAACCATTGATGTGTATCACAATTGATCTGAGCCTTTAAAATGAAATGTATCTCTGATACATTTTACATATTTTCAAAATCTGTCCTGCTTTATTATATAGATATATATATTTTTTAAATAAATTAATGTATCATTTTTTTTCTCTCTTCTTTCATTTTCTTTCATTTTACATATCATTAAATTAATTTTTTTTTACATCTATTTATTCAACTATAAAAAAATAATTATAAATTATCTCAAAATTATTTTTAAAAGTAACTATTCTTTTTTTTTAAAAAAAAAATTAAACGTATTTAACGCTTTAACTTTCAAAATATAATGTACTAAGGCCTCGTTTGGGAACAGATTAATTTAGTAATTTTTTAGCTATTTAGTTAAAATATGAATTAAAAAAAACTGGTATGTTTGAGATGAATTTTTAATTTTTTACGAAAAAATATGTAAAAAATAAAGAAATTTTTTTTTTTTTGACTTTTTAATATAAATAATTAATTTTGTAATTTTTTTTAATAACTTTTTAATTAAACCGACTAATGCCCGCCCGAGGCCTAACTCTTTTGAAAAACCAAACCAAACGAAACGGAGATACTGACTAATTGGTTATGCCAAATAAAGCCTTAGGGTTGATTTCATTCGTTCGTTCGTTCGTTCGTTCGTCCTCAAATCATTCATTCATTGATTCATTCGTACAAAGCGATTGATTTCAGAGGCGGAGTTTTAATTTTGGTGTCGATTATCGGGCATGGCAGGCATGGAAGGCGTATTGGGAGCGCAAGATCAAACCCAGCAGCCTCAACAGCAACAGCAACAGCAACAGCAACAGAAGGTTGTTGAGAGGTTGAACCCTGCGGTGCAGCAACAACTCAACCTCGACTCCGTCAAGACTCGAGCCATCAGCCTCTTCAAAGCCATTTCTCGCATCCTTGAAGAGATTGACGCCCTTTCCCGCACCAATTCGGTCCCCAAATGGTTAGGGCTCTCTCTCTCTCTCTCTCACTCACTCACTCACTCACTTGATATGTGAATTTGGTGCTGTGTTGACATACTTGGTTTTTTGTTTTTGTGTTTCAGGCAAGATGTATTGGGCCAATTTTCTATGGTGAATCTTGAGCTTTTCAACATTGTGGAAGACATTAAGAAGGTCTCCAAGGCTTTTGTTGTACATCCGAAGAACGTTAATGCCGAGAATGCTACAAGTATTCATCTTTATTTATTCCTCCACATTACTGTCACACATAAGTGCAAACAACTATGCTGTGTTTGGTTGGGAATTTGAGAAGAGATTTGGAAATGGAAAGTTAGAAGGAAAAGTTAGGTGAAATTTGAATAAAATATACTTAGATTTCACCTAGTTTCACACGCCTTTTCATTTTTTTTTTTCAAATCCCTCTCCAAATTCCCAACCACACACAACATTAAGGAATCTAGATTGATTAGCTAAACAATCATAATGAGAATAGTTGCTTGATATACTCTGCCAAAAGTGTTCTAGTATATATTTTCTCAATTCAGCTCAATAAAATTTAATTTATTGAATTATCTTTCTTTGGATATTCTTTGTAATTCATAGGAACTATATCACTACTAGTAAGAGCGCAAGGCTGATACAAGTCTTTAAAAGAAAGGGAGGGACAAGGGTTGGACTCTTTAGACACTCGTGTTCAATTTAGACACTCGGATCCATTAATATGATATAATGTTTGAAGAAGACAATGCTCAGATTTGCTACTAAAGAAATATTTCTGACTTCTCACATGAATGAGATACATAAATTTCGTATTTTCTTCAAATCCCATTTCATTTGTAGTGCATTTCTAAATAATTTACAACATCTTATTTAAGAATATTATGCAATACGTAAGATATGTAAGTCTTAAACAGTTTAAGACATGTCGCTGTACCCATGCCCTAAGATTTAGGTTTAGAAAGATTTGAAGGTTGGACACACAACAACATCCGATACTTGTACCCGAGTCCATGTAACATATGTTAGAAAATTGCCTAATAACTCCAAAGTTTTCCTAACAGAAGTAAACACTGATTATTATGCCTTCGTTATGCCTCTACCTATATGTGTTTCATGAGTTGCGACCCTACTGAGGTCAGGGCTATACATAATTTTTAAGATCCATGGTTGAAATACTGCCCACAACATCAAAAGTGTTCTCAATGAGGTGGACACTTGTGTTCTTTTATCATGCCAAGCCAATTTGATTTTTGTAGCGGTTGAAAGGAATCTGGGACTTAGTATAAGATTGACACTGGTATTTATTTATTTTTATTTTTTATTTTTTTGTTGAAGAAATACATCAGATCTCTATATATATATATATACTAATATGCAGGCTGCAGAATTTCTTAGTCTTTTTTGTTAGCTTGTCGACCTGCATCTGATTTAATAACCATTTGCAATATGTAATTTCTTTACCATGAAAGTAATGGGGTTCTGTGGATACAGTTCTGCCTGTTATGTTGTCATCAAAGCTGTTGCCTGAGATGGAAATGGATGACAATGTCAAGAGAGAGCAGTTGTTACATGGGATGCAAAACCTGCCAGTACCCATACAAATTGAAAAATTAAAGGTGATTAAACAAAAATGAAGCGACCAATTTTCTGTTGTCTTATAACTCTTTACTCAAGCATGCGTTCTATTTTTACAGATGAGAATTGATATGATTGGAGCAGCCTGTGAAAGTGCTGAAAAAGTTATAGCTGATACTCGTAAAGCCTATTTTAGCACTCGACAGGGGCCTACAACTGTTCCAACTTTAGACAAGGGTCAAGCTGCAAAGATTCAAGAACATGAGAATTTACTTCGGAATGCTGTAAATCATGGTGATGGTGTGATTCTCCACTTCTGCTTTCACCATATAGTTTTTGAGAAAAATGGTTTTCCTTTGTTATCAAGTCTGCCTCATTTGTTTTTCTTAAGTTCTATACGTGCTTAGATAATCTAAGATTGTGAATCTTGAGCCATTCTAGTCCAATGCTAACTATGCATTGCCGCTGAAAACTGCATAACTCTTAAATGATTAGTCATTATTCATTGGCTTCTTATCGGATGGAAATGACCCTTGACTTTCATCATTTGTATGATTAAGGCCTTATTACATGGGCAGTTCAAGCTTACTGAGATAACATCAAGGTCAGGGGATGCAACCTGTATAAAAAGAGATTATCAGAGGAAGCTTACACCTCCATGGTTTCTATAGTCCAAAAAAAGGCCTAGATATGTATTAACCATCCCTGATAACCAACTATACAAAATAGTCAAAAAGTTGATCTTCAATCTATATAGCACCTGCCTGCTCTACGCCCTGGAAGTTCTCCCATTTTATTCTCCCCAAATGAACCACATCAGGCAAAAGGGCACTAGTAGTAGCCATGCTTTCCTCTAGCTCTTCCTCACTCTAACCCCCAAATTCCCTTTGTGAGAAATTACTGACTGGATGTCATCACTCATCATACCCCTCCCTTCCTCCTCTTGCTGAGTAAACCCAATACAGCTCCATAAACTCATCAATTTTCCAATCCTGTCAGTTCCTTCCTCGTAAGGGGAATGTCCCAAGACACCTGATTGGGACATTTAGCTGTATCTCATTGCCGAAAACCTGGAGAGTACTAAAACTTTTGACATGTAGGTAAACACAGGGCTAGCAATGTAACAGAAGTTGGAGTTGAGGTGCAACATGTGAGCAAAGATTGATACTAGTGGCATGAGCTTTCGGATTGTGAAATGGTGTGAAAAATTTCAAACAGGCATTTGAAGAATGAGAATATATTGAAAAATACATGTGAATGACCTTTCTTGTGAATAAATATTTGTATAAATGATTGAGTTGCACAATTGCTCATTCATAGATAATTTCCTGTATAATTATGGAAGGTCAAAGAAGTCAAAGCTGTCAAAAGTTGCAGCAACTGTGTGCATGTTGTCATGTTTCACACTCTTCTTGTTTTTGCTCGAATCTTGGCTAAAACCTTGAGAAGTTTGGTAGCGTGTTTGATTTATTAAAAAAAAAAAAAAAAGTTTTGGTAGCGTGTTTGTAATGCACCATCCATTGCTGCTTAACTTTTTGAAGTTCAAGATGAATTGAAGTTTTAAGAATAGTTTTTCAAAATCATTATCTTCACCTGCCTAGGTATTTGTAGTGTGCATTCTTGTGTTCTGGTTTGGAACAACTAAGTTTTGCTAGCAAATCCCCATTGAACAATGCATTTTCTGGTCAAAAGATAAGAAGAATAGAGCCAAAAGTTGTTGCCAGCACAGGATAATTCACATTCCTGTGGGACTTGCTATAGTGAAGAGCTATAGTTAGGGTTGGCTATAACTAGTTAAGAAATGACTAAGAGTTTGTAACAAGGGCTCTGAAGTGGAATTAGGGATTAAGACAGTTTTTCTAATTGTTTAGGAGTAGGTTTGGGTGAAAGTAGCAATTTTAAACATTGTTGCAGATAATTTAAGAGAAAGAAAGAGAAGAGTTGAGGCCACTCACATATTTCAAGCATGACAAGGCTTCATTTGCTTGTAGTTATTTGAGTGTTCCCTATTTTTGGAAGAAATGATTACAACTTTGCTAGACTTAAAATCCGCATGGCAATGATTCTTAGTCTCTCCTGTTTATTCACATTTTGGTAAACCTACTCCTTGAATCAATATAATCCCGACTATCAGTAATAACCTATCTTAAAATGGTTTACCAGAATATGCAAAAGGCTGTTGTAGCCTGAACAATACCGAGCTGCATTAACAAGAAAAGAAACTGCCTCTAATATTTTGAATTACAGTGTTACAATAATCTGAAAATTGGTTCTCTTTATCTAAAAATAATTGATATCTGACAAATGTAAGACTAAAAAAAAGTAATTGAAGGATCCAACAGCTACTGAAGACACTTTCCCTGGAATGAATGGATTTTAATCCATGTGGAACCCCAGCCCTTGTTTTGGGCTTCCCAAGTCTGCATATTATTCTCTCCAATCTATAGAAACAACATTAGTTCATTAGTCTGGGTATATGCTTGCTATCTTTGATTTCATAGACCTGGCATGTGTATGCAGGTTTGCGAATGACTGGAGACCACAGGCAGATTACATCTGCACTTCCGTTGCATCTTGTAGATGTACTCACTGTGGCTGATGGTCCACAGACTTTTCCTGATGCATCTGGTAAGGTTCATCATTTGTCACTAGAGCATGAGTATAAATTTCTATTCCAGATTTTGTAGCTTGATGTTATAAGGTGGCATTACCTCTCAGGCATGTATATGAAGAATACTCCTCCGCTGTCATCAAACAACATTAACAGTCAGGGTAATTTGTTACAGGTTGGTTTCTAATTCTCACCATTAAATTCATTTTTTCCCCCCAAACTTGCTGTTTCATATCAATCCTAAAGATAACAAAGCTGCTTCAGCTCCTAATGGAATCTCTTGTGCATTTGTTATACACTCATCTAGGCTATTCTGGTCTAGTCTTGCATTGCCCATGCTTGTTCTTTGCAAATAAGAATTTCTCATTCTTTATCACATGCTTCGTTGAATTGAATGTAGTATAAGTTTATATTTTGCGAAAAACACAATTCTCTGAAGAACGTTTTCCCTAATAAGTCGAGGAGAAGGGAAGAGGTTAGAATTGCTATTGATCACTATTTGGAAGAACTTCCTCATCCTCTTTTATGTGAACTGTTCCTTATTGTATGATTCTCCTCTTCTTCTTTGTCATTGTCCACCTCATAAATGAGAAGAAACTGGAATTATAACCTCAAAAGGCATAATAATGAGTACTTTTCAAAGTGCTTTTTAATGGATAATAATTCTCTCTTCACTGTAGCTGCATTCAGCCTGTGTGAATTCGTACTGAGATACATATCATGGAAATCACATTAACTTATAGGGAGCTTTCTGTTCTTGTCATTTCTGTGTCTTTGCTTTCCCCTCAGTTTCAAGCAGATTGTTTATAGTTTTTTTCCCTTATCTGTACCTTTTTTGGTTGATAGTTGCTTTATTTCTGCGAACATATTATAAACTCTGTATAATATTGTTCCGTGCTCTAACAAATAATTTCAATGTAGGCTTCTGGTGCACAACTCATTGGAAGAGCAGCTGCTTCTCCTTCTGGTGCTACAGCGGCGACCCCCTTTGATAGTGCAGCAGCATCTCCACTTCCATATGCCAATTCTCCTAGGTCTGGCACAAATATGATGAATACACCTTCTCCTCAGCAACAATCACAGCAGCAGCAGCAGCAACAACAACAACAGCAGCAGCAGCAGCAGCAAAGGCAGAAAATGATGCAATTGCCTCAGCATCAGCAGCAACTCTTAGCCCAACAACAGCAATTTAGGCAAGCTTCACTTCCTGGACTGGGACAGGTACAACTTGTAGTTTAAAGTGTTTTGGAGCTGCTGCATTTCTTAATTAAAATGAGGTGCTAGAATTGAAAACACTGCTCTGTTAAGCTCATGTTCTCTCACTATATGGTCAGGTAAGTCTGGCAACTTGTTACATCATTGTGTGTGGGCATGTGTGCAGCCTCACTGCCAACTCCCACACACACACATATTTTAGTATATATTTTCTATTGTGTAGTGTTGTTCCCTGACTGATGATACTGGTTTTAACCCTCAACTTTAACAGCAATTTATGTTCTTATGTAAAGAATGAACTTTTTGAATTTTGAAACTCTTTTAAACTTTGTTGAAGCACTATGGAGAGGGCTGGAAGTTTTGAATTTTTATTTTTTTGTATGTATGGTTTGTTAATGCAAAGCTTGCTTTCCATAGGAATATTTCTTGAAATCTCTCTTTCTCTCTAGTATCATCACTCATTCTCAATCCAATACACACACGGGCATCCGAATCATTCTTTCCCAAAACTCTGAAAAATTTTCTACTGCTGAACTGTATTTCCTCCACTTTTTGGCTCATCCGTTCTCCATTATGGTCTACAGAAAGTTTGCTAAAGCATTCATTCCTTATTTCCCTATGCTGGTGGCTCAAACTAGATATATGTTCTGTAACATTCATGAGCTAGATCTCTTTTGCATGAAGCAATAGCTGTCCTAATAGAAGTTGCAATATTGTTTGTAGAACCAACTGGCACAGCTGCAGGATTTGCAGGGGCAGGCTCAGCAGAAATTTCAGACGGTAACTTTACGCTAGACTTCTCTGAGTCCTGTTTATTATTCCTTCGCATGTATATAATCTTGTATAGAACATACACATCTAATTAGGCAAGCACTTGTGCATGCACATGGAAGGTTACATTTTTATTTATTTATTTTCTATTCTATGTCTATTAAAGGGTTCTACTAGGATAAGGGAAACTGTTTAATACACCAATTGGAAGTTGTTTCCCCCTCATCTTCCTCTTCTCTCCATGTCACACTTTTTGTATTCAAGATTTGATTTAATGTATAAATCCCAAGTTCAATTCAGCTTGTTTAAATTCTTAAAAAGTTTGATTATGGTTCTTGATTTGCTCCATGTTTTTTCAATAGAATTGTATCTTTACATTACCAGGTACTTTTACGTCCCTAATTCAATCATTTTGTCTCATTCAATTTATGCTAGGATTAAACTTGAGAAATGTGTTATAATTACTGTAAGCATTATAATTTCTTTTCATAATTTCAATTAATTGTAATTACATCAAAATTTATAGTTTGGTTGATGCATGGGGGATGTCCAAAGATTCTTGGTCAACAATATTGTGAATATAAGAATGTGTCTACACTTAGGTAGTGTTTGGGAGAGTTTTAGAAATATGATTTGAATATAGAATTGTATTTTGAGTTTGTTAGTTTTGGAATTATGATTTGAGTGTAGAAAATTTGTTTGGTTATGAGTTTTGAATTGAGTTTTGAGTTGAGTGTTGAATTGAGTTTTGAATGTTTGATGTGACATGTGAAACAAGAAAATTTGTTTGTTTATGAGTTTTGAAAAAAAGTTATAACTCATAACCAAACACAACTCAAAACTCTATTCAAAACTCATAATCAACCTCTTTTTAACATTCAAATAAAATAAAAATAAAAATGTCATTTTGGTCTAAAAATAATAATTTTTATATTTAAAAAATATCAAAAACAAATATAATTTTTTTTTTTAACAAATAATAGGTGGCGATTGGCAATTGCCAAAAAAAAAAAAAAAAAAAAAAATACGCTGTTCCTGTCAACTGGCCGGATGTCCAGGAGGATGACCGGGTAGACCGAAAATTCAAAAATCCTCTACTTTTCAAAATGGAGAACACGAAAGAGAGAGAGTAGCCAAATGTGAAGGAGAATTACATTTTAAAATGTGTGGTGGAATCACATTTTAAAAACTTCATTCAAACATGAAATGCAAATGGAGGGGCGGAATTATATTTATAGAACATAACCAAACACAGCCTTAAATTCTCTCTCTCTCTCTCTCTTACAGACAGAATTTAAGCATTTTTTTTTTTTTTTTTTAACCTAATATGTGGAATCATAATTTTATCTATGATGCATTTGTTGTACTTGTGTTTCCTTTCACACAACTCCTTATTAATTGTGTGATCAATACCATCTTTTTACCAGTTACATGGTCAGCACCAAATGCAGTTCTCTCAGACATTGGGAGCCCAGCAATTTCAGGGTAGGCAACTGCCTTCTGGACCCATTCAGCATGCCATTGGTCAAAGCCAACTCAACCAAGGGAATCAGTTGAATCGTCATTTAAACCAGTTTTCTAGCTCTGCCAATAGTGCATTGTTTAATGCTGCTCAGGGTACTCCAAATACCCAAATGGTGAGTTACATAAATACATGTTTCATTCTATGGTTTTCAATCGTCATTTGCTTTTTCCCTTTTCTTATTTGTTGTGTTGAAGTTTGAACAGTAACTTTTCTTTATTCTTTTTTAATCTTATAATAAAGAAAATAAAGAAAAAGCATTGCTATTTTAAGTATGTACCTTGGAATTTTATATTTTGTAGCATCTCTGGATTTGATAATAGCTCTTATGGTTTCTATTTCCTTGTAAACGGTTCATCCAGTTCATATGTTCAAAAAGGGTGTTCTGTATTCACTGGTAGTTTGCTGTCCCCAAGTTTTTGGGTAGTGTACAAACAATACTCACAAAAGTCCATTTCTGCACACATTGAGAAATAGGAATCTTTCCTGCTGAAGTTTGACAGCATGTTTTGTACTATATTATTATATTGCCTTTTTCAGTGCCAACTCATAATTGAATTCATTTTCTAGTGCCTATTTTTTGTTCATTTGCATTGTTCTGTGACTAACCTTGTCCTTTGATAAACCATTCTATATGTAGTATTCTTTCTATATTGGCCTGATGCATTTTTTTTGTCCATGACAGATGTCAAACATGTCAGCTGCAATGCAATCACAATCACTTATGCCAAGGATGCAGGTCAGAATTTAATTGGCTTTACCTGTTTCTCTCTCCTGATTTGTGGGCAATGCTGTAGTAACCAAAACGTCGTAAGGAATATAACACAGATTCTACACTTGAGGTGCCATCCCCTGATTGGTGATTAGCTGCATTGAGTATTGACTTGACATCCTAGACCAATACCATTCTTTAGCTAACACTGCTGGTGGTAATTTGGCAACAGATCAAAAAGTCACATTTTTATTGAATTTTTTTTTGTCTCAAGTAATTTATGATTATTTTTTAAATTCAAGTCTTTGCTTTTTGGGTCCTAATCTAAAAGGATTTAAAAAGTAAAACAATTTTTAAAAAATCCAAAAGCAAAAAAAAAAAAAAAAAAAATTCTTTTTTTCTTGGTGACATACTGAGAATGGCTCAGATCGCTTTGTGACATTGCCACGTAACTGCCACTCACGGCAACAAATAATTGCTCCTTTGTGACAGACAGTATAGCTTCCCATGTAGCTAGTCACCTACTTCTTACATGCTGTAAGGTTTTATGTGGACTATTGGCATTTCTTTGCCATAAATTTTGTATTGGTTTCCATATATTAAGTTTGAATTTTATTTTATTTTGTCATTGATCAATGCCCTAATTTGTTTTTGTTGTGCCCATTTTATGACTCAGTTTGGATTATCTGGCACCAATCGGAATCAAATTCTGAGTGATCAAAGTATGAACTACATCCTTTTTGTAGTCGTCAACCTTCAACTTATTATCAACTAAGTTTACGTTGTTTTGTTTTTGCTCTTCCTATTGTTCCTTGCTACTATTTTTTTATTTTTATTATATATATATATATATATATATTAAAAATGAAGTTAAATTAACTAAAATTTTCCTTGGGTAGTGTTCAACATGGGAGGAGGCAATCCTGGGAATATGATGCCAATCCAACAGCAACATGGCTCGCAAGGTGCATTTGGAAACATGCCGCAAAATCCTCAGAATTTACAACCTGGTATGGTCGCCCTCCAGAATGCTCAACAAAATCATCCTAACTTTCAGCAACAGCGACAGCAAAACCAACAGTGACATAATACAGTCTCGCACTTCAGTACAGATAAACTGGGTTTTAGTTGTTAATAACTTGCCTACAAGCTGGGTTTTATTAGTTGTTAATAACTTTCAAGGTAAAGTGGGGTGTGGCTTTGTTTTTTAAGCCTTTTTATTGGTAAAATAAAATCAGATATTTCTCCAAGTTTGTGGGGTTTCTTAGTCTTCATTTGACATTGGTTTTTTTAGCTGATTTTTTTGTTTGTCTTCTTTTTTTGTTTGTCTTTCTTCTTTTCCTTTTTTGGGCCATTATTTTCATGATTCCTAGCAATGTCAACATTTCAAGCTGGAAAATTGGAAGTTAATTTTCATTTTGTAAAGAAAATATTCTTCATGTCCTATGTTGTAGAAGAGGTTTACAAAAGAAAAAATCTAGAAAATTGAAAAACAAAAAGATGGACTTCCATACAAGTAAATTTTGTTAAATTTGTATTATTTTGTCGGACACCGCATTAAGTCAATCTCTTTCTCTCGAAGCCATGTGACAAAGTTGGGCTGCTAGTAATACATCGGCGGTGCGTGTGTGGGTTGGATTCGGATTTGGAATTCTGGGAGAGGCAGAGCAGCAACCGCAGCATCTTAACACCAGCCATAATAACCTGCATTCCTTTCCATTAAAACACACAAATAAATAAAAGTAGCCTTTTTGAAAACATTATATTATTTTTATTTATACTGTAATAAAAAAAAAAAGCTAGTAATTAGTATGGGAATGAATACACCAATTTCTTGCATTGCATGGCCTCGTATATCTACTGTTAGGGATGTAAGAAAAATCGATAAAATCAAACCGACCGATCGATTTCGATCGAAATTTTAGTTTTCGATCTATTTTTCATAACATACGGTGTGTTTCAATTTTCAAACTTTTTATACCGATACAAAACGAACTGACCGAATATTATATTTAAATATTTTTATATTATAATTTCTTAAATATAATATGAGAAATAATTAATATAATACACTTTCGTAATAAAAATTAGGAAAAAAACATTTATAGAGTAAGTTTTATATATTTTCTTCATTTATTTTCAATTTAAAATTCTATAATCTACCATAAAACTTTTTAAAATTTTATCTAAATTTCTCTTTTATATCAAATCGACAAAACCGAACCGTAATATACAATATATATTGATTTCTTAATCATAAAAACCGAAAAGATTGATTCAATACTAAATATATACTTCGAACCAAACCGGTTACATCCCTATCTACCATCAATTCACAAGTTATAACCAAGCAATGCTCTTCCACTATAAATCAATTCTCAAAATTTTGATACAAAAAGTCTGTTTCCAATTAGCGAGTACCGTTCAAAGGTTGGAACCCATTTTTATGTGCGGCCTGTCAAAAATTAAGATTGGATGATGATTTTTTTTTTCTTTAAAAAAAAAATAGAAGTATTTTACTATATCGTGGTTGGAAGAGAAGACAGATAGACAAAGATTTTGAATTGTTTGGTTATCTATGTTTTTATGCAAATTGATTTTTTTTTTTTTGTTTCCAGTGAATTTTTTATAAATATTTTCCGCAAATTTTTTATTTTTTAAATACACTTAATCTAAATACAATTAAAAAGTATAATATTTATGAAAAATAAATTTTATAAAAATTTACCAAATACAAAAAATATTTTAAAACAAAAAAATCAGCACATTTTCATATTTTATTATATTCAATGATTTTTTTTATAATTTTTTATACAAATTTTATACTTTTTAAGTACATCAAAAATAAGTGGATCTAAAAAGTAAAAAAAATGATTAAAATATTTATAAAAAATCACTAAAAATACAAAAATATAAATTGAAAACTTAGAAAATTATTTTTAAAAACTCCAAACCAAACAAATAAATATCGGGATAGGGAATCCACCAGTCATGAACATTTTTCTAAGGTTCTTTACTTGTGTATTAATGTAAGAATCACTTTTTGACTGGTGGTTGGGAATTTGAATTGAACATGTGTGGCCTCATAACATTACAACTACAAGTAAATGGGTTGAGACAGTCCTACCAGTCAATAGATCTCCAAGAAGGTGGGTGTGTCTGTGTGTGTGTGTGTGAGAGAGAGAGAGAGAGATCATGGCCATTCCAAGGCCGGCCAAGCAAAACGTGGAAATGTATCATTTTGGTGGAAGATGCAGAGTTATTTTCCAATTGTTTAAATTCTAAAACCAAATGCACTTCTGTTTTGATCTTGTTTCTCTTGCCCAGACCAAAATAAATAATTAATTAAATAAAATGAAAAATTACAGAACTTCAGGAGAATCAAATGTGAAGAATAAATCTTCAACTCTATCTTCACTAGAAAACATACATATACTTCCTGAAAGTTCTGTAAAAATTCTGTTCATTCCAACTACAACTGCACTGAGAGAGAGAGAGAGAGTGAGACAGAGCTTACAAGTCTTTTAGGCATGAACTTCTCGAATCCGACTCATCAGAAGGGTTCCGACGATCCAGCGAAAAAGCCAATGGCGGTGCTCTGAGTGGGGTGGACTTGTCGACAACGGCATGTAGAAGCGGGAGGTTCTCAGCGGAAGTATGGCTTGAAGCAGGAGGCGAGAAGGGTGGCGAGGGAGACTGAGACGAAGAGAAGGAATACCTATGATTGCCCGGTCCTACACTAATTGGAAGAGGGGATGAAGGTGTTGGAGGGGATGACGATGGCGGCGATGCATACCCATTTTTCATCATCCTTCAGGGCCTGCACCACAATTAAAGTGACTTATCATACAACATACAAACTCTCTCTCTCTTTCTCTCTCCCTCTCTAGTTTGTGTTTTAGAATCTGTTTAGTTCTCCAGCAAGACTAGTTGTCAATGACTTTTTGAACCGTAGGTATCACCTAATGGTCATTGGCCAGCTTGATAAATTCACTCTTTGTCTAACTGCCTATATAAGTACTTTGCAGGGAGGGTTGTGCTGTAACTACCAGTTCAAACTACAACTATCGTTTTTCTCAATTTAATTACAGGCATCTACCTTGTTCTCTTTACTCAACTTATTTCTCCCTCTAAACATTTGATCACAGTTTCGGTAGGTGAATCAGCCAACCCATAACCATACTCTCAAAGTGTTAACTATATCTCCATTTTCCTATGTTTGGTTGCAACTTTATAACTAATGTGCTAGTGGTTGTATATCAGGATGGTGGTGGTGGTGGTGGGTGGCAGTGGCAGTAGCAACGATGGTGACAGTGGCGGTTGTGTGATAAGGTGGATGAGGTGGTGGTGGTGGGATGGTGGAGGCGGATGAAATGGTGGCAGTAGCAGTGGCAGTGGTGACAATAGCAGCGTGGCGGTGACAGTGGTGGTAGCATGTGTGGTGGCGATGGTGATAGTGATGGTTCTGAAAAATGTTTTCACCTTTCAAAAGTGAAAAACGTAACACTGTTTTCCATTGACCATAAAAAAATGTTTTTCGTTGTGTGTTGTTTTCTGTAATACCAAATGCCAAAAAATATATAAGAAAAAACATTTTTTCCCAAAATTAACGTAGTGGTAGACAAACTTCTATTTCCAATACAGGATAAGAAGTCACGAGTTTAAATAAATCTAACAAACACAATTTCTTTAATTATTAATTTTTCCACTCTTAGCCTTTTGGCAAAGGGATATGTAACTAAAAATCAGAAGCAGAAAAAAGAAAACAAAAGGAACTATGAATAAGAAGACGCAGAGGGTTACTGCATTTTTTGGGTGATTTTGTTACCTTGATCCGTTGCCGTTCTGATCAGTTTCAGTTGCATACAAGGTGTCACTCTTACCACCAGAAGGTCTGCTTCATCTTTTTTGCAACCATTTCAATTAAGTAAAACATCAGCAACAGTAATTTCCCTGCCTTTTTCTCTCTGTTCAAGTGGTCAGATTGAAATCATCTACTGAACTGTTCCGATCATTAACTACAAATCCATGTCCCTTTTTTACTTCCAGTTTCCGGAACAGTGGAACTGTTGACAACATTTGGGTCGTTTGGCCAGTGCGCTACTTGTCAATTCATGACCTTTGCTCTAAAACCACGAGCACCCGTTATAATGCAATCGAAAAATGTTTATGCTTGCACGCATTTGGTAATTTCAAATACATAGCAAACAAAAAAGTCGAAGAATTCACCCTCACGTAGCATTTAGCAATTTGGAGGAGATGTGGAGTCGTCCTCCATCACATTGCCGTGACATTTCTAGGCAAAGCTAATATCAATATTCTCCATATGAAGGTCAAATGTGTACTGACATCCTGAAATGCACAGCAAATCCATATCATGAATGTAAAAAACTAAAAATGCTTAACTATTCATAAAGCAAATATTGAAAGAGCTCAAGTATTGGGAGGCAAGTGGTAATGCTTAAGACCATCATTCGACCACTTGTTGAATGAAAGTGAATAAGTGTAAGTGCCAAGATTTGTGGCTAATGACCAAATACCAGTTTGTTGATGTTAGTAAGATGAATAAGAAAAGCAGTAAATTAAGATTGGGAAAACATGTGAAATTGCACGTAATCTTCAGAGGCTATGCAGAATATTAAGGGAGCAAAATCTAGCTAAATGGACTCCAAAAAGGAATTAATTTCACACTGTCCTGCAAAATGTGCGAAGTCTATCCACCCATTTTCTTAATGTTTGAGGAGATGCTCTCCCTCTGCATGTAATGAATCTGGAAGAAGATAGTTGGCATGCAAAAAAGAAAAAAGCGAGAGCAGAAAATGACGTTGTCCTTGTTCAGTGATAATTTCTTGAATCCAGACATAACTGTAATCGCATAAGAAGAGAAAATAAAATTTCTTTAACTCCCAAAACACAACATGAGACAAACTGGGTCTACCATACAATTGCACTACCAATCTCAAAAAATACAACTTGAAAAAGATTCAAACCAGCTGTAATCTAATGTCTATAAGCATGGATTTATCATAGCAGTGTGATTCCAAGTAAGTTATAGTACGCGTTGGTGATAAATTTTTTTTATTTATAATGATATATCAAAAAAAAAAAAAAAACAGTTCGCTCATTTCTTCATCCTAGTACTGTTGCTTGGACTCCTAAGGGGCAACTTCTATGTATTCACGAATGTATTAATCTCCCTACTAAAACTACTACAAAAATAAGAGAATAAATTTTCACAAGTCCTACGCTTGCAATTTAAAATTTAGATTCACAAGGTCAAGAATGAGTACCCTTTTCAAAGTTTTCATCATCCAGATCCACTACATGCAGGGGGAGAGCATCCTCAAAGAGACAGCAGGCAAACTTGTCCCGCAAGAAGTAGCATCCATCTACAAGGATTGAACCAAAAATTAGATAGAAATGCAACTAAAATGATCCAATCACATGCAGCAAATTACAGCATATCCTTCTAATATCCATTAATTTGTAGCATAAGATACCATTTGACAAATATGCCACAAAGCATAGCAAATCCTTTCACAATACCACCAAAAAAATTCACCCCAAATTTTTTTTTCCTTTCACAATACCACCATTTATGACCAACCAAACATGATAACAGTAAGCACATAAAGTCATAGATGTATGAACTTCTAAGTATATTTCAAGTACAGTTGATTAGACAGGAGCAAGGCACTATGCCAGCAACTAAACAATAAACACAATGTTTATAATACTATGCTCTAGCTCAAACTCTGTACAAGTCGATGGCCAGAAAGAGTTAATAAACAATAGAAGCAAACTTCATAAACATTGAAGACACGATATGACAATAGAAGCAAACTTCATAAACATTGATGAGACGTTATAACAACTGAAATCCAAAAGCCTAATCTGCTTCAGATTAGTACAATCATCCATAAAGATAACAGAATGAGTGTTACCTTGAACGAGCCTGATCGAGCCAATATCATTGATGGCATAATAAGCTTCACCGAAGACGAGCTGTACAACCTGTACTATCTGGCTAGATACAGTCGAGCTCTTTCACCACTATATCTCAACCCACTGAAGCAGCCACATCACAAATGTCATCAGAGCCCGATGCATCAACCTCTAAAACATCCACCAAATTAACACCTACATTTGCACCAAGGGCAAGTCCTTTGAGCAAGACTGCCCCAATAGCCTTATCAGACACCAAAGTTGAATTGCCCATCTCAATGAATTGATTGAATGTTGAACGAGAATACCATGATTTCAAGAGGAGATTCTTTATCATATAAAATGCATTACAGTCCAGTTCAATACCCGAATCAACCATATCTTGTAGGATTTGTCTAACCATTTCTATGTCTCTTTCTCTACAAAAACCAGAGAGCATTACATTATAAGTATATGCATTTGGAGCTACACCAACCTCCTTCATTTGGCTGTATAAAATACAAGCTTCTCCAGTTCTACCACCTCTGAAAAGTCCATGGATGGCAACTGTGTATGAAACAACATCAAGTGGGTATTTCTCTGCAACAGCTTTCCGAAACAACCTGATAGCTCTGTGAAATTTACCCGAACTTATAAGTCCATCTATGATTATAGTATGGATGTGAGGATCAAGACAAAAGTTGTTTCTCACAATTGCATAGTACACTCTAACTGCCTCACCAATCCTTCCTGTTCCACATAGTCCACTCAGTAATCCAGAATAACTATACCCATCCGGAATAAAGCCTCTATCTATCATGTCATTATAAAACTCAATAGCACCAGATGGATAACCAGCTCTACAAAAATAACTCAGAAGGGAGTTACAGACCACTAGATCAGCTTGAATGGCAAGTCCACTGATTAGTATGGGTAGAAGATCAAACTGTCTGGACATAAAGATGGCTGACATTATAGAACAAAGAGTGTAAGAATCTGGTACTAGTTTTCGTTTCGGCAAACTAAAGAAGACATCAAGTGCATCATCGCACCTGCCCATCTTAGAAAGGCAATCTATTAACACGTTACAAAGGACCAAGTCAGTGGAACATCCCTTAGATTCCATGGTACTGAGGATACATAATGCCTTGCCAGGCATTTGGGAATCCATAAAACCCTTAATTAAAGAGGTGCATGTTACAACATTCGGTGAACACCCGGCCTCAATCATCTTCTCCAATAAATAACTTGCCATAACAAGATTGTCAGACTTGCAGTACCCATCAATCAGAATGCTCCAAACACTCACGGAGGTGGGAATTCCAAAAGTAATCATCAGACCCAATAGTTGTAATGCCTCCGCCAGCCTACCCATTTTGCAAAAACAATTAAGAACCATTGAAAAGGTTCCGGAATTAAGGCAATACCCCTTTCTCAACATTTCCTTGAGCACATCCTGGATATTCATCAAATCACTGAGCTTGCATAAATTAGAAATGGCAATGCTAAATGTCAAGAAATTTGGGTCCTGTGTCTCCTTAAACACTCGAAGGGCTACATCAACGAGCCCAATCTTGAACAACGCATCCATAACAATATTCCGAGCAAACGTATTAGGGGTGTAACCATAATTGAACATTTCCTCAAACGCCTCGAAAACCAAATTAAACATACCTCCGTGCCAAAAAATTCTCAACAACAACAACAAAGTTTGTGGCTTTGTGACACATCCAACACCCTCTAATTGCTTAATAAGTCCTTTCACCGTTCCCAACTGTCGGGCGAGGCGAGAGACCACATTAGCCATGTGATCAAACGCACCTCGATCATGGAAGTAGTGTGGTTGCCGAGCACACCACAAGAAGACGCTCAGAGAAATCAAATCAGAAGGGCAGTTGTGTAGAGTGCAATGCACTGTTTGAGGGGTGAGTAAGGTTCTAGAAGAAGTCTTTGGAAGTACTTGTCGATAGTGTGTTGCTGTAGAGAAATTTTCAATTTTGTGAATAGAACATTCAATTGGTGATACGAGAGAGTGAATTGAAGCAAAAGATTTTGTTTTGATGATTCGCTGCGAAGCTGAGTGTAAGGATTTCCAGCTCCATCTCCATATCATTTCCAGTACACACTTCTCCGCAGGCCACCAAACGCAACATACAAGCAGACAAAGATAAAGAGAAAGAGAAGGAGAAGCAAAACCAGATTAGGGTTTGTAGTGACTCTGAAACTCCGAGCTCAGAACCGTTGAGTAACATCCACTGCTGCTGATCCTCTCCGGGAGGTTCTAGTTTGTAGTTTGTGTGTACTGCAAAAACCCTAGAGTAGAGAGAGAAAGCGAGAGAGCGCGCGAAACAAAGTGATGAGATCTCACCCGGCTGAATTTTGGGCCTAGTCCGAATTGAATTCATCAGTTTGGGCTGGACTAAGGCGGTGGACTAGGACTGAAACGAGCTGAATCAAGCCCAACTGCCTGGTCAAGTCAGACAGAGACGCACTTTTACACACGCAAACAGAGAGAGAGAGAGAGAGAGAGAGAGAAGAGTAATGGCAGAGACGAAGATGGTGCACTCCCCCATCGTTACATACATATCAATGATCTGCCTTCTCACTCTGTGCCCTCCTTTTGTTATTCTCTTGTAAGTCCTTGTAATTCTCTCATAACATCAATCCATTCTTTGATTGCACTTGATTTCGTCTACAATTTTATTCAATTTTCAACCTCGACAATTCTAAGATCTTCAGATTTCTACTACTATCATTAAATTTCACGATCCCTATACTTTGAACAGCCTTGCTTTGCACTCTGTCTGGTTCTTGAGAATGCTGAATGGAAAGAAAAGTAAAAAATTTCACTTATTGAATTTCGTCTTCTATTTTGACTTTATGCTAATATGGTCCCCAAAAAAAAGAAAAAAAAAAGTAAAAAAATATACAATGTATTCATATACTTAGATGATTGAAATTTCTGTAGTATAAATCTGTGATGCAAATTGGGTGATTGTTTGTCTCAAACATGCTGATTTGAATTCATAATAATTAATGATTACATTTAGCGGCGGAGCCAGGAAATTAAGTTAGAGGGACATTGTTTGGTAACGTTTACGTTTTCAGTTTATTTTTACAAAAATTTTATAAACTGATTTTTGTTTATTTTTTGCTTATTTTTAGAAAACATAAACTACAAACGCGTTTGGTAATTGACAAAATGTTTAAAAAACTTTAAAAATATAAAAAAGAGTGAGAAATGGTAAGTGGTGGCAAGTGGCGGCAAGTGGCGACGGAAGACGGTAGGTGGTGGTGGGTGGCGGCCGGGTGGTGGTGGTGGTGGTGGGTGGGTGACGGTGGCGGGTGGTGGGTGGTAGCGAGTGAGTGGTGGTGGTAGTGGCGGATGGTGATGGCAGGTGGGTGGCGGATGGCGGGTAGGTGGCGGGTGGTGGTGGGTGTGTGGGTGGGTGGGTGACGGTGGCGGGTGGTGGCGGCGGCTGGTGGTGGGTGGTGGTGGCAAGTGGGTGGCGGATGATGGGTGGTGGCAGGTGGTGGTGGGGGGTGGGTGGGTGACGGTGACGGTGGCGGTGGCGGTGAGTAGGTGGCGGTGGCAGGTGGGTGGCGGATGGCGGGTGGTGGTGGTAGTAGGTGGGTGGGTGACGGTGGCGGGTGGTAGTGGTGGTGGTGGTGGTGGTGGTGGCGGGTAGGTGGCAGGTGGCTGGTGGTGAATGGTGGTGGCAGGCGGGTGATGAGTGGTGGTGGCGGACGGTGGATGGTAGTGGCGGGTGGATGGCGGGTGATGAGTGGTGGTGGCGGGCGGTGGATGGTAGTGGCGGGTGATGAGTGGTGGTGGCGGCGGCGAGTGGGTGGCAGGGGGTGGTGGTGGCGGCGGCGAGTGGGTGGCAGGGTGGTGGTGGTGGCAGGTGGTGGGTGGTTGTGGCAGGTGGGTGGTGAGTGGTGGTGGCAGGTGGTGGTGGGGGGTGGGTGGTGGGTGGTGGTGCTGGAAAATGGTGGCGGGTGGTAGTTAGTGTTGGGTGGTAAAACAAAAAAAAAACTCAGAACTAAAAACGGAAACACATGTTTTGAGTTTATATTTTTTGGCCAAATTTATAAACTGAGACCACTGATTTATAAATAAAAAATTTACCAAACAAGTTTTTATTTGAGTTTTTTAAATTTTTATATATACAAACAGAAAACTGAAAACGTAACCGTTACCAAACGGCATTAATTATAATTTTCTATTTAGAAAAAAAAAATCATGAGCAACATTAACATTAAGATAAGTGTGTTTGGTTTTAGTTTTCTGAATTAAGTTTTTTCAAAATTGAGTTTTTTATTTTTTATTTTTTTTATTTTTAGTGAATATTTTTAAAATTTTAAGCATTTTTATTTTTATTTTTATTTTTTTAGATGCACCTTACTTAGATGTATCTAAAAAGTAAAATATTTGTGAAAAAATATTTTAAAAAATTAATAAATACGCAAAAATACAAAAAATATATTGAATTTTCATTTTTTTTTGTATTTTTGGTATTTACTGTATTTTTTAAATATTTTTTCACAAATATTATATTTTTTAAATGTATTGAAGTTAGGTGTATCTAAAAATTTTAAAAAATTGCTTAAAATATTAAAAAAATTCATTGAAAACATTAAAATACAAAAAATAAAAACGTAGAATTTTTTGAAAACTGTTTTCTGAAAAACAGAACCAAACAAGCTGTAATTTTGTGAGATAAATTTAAATATAAAAAATTACATATTCATTATTAATAAGAACAAATCAAAATTCTATAATAGTGTGGAATAACTTGGTGTGGGATGATGATGTAAGTTTACAATTTTAGCAAAAAAATTATGGATCAAAATTTCTCATTTTAAAAAATAAAAACGCATCATTTATTGCACAAATTATTATAGAATATATTTAATTTTTATTTGACAAAAAAATATTAAAGAGATTACATTACTTATAAATGATGTGTTTTGAGTGAAATTTATTAAACAGTCTTAGAGTATCATATGGCGTTATAGAAAATCACAAATCACACAAAGTGGTATGTCAACTATTTGAAAATAATAAATTCATTATATCCAATGTATAATATTTTTCGCTACACTATTGATTTAAATTATTACATAAACAATATCACATAGTGTTCCCAAAGTATCAAATAACTATTTGTTGTAAACAATACAATAAGCGCTTAGTCAAAGAACATGTTAAGAAAAAAAGAGAATACATTTTATACATGACCAAAAAAAAAAGAAAACTCAGAACTGGGGGTGGGGGGGGGGGGGGGGACATGACCCCCCTCGACCTGTTGTGCCTCCGCCCCTGATTACATTCGTCTCCAACGTGTAGCCATGATCACAATAACCAAGTCAAAGTCGAAATAAGATCAGTTTGTTGAAATCTTTGAATGCCCTTCTAGTTTGCTAGTTTAATTTATTATTTTTTAGGGATGAGAATCTCTTTTTCTTCAAGCAGGTGACCAAAAAAAAAAAAACACACACACACACCTATAAGCACAAAGAAATAATCAAATTTTAGCTCCTCTATTGATTTTTTAACTCATTGCACTTTTTATGAAGATAAAATTAAAATCAGAATTTATTACTTCATACAGATGGTATACAATGGTGCACGCAGATGGATCTATATCTCAGGCTCTGGGTTACCTAAGGCGGCATGGGCTGCCGGGATTTATTAATATTTGGCCAAAACCCACTGCTATTGCATGGAAAATGATTGCCTGTTATGCGGCATTTGAGGCTGTACTCCAACTGTTTCTACCTGGAAAAAGGGTTGAAGGGCCAATATCTCCTGCTGGAAACAGGCCTGTTTATAAGGTACCAGATATCTGGTATTATCTCATTGATATTTCCTTGTCATTTTCTGCATCTTGCCTGCATATAAATGTAGATTTGAGTTATTTAATGGTGCTTAAATTATTTGGATTTTTTTATAGTATCACAAAAAATGAACTAGTGTTGTTGGCTGTTTGTTCAATAGTTTTCTTTTAAGTGTTGTCGTATTGCCAAAATCATAGCCTTGATCTTCTGCTTATTGCAGGCAAATGGTGTGGCGGCATATGCAGTGACATTGATTACTTATCTCAGCCTTTGGTGGTAAGAGCTTTCTCATTCTAAGCAAGGCATTCATGCACATCATGTGCGAATGTAATGTGGAGTGTCAAGTCTCTTTGCTATTAGAGGTTCATAGTTTTTGATAACCTTTTTTCTATGTGCTGCTGTTTGCAGTTGTGTTTGACAGAATTATAGAAATAGTGCTGTACTGCAAACTCTAGTGAACAAATTGAAGATAGAAAGGATTGAAAAAGGAAAATTAGATTTTTCATTCTTGTATCTTTCATTGGAAATGTCAGAAGTATGGTAATCTAAAAAAGGAAGCAAAGGTTCAAAAGAATATGCCTCTTTAGATATTTCATGTTTCTTTCTTTCTCTGAAAATGTCAGTAGAACTATGGTGATTTAGCCTTCACTTCTTGTGTCTTTATCCAAGGAGCTCTTCCTGATCGGATGAGGGGACTAATCACTGAAATTATGTCATAATTTTGGTCTTACCAGTTCTGTTACTTGAGAAATTGGCTTCTTTGTTTTCCGCTCTTACCTTCAAGAAACAATGATGCTGTATGGTTGTTTCAGTATTTGAATATTGTTCAATATGCATCATAATTTCTTCTATACTGATGTATTTACTCTATCTTCCCAGTGATTACCCTTCGAAACTAATTTCCTGGGGGGCAAAGTATGTATATCCAGATGTTGAACTTTGCAGATACTTTTATAGCAGTGTTGTTAGGGTTGAATAACCTTCTGTTTTGGTTTTCGTTCCAATTTCACATTTTCTGGACCCTACATTCTTGAGAAAACAACAAGTGTTATCTGGATTTTAATTTCAATGGACCAAGTGGCTTTTATCATCCACTGTATTGATATCCCTTCTTTGTGTTCATTCTTCAGGTTTGGGGTTTTTAACCCTTCAGTTGTCTATGACCACTTGGGAGAAATATTTTCAGCACTCATTTTTGGAAGCTTCATCTTCTGTATTTTCTTGTACATAAAAGTAAGTATTTTTTATTGGGTTAACCATCAAATGTTTTCTTATACATGCAACATCTCTCTATATTCTGATGCGCGTGTTTTGTGCATACTAGGGTCATGTTGCACCATCTTCCTCTGATTCTGGTTCGTGTGGAAACATCATAATTGATTTCTATTGGGTGAGCATCTTTAAGCTTCTATGATGTTTATTCAATGTCATCTAATTGTTGATTCATTTATTTCCTTATTCATGTGTATTTTTTTTTTTTTTTACCTTGATGATCAATGATATTAGAGGTGAAAAATGGGAAGAAGAACCATACACAGTTTGCAAATTCCCAGTCAAAATGCAAAATTGTAATTTGAAAGTTTTGCAAATGCATAATCTTACTACCATAAATTGAAGCCTCTAAGAATGATACCCAGACCAAAGCTTAGATACATGCTGAAAACGTTTCCACAACCATGGCAAAAGTTAGGCGTGTACCCAATCTTTTCCCTCCCAAACACATATTAATGTGTACTATTTGGGCGTTGTTTTAAGGTTTCTTGTGTTTGTAAGTCATTTGAAAAATTTTAGAAACTTCTGTTTAGTTTTTATATATGTATAGTCCAAAAACTCCGAACAGCCTCAAGAATTTTAAATTGGTGTTTCCAAACCATTCCCTAAGCAAAGGGCACTTTTCCAATGTGATATCTGTAGGTTAAATATTTTTTATTTTTATTAATTTCTTGCACTCGAACTAGTAATATATTTTATACAAAATATTTTGGGTCAATACCAGTCCATAGCATTATATTTTATACTCGTCATCATATTTCATCTCCTTTTGTTGTTAGCAAGTGATGCCACATATTCTGCCACATTCAGACTAGTTTTTTTTTTCTTCAAGAAAACACTCTGACTATCAGCAGAACCTCATTGGGCCCATTTTGTGCTTTTCACACGAGTGCCACCCCATACATGTAACGATGGGTATATGCATGTTCGTGACTCGTTTGAATTATAGGCTGCTGCAGAAAATGCATCTCTTACTTTTTTCTACATAAGTTACTTTTTTTCTGCTGAATCCCTGTTAAAGCATTAGCATTTGTGCCAACTGCCTACCCCTTATCTCTTGAAATGTGGGGACTAGGTTATTGGTAAAGTAGTCCAGATGCATATTGCCGTGATGATAGTATGTGATTGGACAATGTATTATCTGAGGGGAAAATTTTACTTGGTATTGACATGCTCTTGATTCTGATGTTTTGTTATGGTTGTCATACTTGCAGGGTATGGAACTTTATCCTCGGATTGGCAAGAACTTCGATATAAAGGTTTTCACAAACTGCAGATTTGGGATGATGTCCTGGGCAGTTCTTGCCATCACCTATTGCATAAAGCAGGTAGATACTCCAACATATCCCTTGACATCATTTACTGGTTGGTCTACATCCCATGTCATTTCATGCCAAAGGGATGCTAGATGGTAGTCCCTTTGCTTGATTGGGCAACCAAGAAATCTCAAAAATCATTCGTGCCCTCTCTCATTAATGACTAGGATATCCCAATAGGTTTCAGCCAGCAGTCAGTGGTAATATGCAAATTGGACATAGAAAAGGTTTATGATCATTTGAACTAGGATTTTTTTTATTTATTATATTTGTGGGGTAGGTGGGATTTAGTGATAGATGGAGCAATGGATCTAGTTTTGTATTTTCCCAGTATGTCTCAGTTTTGGTGAATCGCTAGTCAGCAAGTTTCCTTCAAAACCTCAGGGCGACTGAGGCAAGGTGACCCATTATCACCCCTGCTTTTCATTTTAGTTACGGAGGCATCAAATCATATGATTGGAATGACAAATCAAGGTGGGTTCACGAAAGGCTTTCAGTTGGGATGATAGATGGGTCCCCAATGGTAGTTTCTCACCTGATATACATGCATGACAATGTGATTTGGTTATCGACGATGTGTCCTTTTATGTTTTGAGGTTGTATTGGGTTTGAATGTTAATTTGGCTAAATCAGAGTTGATTCTTATTGGAGAAGTTCCAGATATTGGTGGGTCGGTCTCCATTCTTGGGCTTAGAGTGGGTGTTCTTCGAGACACATGTTGAGGATGGGGTTGTGGAGAGGTTCCAAAGGATGTTGGCAGGATGGAATAAGCAGTACCCGTCAAATGGAGGTTGACTTATTGTAATTAAAAATACATTGTGGACCTTATCCACCTAGTTCATGTCCTTGTGCACTATCCCACTTCGTTGGCTAGGAGAGTTGTAAAGTTGTAGCTAGATTTTTTGAGCCAAGGTATAGGGAAGAGTTTAAATATCATCTTGCGGATTTGAATATTGTTTTTACTTCTTTGAGAGAGGGTGGATTGGGAATTAGGAGGTTGGGAGTTTTTAATGAATCTCTTTTGGGCAAGTGGCTTTAGAAAACATGAGGGATAAATATTGGAGGAGAGTGGTGATGGCCAAATATGGCAGTTCATGCGGTGACTGGACCTCTTTGGAGGTGACTATATCATATGGGTGGCGGCTTTGGAAAGGTATTCATCAAGTTTGGAATGATTTTATGGGATCCACTTATTTCAATTTTCAAGGTGAGAAGGGGAGACGGTGAAGTTTTGGCAGCATAGGTGGTGTGGAGAGGGCCTGGCCTTCTGTTTTGCACCTTGTGTAAGATTTAGTGACGAATTGATTGACCAATCTACTCAACTTGTTTTACGGGCTGAAGGGTATTGGAGAGAGCCAAGATTCTGTGTTGGTCAGTATATCTAAGAAAGGGAGGTTTGAGATGGATTCTTTCTATAAGGCTTTGATGAGAGATAGGAGGATGACTTTCCCTCAGAGAGCAATTTTGACTGGTGTGCCTTCTCCAAGGTAACTTTCTTTGATAATTTGCTTATTAAGCAGAAAGTCATTGTAAATTCGTGTTCCCTATGCAAGTGTGATGGCAAATCCGTTTCTCACATATTCATACATTGTAGTATGGTGAGGGATTTGTAGCGGTTGAGTTGAACTTTGTCTGGGATGGATTTTGTGTTTGTAAGAGATGTGGCTGGGGTTCTACATAATTGGTGGTTAGAAGGGTGGGGAATTTTAGGCAAAATGCATGGATATTGACTCCACTGTGTTTGATGTGGATCATATACGGAGTGAAGGAAATAGGAGAACATTTCAGGGGGTAGAGGAGCCTTTATATAGACTTAACTCTTAAGGACTTTTTGGTTATAATGTATAGTTGGACTTCAGGGAGGATCAATTTGTAAATTTTGCTTATTAACTTGTGGGAAATATATAGGCCTCTCTCTCTTTTCTTATGTATTGGTAGTGAGGATTGTGCAGGCTTAACCTTTATTTTATTTTTTATTTTTTTCCGGTGTATGGCTAGCATCCCCTTTTGATGCTCTCTTAACAATATTAATTCAGAAAAAATTAGCTTTAGTATTTGAATTTTAAGAAAATTATTTGGTTACTGTTGTTTTAATGTATAGTTGCTCTGCTTTGACAGTATGAAGCAAATGGGAGAGTGGCAGATTCCATGCTTGTAAATACTATATTGATGCTAGCGTATATTACAAAGTTCTTTTGGTGGGAAGATGGATATTGGAACACAATGGATATTGCACACGATCGAGGTTTGTAGATGCATCATCATTCTTCATGTTTCATGAGCATTAGTAGGTATTTTAGGGACAATGAGGAATGACTAATTAACATTTGCAGTACAATATTTTTTTTACATTTCCTTTTTTGGTTGGCATTCTGTTGTATTTTGTTCTTGAAAAACAATGAAATAACTATTTGAGTTTCAACTACTCATAACTTTAGTACCAGAACAACTTGCCTTGCCCTTTTCCCTCTTTAATTAAGATGAGAACAAAACCTATAGCTGGCCTCATTTTATTTTCAATTTATTTGGCGAAACCTAAGCTTTAAATTGCCTAATAATCTGTTATTCAAATTTGAGAAATTTTGTCTTTAGAAGAGTTATTATAAAATATATGAATTTGCACAGTTGCGCGCATGCTTACGGCATTGTTTCGGCACATATCCTTCCTTGCATCCTTGCAACTCAATTACTCAGGGTCTTTTTTCTCATTGTATCCTAACCAATTATTTACAGTTGAAAGATTGAAATAACCCCACCTTTTTACGTGTAGATCTTGTTTTCAGTGTTTCTTTTTCCCTTTGTTAGTATCATTGATGCTCAATGTCATTATGGTTATCCTATGTTTTGTTTCGGCAGCTGGCTTTTATATATGCTGGGGATGCTTGGTATGGGTCCCATCTGTCTATACTTCTCCTGGCATGTACCTAGTAAATCATCCTGTGAATCTTGGAACTCAGGTAAGTCACATACGTTTTTTGCCAATAAATGGCTATGTTGTTCTTGTTTTCAAAAAATGGAATTGATTCCAAAAGTTTCAAAATTTTTGGAAACGAAAAAAACGTTTCACTTATTTTCAAAACAAGTTTTCACTCTCTCCTCCTTCTCCCCCCAACAGCAAAAAATATCGTCTTAATTCAAAAACTCATGCATACCCCAAACATGAAACCAATTGGATGAGCACAATCTCTTTTTTGGTCCTTGGCTACAAATTTCTTCTCGTCTTGATTTCTTGCTCTTAACAAACTAATGAAATCATTCTACTTGTCCAGCTTGCTATTTACATTCTTGTAGCAGGCATTCTATGCATATACATCAATTATGACTGTGACAGGCAAAGGCAAGAATTTCGTAGAACAAATGGCAAGTGCTTGGTTTGGGGAAAAGCTCCATCAAAGGTATTTGCTTTCATGGTTACAAAAGGCTTTAGTTTGCCTTAATATCCAATCTTATTTCTTCCTTCTATTGGTCGACCTCCAAACTTGTCTAACTGGCTTTTTTGTAGCTGCTAAATTTTCCGTTGTAGGTTAAGAATTAATCCGGTTTACTGTTTATACAGATTGTGGCCTCATACACGACTAAGGGTGAGACAAAAACCAGTCTTCTCCTGACCTCAGGATGGTGAGCTTTCATGTTTATATTGCAGTATGGAAACTGTACCTCAGATTGTTACTAATTAGTTGCTTTTAACCTAAGCCATGTACTTTGTAATTTGCGCACATTCAAGAAGGGTTGAGTTCTCCCTTCAATTGGTCTAAGTTTAGTGATATTCAATTAATATTTGAGTTGGCCTTTCTAATGTTACGGGTCTGCAGGTGGGGATTATCTCGTCATTTCCATTATGTACCAGAAATATTAGCAGCTTTCTTCTGGACTGTACCGACTCTTTTCAACCATGTGAGAGTTTGCATTACTATAAAATAGCTGCTCTGCCTGCAATTCTGTGTAACATATGGCCCAATATTTGAATTTCTTAATTGTTTTTTGCAGTTTCTTCCTTACTTTTATGTAGTATTTCTTACCATCCTTCTGTTTGACCGAGCGAAAAGGGATGATGACCGATGTCGATCTAAGTAAGCAAACACAATCTCTCTCTCTCTCTCTCTCTCTCTCTCTCTCTCTCTCTCTCTCTCTCTCTCGCGCGCGCACATCTTTTCAGCTGAAATTTTGTCGTTGGAAATTTTGCAATAAGATGTGAAAAGAAAATTATGGATATCCCTTAGTCTGTCAAGCCAGTGAGTTGGATATCATTAGGAGGACTCTTTTTTATCTTTATTTATTTTTATGCAATCTGTGCAATCATATCTAATAGCTAAACAAAATTAGACGTAGTCATGCTAGTTCTTCTAGCCATTTGATATGATTGCACGAGGAGTCTCATTTGGAATTAGCACAAGTATGTGTAATTTTGTCCTGAGTGTCCTAACAGGATGTGCTTCTTGTTGTGCTCATTCGGCATATATCTCCTTGATCCCTTTTTGCATTTTGAATGAAAAAATTTGGCGGTGTGGTGGTTGCAGATATGGGAAATATTGGAAATTATATTGCGAGAAGGTCCCTTACAGGATTATACCTGGAATCTTCTGAGGCTTCAGTTTGGTTGAATCCACCATCGACTTTGATCTGCCTTGCTTATGCGCGACCCTTAGAGGGTGATATAGGATTGTGATTTTTAGTGCTCTACTTTTACTAGTTAATTTATCTTGGTAGGTTAGATGTGCTGTTTGTAAGTTTTAACATGAAGTATTATAACGCAGCAACTTTGGGCTGAAATTGTTGTACTCTTGTGATGCCAATTTGGCACCCAAAAAATTAATGTGATTAGTTTTTATTTAGTTGCACATTATGATTTTTTTTTTTCCCTTGATGCATTCGTATGGTTTAAAATTTTGATAAAAATACCCCCCCCCCCCATCCTCTTTCCCTCTCTGCCCTTCTCTTTTTATCTTCGTTCTCTTCCTATCTCCCTTCTCTTCCCTGCCCTTCTCTTTCTATCTTCACAAGAATCTACATGTTTTCATAATATTTATGGTCTTTTCATTTGTTTGTAATTTTAATTCTTTCCACTGATTTGCAGTTATTTCATATTTTCTAAAGGGTTGGTTGCATATGCAATTCTTTTTGGTTTTTTTCTACAATAAATTTGTTGGGTGATGTAAAGGACATAATCCAATAATTTAAAATTAGAATAAAATGATACTAAAATAATATATTTTTAAACTATATATTTAAAATTAAAAAAAGATATTTTAAATTATACATTTGAAAAAATTAATTACGAACATCAGAATTATTTGAAGAGAAAAATGACAGAAGAACCTTCTCTGTTGAAAATTGAATCATTTGCATGTAACTCACTCTGACCTATCATATTTTATTTATTTTTTTAATTAGAAAAATAGTCAAACTCTTTAAAAAAAAAAATTCATAATTTATCACAATAACAAGACAGGCAACATGTCAAATCCAATCACATTACATGAATTTTACGGGAAATGAAAATCTCGTTGTTAATAATTAAATTTGTGTCAATATTAATTTTTTTAATTTATTTTGTGGTCCTATACAAAATTTATTTATTTATTTTTTAACATTTTTTTAGCTAAGGGTTTATTATTTTGTTCATAATAAGTAGTTATTCGTGGACCCAATTATTCTATGTTTATCCTATGTTTGTTTTAACATTTTAGTTTAGGATTATTAATCCAATGGATAATTAATCCAATAAATTTGTAGGATTATTAATAATGGGGTAGAAGTGGGATTATTAATCCAATGGATATTAATCCAATTGGATAGTAAATACCACACTAATTTAATAGGATTATTAATACTTCACTATTAATTTTGTGAATCATGACCTAAGGGCACTATGTGGTATTGTTTATGTAGTAGTCTAAACCAATAGTGTAGTGGGAAATTTTTTAGATTGAATATAATTAACTCATTATTTTCAGGTAGTTGACAAACTATTTAGTGTGATTTGTGAATTCTCATGCTTTGAGTATCACATAGGCAACGTCATATGATACTCTAAGACTATGTAATAATTTAAAAAAATGATCAAGACCTCCTTTCCCCCCACCCCCTTTGACCCCTTCTCTTTCTTGATTGGCTAATTTTTTTTTTCCTTTTTCTTTTTTTTTTCTTCTCCTCCAATCACCACCCGCCACGTGTGTGTGTGGGAGGGGGGTGGTGGGAGTGGGGTGGTGGGAGTTGGTGATTGAGGAGGTCTCAATCACAACCCAATAATTTATATTCAAAACACATCATTTATAAGTAATATCATCTCTTTAATATTTTCTGTCAATTAAAAATTAAATAGATTTTATAATAATTTGTATTAAAAATGATGTGTTTCTATTTTCTAAAACTAGGAACTTTGATCCATAATTTTTTGTGCAAAAATTACAAATTTACATCACCATCCCACACTGAACTATTACACACTGTTATAGAATTTTGATTTGTTCCTATTAATAATGATTTTTAATTTTTTATACTTAAATTTAACTCATAAAATTTTGCTTGGTTTGGGTTTTCTAAAAATACTTTTCAAAAAAGTCTACTTTCTTATTTTTCGTATTTTTTTGTTTTTACTGAATTTTTTTAATATTTTAAGTATTTTTTTTTAATTTTAAGACACATCTAACATAAATACACTTGAAAAGTATAATTTTCGTAAAAAAAATCTTTAAGAAATGCACTAAATACCAACAAAAAAAAAAACCAAAAATTTAGTATATTTTTCGTATTTTTGTGTATTTATTAATTTTTTGAGATATTTTTTCACCAATATTTTACTTTTTAGATATATTTAAGTAACTTGCATCTAAAAAAATGCTTAAAATTTTAAACATAAAAAAAAATCAAAAAATAAAAAACTCAATTTTTAAAAAATTGAATTCAAAAAATTGAAACCAAACATACCGATTATTATCTTAAAATTGATCATGATTTTTTTTAAAATAAAAAATTATAATTAGTAAGCGTCTCTGTAACTTAATTTCTTGATTCCACTGCTTATTATTATAAGTCCAATTATTATGATTCTCTACTCGTAAATAATTAACATTTTCCTAGGAATAATCATTTCTTTCTTTTTTTTTTCATTTATTTAAATATGAAATCATAATCTGAAATGACATTAATTTATTAGAAAATGTTTGGCATGCTTTTGGAATGATTCTGCCCTCATATTTCATATATATAGGATTCACATTGTAAGTGGTCCGTGGTCCAAATTTGTGTGGTGGTGTGTGTGAGGTCTCGATCATTGGTCTAATTTATTTCAATTATGCTCAGGATTACCCAACTCTTCTGGGGTTTTTTTCAAACTAAGTCTCTTTTGTATCTTATTTTTCAAACTAAGCATAGTTTGGACGGAATTCCCAAACTAAGCTAAAGTGCTTTTACTGTTTGGAGCCTAAAATTTGATGAATAGTGAAAGCGCTATTATAAAATGCGTTTTTAATTAATAAATTGCTGTTTTAAATCGCGCTTTTAACATAAAATTTTTTTTCTAAAGAAAACGCTATTTGAAATAGCGCTTTCACTATACATATAATTTTTTTTTTTTTTTTTTTTTAGAAAACGTTATTTGAAATAACGTTTCTACTGTTGACCAAAACCAACCCCCTCTGACATACGCACGCACCCACAAACACCCAACCCACACTCTTAACCATTAAAATAATATAATTTTTATATATAATAATAATTTATAATAATAAATTATATAATTTTTATAATTTTCATAAATATAAATCATTTTTAGGTTATGGATGGTTTGATTTATAACACGTATGTAAGGGTAAAAATTTTTATAATCAAAAATAATTTTTACAATTTTTATAATCAAAAATAATTTATAAATTACCAAAAATAATTTATAATACGTATGTATTATAAATTTTTTTATAATAATTTATAATACATATGTATTTACTTTAAATAAATTATATATAATACGTATGTATTATATATATAATTTTTATATATTTACTTTAAATAAATTATTTTTGATACGTATGCACAGTGAAAGCGCTATTTCAAATAGCGTTTTCTTTAGAAAAAAAATTTAACGTTAAAAACGCGATTTAAAATAGCGATTTATTAATTAAAAGTGCATTTTACAATAGCGCTTTCACTATGCATCAAATTTTGGACTCCAAACAGTAAAAGCGCGATTTGTAATAACACTTTAGCTTAGTTTAGAAATTCCGTCCAAACTAGACCTAGTTTGAAAAATAGGATGTAAAAGAAGCTCAGTTTGGGAAAAGGCCAACTCTTCCTTTATCTGAACATGAGTAGATGATTCTAGAATCCAGATCGTCTACATCGTCAGTCTCTTCTCTCGGTTTTTGGATCTCTCTCTACACCACCGCCCACCCCCAACGTCGGCCGCTTCCGGACTTCCGCCGCCTACGGTTGCCGTAACTGATATCTCCCTTTAGGTTACTTTCTCTCTCATCCCTGTTTTTTAATTTTATTTCTTGGCATTCTGTATCTTTGTTGTTTCTAATTAGGGTTCACGACGACGATGATGATGATGATGATGCTGCTTTGAGAAAATAAGTTTCTTGATATTTTATGTTCTAAATTTTTATCATTGGGTGTTGTTTGAATTTCGTTAGACTTAAATCAAATCAAATCAACCCAACCTGCCAATCCGTTCATTCGAAAATTCTAGAATACTTCAATCGATCTGCCGGTTTAGAGGATAGCTGATTTTGGTGGCTGCTAGAAAATTTTCTACTCTGCCAATTTTTTCCCCCAGCCTTACCTCTGTCCACACTCTTACTTGTAAGTTGCAACAAAATTTTGATTGTGTTTTTTTAATAATGTGAATGTGAATTGCAAGGGTTTTTTTTTTAAATAAAGATAAGAGGAGGGGAAAAGCTTCTTGTTGTTGCACATGATTAGGTTGATATTGTTTGTGAAAGACCAAACGTATGGAATAGTGAATTATGAAATAGTTCCAAGTGTGAAGAACAATTAAATTTAACTTACATGAATCAAACAAGGGAGATTGGGAAGCTGTTTTAGGGTTAGGTGTTGATGCGAAGCATTCCAAGTCAAAGGAGGGGGAGTTTGGGGGAAGGAGAGGGAATTAAACAGGTTCGAATGCACAATCAGTATGAACGCAGGAAAAGTGAGTGAGGGTTTAGCCGGGCATTGTGATAGGATGTGGATGTGTATGAGAGATGAGAACACTTGACTTATGGTGGTTGATTCTTATTAACTACGTACAACTGTTGTTATTTTTTGCCGGCATTGCTTTGCTTTGCTATTCATTTCTTTTGCATCCTTTACACCACCAATATACCAATATGCAAGCCCTAAATTTTGTTACTTATTAATCTTATCAACAGGGAATATGTCTTCTTATGAGAATGTTGTTGGTGGGAAGCTGAAGCTGAAAGGAAAGGCCCTGGATGTCAAGGCTGGAGGGGTGAAGAAGAAAAAGAAACAGAAGAAGCATTACGATGAAATTTCTCAAGTCAATGAAAATGAGCTTTCAGCAGGTACGTTGGTTGTTTCTAGGAAAGCACGTACCTTGCATAGTTGAGTGTTCATTGTTTATACTTGCATGGATACCTACATATATATCACATACATGGAATGGATTCTGATTGCATTGCTCATCCTTCCATTTCCTATTTTGATAAAATGGTTTTGTACTCGCTCTCATCCCATTTTGGTTGCAAGTGTGGTAGCAACTCATCTTAGTTTGCTAACCTATTGTGTAGGTTTTGACTGATTGTTTGAAGTTTGGTAGGTCGTAAAAACATTTAACTTCTTGTGGGAGTTTACATCATTCTGCAAGGATCCGTTAAAGGGATATTTAAATTTATTCATTTAATTGTACTTGTTTGTATCAAATGAAATCAATTGTTCAGCTTCGGATGCAAGCTGTACTTAGACAGTTTTGTCAAATAAATATAGAGAGTCCATGAGTCTTTTTTTAATCTTCATGGTCTACTTTCTGATCCATTTTGGTAAATTAGACGCACCAAGTAAAAATGTAAAATTCCCCGAATCAAGGTAAAATTTCATAGGACAATTTTATTGAATTAAGTAACAAACTTTGAATTTACAATTGCAAAAAAATGATTCTTTGTTTTCTATCTGTACTTGAGGACTTTATTAAAACCGTTCATCTCAAATTTCCTATGGGATGATGATGTGAACAGTTTAACCAGCCAATTCTACCTGGCTGTCAAAACTGTGTTGAGGGTGGAAAGCAGTAGATGTGTAACGAAACAAATTAGCCTTTGTGCCGTGCTTTGGTGAAATGTAGAGTGGAAGACCTTTTTTCTTGCGCCTGTTCTATTTCAAGTAGACCTTGATTATTTTAGTACCCTTTCGACACGTTGTTTAATTTCCGGGTAATATAAGATTATCCTTAGAATACGTGGTGAGATAATGGACCGCACAGAATGAGGGAGGATTGTGAAAGATTAATGTATATTGTTTTATTTTATGTTTGAGAGGGATGTAATTGGATAACATTATACTTTTTTTTTTCCTTTACATTTTTTGTGTTATCATTCTTTATCCTGACTTCTCGTAGAATTGAGTTATCTCAATGTAACGGGATGAAGTGTCCAATCCTGACACCCTGTACCATTGTCAAATTGTGTTACCAAATGTGAGATAAACTAGGTACCGTGGATAACTAATCCCAATCCAAACATGTCCTTTAATGTTACTGTCATACATGGTGCAGGAGGAAATACAGGAATGGCAACAGATCTGAACCAGGATGATGTAAATGATGCCAACAAATCTGCTGGGGAAGGAAATGCTGCTTCTTATGATGAGCATCTGACGCCAGCAGAGAGGCGCTACATGGAGCAAAAGGAACAAATTGATGTGCATAGGCTGGCCAAGATATCTAATAAATCACATCGTGACCGGATTCTGGATTTCAACCAGTATCTTGCAAACATGAGTGAGCATTATGATATTCCTAAAGTTGGCCCTGGCTGATTCAACTTTATTGTTACAAGTCTGAAGGACAGAAGATGCCACCTTTTCACTTGTAATTTGACCAGACTGATTTAGCTTCTACCAGCATCTTCATATCTTTCTGATGGGTGGCTTGTTCTTTATTTTGTTGATGTTTTATCTCTGTTTGCTTGTTTTTGAATCATTTTAAACCTTTTTTTTAAAAAGTACTTTGCACTAGATATAATTCTTTCTTAAGCGTGGTTAATGTTTTTGTTTTATCTGTTATTCCAGTTCTCCCACCCTCCCTCCCTCCCTCGGAAAAAAAAAATCTTTTGTCCCACTATGGACGACACCATTTTCTACAGCATTTTCTGTTGCCTAGTTACAATGGGAGTGGTGTTCACAATCACATGCTCTCACGTGAGAATAGACGGTAGAAAATGGTCTGGAATCATATTTGTCCGTTTTATTTTTCTCTTGAACAGTCTCCATGAGCTATTCAAGGGATTCGAGTAATTTGTTTCATTTAGGGGCTTGGAATCAATTTAGATAGCCAATTCTTTCTTCTTTTTTCAACACATTTTTATGTTTGATTTATTTTAAAAAATATATATATAAAAATTCATTACAAATAAAGTAGTCATTTAAATAAGAAATAGTTATTGTATTTCACTTCATTTCACATTAGTGAATCAAACACTATCTAAATTCTTAGTTGAAGGCACGGTCAACCGTGATCCATGTAAACAACATGAACATAAATAATAAAATTTTAATGAAAAATTATTTTAACTTCATTCTCCAAATTTGTTGCAGGTAAGTGCAAATGAGCAAACCATACACAAAAATTCAGATACTAAACTTACTAAACTCCTACATAATTTATTGGATCAAAGTGTCAACAAAAAATCACAAGCAAACAACGGGTCTTGTTTATTTTTGACAAACCTAAGAGGGGAACAACTGTAATAAACAAAGTAAATATGACTAAGCAAACCATATAAAGCAAGGGCCAAAACGCACTATAAAATGAGCGTCAAACTACCAAATTTTGTTTGTTTCTCTCGCACAAAGCCACAATGCAACAACCTGGGCACTGCTTCCACTTCCCCCCAGTATTGAAATTCCCACTGGGTGAATGAAACTTAGGTTACTTTTGCATTCAAAAGTTGATCATCGAGTTTCATCCTCATGATTGCGGAAACCTGCAGTCAGATCCTCATGAAGCTTCTTGAATTTTCCCACGAGAGCTTCCTCCCCTTCACCTGGATCCTCAAATTTTTGAGACCTGCAACATTGTACAGATTAGCAGAGAAAAATTTGCAGAGTTTATACCAAACAAACAACAAAAGAAGAAAATGAACAAAGATGATAGGGCAAGTGGGTGAGAGAGAGATTCGTTCAATAGATGTTCTGTATCACTTACACCAAGCAGTAGAATAGATCTCCTAACCGATGCTTGATAAGGCTGTAGGTTATCTTCTGGCCATCCATAACAGCTCCTCGCTCCGCCCCCTGCACATTAATGATATCCCTGGTTAAAGAGAATCCAGAACTCACTTCCAATTATATATCTACATTTCCAATTAATGCCTCAAAGATGGGAAAATAAATGCCAAGTATTGATTATGATCATCCAAGAAATAGCTCACCATGTTGTATTTTCTAAATACTTTAGCTCTTGATTAAGCAATTAGGGAAAAAAATAATAATGAATGAGGGATAGAGAAGTTCTTAATAAACAGTGAAGTCCATAAATCAGTAGTCTCATCATCCTCACAACTGATCTCACAGATCTCAAAACAGACAAGAAGAAAACAGGGAATGATTTACCTGATTGGCCAAATTATAGAAATGGATAATGTTGCGCATCATCCAAACAGACTTGTTGAAAGGGCAGAATTTGTCGTACCTGTTGCCACACATAACACACAGATATGAAAGTGAGTTAGTGGAAATTAGTTTGTAGACAGTATAATTAGTAATGCAGGCGCTTATGGAGAGCGAGATAATCCTCCCTCAAAAGCTTTGCAGTCTCTAGGGTAATTTTATCTGATTCAGCTAAAACATCCTTTCCAACCAGCTGCATTAAGCACAAAAGCAGTGTTACTTCTCTGACAGGTAGATAATAGGAACAATCTAGATATGCATTGCGTAACTTCCCACCGAAAGAGATGAGGGAAGCACATTTTGTAAGGTAAAAGAAAGAAAGAAAGAAAGAATGAATGAATGAATGAATGAATGAAAGAAAGAAAGAAAGAAAGAAAGCAGTGGCTTTGAGACATCAACGCACTTTCAGAGCAAATGTAGTTTCATAATAGGCATGGCAAATCAAAGACAAACTGTGGCTTAAACCACCATTCTCCTCCATTCATCATGCCTCTAAACAGAAGCATGGTTTTGTTATCTCATCAGGTGTCCCAAAGAAATAGAACACAGAAATTAATAAAATAACGTACTTGGACAATTTCATTGAGGTCATCTTCTCTCTGCAGCACTTCACGAGCTTTTGTCCGGATGTCAATAAAATCTGAATCAAATTGATCATAGAAGGATTCTAATGCCTGGAAACATAAGAAAAAATGTATTCAATAGATGGGTTGCTAAATCACTTGGATGAAAAGGCTAAATAATGGACATGCACAAACATCAATTCTGAATTTATGACACTTCAAGAACAATTCGAGAGCGCACCGATGAATACTTTGAATAGGAAATTAGCCAATTTGCAGAAGGGAAGTGTTTTCTTTGGGCCAGTTTCTTGTCCAGACCCCAGAAGAACTGCCAAAACAAGCGCACTGCCACTTTAACACAATAGTTAAGGAAAAGTAGATGAATTTGACTTGCAGGCCATGTTTTCCAGATGATTAATTGAACCAACAACATGATTCAACCACTAGGTGCTACATAATTTCTGAGACCGGAGAAAATCTGCAAAATCTCATTTCACCTGAACAACGCTGAGGGTTGCAGATGTAACGGGATCAGAAAAATCTCCTCCCGGAAGAGAAACAGCACCAACAATGGTGACACTACCAGTACGTTCTGGCCCACTGAGACATTTCACTTTACCAGCATGTTCATAGAATGAAGCCAAACACGCTGCCAGATAAGCAGGATATCCACTATGTGCGGGCATCTCTGCCTGAAAAAGAAAATAAGGCAGGTGACATTAATGCAAGTAAAAGAACATTTTGAACAAAAACCAGTTTCAAGCAGGTAGTATGCCAAAGCCCCCATTTGAATGAGAACAATCAACTAGGCCATGCAACTACAATAAATTATTTCAAGAAACAGTCAAACTCATAAAATGAAGCTAAACAATAATAGAGATTAAATGTAAATCAAGAGCAAAAATTGGCACTGGTCATACACGTGTATGAAAAAAAAGAATTGCAACTCGTAGATACACACAATTCATACAGCAAACTTCTTCCTCTTTGTGCAAAACCCTTTCAAGGGAGAGAGACAGAAGAAAAGGCCAAAAAAAAAAAAAAGGCTAAAATGTTTCCATAGTGCATGCCAGCTCTTTTGCAAACATTTCATGTCCACCCTTCAACATATTATCACCATAAATTACTAGTCTTTAATTTCCATTAAAACATCAGTATGTAGTTTCAGCATAGAACACGAATAGGAAAAGAGGGCACTAAGACTAGAAATCCAATGAGTAACAATGAAAAGATTACTTGGTAGAATGAAATATAAAAACACTACTACAATAAATGGTGTGGGCAAGAAAGAGAAGGCAAGGAATATTTTCCGAGACCAAAAGGCAACACATAAAAGTAAAAAAAGCTAATTTTAGGTCACTCGGCAATCCACCAGATATTTCACACAATGTTTTTAAGCTAATATTTGGTCACTCGCCAGTTGACCAGATATTTCACGCAATGCTTCTGCCCAACATGATGTTGAATCGGCCATCATGCTAACATTGTAGCCCATATCTCTGAAGTATTCAGCTATAGTGATTCCTGGAAAATTCACATCCACCTAGATAGAATGATTATGGCTCAATGCATACAGGACAATTTTATTCATTGTCCAAGAAAAGGAAACTCATATAACTCAAAAAGGTTTTTTAAGTAAAATTACTAAAGAAAATGAGGCACCAAGGGAGTGCACAGCCTGCATACAAAAGAAGACCTATCTGTTGTGCACTAAAAACCTATTGAAAGGCCTCTACAGAATCCAAAACTAGTTCAAGGACGGATTACATCCTTGAACATTTCTACAAGTAAGAAACATGGCACACTCAGTTCAATTTGGGTTGGACAAAGGTTAGAGGAACAAAGCTACATGTCATATAAGAAGCATGGCTATGAACACGGCACACAGATAAAACACAATATGGATATGCTGACACTACAAGTTTTAAAAAAACAAGACACAACATGGCAACAAATAAATATATATTATCATTTAATACATTAAAATAATACTAATAATCTCTTTATTTTATTTTAACGCTATAAATGCATTTATATTTCATTATATGAAAATGGCAAGAAATCTTTTTTCCACGAGTCCAAATATCCATTTCTAAAATCTTTGTTCACTAACAAATTGGAGATTTCAGGCTTTAGAGTTCATAAAGTCCAAAAGCTATAAAGAGGAGAGATTAACAAGTATAGACTCGCACTTTTTGATTTTATCATTGACTCCCTAGTTATTTTCTTCAAAGTTATAATTTGTTTTTATCTTTTGTGTTTCTACTAGTTGGATTTGGATACTTGTGTCCCACAAGCGTCCAAAGTGTTTCCAGTTTTAAATTTTTTTGTTTAAATAATAGGACATGTTAGGACACGTGTCCAATAAGTGTCAGTATATGACACAGGCACACCACCATCTTACAAATTTTAGTGCTTCTTAGACATTGTTTCTTGTTCTCCAGCAGGCTGCAATACGAAGGGGCTTAAAACAATTCATTTTTATATGTACATCCAGAAAGCTGAAGAGAAGTTCTCTATGGCCTTCAATTTCATAGTGCCCACTGCCCATCTTGAGACATTATACACAATGGAATCACGAGTATGAAAAATTACCTTTATGCAAGGGAAATAACCTATGAAATAAAAACAATACCAACAATCAGTTATCAATTCAAATTGAGAATGATTCACTCCTAAAAAATATGCTTTACCTTGGCATTTGGAATGTAAACAATATTAAACAAGAGTACATATAATCACCTGTATATATTGAAGCCTCGCGAGCGGCCACAGGCATGTTTGAAGTGTTTGCCACAAGTGTGGTACGTTTCATAACAGATTCCTCACGACCATCAGGTAGTGTCATTGTCAGTTGAGGAAAATCCATAAGAACCTAAATAATTAGGTAATCTAGATTAAACGTCTCCAATATAATCAATTGGTTAAAATGACCAAACAAGAAAACACAACCATGTACCTCTGCCATTTCATTTCCTCTTTCTCCACAACCAACATTAACGACAGTGTTGGGATTAGAATACTGCATACAATTATATCAATTCAAACTGAATGATCCAACGTTTCATGACTAGTGACGAGTTTCATCACCTAACTTTCCAAAGGATGATCATATATAAGGAAAAATACCTTGGAAAGAGCTTGACTAATGGCTGTTTTTCCAAAGCCATATGCACCAGGTATGGCACATGTCCCGCCAAGAACCGAGGGGAAAAAGGCATCAAGAACACGCTGATATGAATAAAGTCATAGATGTATGAACTTTGAAGTATATTTCAAGTACAGTTGATTAGACAGGAGCAACGCACTATGCCAGCAACTAAATAATAAACACAATGTTTATAATACTATGCTCTAGCTCAAACTCTATATAGCTCGATGGCCAGAAAGAGTTAATAAACAATAGAAGCAAACTTCATAAACATTGATGACACGTTATGACAATAGAAGCAAACTTCATAAACATTGATGAGACGTTATAACAACTGAAATCCAAAAGCCTACTCTGCTTCAGATTAGTACAATCATCCATAAAGATAACAGAATGAGTGTTACCTTGAAGGCGCCTGATCGAGCCAATATCATTGATGGCTCAATAAGCTTCACCGAAGAGGAGCTGTACAGCCTGTACCATCTGGCTAGATACAGTCGAGCTCTTTCACCACTATATCTCAACCCACTGAAGCAGCCACATCACAAATGTCATCAGAGCCCGATGTGTCAACCTCTAGAACATCCACCAAATTAGCACCTACATTTGCACCAAGGGCAAGTCCTTTGAGCAACTGCCCCAATAGCCTTATCAGACACCAAAGCTGAATTGCCCATCTCAATGAATTGATTATAGGCTGAACGGGAATACCATGATTTCAAGAGGAGATTCTTTATCATATAAAATGCATTACAGTCCAGTTCAATACCTGAATCAACCATATCTTGTAGGATTTGTCTAACCATTTCTATGTCTCTTTCTCTACAAAAACCAGAGAGCATTACATTATAAGTACATGCATTTGGAGCTACACCAACCTCCTTCATTTGGTTGTATAAAATACAAGCGTCTCCAGTTCTACCACCTCTGAAAAGTCCTTGGATGGCAACTGCGTATGAAACAACATCAAGTGGGTATTTCTCTGCAACGGCTTTCCTAAACAACCTGATAGCTCTGTGAAATTTACCAGAACTTATAAGTCCATCTATGATTGTAGTATGGATGTGAGGGTCAAGACAAAAGTTGTTTCTCACAATTGCATAGTACACTTTAACTGCCTCACCAATCCTTCCTGTTCCACATAGTCCACTCAGCAATCCAGAATAACTATACCCATCCGGAATAAAGCCTCTCTCTATCATGTCATTATAAAACTCATCAGCACCAGATGGATAACCAGCTCTACAAAAATAACTCAGAAGGGAGTTACAGACCACTAGATCAGCTTGAATAGCAAGTCCACTGATTAGTATGGGTAGAAGATCAAACTGTCTGGACATAAAGAGGGCTGACATTATAGAACAAAGAGTGTAAGAATCTGGTACTAGTTTTCGTTTCGGCAAACTAAAGAAGACATCAAGTGCATCATCGCACCTGCCCATCTTAGAAAGGCAATCTATTAACACGTTACAAAGAACCAAGTCAGTGGAACATCCCTTAGATTCCATGGTACTGAGGATACATAATGCCTTGCCAGGCTTTTGGGAATCCATAAAACCCTTAATTAAAGAGGTGCATGTTACAACATTCGGTGAACACCCGGCCTCAATCATCTTCTCCAATAAATAACCTGTTGTACGAGCGCGAAACAATCTTCTCGTATAATCTTGTTGATCAAGTTTGCGCTTCCTCCAAATGCCGTCGCTTTACTCTTTGAAAACACAAACATGAGCTAGCCGGCGCGTGTGTGCAGGATACCTTTCCGATGCCTAAGTCAGCAAATAGGCAATAAACAAAAGCTCTGTGCATTTGAGAGTCAAAATTTTGATACCTGTCCACATAGGTCCTGCTATGAGCTTTTATAGATTCTGTCTAGCACCATCACAAATCCGTAGCACAATCCGAGTAGGACTCTAACTCTCCTCAGCAAAGTCCTTCTAAGAATTACTTTCCCAAGGATAACACATATCCTGATAACACCCTACCCACTGCTAGCCCAGTGAGATGGCTTTCCCCTTTGTCTAGGCCGGTGCAACATAACCGAACTACCTTACTTCGATCACGCCCTCAACTAAGTAATGAAATGGAGGCATCGGCCGAGCTACACCTAGCTCGGCCCTCCATCTTACCAAACACCTCAGCCAGCCCTTGGGCCTAGTTTTAGGTAGCTCGGTCAATGCCTTTGCCCAGTTTGGTACTCAAATAAAATGGGACCGAGCTACTCGACGTCCATACTCCGGCCTTTTAGTCCAGCCCAAAACAGAGATTAAAGGATCGTGGCTCGGCCCAATTTTTCGTTATAAATTACCCTCTCAATTGCCCCTTAATTCCATCTACAACACATGATTTGGAATTATTCTTCTCCAGCTGAGCTTAAAACATTCAAGCCAACCGAGCTCACTTTCTACCGGGCTACCAGTTTGCCCGGTTCATAAACGTCTTGTCAATTGTTCTGCACGCCGTTCCGCCTCCCAAGCACGTCTGAATCATTATCCATTCCCCTAGACACGTGGCTTGCTCCCACTGGTCAAGTACAACTGTCATAGCCGTCTTTGTACCTCGAAAATCTTTTAACAGTCCCGCCCATTTTTGTGCTTTATATGAAAACCCCTCTTTTGAATCAAAACACTCCCACTGTTCATCTTCTCTCCCCTGCCTGAAGCTCCATACCCACGCCTCCATCCTCGTTGGCCTTCTTGCTGGTTGGTCACTGTTTTCACGCCTTCTCACTCGGAAGTTACTAATGCCTCTTTCTGATGTTCCTTTTTATCTATTTCTTCATTTTTGGTATTTAATCTCCATATACATGTGTTTATATACACTATATATACACTAGAGTGTTAAGCAAATGTCATAAACCCAAAACCTTATGCTCGAGCTCAAAAGCACACCAAGTGGATTAAAAAACACAAAGTTTAATCCAGATTCGTGCTGTAACCGGACTAGATATTTGTTTAGGCGACTTTTAGGCTTGAACACGATCGAAATAAGAAATCGGTTATAACCTTGCAGCCTAACCTTTAACCGAGCTAGAGGCCCTGAGTTGGCCCTTTTTCACGACCGAACTAAGAGCTCTCCATCACCTAGATGTGGCCGAGCTAAGCTTTTACTATTTCTTCTGTAAATTGACTATTTACTTAGCCCGGTCAAGTTGCCTGGGCATAACACTTCTTATTTCTCCTTTGCAGACTTGACTAAGTTGATCAGGCACACCTTTGCACCCTACCCCTAGGCAAGTTTGCTCAACCGAGCTAACCATAGCCTCAGTCGCGCCGAGCTAGGCAACTTGTGAACTCCATTCATAATTTTGTTTAAGTTAACATGGGTAAATATCGATTCCTAGTTGACTCCCTTGGGGCGATAGCCAAGTTCCGGAAGGACTACCAAATACTGACGACGTCCACCTCTCATTAGCCGAATTAGATACCACACCCTGGAAAAAATCGAGCTTTGTCCCTTTCACCGTAATATCAATAGTAGAGGTCGGTCTCCGTTTCCCTGTCCAGCCACTAATATGCGAGTTCCTCAGGAAGACAATACTATGCCCAACCCTACTTAGCACCAATACTTATAGAATAATAAATGGCATCGCCGAGCTAAACCGCCGACTTGGCCTCAACCTCGGATTGGCCGAGCTTTTTCACCAATATTCGCTCAGCCAAAACGATGATGGTTAGGTGTACTATTTAAGAGTACGGAGAGGCCGAGAGAAAATCATAAAAAATACACTTGATAAAGATTTAAATAACGATGATTTTTTCTGGATTTCAGGCAACTTCGAAGACCAGGAAGCCCAAATACCGGGCTTTGGCATCAATTGGAATAAGGGGACTGCTGGTAAGGATACCTCGGTTTTCTGTTTGCTTTGCTATTTCAGGCTATATTTTACACCGTGCTAACAATTGTCTTTCTCATTATGCAGACTTAAACCAGCTAAAATCATAATACAAATACGCCAACCAAGACGCTCTCCGCGCCACGCTTCGGTACTATCATCGAGGTTGGGCCGAGCTGCTTAACTTCGAGCCGACCTACCCGTACAGGGTAATTGACTTTCTTTTAGAACTATCACCAGAACCGAACCCCAACTTGCCACAAATCAACCTCATTCCCTTAACTGAAGAACAAGAAATGGCCAAGCGCCGAGCTATTCGAGCCCAGATCACCGAAACAACAACTCCAGTCGACGGGGTTCAAACCGAGACCTCACAAGCCGGTCATACACACGAGGCTATGGTGGCCCTCCCAATAGACCGAGCCTCGTCATCTCGGTCGAACAAGCATGTTCGCACTTCTTCGACCGAGCAGCAGCGATTGATTGATGAGGGGGATCGCCTGCTTCCTGAAACAACACCGCCGAGCCCCAAACCCACGCACACTAACCGAGCTAGCCCTTTAGAATGGGTGCCAAAAATTACTTACAAGAACCGGGCTATTACCACTACAGACTCGGTGGTGACAGATAAGGATCATATGCTTACTTTCAACCTTGCAAAAAGTGTGTGCCTGCCATCTGACATGGAGCATCACGACCATTTGACCGAGCTAAAGGCCATCTGCTCGGCCACTAAGTCGACGGTGCTGGTAAGTGCTCCCTATTTGTTTTTCCATCTTACACTCTGTTTGCTCGGTTTTAGTCATAACCACCATCTATCCTTCTGCAGACCATGCAAAAGAACCATATTGCTCATAAGCGCGTGCTGGAGCTTCGCAAGACAGCACGGCTGGCCGTGGCAGACGCCAGCGCAAAAACGGCCGAGCCAAACGAAGCGAAGCAAAAAACGACCGAGCTTGAGTCTGAGAATGCACAATTGACCGAGCTGGTCAACGCAGCAGAAGTAGACAAGTAGAAGGCAATAGCCGAAAAAAAAGACCACTATTTGCGCGAACTAGCCAAGCTCGAGAAGAAAAAAGATGCTGAAATCGCCGAGCTAAAAGAGAAGATGAAAAATGCTGAGGACCGTGGCTATAAAGAATGAGAGGCCACCTATGTCTTGCAATGCAAAACGGCGAAGGACATCTTTTTCAAGTGTGGATGGAAGGCAACTGCTTTGAAGCTCGGCGAGGGGCAAGAAACCGAGGTCTTCCAAAATCCTCCCCCTCACTTCATCCCAAGTTACATGGCGAACTACGCTAACGCCATCCAACAGAAACTTCTCCAAGAGAGGAAGGAGGAAGAATCCCCTGACCGAGACAATGCCCCTGTTGTTATTAATGATCACGGTCTCCAGACCAGTCAGCCAACTCAGGTGGAGCCGCCAGTGTCAAGCACGGTCGAGGGTGTGCCTGCAACCGACCTGCCGAGTGGCGAAGCTTGAGTTGTTCTAGATGCTGACTTAAATGATCTATTTGCTTGATTTTGTTTTTTCTTTCGTTCTCTTTCAATGAAATTGTAACCGGGCTCATGCCCCTCCTCTTATAATGCATGCCAAAATCTTAAATGAAATCTACAATTTTCTCAACTTTTTGTTCAGTTCAAGCCCTTCTCGTAATTGTATCCTTCAACTTTAATTGCATCAGGATTGAACTCTTTGCTCGGTTGCTATTTCTTCATATTTTCTGGCTGAGATAGTTATCTCATTCCAAGAGCCCGGTAATCTATTAACCTTCTTCAACCTAGATCCTTATCTCGACTGAAGAGAGCTAAATGTTGGTCATGCCTGCCAACCTTTTTCAGCCTAGATAAGAAGAGAGTTGAATTTTGGTCATACCTATCTGTTAGCATATTATATTAAGTGATAGCATATTATATTCGCCGAAAGGCACACTAGGGTCTGTCTGTAATCACTGTAATCATTTTATGCACTCAGGGATAGCACTCAGGGATCATCTTGTAAATTGCATTTCTTGTAAACCCTAATCTTCTTTTATAAATAGGGGGTGATATTCTATCATTCCCCAAGCTGGTTACCCAAGCTTCATGGTATCAGAGCTACACCTCTAGGGTTAGGGTTCAAAACCGTACCTAGTTGGATCATCTGCTTCGTCGATCTTCAGCCACCGTCGTCACTCCGCTTCGTCTTCATCAGCCGCTTCGTCTTCATCAGCCGATTGGATCATCTGCTTCGTCTTCGTGGATCATCTGCTTCGTCTTCGTTGATCTCCTGCTTCGTCGATCTCCTCAGGTCCTCAGCTCGTCTTCGTCTTCTCCTCAGCTCGTCGATCTCATCGCCCTCGTCGTCCTCAGCTCCTCTGTCGTCTCCGTCACTCGTCGCCCTCAGCTTCGTCACTCGTCGTCCCTCGTCATCCTCACTGTGGTATGATCTCCGACTCTAGTATATCTATAAATATATATATATATATACTGATATATATATATAAATAGCCTGATATATATATATATATTTATATATAAATATATGTATATATCCTGATATCTACATAAATCAATCAATATAAAAAAAAAACAAAAACAAAAACAAAACAAAAAAACAAAAAAAAAAATCAATATAAAAAAAACAAAAAAACAAAAAAAAATCAATAAAAAAAAAACAAAAACAAAAAAAAACAAAAACAAAAACAAAAAAAAAACAAAACAAAACAAAAAAAAAACAAAAAAAACAAACAAAAACAAACAAAAAACAAACAAACAAAAATGGTTTCTTAATTTTGTTATATCTTTATAGTGGTCATTGTGCCTGTTATATCACTACCACCTTCCAGGTTTGTGATTGCCCCTAGTTGTGTTGCGGGTTCGGTAGTATTGTATCCATGACAGATTCCACCAGTGTGTCCCCTTCTTCTCAAACACCAAAGAGTGAGAGTCCCATTCTACCTACTGCCACGATTGAGAATCCCAACCCTAGTCTGAAAATCACCACCTCTCTATTTAATGGTCAGAACTACCTAGCATGGTCCCAAAGTTTGACTATGTTTTTGAAGAGCAGAGGGAAGATGGGATATGTTGATGACAGGATACAGGCCCCTAGTACCACTGACTCAAGTTATGAACAATGGGAGATTACCAACTCTTTAATTATGAGTTGGCTTATCCATTCGATGGTTCCAGAACTTGGTGAGGGCTACTTGTCTATGGAGACTGCCCAGGATGTTTGGGAGGCTGTGGCTGTTACCTATTCCCGCAAAGGGAATTTTTCACAGGCATTTGAGTTGCGCCGCTCTATTGAGAGCACACTTCAGGGGGAGCAAACTGTTCTTCAGTACTTCACTTTCCTCACCAACGGCTGGAAACGCCTTGATCACCTGGAAGACTATAAGCCCGTTTGCCCTACTGATTCTGTCGGGTACAAGAAGTTCATCGCACGGGAACGAGTCTTTAAATTTTTGGCCGGCCTAAATGTGGAGTATGATCCAGTTAGGGGTCGAGTTCTGAGTATGGATACTCTTCCTTCACTTCAGGAGGCATTTTCCTATGTACAAAATGAGGAGAGTCGCCGGTCTGCTATGATGTCCCCTGTCTCTACTGACCGTTCCGCATTACTGTCTACTCCTCGAGATGGCCTCAGCCTGCCTCATCCGTCTGCTGCTAAGGAGTCTGTATTTTGTGATTATTGCAAGAAGCCACGGCATACTCGTGAGACGTGTTGGAAGCTTCATGGGACTCCATCCGGGGGTCGCAGTGATCGGTCTGGTTCTCGAGGAGGTCGGTCAGGTCAATCTAGGGGACGTGGTTCCTATTCCCGGGCTCATCAGTCTAGTGCCGTTGATACCCTTGATACTACTTCTACTTCTGTTACCCAAGCTTCTGATACTGAGCTGGAGGATGCTTTGCGCCAATTGTTGGACCGCCGATCTTCTACTACTCTCAGTACCGCTTCCTCGTCCTTTGCCCGCTCAGGTAACTTAGCATCTTCTCCTTGTGCTTTCCTGTGTCATACATCTTTGCCTTGGATTATTGATTCTGGTGCCTCAGATCATATGTCTGGCTCCGCTGATCTTTTCTCTGTCTATAAGCCCTCTTCAGGTCAGGACAAAGTTAGGATTGCCGATGGAACTGTTTCTTCCATTTCTGGCAAAGGTTTAGTCCAAGTCACTCCTACCATACATCTATCTTCTGTTCTCCATGTTCCCAAGTTTTCTGTTAATCTATTATCCTTAAGTCGTCTTACCCAGGATTTGAATTGTCGTGTGACGTTTTTTCCTCATCATTGTCTTTTTCAGGACCTTGTCACGGGGAGGACGATTGGCAGTGGTAGTGCAGCAAATGGTCTCTACTTCCTAGATCAACCGGACAAACTTGCTTATTCTTCCACCACGTCTTCTACTACCCCCGTTGATGTATGGCTGTGGCATCGGCGTCTTGGGCATCCCTCCTTTCATTTACTTAAGCATTTATTTCCTTCTAGTTTCGCAAATCATCATGTGTCTGACTTTCTTTGTGAGTCTTGTCAACTTGGAAAACAACATAGAGCTTCTTTTGCTCCCAGTTTGAATAAAAGCTTTGTTCCTTTTTCATTAATACATTCTGATGTTTGGGGTCCCTCTCGTGTTCTGTCTGTGAAAGGTCATCGCTGGTTTGTTACATTTATTGATGATTTTTCTCGTGCTACTTGGGTGTATCTCATGAAAGATAAAAGTGAGGTTTTCTCTGTGTTTCGCACTTTTCATAAGATGATTTGTACTCAGTTTGGGGCCACTATCAAAATCTTTCGTTCTGATAATGGCGGGGAATACATCGATTCTGGGTTAGGACAATATTTCTCTACTCATGGCATTATCCATCAGACCTCTTGCACCAATACCCCTCAACAAAATGGGGTGGCCGAACGCAAGAATCGGCATCTTCTTGACATGGCTCGGTGCATGTGTTTTTTTATGCATGTGCCTCGACCCTATTGGGGCGACGCTGTTCTCACCGCTGCCCATCTTATTAATCGTCTCCCTACCCAGGTCTTGGCCAAACAGGCTCCGCTTCACGTCCTCCTCAGTTCTCAGTCCTTGTTTTCTATTCCTCCTAAAATATTTGGTTGTGTCTGTTTTGTCCATAATCACTCTCCCTCTCGTGGTAAGTTGGACCCTCGCTCCCTCAAGTGTGTTTTCCTTGGTTACTCTCCTACTCAAAAGGGGTATAAATGTTACCACCCTTCGTCTCGTAAGTGGTTTGTGTCCATGGATGTCACTTTCTTTGAATCTCAGTCCTATTTCTTGTCCTCTCCGGTGTCACCGTCCTCATTTCCGGGGGAGCCTTGGTGTGAAGTGAGTCCTGTGCCTCCTATGGTGGAACCAGTTGTTCTTGCACCACCCTCTACTACTGTGCTTCCTATGGTGGAACCAGTTGTTCTTGAACCCCCCTCTTCTACTGGGACTATAGAACACACTGTCACCAAGAATACGGACAGGCATGTTTATGTCCGGGACATAGACAGAAAACAAGTTAACTGGATACACGGGACCGTTTCTGCTACCCCACTGCCATCTCCTGCTTCTGATGAGAGTCGAGGTAACTTTGAATCTCTCGAGTCCATTGATCTTGATGTTCCTATTGCCAAGAGGAAGGGTGTGAGATCTTGTACTCAACATCCTATCTCACAGTTTGTATCATACTCTCATTTGTCATCCTCATATAGAGCGTTTGTGTCCAATATTTCCTCTGTTAGCATTCCTAACCATTTTCAAGATGCTCTTGCTACCTCTGAATGGAAACTAGCCATGATTGAGGAAATGAAAGCACTTAGGAAGAATGGCACTTGGGAATTGACTGAGTTACCTCCGGGCAAACGACCTGTGGGATGTAAATGGGTATATACTGTGAAACACAAAGCAGATGGGTCTATTGAGCGTTACAAGGCAAGACTTGTGGCAAAAGGGTTTACTCAGACATATGGCATTGATTATCAGGAGACCTTCGCACCCGTGGCTAAAATGAATTCAGTCAGAATACTTCTCTCTCTAGCAGCTAATCTAGATTGGCCGCTTTATCAGTTTGATGTCAAGAATGCTTTTCTCCATGGTGACCTCGAAGAAGAAGTATATATGGACATTCCTCCGGGTTTTTAGGATCATCAAACAGAAGGCAAAGTATGCAAACTTCGGAAGTCATTATATGGTCTCAAACAGTCTCCAAGGGCTTGGTTTGAGAGATTCACTCAGGCTATGATTAAATATGGCTTCAAACAAAGTCAGGCAGATCACACATTGTTTGTGAAACATTCCTCACACGGTAAGACTACAGCACTTATTGTTTATGTGGATGACATAGTTCTTACAGGCAATGATAGTGGGGAAATACCTCTGTTGAAGAAATATTTAGCTAAAGAGTTTGAAATCAAAGACTTGGGCAGCTTGAAGTATTTTCTGGGCATTGAAGTTGCTCGCTCTAAGGATGGGATATTTATCTCACAGAGAAAATATGTGCTTGACCTGTTGAAGGAAACTGGGATGCTTGGCTGCAAGGCATGTGCCACCCCCCTGGAACCCAATCAGAAATTAGGGGATGATGAAGGAGGAGAAGTTGTGGATAGGAGGAGCTATCAACGATTAGTGGGTAAGCTCATTTACCTCTCTCACTCCCGTCCTGATATTGCTGTTGTTGTCAGTATAGTTAGTCAGTTTATGCATGCTCCTCATCAGATTCACCTTGAGGCTGTCATGAGAATCTTGAGGTATTTGAAGTCTGCTCCTGGTAAGGGTCTGTATTTTTCAAAGTATGATCATATTCGTGTAGAAGCCTATACAGATGCTGACTGGGCTGGGTCAGTAACTGATAGGAGATCAACTTCAGGGTATTGCACATTTGTTGGCGGCAACCTAGTTACTTGGAGGAGTAAGAAACAGAATGTGGTTGCCAGGTCAAGCGCAGAAGCTGAGTTTAGAGCTATGGCACAAGGTGTGTGTGAACTTTTATGGATCAAATTATTGTTGCGTGATCTAGGTATTGATCAGACGGACTCCATGCGGTTATACTGTGACAATAAGGCCGCCATCAACATCGCTCACAATCCAGTTCAACATGACAGGACAAAACATGTTGAGATTGATCGCCACTTCATTAAGGAGAAACTCACTAGTGGTATCATTTGTACTCCCTTTGTCCAGTCTGGTGAACAACTTGCTGACATTCTCACCAAGGGAATTGGGAATAAACCATTTCATGACATCGTAGGCAAGCTGGGCATGAGAGATATCTTCGCACCAGCTTGAGGGGGAGTGTTAGCATATTATATTAAGTGATAGCATATTATATTCGCCGAAAGGCACACTAGGGTCTGTCTGTAATCACTGTAATCATTTTATGCACTCAGGGATAGCACTCAGGGATCATCTTGTAAATTGCATTTCTTGTAAACCCTAATCTTCTTTTATAAATAGGGGGTGATATTCTATCATTCCCCAAGCTGGTTACCCAAGCTTCACTATCAACCTTCTTCAGCCTAGATAAGAAGAGAGTTGAATTTTGGTCATACCTATCAACCTTCTTCAGCCTAGATATTTATCTCGGCTGAAGAAGAGAGCTGAATGTTGGTCATATCTGCCAACCTTCTTCTACCTAGATCCTTATCTTGGCTGAAAAAAAGAGTTGAATGTTGGTCAAACCTGCCAACCTTTTTCAGCGTAGATTCTTATCTCAGCTGAAGAAAGCTAATTGTTGGTCATACCTGCCAACCTTCTTCAGCCTAGATCCTTATCTCGGCTGAAGAAGAGAAAATATTGGTCAAACCTACCAACCTTCTTCAGCCTTGATCCTTATCTCGGCTGAAGAAAAGAAAATTATTGGTCATACCTGCCAACCTTCTTCAACGTAGATCTTTATCTCGACTAAAGAGAGCTAAATGTTGGCCAATCCTACCAAGCTTCTTCAGCCTTAATCCTTATCTCGGCTGAAGAAGAGAAAATTATTTATCATACCTGTCAACCTTCTTCATTACCCCTTGCTGGCAAGGGCTAAGAACAACTCTTACAATAGAAAGATTTATGCTAAAAAAGAAACTACTTGTTTTATTTGAAAAAGAAAAATTACAAGTATTTTAAAGAAAAGCTAAAAATAAAATAGTTTGAAATTAGCAGTGTTCCACGGCCTGGGAATAGCTTTGCTGTCTCCATCTTCCAGGTGATATGCCCCTTTTCCTACTAACCCGACCACTTTGTATGGTCCTTCCCAGTTAAGTCTTAACTTGCCATCTCCAGGTACCAAAATGTTGCTCATTACTTTGTGCAGTACCCAATCTCCAATCTTGAACTATCTCGGATGTACTATTTTGTTATATTTTTTGGATAACTCTTGCTAGTATGAGGCAATGTGAACTAGTGTTCTTTCCCTTCTCTCTTCTACAAGGTCGAGTTCCAAGGTTATAGCTTCTTCATTCAAGTTTGGGTTAAAATTTTCACTCCTAATAGTAAGGAGGCCTACTTCTAGTGAGATTATTGCTTGGGCCAAGAAAAAAGGCATTTCTCTAGTTGACCGCCGAGGTGTGATACGGTAAGCCCATAAAACATGAGGAAACTCCTTAGCCCACTTGCCTTTTGCTCTCTCCAACCTTTTCAAACCATCTAAGACGACTTTGTTTGATGCTTCTGCCTGGCCATTTGCTTGAGGGTATGCTGGTGTAGAGTTGTAGAATTCTATCTTGTATTCTTCGCAAAAGCCCCTGAAAATTTTGCCATAGAACTGAGTGTCATTGTCAGATATTAGAGCCTTGGGTATGCCGAATCGAGTTATGATGTTCTTTCAGATGAACTTCTTAACGTCTTTCTCCTTTATTGATGCAAGTGTTTCTACCTCTACCCACTTTGTGAAATAGTCTGTTGCCGCAAGAAATAACTTTCTGTTGCCAGGTGCAGTTGGAAGTGGTCCCACTATGTCCAAGCCCCACATTGCGAAAGGCCACGGGCTAGTTAATGGTAGAAGCTCTCTGGCTAGTTGATGTATTTGGTGTGCGAACTTCTAACATTTCTCGTACCTCTTGGCATATTTCTCTGAATTTGCTTGCATGTATGGCCACCAATATCCTTGTGAAATTGCTCTGTAAGCCAATGACCTTCCCCCTTGGTGGCTTCCGCATATGCCTTCGTGTATCTCGAACAAAAATGCCTCGACCTTGCTGGGATGGACACATTTCAGGTAAGGTCCTGTGAAGGATTTTCTGTACAATGCCAATGATGGGAAGAGCCAAAATCGCTGTGATTTTACTCTAATTTTGTTGGCTTCCTTCTTTTTTTCAGGTAAGATGCCATCTTTTAAAAATACTATGATGAGATCCATCCAGGATGGGCCTAGTTCAGCACAATATGTCTCGACTGCTTCGGGTTCCTCAATACTTAGTCTAGCTAGGAAGTCGATCAATAATGAGTGTGGGATAAATGTATCTTCCATTGAAGTAAAGCCTGCCAACTCGCCTGCTCTACTATTTTCTTCTTGACCAATTTGTTCTATCCGGACTACTTCGAACTTCATAATCTCCTTTCTGACTAACTCTTGGTACTTAGTCATCCTGTCATCTTTTGTCTCGTAGTCGCCTGAAATCTAGTTTACTACCAACTGGGAGTCACTGTATACAATTAGCTCGGTTGCCTTCATGAAAAGTGTTGATTTTAAGCCTGCTAACAGCGCTTCATACTCTGCCTCGTTGTTGGATGCTAGGAAGCCAAGGTTGACTGCATGTTCGATTGTTAGGCCATCCGGTGAGATGAGGACTATGTGAAGTCCTGCACTATGCCTGTTGGATGCCCCATCCACGAAGAGCTTCCACATCTCTCTGACGAATAGCTTCCAGCAAGTAGATGGATCGGATAATGTTTTGGAATTATGGGTGTTGCTGATGTTTTCTTCCAAGTCCATGCCTGCTGTTGGGATTTGATCTTCACTGTCTGACTGCCTTAAGTCTCTGCTCTTTGATGAATCCCCATTGGGAACAGCATGGTTTGTTCCTTCCTTCTGGTCCTCAAGCCTATACGGCTTGCCTTGTAGCTAGGCATCTTGCATTGGGGGCTGCACAGTTCTCGCGGCACTTTTCCCCCTCACTTCGGTTGCGTTGGTCAAATTGACCGGGCAGATGTGGTGACTTCTTAGTGTGAACTCAGCCATAAAGTCTGCTAAAGTTTGGGTTTTTATTGCGGTTCTGGGTTGAAACTTGATATCGAACTGCCCCAACTCCACTGCCCACTTCAAGATTCACCCAGAAAAATTTGTCCTCTCAAACAAAGCCTTTAAGGGAAAAGTTGTTAGGACAATCACAGTATGGGCATGAAAATAGTGTGACAACTTTCTTGAGGCCATCATCAAAGCTAAGGCCAGTTTTTCCAATGGTAGGTACCTTGTTTCTGCGCCCAGCCAGGTCTTGCTAACATAAAAGATGGACAAGTGTTGGATTCCTTCCGCTCTAACCAACACTACGCTTACTGCATGCTGTGAAACTACTAAGTACAAAAAGAGCTCTTCTCTTGGCACCAGGGTTACCAACAACGGAGGAGAGGTCATGTAGTCTTTCAAGCTTTCTAGGGTGCGGTCACATTCTTCATCCCACTCAAATTTGGCCCTCAATGCTTGGAAGAATGGTCGACATCTATCTGACAACCGACTTATAGACCGATTGAATGCGGCTGCTAGGCCAGTGAAATGCTGTACCTCTTTGACTATGTTAGGCCTCTCAAGGTCTTGGATTGCTTTGATCTGAAAGGGATCAGCTTTTATACCCCGATTGGTCACTAGAAAACCTAGGAGCTTGCCTGATCCTACGCCGAATGCACACTTAGATGCGTTTAGACGCAACTTGTGGGACTTTAAAATCTGGAACATTTCATCTAGGTCCCTGAGATGGTCCTTCTCATCCTTGCTTTTGATCACTATGTCATCTATGTAAGCCTCAATCGTTTTGCCTAACTATGGTTCAAACATTTTAATGACCATCCGTTGGAATGTAGCCCCTACGTTCTTTAAACCAAAGGGCATGACCTTGTAATAGTATAGTCCTCTGGGCGTTGTAATTGACGTAACCTCCTGGTCTGGTTCATGCATAGCGATCTGATAGTAACCCCGATACGCATCAAGAAAGCTAAGTCGATTATGCCTTGCCGTCAGATCCACCAGTTGGTCTATCCGTGGTAGGGGAAAACTGTCTTTTGGGCATGCTTTGTTGACTGTTTTGTAGTCCACACAAATGCGCCACTTGCCGTTCTTCTTTGGTATTACCACTGTGTTGGAGATCCACCTGAGGTAGTGTACTTCTCTGATGGCTCCTGCTTCTAGCAAGTTTCCTACCTCTTCTGCTACTATCTTTGTGTGGTGGAGTGCCGATCGGTGGGTTCGCTGAATAATTGGCCTGGCAGTTGGGTGGACATTAAGTTGATGGCAGATAAAATTTGGGTCAATGCCAGGCATGTCGTATGGTGTCCAGGCAAACACTTCGATGTTAGAGGTTAAGAATTCTATGACATCTATTCTCTCAGTGCTGGACAAAGACAATCCAAGCAAAAAGAACTTTCATGGATTCTTTTCATCAATCATTACCTCAACTAGGTCTTCCACTGCCTTCTGCTCTGCTGCTTTGCCGACATCTACAAACAGTTCGTTGCTTTCTGGCTCTTCTACCATCTGAACGAACTCTTTTACAGCACGGCTGCCACTTACTGTGACGAAACACTGCTTCGACATGATTTGGTCTCCTAAGACTTCTTCAATCGCGCTGGTTTCATTAGGGAATCGTAATGCCTGATGGTAGGTTGACGCCACTGAGCGCATGGCATGCAGCCATACCCTTTCCAAGATTATATTGTAAGTGGAAGGGACCTTCAATACCTAGAATTTCACCTGTTTTGTCATGGTTCCTGCCTTGACTGGGAGGATTATCTTGTCCATTGGCCACTCTGGCATTGAGTTGAAACCGACAAGGGGAGATGTCGCAGCTGCCAAGTCTTTGCCCTCTAATTTCAGTTGTTTGAAGGTCTCGTAGTACATTATCTCGCATGAGCTTCCTTGGTCAATTAGAATCCGCTTAATGTCGAAATTCTTAACGCGCAAAGTGACCACCAGCGCGTTATTGTGAGGGCAATGTAGCCTTGCTAGATCCCTGTCTGAAAAGGATATGACGTTCGTAGCCTCTGTTCTGCCCCTTTTGATGGTGGGTTATGCACTTAATACCTCTCTCAAGTGCTTAGCCTTTTTGATCATCCCCCTGAGCTCGCATACCCGCTCAGGTTCGACGATCCCATATATAACATTGATTATGCCTTGGGATGGACCGTCAACTGCCATCCCGTTTGGTCTATTGAGGTCCTGGGGGGCTGGCTGTGTTCTCTCTTCTATATACTGGTCCAGGTGTCCAGCAGCCACTAACTCTTCCAGATGCTGCCTCAATGGTGTGCAATTTTCAGTGTGGTGCCCCTTCTCATCATGGAAGGTGCAACGGGACCTCTTATCATAGCCCTTTTGTGCTTCTCCCAACTTGGCTAGCCGCCGAACGAAGGGTTCATCACATATCTCGCTAAGAATTCGGTAGATAGGTTTGTTGAATACTGTGGTAATGGCAGTGCGGATTCTTAACTTCTTTTTTTCTGGGTCCTCTCTGTTGGCTCTTCTGCCTCGCCCATTCTAGCTTGGTTGTTCTACCGTGTTGATTTTTGTTGTAGTCTTTTTATCCGGCATCGCTGTTGTGCCAAATTTTGCTTTTGCACAGGTGCTATCTTCCTCTACCCGAATATGTTGATGCACTCTCTCCATTAGGGCTTTTATCGTAAGGGGTGGCATCATTGTCATTAAGTCCCTCAATTTGTTACCGACTAGTAACCCCCGTTTGTATTGTGTAATGGCGAGATTTGTAGGGCAATCCCCAATCTGGTTGAAAGTCTCCTAATATCGACTATTATAAGACCTCAACGTCTCCTTTTCGCCTATGTCAATCTTCACTAGCATCTTGGTATTCGTTCTGAATCTAGTCACGAACGCTTCTGCCCACTGTGCCCATGAGGCTATGCTGCCTTCTGGCAGCCTTTCGAACCAGGTCAGACCTAGGTCACCAAGGCTAGATGGAAACAGGATACACATTAGAGCTTCGTTTCGCCGGTATACTGCCATAACCTGGCGAAAGTGGCTTAAGTGCATGTAGGGGTCTGACTTCCCCTCATAAGTGGTGAATTTGGGGCTGGTGGAAGCCTGAGGGTAGTGTTGCGTTCTCAATTGTCGGAACGGACGGCGTGCTTTGTAACCTTGCTAATACTTTATCTGCTGGTTCATAAGCATGGCGTGGTATTGGCATCCCTACCTCGACACTCCCGTGTGTCCTCGGGGCCAATCGCAGTAAGGCTGAAACTCTGCGAGGATCGCGAGCCCTGGTGTCCTCCTTCCATCGGGCCTTTTCCTCGAGCACTGTTCGCAGATCCGCCGACCTAGGTAACTCTGTGTGCCTAGATGTCGTTTGGTGCGTGTGCGAGGGCCGATAACTACTACCCTCCATATACGACCTTTCAGTCCTCGTTCTCTTAGACTTGGAGTAATGAGTCCAGAAAGTCCTTGATTGAGTGTCGCATGTTCTAAGGCTCCGACTTTCTGCTTGCGATGGTGTGATATGTCTGTCACGATCTTCCGAGTGGTAAGAGGGCGTGTTGCCTTTGCGCCCTTCTTCTGTCGCCACCCTTTTTTCCTTTATCTGGCGCTTCATTGTCTCCATGTCTGCTGCCACCCTCTTTATTAACTCGTCTTGCTCCTTTACGCGGTCTTCTAGAACTTGAGGATCCAACCTCCGCCTCTGTCTTTCAGAACTTTGAGAGCGACGAGGACTAGTGCCCCATCTCTCCCATGTGTCCCTCCGGGAGTTCCGTCGCTGGGGTTCTAATTCTGCCATGGGTGGGATAGAAGGTAAACCTTCGCACCTCCCACCCCGTTCAGGGGTTTGCCTGTCAATAGCGGATTGCGGCAAGTCTTCATTGTGCACCATTGATTTCAACTAGAGAGGGAAACTCGATCAAAAGGTTTTGTTCTTTATGTATTCCCACAGACGATGCCAATTGTACGAGCGCGAAATAATCTTCTCATATAATCCTGTTGATCAAGTTTGCGCTTCCTCCAAACGTTGTCGCTTTACTCACTGAAAACACAAATGTGAGCTAGCCAGCGGGTGTGTGCCAGATACCTCTCTGATACCTAAGTCAGCAAATAGGCAATAGACAAAAGCTCTGTATATTTGAGAGTCAAAATTGTGATATCTGTCCATAGGTCCTGCTATGAGCTTTTATAGATTCTGTCTGGTACCATCCTAGTAGGATTCCAACTCTACTTATAAGAGTCCTCCTGGGAATCACAAATCCCTGGCACAATCCTAGTAGGACTCTAACCCTCCTCAGCAGAGTCCTTATAGGAATTACTTTCCCAAGGATAACGCATATCCTGGTAACACCCTACCCACTGCTAGCCAAGTGAGATGGCTTTCTCCTTTGTCTTGGCCGGTGCAACATAACTGAACTACCTTACTTCAGTCACACCCTCAACTAAGTAATGAAATGAAAGCATCGGCCGAGCTACACCTGGCTCGGCCCTCCATCTTACCAAACACCTCGGCCAACCCTTGGGCCTAGTTTTAGGTAGCTTGGTCAACGCCTTTGCCTAGTTTGGTACTCAGATAAAATGGGACCGAGCTACTCGACGTCCACACTCCGGCCTTTTAGTCCTGCCCAAAACAGAGATTAAAGGATCATGGCTCGGCCCAAATTTTCGTTATAAATTACCCTCTCAATAACAAGATTGTCAAACTTGCAGTACCCATCAATCAGAATGCTCCAAACACTCACGGAGGTGGGAATTCCCAAAGTAATCATCAGACCCAATAGTTGTAATGCCTCCGCCAGCCTACGCATTTTGCAAAAACAATTAAGAACCATTGAAAAGGTTCCGGAATTAAGGCAATACCCCTTTCTCAACATTTCCTTGAGCACATCCTACATATTCATCAAATCACTGAGCTTGCATAAATTAGAAATGGCAGTGCTAAATGTCAAGAAATTTGGGTCCTGTGTCTCCTTAAACACTCGAAGGGCTACATCAACGAGCCCAATCTTGAACGACGCATCCATGTGACACATCCAACACCCTCTAATTGCTTAATAAGTCCTTTCACTGTTCCCAACTGTCGGGCTAGGCAAGAGACCACATTAGCCATGTGATCAAACGCACCTCGATCGTGGAAGTAGTGTGGTTGCCAAGCACACCACAAGAAGAAGCTCAGAGAAATCAAATCAGAAGGGCAGTTGTGTAGAGTGCAATGCACTGTTTGAGGGGTAAGGTTCTAGAAGAAGTCTTTGGAAGTACTTGTCGATAGTGTGTTGTTGCTGTAGAGAAATTTTCAATTTTGTGAATAGAACATTCAATTGGTGATAAGAGAGAGTGAATTGAAGCGAAAGACTTTGTTTTGATGATTCGCTGTGAAGCTGAGTGTAAGGATTTTCAGCTCCAGTTCCATATCATTTCCAGTACACACTTCTCTGCAGGCCACCAAACACAACATACAAGCAGACTAAGAAAAGAGAAAGAGAAAGAGAAAGAGAGGCAAAACCAGATTAGGGTTTGTAGTGACTCTGAAACTCCGAGCTCAGAACTGTTGAGTAACATCCAGTGCTGCTGATCCTCTTCAGGAGGCTCCAGTTCTACTTCGTAGTTTGTTTATACTGCAAAAATCGAATGACGATCCTCTCTGTCATCTCTCTCTTTTAACTCCCTATTTGCTCGGACTCACTTTTGAGGTGTAATTTTGATGTTCTCAATCGTTTATATTTTAATATTTGTTAAAATATATTATATTTATAAATAATTAAATTAATTAGATATTAAAAAGTATATGTTTGAAAAATTATTTATTAAATTTTTCAAAAAATCAAACCTGTAAAAGATGAAATCGTTCATATTTTAATATTTATTGCTAATATTAAAATTTTTAATATTTGTTGAGTTATTATACTTGTAAAAAATAAAACTGTTATATGTACCTATTAGTATACTAATTAGTGTATCAATTGATGATGTGATATAATTTAAGATTTTTTTAATATTTGTAATTTGTATAATGAGTGCGATCAATAATAATGTCATAACTAATGTTAGTACACTAATTGATGTATGTAACACTACTGCTCGTTCTTTAATATATATTTTTTTATTTTTTACTTGTTTCCTATGAACACTTATTAACAAGATTTTTAGTCAAAAAATCACTAAAAATGATCACATTATTATCTTCATTTTTCTGTACATCTTTCTATATATAAAAAATAAAATAGTCAATTATTGTTTATATAATGAATTGATTACAAATGAACTTTTAATGTATCGAACACAAACAAGTCAATGTTGAGTGATTTGATTTTTTATATTTCATATAAATTTATGAGACTAAGTAATAGATTGTTTAAACTGTTGTTAGGGAAAATCGATGATTCCCCACAAGTAAATCAATCAATGGAAATAAAAATTAATGCGGAAAAATTAAATCAAAGGCAACACAAGAATTTTTACGTGATTCCCTCAATGTGAGGTACGTCCACGGGATCGAAATCCGATTCCACTATCAACCAAATAAGTTCCAAACGATTACAAACGAGACACTAATGGTCTCACAAAACCACCCTTAGGTGAATTCCAAATAATCACAAATAAACAAAGAGGAAAGACCTCACCAAATTGATGAACCAAAATCTTCAGAACCAGAGTTTGTAGAAGATCCAAAATAACGAACCAGATCAACCCACCAAATAATAATCAAACAAATCAACCGAAACCAATCCGCTGAGTTAAACTCAAGCACTGCCGCTGTGAACCAAAAATCACCAATCCGCTGAGTTAAACTCAAGCACTGCCGCTGTGAACCAAAAATCACCAAAGGTGATTTAATTGGCACGAACTCCGAAATCGAAAAGTTTGAACAATAACTTTGTGAAAGCCGTACCAACCTCTTTTGAAAATAAACAATATATATATATATATATTGAATCTTGGGTTTTAAAAAAACAAGTCCTAATTGTTACCAAATTGAATTAGGTCTCCACAAATATAATATATAAAAATATATTATACCTAAACCAAGCCAAATTGAAACTCTTTTAATAAATCAATTGGGTCCCACACTCCAATAAGGAGGTATACCCAACAATTCTCCCCCTACCGACTTAGGTGGAGATATCAACCAGACCCGCCAAAGTTCGACACTTCAAATGTTTGTCCCTCGACAAAGTCTTAGTCAACATATCCGAAATATTATCATCTGTGTGAACCTTTTCGAGTTGTAACAATTTCGAATCTAACACATCACAAATCCAATGGTATCTAACATCAATGTGTTTCGATCTCGAATGAAAAGTAGAATTTTTACTCAAGTGAATAGCACTTTGACTATCACAATAAAGCACATACTTTTCTTGCTTCAAACCCAACTCTTGCAAAAATTTCTTCAACCATAACTCTTCTTTGCAAGCTTCCGTAATGGCAATAAATTCAGCTTCGGTAGTTGAGAGAGCAACACATTTTTGTAATTTAGACTGCCATGCCACAGCTCCCCCTGCAAAAGTCATCAAATACCCCGAAGTAGATTTTCGAGAATCAACATCACCAGCCATGTCAGAATCTGTGAACCCATCAAGCATCGGCTTACCATCCCCAAAACACAAACATACCTTCGAAGTCCCTCGAAGATATCTTAGAATCCATTTTACCGCTGCCCAATGTTCTTTACCCGGATTAGAGAGAAAACGACTCACCACACCAACGGCGTGAGCAATATCCGGCCTTGTACAAACCATGGCGTACATCAAAGAACCAACTGCTGAAGCATAAGGAACTTTCTGCATCTCTTACTTGTCTTTCTCACTTGTAGGACATTGATTCGAACTAAGCTTGAAATGACTCGCAAGTGGACAACCAACCGGCTTTGCTTTATTCATGTTGAACCTCTCAAGAACTTTCTCAATGTAGCTTTCTTGAGACAATCAAATCAGCCCCTCTTTGCGATCATGAACAATTTTCATACCAAGAATTTGCTTTGCCGGTCCCAAATCTTTCATAGCAAAAGACTTGCTCAACTCCAATTTCAACCTGTTTATCATGGTAGAATCTTGACCCACAATTAACATGTCATCAACATAAAGCAAAAGAATAATAAATTTACCATCCGGAAAATTTTTCACAAACACACAATGGTCCGAAGTGGTTTTAGAAAAACCATTATTCATCATGAAAGAGTTAAATTTTTTGTACCATTGCCGCGGGGCTTGCTTGAGACCATACAAACTTTTCTTCAATTTGCAAACAAATTTCTCTTTTCCTTTCTCCACAAAACCTTCCGGTTGCTCCATGTAAATTTCTTCTTCAAGATCACCATGAAGAAATGCGGTCTTCACATCAAGTTGTTCAACTTCAAGGTTCATACTTGCAGTCATGCCAAGTACAACCCGAATAGAAGACATCTTTACAACAGGTGAGAAAATCTCGTCAAAGTCAATGCCTTTCTTTTGCCCAAAGCCTTTCACAACAAGACGTGCCTTGTACCTCAGATTCTTGCCATCATTCTTCAATTTGAAAACCCACTTATTTTTCAAAATTTTCCTCCCTTTAGGCAACTTCACTAAATCATAAGTCTGGTTTTCAAGCAAGGAATTCATCTCCTCGTTCATGACCTTTTTCCAATCACCTTTCTTTACATGCTCAATTGCTTCTTGGTAGCTCTCCGGCTCCCCTTGATCAGAAATCAACACAAATTCATTTGGAGGATACTTTCTTGAAGGTTGTCGGTCCCTTATAGATTTTCTTAACTCAAGTTGTGGTGGCGGTTCTTGAATTGGATGTTCTTCCTCAATTTCTGACTCAACTTCATTTTGAATAGCATCATCCTCTACATCTTCAATAGGTGGCTGCATATCTCCCCCATTTTCATCATCAACTGAAGATGAAGGAGATGGATCCATATCAATGAGATCACTAGTTTTTGGCTCCAGTTGATCACCTTTGCCAAAGTCTTCAATTGTTTGGTCTTCAAGAAACACAACATCACGGCTTCGAATAACTTTCTTGTCGACCGGATCCCACAATCTATACCCAAATTCATCACGCCCATAGCCAAGAAAAATACATTGTCTTGACTTACTATCAAGCTTGGACCTCTCATCTTTTGGAATGTGAACAAAAGCTCGGCAACCAAACACTCTCAAGTGCTCATAAGACACATCTTTGCCGGTCCAAACTCTTTCTGGAACATCACCATTCAAAGGATAGGAAGGAGACAAATTGATCACGTCAACCGCTGTCTTCAACGCCTCACCCCAAAAGGATCTTGACAATTTAGCTTGTGAAAGCAAACACCTTGTTCTTTCCACAATTGTGCGGTTCATCCTCTCGGCAACGCCATTTTGTTGAGGAGTCTTCTTAATTGTCTTTTGGTGCCGAATACCTTGGCTGCGACAATACTCATCAAATGGCCCAATGTATTCACCACCATTGTCTGATCGGATGCACTTCAATTTCTGCCCTGTTTCTCTTTCAACCATAGCCTGAAAATGCTTAAATACTTCTAGAACTTGATCTTTAGTTTTTAGTAAAAAAGCCCAAACTTTCCTTGAATAATCATCAATGAAAGTAACAAAATAAAGTGCACCACCATGTGTTCTAACTTTTAAAGGACCACAAATATCCGAATGAATCAACTCCAAAATATTTTCTTTTCTAGAAGCAACATTTTTATGAAAAGAAACTCTATGTTGTTTACCCGCCAAACAATGAACACAAGTTTTAAGATGCGTACCTTTCAAACCGGGTAGAAGCTCTTTCTTGAACAAAACTTGCAGCCCCTTTTCACTCATGTGGCCAAGCCGCTTGTCCCACAATTCGGTAGAAGTATCATCTTGAAGTGCATTGACAACACCTTTACAAATTTTTCCTTGCATCGAATAAAGTGTATGAGTCTTCTTACACTTAGCTACCACCAAGGAACCCTTTGTGAGCTTCCATATTCCATCACCAAATTTGTTGTTGTAGCCTTCATCATCTAGCTTCCCGGTAGAGATCAAATTGAGGCGAATGTCGGGAACATGCCTCACATCTTTAAGCAACAACTTGCAGCCCAAATTTGTTTCCAAGCAAACATCACCCATACCAATAATCTTGGACAAACCTTCATTACCCATTCGAACAGAACCATAATCTCCTGCAGTGTAGGTAATGAAGAAATCAACTCGAGAAGTCACATGAAAAGAAGCACCGGAATCAATCACCCAATTGCTCTCTTGGCCCACAAAATTGATACAATCATCTTCACAAACGACCATGAGATCACCATTGGTAGTAACTACCGTTGTGTCTTCTTGCTTCTTGTCCACACTTTTGTCACGCCTTTTCTCCTTATTCTTGAGCTTTCGGCATTCCCGCTTCATGTGCCCTTTCTCATGGCAATAATAGCACTCAATGTCTTTCTTTGAAAAAGAACCATCTTTTGATTTGTCACGGCTTTGATCACGACCATGAGGAGTCTTACTCCTCTCCCTTGTTTTGCTTCGGCCTCTCACAACGAATGCTTCCGAATGAGAGGAACCCGCTGATTTTCTTCTAGTTTCTTCATTCAACAAGCTACTAGTGACTTGGCCCATTGTGACAACTCCATCAGGTGCCGAATTACTAACGGTCACAACCAAAGTCTCCCAACTTTCGGGCAAAGAACTTAGTAGCATCAAAGCCTGCAACTCATCATCAAAAACAATTTTCATAGAGGCAAGTTGGTTAACAATACTCTTTATTTCATTTAGATGTTCCGGAATAGGGCTGCCCTCTTTATATTTTAAATTAACCAACTTACGAAATAGAAAAGCTTTATTTGTGGCTGATTTTCTATCATAAAGGCTCTCTAATTTTTTCCATAAATCATGTGCTGAAGTTTTAGTAGCAACATGATGAAACACACTGTCATCAATCCATTGATGGATAACTCCAACGGCTTTTCGATTAAGCCTATTCCATTCATCATCTTTCATACCCTCGGGTTTGCCACTAGCACCCTCAATGGGTCCATACAAATCTTTACAAAATAATAGGTCCTCCATTTTAGTTTTCCAAGTTACCCAATTACTTCCATTGAAGCTAGACATACGACCCACATTCCCCTCCATTGATTTACACAAATAATTAAACCCAAATAAACCGTATGCTCTGATACCAGTTGTTAGGGAAAATCGATGATTCCCCACAAGTAAATCAATCAATGGGAATAAAAATTAATGCGGAAAAATTAAATCAAAGGCAACACAAGAATTTTTACGTGGTTCCCTCAATGTGAGGTACGTCCACGGGATCGAAATCCGATTCCACTATCAACCAAATAAGTTCCAAACGATTACAAACGAGACACTAATGGTCTCACAAAACCACCCTTAGGTGAATTCCAAATAATCACAAATAAATAAAGAGGAAAGACCTCACCAAATTGATGAACCAAAATCTTCAGAACCAGAGTTTGTAGAAGATCCAAAATAACGAACCAGATCAACCCACCAAATAATAATCAAACAAATCAACCGAAACCAATCCGCTGAGTTAAACTCAAGCACTGCCGCTGTGAACCAAAAATCACCAAAGGTGATTTAATTGGCACGAACTCCGAAATCGAAAAGTTTGAACAATAACTTTGTGAAAGCCGTACCAACCTCTTTTGAAAATAAACAATATATATATATATATTGAATCTTGGGTTTTAAAAAAACAAGTCCTAATTGTTACCAAATTGAATTAGGTCTCCACAAATATAATATATAAAAATATATTATACCTAAACCAAGCCAAATTGAAACTCTTTTAATAAATCAATTGGGTCCCACACTCCAATAAGGAGGTATACCCAACATAAACTTGATTTAAAAACATGTCAAGCTTAAAGTTGTATTAAAACTTAACTCATTTACATAATGAGCCAATATTGAATAATTTTTTGGAGAAAGATTATGGTACACACTCCTCAAATGGTGTTTGTGTTATATACACCTTATAAAATGATATAATTTCATACTTTTGGAGTTATAACTATATAAAAAAAAATTATAACCAAATAACACATGAGTCGTAACTAAAATAAGATCATAATTAAAGAAAAAAATTTGTCATAATTAAATAAAAAAATGATATAACTTAGAGGTGAAAATGGTAGAAGGTGTGTATAATAAAATTTTCTAAAATTTTAAAAATATAAATCGAGTTGGAATATCTTCAATGATTTTTTTGATAGGAAAGTATGGGATCCCATAAGTAAGGACCCAGATTTTATCTATAATGAATATATGTGATGGAAATTAAGGTCTCATTTGTCAATTATATATTTTAGTCAAAAAATATTATAAATTATCATATCATTCTCTCTACTTTTTTGTACATCTTTTCATAAAAAATCAACAAATTACTAAAATAACATATTCCTAAATAAGGCCTAAATTGATAAAATATGAGATTCACGAGTTAAATGAATTTAAACCATTAATTATTATTTATGAATAAATTTTCAATAAATAATCCTAATTAATCTTGCTTGTTTCCACTTTTAAAAAAACACTTTTCAGAAAATTCTACTTTCTTATGTTCCGTATTTTTTTGTTTTTACTTAATTTTTTTTAATATTTTAAACAATTTTTTTACTTTTTAGACACACCTAACATAAATACACCTTAAAAGTAAAAAAATTGTAAAAAAAAAATTTAAAAATTCACTAAATACAAAAAATATAAAAAAAAAATACAAGAATTCAGTACATTTTTTTGTATTTTTATGTATTTATTAATTTTTTAAAATATTTTTTCACAAATTTTTTACTTTTTATATACATCTAAGTAAGGTGCATCTAAAAAAGTAAAAAAAAATGTTTAAAATTTAAAAAATATTCACTAAAAACAAAAAAACACGAAAACCAAAAAAATCAATTTTCAAAAAACTTATCCAGAAAACTCAAATCAAACACATAGATTGCTTTTTTATTTAATAGATTGGGTATGTTGGACAACTTCAGCTGTTTTGGAAACATGGCTAATTTTTTACTTGTACCCTATTTGAGATCATATAACCTCTCTACTTTGTTACATATTCTTAAAAAAATAATTTAAAAAAAAAAAAAAAAGCTTTTGACCACTTCAAAATAAACACACGATAGCTTCATCTGAACGGACTTCAACCCGATCCAACGACCAGAACTGCACCCTATATGTGATACTCTAAACGTTTAATTAAATATCACATAAATATTTATAGTTATATAATTATGATAGTATGTGATGATATATTATTCCATAAATAAATATATAAATTTAATTTGGCATTAGGTTATCAAATATGAGATTAATTAGGAATTATCATTTAGGGCCAAATTAACACAAATATAGAATTATAATACTAATTTGGCCAAATTAGAGTTAAAGATAGTAAATAAATAAATGTAAAAGTAAGAGTAAATAAATAATATTATTAATAAGCCTACTAATGAGATAAGGCCAATCAGTTACTTGCATTAATTAGTGGATTATAATCTGTCAGGAGAGATGGTTAGATGCCACCTGTACCATCTAGCTTTAGGGAGAATGAGTCACCTTGTGTAGGCATCATGAGTTTGTAGGTATATAAGAAGTTGGAGGGGAACTGCGACAAAGGTAAAGGAATGAGGGAAAATAAGAGAGTGAAATAAAGAGAGACCGAAAGGAGGAATAACAGTTTCGAAAAAATAGGAAAAATATAAAGGAAATAGTAAGACTCAATTTTAAAGTGAATTATATTATACTTTGAGTTACCATAATATATTTCACGTATGTTTTGACTTATCATAATTTATTTTATATAAGTTATATTTTATGAGTTATATTAATGCAAGTTACTTTTTATAAATTATATTAATATTTCAGTTACGTGAATTAATTTTTGAACTCTATTTGTTTAAAATGAAATCCATGGATATGTTTGCTTAAATGTTTAAAAATATTTGACTATGACCTTATAAACAATTATGTTTTGTAAGTACCACCATGGGAGTCTCATGTCCTGGGGGATTCAAATAACCACTGGCCTCTATTTGACCACTTTGTGGTCCTCTGTTTGTCATGGATCCATTGACCTCTGTTCTGACTATCACTTCTGTGACCTCTGTTTTGTTCTGTTCTGTACCGTGGTAATGGTTATTTATTTATATAATTTATGTATTTTAGTTTCTGCCATTCAAATGATTTGTTTACCAAATAGAGTTATGTAAATGTTTTGGCCTAACTAACTATCCATGGTTATTTTGTATTCCCCATACTCTTGGCATAATATTTCTCACTCTACTGTGTGCTTATAGCTGTTACTATTTCAGGTGACGAGATGTAGAGGAAACCCATAATCTCACGTAATGGAATCTGCACGAGGATTGATGTTGAACCACTATTTTGTCTTTCTTTTATTTCTTTTTTTTATATTTATGCTCCCTTTTGTTTCTACTCAGAGCCGGTCACTGAATAATAAAATAATAAAAGCGCTATAGATGTATTTTCTTTTATTAAAATAGTAAAATTGAGTAATTTCCTGTTTAATTATTTTTATTTTCGTTTGCGCAATTCAATTTGCTACAAATAGAATAAGTTAGTAAGTTACAATTCCAAGCCTAAGCCCTTGGGGTTGGGTCATGACACTATAAAACCCAAGTACTGTCAGCCATCAACATTCGAACACTAGTCTTAGGTCTCTTCCCCAGCCAATTTCCTTGACTATGGCATTCTCAAAACTCTAGTCCCACTGTAGGGTGCGTTTTTTTCATTATTCTCATTATATGATAAAACGGTTTTATCAATGCTATTTTTTATCAATAAAAAAAAAATTAAAAAATTCCCTACACAAAATCGGCTTTGCAAAAGTCATTTTTACGTAATGTGTAATTAATTATAAGTTAATTAAAAACAATATTGGTAAAACCATTTTTTAGTAAATATATTTTTTCCCCGACTTGTATTTTGAACATAAAGATTGTTTGTCAAAAATAATTTTATTACATTAAACAGTTTTACAAAAGTTGTTTCATAATACGGTTTTAACAAAGCCATTTTATAGTACGACTTTTCTAAAACCGTTTTCAGTTAACTTTTTTTTGGCTTAAAACTAATCTGGTCCAACAATTCGAAACACACACACACTCTCTGTAGTTCAACATTCTCGAATAGCACCGCGAATGAGGCCAAGAAGAGAGAGACACGAAGAGTATCGAGGAAGAGGCCAAGAAGACGAAGGCCACCGCGAGAGCTGTAGCAAGAACAAATAAGACAAAAACCTGAAAACATTCTCGCACCTCTCCCTTCCATCATCCAAGAAAGCTTGCCACATATTAAATTAGGCGTAAAGTTACATACTGTACTGTATACGCCATAATTTCTCATTTCACCTTCGTGTAGCATTGGGTTCTAAAGCTACTTCATACATCATAATTCCATTCGTATATGACATTATAAGTAATAGGGCTTTTGTCATGACCCGCTCCTTATACCCAAAGGTTAAGCATCGTGATGGCCAATAACTGGAGTTACCTACGGCCAAATCTTAAACGAATCAATAAACGCAAGCGGAAGTAATATTTAAATGAGGGTACCAAAATAATCATTGGAGTTTCTATTTTTATTACAAAATTTACTGACAAAAAAGGCCGATATTTACATATAAAAATATATCATAAAGAAATACTGTGTGTCTATTCCGCAACCCGACTTTCCAAAAAGCTATTTCTGAAGTGCATTGATTCCTGAAAATTGGTAAACAACTATAAGCACACGACAGAGTAAGAAATATTATACCAAGAGTATAAGGGTACGAAATAACCATGGATAGTTAATTAGGCCAAAACATTTATATAAATAAATCCTTTGAGTAACAAAAATCATTTGAATAGCATAACTAAAATACATAGATTATGTAAATAAATAGTCATAACCACGGTACAGAACAGAACAGAGGTCACAGAAGTGACAGTCAAGACAGAGGTACGGATTCAAGAGGCAGCTCGTACGAATTCTAGAGGTGGCTCCCATAGTAGTGTAGCACTTAGTTCTGCACAGCACTTTGATCCGCACAGAATAGAGGTACGGATTCAAGAGGTGGCTCGTACGGATTCTAGAGGTGACTCCCACAATAGTGTAGCACTTAGTGCCGCACAGCACTTTGGTCCGCACAAAACAGAGGTCAGTGGATCTATGACAAATAGAGGACCACAAAGTGGTCAAACAGAGGCCAATAGTTATTTAAGTCCCCCAAGGCATGAGACTCCCGTGGTGGTACTTACAAAACATAATTGTTTATAAGGTCATAATCAAATATTCTTTAAAATATAAACAGACATATGTATGAGTTTCCTTTTAAGCAAATAGGATTCAGAATATAAACCACGTAACTAAAACCTTTATAAAACATAACTTTTATTAAAAACATAACTTGTATAAAACAAATTTTGATAAGTTAAAATATACATAAAATATATTTTAGTAACTCAAGATATAATATAACTCACCTTATCTTTAATACCTTAATCTTTCTTTCCACTATGAAGGACCTTTCAGTTTCTACTTATTTGTTTCCATTCTTTCCTTTCCTTCCTTCTTTTTTCTTTTCTTCTTTCGTTCCCCTTCTCCAGATTGATCGCTCTCCCTATTTATAGGGAGCCGACGCCGCTCATCGGCCAACACATGGTCCGACGCGTGTCTCACTTCAGACTCGTTTAATAATTATATATAAATTCAATCTTATCCTAAATAAATATTTAAGATAATTATTCTTTAACTCAATATTTTAATATAATTATATAAATAATTTAATTATTAATTAAATTACACTATATCTTATATTAACAAAAAATAAATGATTTATTTTAGTACCACACCCATTATTATTATTATTTATATTATCTATATTATTATTATTTATATTTTGACCCTAAACTTTTAATAATTATATTATTTTACAAAATTACACATAGTAATATATAATAAATTATATATTTTTCGAACTGAGATTAAATAATATTAATATAAATTCTACAGAATAATTAAAAATCTGAGTTGTTATAGATTTCGTACAGCAAAATTAAATAACCAAATGTGTCATACTATAAGAACCTAATTTTACAAGCCCTAATTTGTCATACTATAAGAACCTAACAACTTCCAACAACAAAATCCTAAATTATTCAGAAGTTCAAATTGTAAACTAGGATGGCCACAATTGTTCACTATCAAACAATAGTATCAAATATTTAAAAACCAATAACAATAAGTTTTTCCATGAAGAATAAAATTTATTTTCCCTTTGGAAAACATAAGCACGACAAATTTAATTTCACTTTTTACCTTCAAAATAATGAAAATGGAAATAAAATCATTTGAAAATAAAATAAAATGCTGCCCACATTTTAAATAAAATACAAAATATTTCCAAATATAAAACCTGCACAATTCAAATAAATAACCTGTACATTTTAAATAATGCCCACATTTCAAATAAAAAAATTTGTAAAATTATTTGTAAACAAAAAACCTATACATGTTTCACAAGAGATTATAATCAAAATAGAAAAAATTTCATTTCGACATACAATAAGAAGTAATTAGAACCATTTAAAATAAAATACAACAGATGATCAAATAATTTGTTAAATTTTGTGGCCAGAAAATGTTGTTCAACATTGAACAAACTAGATCTTAGTTACAAAACATGTCTTATGAATTACAACATTTGTACCTTTTCAAAACCCTAGCTTCAACAATCCTTAATTTATAAATTGAAAATTCGAAATCTGAAATGAAAGCCTTCATTTATGCAATACAAACCTGAATGTGGATGTTTGTTGAAGGTCTTCCCAATTTTGCCAATGGTGTCGCGTTGCTTGTTTTTCGTCGATCTTCCTTGTGAGTTATACTCAATGACAATGTCTATTGTGTTGCTCAGTGTCAACACAAATCACTTGGGTCTCACTTTAACCCGACAACAAAAGTAAATTGAAATACAAAATGTTGCCCATAAAATGGCTTCTGTAAAGTCGTATTATAAAACGGCTTTTGTAAAACCGTTTTATGTAATAAATTTATTTTTGGCAAACAATATTTATGCTGGCAATACAAGTTGGAATTTTTTTTTTTACTAAAAAATAGTTTTATCAAAATTGTTTTTAATTAACTAAGAATTAATTACACGTTAACTAAAAAGGGCTTTTGCAAAATCGATTTTCTGTAGGAACATTTTACTATTTTTTTATTGACAAAAAACGGCATTGATAAAATCGTTTTCTAAAAAAGGACATTGTAAAACTGTTTCACCCTATAATGGGAGTAAAGAAAAACAAAAGCACACCCTAGAGTAGAATGGGACTAAAGTTTTGAGAATGGCATATGGGTATTGTGAGAAGTTGATTAAAAATTGGTTTTTTAACTTTTTAAATTTTTTTTTATAGTTTTTTGTGTAAAAAAATTACTTTTTTGTGATTTTTTTTTTAACGTAAAAAAGTTAAAAAGTTTAAAAAAAGATAAATTACAATGACACCTCTTGAAATTTATGTTTATTAGAGTTTACCTTTTTACATTTAGAAAATTACACTGACCTCCCGTTAATTTAATTTTATGTATGATTATCATTACGGTAAGAGGAGAATTGTTATAAAACTTTAAACCTTAACAGACGATCTGTAATGAAACTTTAAACCTCAGAGAAGGAGATATAATTTCTAAAAGATGAGAAAATTGTAATAAATATAAACTTCAAGGTACGTGTCAATGTAATTTTTCAAAAAAAAAAAAAACTAATTTGTTTTTTTAACACACCCCATAGTCGGGGAAATCGGCCCTCTTCCCCTGCCCGGGTAAGTCAGACGTTGTCAGCCTCAAAGAGACGCACTTTTAGAGTACAGAGAGAGAGAGAGAGGAGTAATGGCAGAGATGAAGATGGTGCACTCCCCCATCGTTACATACTCAATGATCTGCCTTCTCACTCTGTGCCCTCCGTTTCTGTGCCCTCCGTTTGTTATTCTCTTGTAAGTCCTTGTAATTCTCTCATAACATCAATCCATTCTTTGATTGCACTTGATTTCGTCTACAATTTTATTCAATTTTCAACCTCGACAATTCTAAGATCTTCAGATTTCTACTACTGTCATTAAATTTCACGATCCCTATATTTTGAACAGCCTTTTTTTGGGTGAATAACTTTGAACAGCCTTGCTTTGCACTCTGTCTGGTTCTTGAGAATGCTGAATGGAAAGAAAAGTAAAAATTCCACTTTGTGAATTTCATCCGCTATTTTGACTTTATGCTAATATGGTCCCAACAAAAACAAAACCAAAAAAAAAAAAAAGTAAAAAAATATACAATGTATTCATCCACTTAGATGATTGAAATTTCTGTAGTATAAATCTGTGATGCAAATTGGGTGATTGTTTGTCTCAAACATGCTGCTTTGAATTCATAATAATTGAATGATTACATTCGTCTCCAGCGCGTAGCCATGATCACAATAACCAAGTCAAAGTCGAAATAAGATCAGTTTGTTCAAATCTTTGAAAGCCCTTCGAGTTTGCTAGTTTAATTTATTATTTTTTAGGGATGAGAATCTATTTTTCTTCAAGGAGGTCCCCCCACCAATAAGCACAGAGAAATAATCAAATTTTAGCTCCTCTATTGATTTTTTGAACTCATTGCACTTTTTATGAAGATAAAATTAAAATCAGAATTTATTACTTCATACAGATGGTATACAATGGTGCACGCTGATGGGTCTATATCTCAGGCTCTGGGTTACCAAAGGTAGCATGGGCTGCCGGGATTTATTAATATTTGGCCAAAACCCACTGCTATTGCATGGAAAATGATTTCATGTTATGTGGCATTTGAGGCTGTACTCCAACTGTTTCTACCTGGAAAAAGGGTTGAAGGGCCAATATCTCCTGCTGGAAACAGGCCTGTTTATAAGGTACCAGATATCTGGTATTATCTCATTGATATTTCCTTGTCATTTTCTGCATCTTGCCTACATATAAATGTAGATTTGACTTATTTAATGGTGTTTAAATTATTTGGAGTTTTTATAGCATCAAAAAAAGTGAGCAAGTGTTGTTGGCTGTTTGTTCAATAGTTATCTTTTAAGTGTTGTCGTATTGCCGAAATCATAGCCTTGATCTTCTGCTTATTGCAGGCGAATGGTGTGGCGGCATATGCAGTGACATTGATTACTTATCTCAGCCTTTGGTGGTTAGGGCTTTCTTATTCTTAGCGAGGCATTCATGCACGTCATGTGCGAATGTAATGTGGAGTGTTAAGTCTCTTTGCTATTAGAGGCTCATAGTTTTTGATAACCTTTTTTCTATGTGCTGCTGTTTGCAGTTGTATTTGACAGAATTATAGAGATAGTGCTGTGCTGCAAACTCTAGTGAACAAATTGAAGATAGAAAGGATTGAAAAGGAAAATTAGATTTTTCATTCTTGTATCTTTCATTGGAAATGTCAGAAGTATGGTTATCTAAATAAGGAAGCAAAGGTTCAAAAGAATATGCCTCTTTAGATATGTCATGTTTCTTTCTTTCTCTGAAAATGTCAGTTGAACTATGGTGATTTGGCCTTCACTTCTTGTGTCTTTATCCAAGGAGCTCTTCCTGATCAGATGAGGGGACTAATCACTGAAATTATGTCATAATTTTGGTCTTACCAGCTCTGGTACTTGAGAAATTGGCTTCTTTGTTTTCCTCTCTTACCTTCAAGAAACAGTGATGCTGTGTGGTTCTTTCAGTATTTGAATTTTGTTCAATATGCTTCATAATTTCTTCTATACTGCTGTATTTACTCTATCTTCCTAGTGATTACCCTTCGAAACTAATTTCCTGGGGCCAAAGTATGTATATCCAGATGTCGATGAACTTTGCAGATACTTTTTTAGCAGTGTTGTTAGGGTTGAATAACCTTCTGTTTTGGTTTTCGTTCCAATTTCACATTTTCTGGACCCTACATTCTTGAGAAAACAACATGTGTTTATCTGAATTTTAATTTCAATGGACCAAGTGGCTTTTATAATCCACTGTGTTGATATCCCTTCTTTGTGTTCATTCTTCAGGTTTGGGGTTTTTAACCCTACAATTGTCTATGACCACTTGGGAGAAATATTTTCAGCACTCATTTTTGGAAGCTTCATCTTCTGTATTTTCTTTTACATAAAAGTAAGTATTTTTTATTGGGTTAACCATCAAGTGTTTTCTTATACATGCAACATCTCTCTATATTTCTGATGCTCATGTTTTGTGCATACTAGGGTCATGTTGCACCATCTTCCTCTGATTCTGGTTCGTGTGGAAACATCATAATTGATTTCTATTGGGTGAGCATCTTAAGCTTCTATGATGTTTATTCAATGTCATCTAATTGTTGATTCATTTATTTCCTTATTCATGTGTATTTTTTTTCGTTATACCTTGATGATCAATGATATTAGAGGTGAAAAATGGGAAGAAGAACTATACACAGTTTGCAAATTCCCAGTCAAAATGCAAAATTGTAATTTGAAAGTTTTGCAAATGCATAACTTTACTACCATAAATTGTAAGAATGATACCCTGACCAAAGATTTAGATACATGCTGAAAAGGTTTCCACAACTATGGCAAAGTTTAGGTGTGTACCCAATCTTTCCCTTCCCAAACACATATTAATGTGTACTATTTGGGCATTGTTTTTAAGGTTTCTTGTGTTTGTAAGTCATTTGAAATTTTTAGAAACTTCTGTTTAGTTTTTATATGTATAGTCTGAAAACTCTGAATAGCCTCAAGAATTTTAAATTGGTGTTTCCAAACCATTCCCTAAGCAAAGGACACTTTTCCAATGTGATATCTGTAGGTTAAATATTTTTTATTTTTATTAATTTCTTGCACTCGAACTAGTAATATATTTTATACAAAATATTTTGGGTCAATACCAGTCCATAACATTATATTTTATACTCGTCATCATATTTCATCTCCTTTTGTTGTTAGCAAAGTGACACACATATTCTGCCACGTTCAGACTAGTTTTTTTTTTTCCTCAAGGAAACACTGTGGCTATCAGCAGAACCTCATTGGGCCCATTTTGTGCTTTTCACACAAAGTGCTACCCCATAAATGTAACGATGGGTATATGCATGTTCGTGACTCGTTTGAATTATAGGCTGCTGCAGAATATGCATGTCTCTTACTTTTTTCTACATAAGTTACTTTTTTTCTGCTGAATCCCTGCTAAAGCATTAGCATTTGTGCCAACTGCCTACCCCTCATCTCTTGAAATGTGGGGACTAGGTTATTGGTAAAGTAGTCTAGATGCATATTGCTGTGATGATAGTATGTGATTGGACAATGTATTATCTGAAGGGAAACTTTTACTTGGTATTGACATGCTCTTGATTCTGATGTTTTGTTATGGTTGTCATACTTGCAGGGTATGGAACTGTATCCTCGGATTGGCAAGAAATTCGATATAAAGGTTTTCACAAACTGCAGATTTGGGATGATGTCCTGAGCAGTTCTTGCCATCACCTATTGCATTAAGCAGGTAGATACTCCAACATATCCCTTGACGTCATTCACTGGTTGGTCTACATCCCATGTCATTTCATGCCAAAGGGATGCTAGGTGGTGGTCTCTTTGCTTGATTGGGCAACCAAGAAATCTCAAAAATCATCCGTGCCCTCTCTCATTAATGACTAGGATATCCCAATAGGTTTCAGCCAGCAGTCAGTGGTAATATGCAAATTGGACATAGAAAAGGTTTATGATCATTTGAACTAGGATTTTTTTTATTTATTATATTTGTGGGGTAGGTGGGATTTAGTGATAGATGGAGCAATGGATCTAGTTTTGTATTTCCACAGTATGTCTCAATTTTGGTGAATCTCTAGTCAGCAAGTTTCCTTCAAACCTCGAGGCGACTGAGGCAAGGTGACCCATTATCACCTCTGCTTTTCATTTCAGTCATGGAGGCATCAAGTCATATGATTGAAATGACAAATCAAGGTGGGTTCACGAAAGGCTTTCAGTAGGGATGATAGATGGGTCCCCAATGGTAGTTTCCCACCTGATATACATGGACGACAATGTGATTTGGTTATCGACGATGTGTCCTTTTATGTTTTGACGATGTATTGGGTTTGAATGTTAATTTGGCTAAATCAGAGTTGATTCTTGTTGGAGAAGTTCCAGATATTGGTGGGTCGGTCTCCATTCTTGGGCTTAGAGTGGGTGCTCTTCAAGACACATATGTTCAGGATGGGGTTATGGAGAGGTTCCAAGGGATGTTGGCAGGATGGAATAAGCAGTACCCATCAAATGGAGGTTGACTTACTGTAATTAAAAACACATTGTGGACCTTATCCACCTAGTTCATGTCCTTGTGCACAATCCCACTTCATTAGCTAGGAGAGGTTTAAAGTTGTAGAGAGATTTTTTAAGCAAAGGTATAGGGAAGAGTTTAAATATCATCTTGTGGATTTGAATATTGTTTTTACTTCTTTGAGAGAGGGTGGATTGGGAATTAGGAGGTTGGGAGTTTTTAATGAATCTCTTTTGGGCAAGTGGCTTTAGAAAACATGAGGGATAAATAGTGGAGGAGAGTGGTGATGGCCAAATATTGCGGTTCATGCGGTGACTGGACCTCTTTGGAGGTGACTATATCATATGGGTGGGGGCTTTGGAAAGGTATTCATCAAGTTTGGAATGATTTCATGGGATCCACTCATTTCAATTTTCAAGGTGAGAAGGGGAGACAGTGAAGTTTTGGCAGCATAGGTGGTGTGGAGAGGGCCTGGCCTTCTATTTTTCACCTTGTGTAAGATTTAGTATGAATTGATTGACCAATCTACTCAACTTGTTTTACGGGCTGAAGGGTATTGGAGAGAGCCAAGATTCTGTGTTGGTCAGTATATCTAAGAAAGGAAGGTTTGAGATGAATTCTTTCTATAAGGCTTTGATGAGAGATAGGAGGATGACTTTCCCTCAGACAGCAATTTCGACTGGCATTCTATGCATATACATCAATTATGACTGTAGCAGGCAAAGGCAAGAATTTCGTAGAACAAATGGCAAGTGCTTGGTTTGGGGGAAAAGCTTCATCAAAGGTATTTGCTTGCATGGTTACAAAAGGCTTTAGTTTGCCTTTAATATCCAATCTTATTTCTTCCTTTTATTGGTTGACCTCCAAACTTGTCTAACTGGCTTTTTTGTAGCTGCTAAATTTTCCTTTGAAGGTTAAGAATTAATCCGGTTTGCTGTTTATACAGATTGCGGCCTCATACACGGCTAAGGGTGAGACAAAAACCAGTCTTCTCCTGACCTCAGGATGGTGAGCTTTCATGTTTATATTGCAGTATGGAAACTGTACCTCAGATTGTTACTAAATTAGTTGCTTTCATGTTTATATTGCAGTATGGAAACTATATCATTTGCATGTAACTCACTCTGACTTATCTCATTATTAACAATAAATTTTTTGTCAATATTATTCAACGTTTGGTTTCATGATATAAAAAAAAATTAAATTAAATTAAAAACATTATGAGTCCAACTATTATTATTTTTTGCTTTTAAATAATTAACATTTCCCTAAGAATAAAATCATCTTCTTTTTTTTTCCATTTATTTAAAAATAATGTTATATGCACTAATTGATATACCAATTAGTGTAATAACCGATGATATGATATAATTTTAGAGATTTTTGATATTTGTAATTTGTATAATGGGTAGAGTCAATTTTAATAGCATAAGGTATGTTAGTACACTAATTGAAATACCAATTGATGCATGTAGGACCACCTTTTATTTAAATATGAAATCATAATCTGAAATGACATTAATTTATTTCAATTAAGCGCAGGATTACACAACTCCTCCTTTATCTGAACATGAGTAGATCATTCTAGAATCCAGATTGTCTGTCTACATTCGTCAGTCTCTTCTCTCGGTTGGTTTTTGGATCTTGCTCTACACCACCGCCCATCCCAATGTCGGCCGCTTCCAAACCTCCGCCGCCTACGGTTGCTGTAACTGATATCTCCCTCTAGGGTACTTTTTCTCTCTCATCCCTGTTTTTTATTTTTATTTCGTGGCATTCTATATCTTTGTTGTTTCTAATTAGGGTTCATGACGATGATGATGCTGCTTTGAGAAAATAGGTTTCTTGATATTTTGTATTCTAAAATTTTGTCATTGGGTGTTGTTTGATTTTAGTTAGACTTAAACCAAATCAAATCAACCCAACCTGCCAATCCGTTAATTCGAAAATTCTAGAATACTAGCTGATTTTGGTGGCTGCTAGAAAATTTTCAACTCTGCCAATTTTTTCCCTCAGCCCTACCTCTGTCCACACTCTTACTTGTAAGTTGCAGCAAAATTTTGATTGTGTTTTTTTAATAATGTGTATTTGAATTAAAATAAAAATAAGAGGGGAAAAGCTTCTTGTTGTTGCACATGATTAGGTTGATATTAAAGACCAAACATATGGAATAATGAATTATGAAATAGTTCAAGTGTGAAGAACAATTAAATTTAACTTGTATGAATCAAACAAGGGAGATTGGGAAGCTGTTTTAGGTTTAGGTGTTGATGCAAAGCATTCCAAGTCAAAGGAGGGGGGAGTTTGGGGGAAGGAGAGGGAACTAAACAGGTTCAAATGCACAATCAGTATGAACGCGGGAAAAGTGAGTGAGGGTTTAGCAGGGCATTGTGATACGATGTGGATGTGTGTGAGAGATGAGAACACTTGACTTATGGTGGTTGATTCTTATTAACTATGTACAACTGTTGTTTTACGCCGCCATTGCTTTGCTTTGCTATTCATTTCTTTTGCATCCTTTACACCACCAATATACCAATATGCAAGCCCTAAATTTTGTTTTTAATTAATCTTATCAACAGGGAATATGTCTGCTTGTGAGAATGTTGTTGGTGGGAAGCTGATGCTGAAAGGAAAGGCCCTGGATGTCAAGGCTGGAGGGGTGAAGAAGAAAAAGAAACAGAAGAAGCATTACGATGAAATTTCTCAAGTCAATGAAAATGAGCTTTCAGCAGGTAGGTTGGTTGTTTCTAGGAAAGTACGTACCTTGCGTAGTTGAGTGTTCATTGTTTATACTTGCATGGATACCTACATATATATCACATACATGGAATGGATTCTGATTGCATTGCCCATCCTTCCATTTCCTATTTTGATAAAGTGGTTTTTTACTCGCTCTCATCCCATTTTGGTTGGAAGTAAGTCATCTTAGTTTGCTAACCTGTTGTGTAGGTTTTAACTGGTTGTTTCAAATTTGGTAGGTCATAAAAACATTTAACTTCTTGTGGGAATTAACATCATTCTGCAAGGATCTGGATATTTAAATTTATTCATTTAATTGTACTCGTTTGTATCGAATGAAATCAATTGTTCAGCTTCGGATGCAAGCTATACTAAGACAGTTTTGTCAAATAAATATAGAGGAGTCCATGAGTCTTTGTTTAATCTTCATGCTATACTTTCTGATCCATTTTGGTAAATTATGCGCACCAAGTAAAAATGTAAAATTCCCCGAATCAAGGTAAAATTTCGTAGGACAATTTTATTGAATTAAATAACACACTTTGAATTTACAATTGCAAAAAAATGGTTTCTTTGTTTTCTATCTGTGGACTTTCTTAAAACCGTTCATCCCAAATTTCCTATGGGATGATGATGTGAACAGCTTAACTAGCCAATTCTACCTGGCTGTCAAACTGTGTTGAGGGTGGAAAGCAGTAGATGTGTGACGAAGCAAATTAGTCTTTGTGCTGTGCATTGGGGAAATGTAGAGTGGCAGACCTTTTTTCTTGCGCCTATTCTATTTCAAATAGACCTTGATTATTTTAGTACCCTTTTGACACGTTTAATTTCCGGATAAGATATGATTATCTTTAGAATACGTGGTGTGATAATGGACCACACAGAATAAGGGAGGATTGTGAAAGATAATGTATATTGTTTTATTTTATGTTTGAGAGGGATGGAATTGGATAACATTATGCCTTATTTTTTTCTTTACATTTTTTGTGTTATCCTTCTCTGTCCTATCTTCTCGTAGAATCGAGTTATCTCAATGTAATGGGATGAAGTGTCCAATGACACCCTATTCCATTGTCAAATTGTGTTACCAAATGTGAGATAAACTAGGTACCATGGATAACTAATCCCAATCCAAACGTGTCCTTTAATGTTACTGTCATACATGGTGCAGGAGGAAATACAGGAATGGCAACAGATCTGAACCAGGATGATGTAAATGATGCCAACAAATCTGCTGGGGAAGGAAATTCTGCTTCTTATGATGAGCATCTGACGCCAGCAGAGAGGTGCTACATGGAGCAAAAGGAACAAATCGATGTGCATAGGCTGGCCAAGATATCTAATAAATCACATCGTGACCGGATTCAGGATTTCAACTGGTATCTTGCAAACATGAGTGAGCATTATGATATTCCTAAAGTTGGCCCTGGCTGATTCAACTTTATTGTTACAAGTCTGAAGGACAGAAGATGCCACCTTTTCACTTGTAATTTGACCAGACTGATTTGGCTTCTATCAGCATCTTCACATCCTTCTGATGGGTGGCTTGTTCTTTATTTTGTTGATGTTCTATCTTTGTTTGCTTGTTTTTGAATCATTTTAAACCTTTTTTTAAAGAGTACTTGCACTAGATATGGTACTTTCTTAAGCTTGGGTAATGTTCTTGTTTTTTCTCTACCGCTGTGTTTGGTTTTTTCTGTTTGATTTATTATATGTGTGTGTGTATATAAATTCATTACAAATAAAATCATCATTTAGATAAGACATGATTATCGTATTTCACTTCATTCCACATTAGTGAATCAAACACTGAATTCTTTGGGTTGAACGCACGGTCAAACACGACCCATGTACACAGCATGAACATAAATAGAAAAACTTAAAATGAAAAATTATTTTAACTTCATTCTCCAAATTTGTTGCACCGAGTGCAAATGAGCAAACCATACAAAAGAATTCAGATACTATACTAAACTCACGACCCATGTACACAGCATGAACATAAATAGAAAATCTTAAAATGAAAAATTATTTTAACTTCATTCTCCAAATTTGTTGCACCCAGTGCAAATGAGCAAACCATACACAAGAATTCAGATACTAAACTTACTAAACTCCTACATAATTTATTGGATCAAAGTGTCAACAAAAAATCACAAGCAAACAACGAGTCTTGTTTATTTTTGACAAACCTAAGGGGGGAACAACTGATAAACAAAATAAATATGACTTGAGCAAACCATATAAAACAAGGGCCAAAATGCTATAAAATTAGCATCAAACTACCAAATCTCATTTGTTTCTCTCGCATAACGCCACAATGCAACAACCTGGGCAAAGCTTCCACTTCCCCCCAGTATCAAAATTCCCACTGGGTGAATGAATCTTTGGTTACTTTTGCATTCAAAAGTTGATCATCGAGTTTCATCTTCAAGATTGCGGAAACCTGCAGTCAGATCCTCATAAAGTTTCTTGAATTTTCCCACGAGAGCTTCCTCCCCTTCAGCTGGATCCTCAAATTTTTGAGACCTGCAACATTGTACAGATTAGCAGAGAAAAACTTGCAGCTTTTATACCAAACAAACAACAAAAGAAGAAAATGAACAAAGGCTATAGGGCAAGTGGGGGAGAAAGAGAGATTCATTCAATAGATGTTTCGTATCACTTACACCAAGCGGTAGAATAGATCTCCTAACCGATGCTTGATAAGGCTGTAGGTTATCTTCTGGCCATCCATACCAGCTCCTCGCTCCACCCCCTGCACATTAATGATATCCCTGGTTAAAGAGAATCCAGAACTCACTTCCAATTCTACATCTATATTTCCAATTAATGCCTCAGAGATGGGAAAATAAATGCCAAGTATTGATTTTGATCATCCAAGAAATAGCTCACAATGTTGTATTTTCTATCTAATACTTTAGCTCTTGATTAAGCAATTAGGGAAAAAAATAATAATGAATGAGGGATAGAGAAGTTCTTAATAAACAGTGAAGTCCATAAATCAGTAGTCTCATCATCCTCACAACTGATCTCACAGATCTCAAAACGGACAAGAAGAAAACAGGGAATGATTTACCTGATTGGCCAAATTATAGAAATGGATAATGTTGCGCATCATCCAAACAGACTTGTAAAAAGGGCAGAATTTGTCGTACCTGTTGCCACACACAACACACAGATATGAAAGATTAAAAGCCAATATGGAGAGTTGAATTAGTGGAGATTAGTTTGTAGAGAGTATAATTAGTAATGCAGGCGCTTACGGTGTGAATGCATTCTGAGCGAGATAATCCTCCCTCAAAAGCTTTGCAGTCTCTAGGGTAATTTTATCTGATTCAGCTAAAGCATCCTTTCCAACCAGCTGCATTAAGCACAAGAGCAGTGTTACTTCTCTGACAGGTAGATAATAGGAACAATCTAGATATGCATTGCGTAACTTCCCACCAAAAGAGATGAGGGAAGCACATTTCTTAATGTAAAAGAAAGAAAAGAAAAAGAAAAAGAAGGAAAGGAAGAAAAAAAGAAAGAAAGAAAGAAAGAAAGAAAGCAGTGGCTTTGAGACATCAATGCACTTTCATAGCAAATGTAGTTTCATAATAGGCATGGCAAATCAAAGACAAACTGTGGCTTAAACCACCATTCTCCTCCATTCATCGTGCCCCTAAACAGAAGCATGGTTTGGTTATCTCATCAGGTGTCCCAAAGAAATAGATCGCAGAAATTAATAAAATAACATACTTGAACAATTTCGTTAAGGTCATCTTCTCTCTGCAGCACTTCACGAGCTTTTGTCCTGATGTCAATAAAATCTGAATCGAATTGATCATAGAAGGATTCTAATGCCTGGAAACATAAGAAAAAATGTATTCAATATGTGGGTTGCTAAATCACTTGGATGAAAAGGCTAAATAATGGACATGTACAAACATAAATTCTGAATTTATGACACTTCAAGAACGTTTCGAGAACGCACCGATGAATACTTTGAATAGGAAATTAGCCAATTTACAGCAGGGAAGTGTTTTCTTTGGGCCAGTTTCTTGTCCAGACCCCAGAAGACCTGCAAAAACAAGCGCACAGCTAGTTTAACACAATAGTTAAGGAAAAGTAGATGAATTTGACTTGCAGGCCATGTTTTTCCAGATGATTAATTGAACCAACAACATGATTCAACCACTAGGTGTTGCATATAAAATCTGTAAAATCTCATTTCACCTGAACAATGCTGAGGGTTGCAGATGTAACAGGATCAGAAAAATCTCCTCCTGGAGGAGAAACAGCACCAACAATGGTGACACTACCAGTACGTTCTGGCCCACCAAGACATTTCACTTTCCCAGCACGTTCATAGAATGAAGCCAAACGTGCTGCCAGATAAGCGGGATATCCACTATCTGCGGGCATCTCTGCCTGAAAAAGAAAACAAGGCACATGACATTTGCTGAAAATTTGTGTTAATGTATATAATAAGATAGTGGCATGTATAGAATATGATAGTGGTGTTGGTGGTAGATAGTGGCATGTATAGAATATGATAGTGGTGTTGGTGGTAGATAGTGGCATGTATATAATATGATAGTGGTAGATAGTGGTAATATATAATATGTAAGTGGTATATAATGGGTTATAATGATGTTTGTAATATCTCCTATATAAGGAGTGTCATTTGGTCTTGTAAGATAAGAAGTTTTGAATATAACAGAAATATATTCCTTCTTCCTCATATTTTCGGAGTTCTTCTTCCTCATATTTTCTAAGTTGGTATCAGAGTAACAAAAAACACAGCAGCCCTAAAACCGTCATAGCCATGTCGAAAGTCACGTCTGAAACCACTTCAACCCCTTCCGCTGCCATTCCGGTGAAAACGACCAACTCTCACTCTGTCCAAATCACCACCATCCGCCTAAATGGTGATAATTTTCTCCGCTGGTCACAATCTGTCCGGATGTATATCCGTGGACAAGGAAAGATCGGTTACCTCATTGGTGACAAGAAGGCTCCTGCTGTTAATGATCCGCTGTTCGACAGTTGGGACGCTGAAAACTCCATGGTTATGACATGGTTGGTCAATTCCATGGAAGAGGATATAAGCTCTAATTACATGTGCTATACTACTGCACAAGAATTGTGGGATAATGTTAGTCAGATGTATTCTGACCTAGGAAATCAATCTCAAGTTTTCGAATTAACTTTGAAGTTGGGAGAGATTCGTCAAGGAGATGATTCCGTCACCAAATATTTCAATTCGTTGAAAAGGTTGTGGCAGGATCTTGATATCTTCAACACATACGAATGGAAATCGGTTGACGACTGCAACCACCACAAGAAAACTGTGGAAGACAGCCGTATTTACAAGTTTCTTGCCGGCCTCAACATTGAGTTCGATGAAGTGCGAGGAAGAATTATTGGCAGACCTCCTCTCCCATCCATTGGCGAAGTATTTGCCGAAGTCAGAAGGGAAGAAAGCCGAAGGAGCATCATGCTTAAGAAAAAAGGTACTGGTGAATCAATTGAAATTTCTGCTTTAATTAGCGATGCTGCGGCCAACAAGGCTGCAAATTACCAGCGCAGGTTTGATGATAAGCCACGGGTCTGGTGTGATTTTTGCAACAAGCCTCGCCATACACGCGAAACGTGTTGGAAGATCCATGGCAAACCTGTCAACTGGAAAAGCAGCAAACAAGGAGAGAAGAATCGTGGCTTTCCTACCGCTAATGAAGCCAATTCAGGTCCCTTCAACAAAGAGCAGATTGATCAACTCTTAAAGCTGATAAAATCCAACTCCTCATCCGGTACTCCTAGTGTTTTGTTGGCACAAACAGGTAGAAATCCTAAAGCCTTCTCTTGCCTAAACTTCTCTCCGTGGATCATAGATTCCGGTGCTTCCGATCACATGACTAGTTTTTCCCATTTATTTAGTACCTATTTCCCTTGTTCTGGTCATGACAAAATCAGAATAGCCGATGGTAGTTTTTCACCTATTGCAGGAAAAGGATTTATTAAACTAACTGAGAAAATTAATCTCAATGTTGTTCTTCACGTCCCCAACTTAGCCTGTAGCCTTTTGTCTGTCAGTAAACTATCTAAGGATTCTAATTGTCGTGTTACATTTTTTGAATCCCATTGTGAATTTCAGGACCAGAACTCGGGGATGATGATTGGGCGTGCTAGGATGCTTGAAGGTCTTTACTACTTTGATGAAGTACTTGTTAGTAATAAAAAAGCTCAGAGCTTTAATAGTACTAGTTCAATCTCTGTTCGAGAAAAAATAATGCTATGGCACTATAGGCTAGGACATCCTAGTTTTCTTTATCTGAAACATTTATTTCCAGAATTATTTAAAGGGATTGATTGTTCTTCTTTTCATTGTGAAAGTTGCATTTTTGCAAAATTTCATCGCTCTACTTATTTGCCAAAACCTTACCAGGCTTCCAAACCTTTTTATTTGATTCATAGTGATGTTTGGGGCCCTTCTAAAATCACTACTCTTTCTAGTAAAAGATGGTTTGTTACATTTATTGATGACCATACCCGCTTATGTTGGATTTATTTGATGAATAAAAAATCTGACGTGAAAAATTTATTCACAAATTTTTACAATATGATTGAAAACCAATTTCAAACCAAAATTGATATTTTACATTCTGATAATGGAACAGAATATTTCAATGAGCAGTTGGGTGAGTTTTTGGAAAAAAATGGAATTTTTCATCAATCTACATATCGGGATACCCCTCAACAAAATGGCATTGCAGAACGAAAAAATAAACATCTACTTGAAGTAGCACGTGCTATAATGTTTTATATGCATGTTCCTAAATATTTATGGGGTGAAGCAATTTTAACAGCCTCTTATTTGATAAACAGGATGCCTACAAAGGTGTTAACATACAAAACACCTTTTGATTGTCTCAAAACTTTTTTTCCTGACACGAGGTTGTTTTCTGATTTACCCGCCAAAGTTTTTGGATGTACTGCCTATGTTCATATTCCCAGTCAATTTCGTTCAAAACTTGACCCCCGTGCTATAAAATATGTTTTTTTTGGGTTATTCCTCAAACAAAAAGGGGTATAAGTGTTTCGATCCTCAAACCAAGAAATTTCATGTGAGTATAGATGCGTCATTTGTGGAAACAAAATCCTATTTCCCCAACACTTCTCTTCAGGGGGAGACAAGTGGAGTAGAAGACCGTTTTTGGGATATTTCTATCCCGCTCCCCAATGTCATTTATCCTACACAAAAACCACATCTGTCTGATAATGATCACTTAGGAGAACCAAGTTCTATGGTGCCTAGTCAAGAAGATTCTTGTTTAGGGGGAGAAGTACTACAAAATGATCTAAATCCTGAGCTTCAGGTTTATACTAGGAAGCGATTTCATCTGAGGAATAATGACCCGAATGTCCATCCTAATGACCCGAATGTCCACCCGAGTTCTGGCATCGAAATTTTAGGTAATCCTATTCCTTCTATTTCCGACCTTGATGTTCCTATAGCAATTAGGAAATGTGTCCGAAATTGCATTAAACATCCTATTGCAAATTACTTCTCCTATCAAAGACTGTCTAAAAACCATAGAGCTTTCACATCTAGGATTTCACACTGGTTTGTTCCAAGGAATATACAGGAAGCATTGGATGATCCGAATTGGAAATTAGCAGTCATGGAGGAGATGAATGCTTTAAGGAGAAGTGGTACTTGGGAGATAGTTGATCTACCCAAAGACAAGAAAACAGTTGGGTGTAAATGGGTGTTTACGATAAAATGTAACGCAGATGGAAGCGTTGAGAGATACAAGGCGAGACTGGTGGCTAAAGGCTTCACTCAAACTTATGGGATCGACTATCAGGAGACGTTTGCTCCTGTTGCTAAAATAAATTCCATTAGAGTACTGTTATCTCTTGCAGTAAATTCAGATTGGCCTCTACATCAACTTGACATTAAAAATGCATTTCTCAATGGTGATCTTGAAGAGGAGGTGTTCATGAGCCTACCGCCGGGATTTGAGCAGAGACTTGGAAGCGACAGAGTATGCAGATTGAACAAGTCATTATACGGACTCAAACAATCACCAAGAGCGTGGTTTGAACGCTTTGGGAAGGCAGTTATCAGTTGTGGCTTCTCGCAGAGTCAAGCAGATCACACAATATTTTATAAACATTCAAAAAACAGTAAAATTGTAATTTTGATTGTTTATGTTGATGACATCATTTTAACTGGGTAATGATGAAGCAGAGTTAGCAGCCCTCAAAGAGAAACTCGCAAAAGAATTTCACATTAAGGATCTGGGAGCCCTCAAGTATTTCCTCGGAATGGAATTTGCAAGATCCAAGGAAGGTATATTCGTTAATCAGAGAAAATATGTTCTTGATCTCCTTGGAGAAACAGGTATGCTTGGTTGTAAGATGGTGGAGACTCCGATCGAGCCTAACTTGAAGTTACAAGCTGCTAAGGCTGAAGAAGTCAAAGAGAGGGAACAATATCAGCGACTTGTAGGGAAATTGATTTACTTGTCTCATACTCGGCCTGATATTGTCTTTGCAGTCAGCATGGTAAGTCAGTTCATGCACTCACCAGGGGCAGAGCACTTTGAGGCCGTTTATAAGATCTTAAGATATTTGAAAGGAACTCCAGGGAGAGGCTTACTGTTCAAGAAACATGGACATCTTCAAGTTGAAGTATACACAGATGCAGACTGGGCAGGAAGTGTTACAGACAGGAGATCAACATCCGGATACTGCTCCTTTGTAGGTGGGAACCTAGTTACATGGCGGAGTAAAAAACAGAATGTGGTAGCTAGAAGTAGTGCAGAAGCAGAGTTCAGAGCTGTTGCCCATGGAATCTGTGAAGTAATGTGGATTAAAAGAATTCTTGAAGAATTAAAGTTTTCTCACCCGACACCTATGAAGGTCTATTGTGACAACAAAGCAGCTATATCTATAGCTCATAATCCAGTTCTACATGATCGCACAAAACATATAGAAGTGGATAAACATTTCATCAAGGAGAAAATCAATGCTGGCATAATCTGTATGACCTACCTTCCAACAGGTGAACAATTAGCTGATGTGCTAACGAAGGGACTACACAAGAAGCAATTTGATAAGCTGACTAGCAAGCTGGCTATGGAAGATATCTTCAAACCAGCTTGAGGGGGAGTGCTGAAAATTTGTGTTAATGTATATAATAAGATAGTGGCATGTATATAATATGATAGTGGTGTTGGTGGTAGATAGTGGCATATATAGAATATGATAGTGGTGTTGGTGGTAGATAGTGGCATGTATATAATATGATAGTGGTAGATAGTGGTAATATATAATATGTAAGTGGCATATAATGGGTTATAATGATGTTTGTAATATCTCCTATATAAGGAGTGTCATTTGGTCTTGTAAGATAAGAAGTTTTGAATATAACAGAAATATATTCCTTCTTCCTCATATTTTCGGAGTTCTTCTTCCTCATATTTTCTAAGTTTTAATGCAAGTTAAGGAACATTTTGAACAAAATTCAGTTTCAAGCAGGTAGTATGCTAAAACCCCCATTTGAATGAGAACAATCAACTCGGCCATGCAACTACAATAAATCATTTCAAGAAACAGTCAACTCATAAAATGAAGCTAAATAATAATAGAGATTAAATGTACATCAAGAGCTGAAATTGGCACTGGTCATACACGTGTATGGAAAAAAAAAAAAAAAAAAAAAAAGCATTGAAACTCGTAGATACACATAATTCACACAGTAAACTTCTTCTGCTTTGTGCAAAACCCTTTCAAGGGAGGGAAAAAAAAAAGAAGAAGCTAAATGCTTCCACAGTGCATGCCAGCTCTTTTGCAGACATTTCATGTCCCCTTCAACATATTATCACCATAAATTACTAGTCTTTAATTTCCATTAAAACATCAGTATGTAGTTTCAGCATAGAACACAAACAGGAAAAGAGGGCGCTAAGACTAGAAATCCAATGAGGTAACAATGTAAAGATTACTTGGTAGAATGAAATATAAAAATACAACTACAATAAATGGTGTGGGCAAGAAAGAGAAGGCAAGGAATATTTTCCGAGACCAAAAGGTAACACATAAAAGTAAAAAAAGTTCATTTTAGGTCACTCGGCAATCCACCAGATATTTCACGCAATGTTTTTAAGCTACTATTTGGTCACTCACCAGTCGACCAGATATTTCACGCAATGCTTCTGCCCAACGTGATGTTGAATCTGCCATCATGCTAACATTGTAGCCCATATCCCTGAAGTATTCAGCTATGGTGATTCCTGGAAAATTCACATCCACGTAGATAGAATGATTATGGCTCAATGCATGCAGGACAATTTAATTCATTGTCCAAGGAAAGGAAACTCATATAACTCAAAAAGGTTTTTTAAGCAAAAATTTTTTGAAGAAAATGAGGCACCATGGGAGTGCACAGCCTGTATAAAAAAGACCCATCTGTTGTACATCAAAAACCTATTGAAAGGCCTCTACAGAATCCAAAAACTGGCTCAAGGACGTATTACATCCTTGCACATTTCTATAAGTAAGAAACGAGGCACGCTCGGTTCCATTTGGGTTGGACAAAGGGTAGAGGAACAAAGCAACATGTCATCTAAGAAGCATGGATATGAACACGGCACACGGATACAACATAACATGGATAAGCTGACACTACAAGTTTCAAAAAATCAGGACACAACATGGCAACAAATAAATATATATTATCATTATATACATTAAAATAATACTAATAATCTCTTTATTTTGACACTATAAATGCATTTATATTTCATTATATGAAAATGGTAAGAAATCTTTTTTCCAGGAGTCCTAATATCTATTTTTAAAATCTTTGTTCACTAACAAATTGGAGCTTTCAGGCTTTAGAGTTCACAAAATCCAAAAGCTATAAAGAGGAGAGATTAACAAGTATAGACTCGCATTGTTTTGATTTTATCATTGACTCCCTAGTTATTTTCTTCAAAGTTGCAATTTGTTTTATCTTTTGTGTTTCTACTAGTTGGATACTTGTGCCCCCCAAGTGTCTGAAGTGTTTCCAGTTAATTTTTTTTTTTTTTAAATAATAGAACATGTTAGGGCACGTGTCCGATAAGTGTCAGTATATGACACAGGCACACCATCTTAGAAATGTTAGTGCTTCTTAGACATTGTTTCTTGTTCTCCAGCAGGCTGCAATACGAAGGGGCGCTTAAAACAATGCATTTTCATTTGTACATCAAGAAAGCTGAAGAGAAGTTCTCTATGGCCTTCAATTTCATTCAGTGCACATCTTGAGAGATTATACACATTGGAATCACGAGTATGAAAAATTACCTTTATACAAGGGAAATAGCATATAAAATATAAACAATACCAACAATCAGTTATCAATTCAAATTGAGAATGATTCACTCCTAAAAAATATGCTTTACCTTGACATTAGGCATGTAAACAATATTAAGCAAGAGTACATATAATCACCTGTATATATTGAAGCCTCACGAGCTGCCACAGGCATGTTTGAAGTGTTTGCCACAAGTGTGGTACGTTTCATAACAGATTCCTCACGGCCATCAGGCAGTGTCATTGTCAGTTGAGGAAAATCCATAAGAACCTAAATAATTAGGTAATCTAGATTAAACATCTCCAATATAATCAATTTGTTAAAATGACCAAACAAGAAAACACAACCATGTACCTCTGCCATTTCATTTCCTCTTTCTCCACAACCAACATAAACGACAGTGTCGGAATTAGAATACTGCATACAAATATATCAATACAAACTGAATGATCCAACATTTCATGACTAGTGATGAGTTTCATCACCTAACTTTCCAAAGGATGATCATTTATAAGGAAAAAATACCTTGGAAAGAGCTTGACTAATGACTGTTTTTCCACAGCCAAATGCACCAGGTATGGCACATGTCCCACCAAGAACCGAGGGGAAAAGGGCATCAAGAACACGCTGATATGAATAAAGCCATTAGGTACAGAAAATTTTCAAGCTATATAGGTCACAAATAAAAACCAATAAGATCAGGCAACACAATTTCTATCTATGCTGGTTACCTGCCCAGTAAGAAGAGGAGTATCAGCAGCAAGCTTTGACGCAACAGGCCTAGGAGTTCGCACAGGCCAAGTCTGCAAACACGAAGGCATAACCACCGTAAGATAAAGTTGTTTATATTGGAATAAAATAATTTAACGTGCATTGAACTCCAAAAGTAAAACGAAAAACCTGAAGCATAGTAATTTGCTTTTTGACACCTTGAAACTCAAGCTCTAATACAGTGTCCTGCACATACATAGAGTAAGTCAATGCAAGTGCTCTACTGGAAGAGTAGCCGTTGCATGGCTTTATATCAATCTTAACATATACCGAGGATAACATTTTCAAATAACATATTAGAATGAGAAATGTTACACAAGCTGGTGTTCATTAATAAACCCTCCCTCCTAAATCTATTGACCAGTGAATTGTGTTTGGCATTCATAAACCCTCCTACCTAAATCTATTGACTAGCTAGAACAAACAACACATGATCATGCTAACCCAAAAATATTATTGGGCAAAATGGCAGAATTTCTATACCAATTAGTTCGATGAATATCAGCAGTGTGTTTTACTCACTTGTAGAATCGAGGTGATAGTAAGTGATTTTTACGAGACAATATGTATCACCACTAGCATGTCAAAGTTAGAGATTGACCCAAATATTACTTTAAATGTGTCACGACACGACAATGGGGGGAAAATGTGCCTAAGACGAACACCATATATATTTAAGTCAAAATTGTCCAGGTGCATGGCAAATGCAAATAAAACATAGTTCAAAAGATTACTGACTTGACCTTAAGGATGTCATACAAAGAATAGCCAACGCTGAATGACAAAAACAAAAAAATAAATTAGACAAACCTTCAATGAATATTGACCAGCCGGTGCAATGTAGGTTATCTTTCCCATAGAATCAGGAGGAAGTGCAACATGGTGCTGCACTAAACTGTTCTCAAAGACAGTCTGCATAATGATTTAACCATGGCAACCTTAGATGAAGAACAACAAAATAAAAATGCCAGACGCATATGGCAACAGAATTTTACAGAAAGGACTTTTAAACTTCTGTAAACTAAGTTGAGTATTGTTAAACTTACAGCATATAAGTCTCCCCCTGTTACAAGATCTCCCTCACCTGCCACCAACAGATGACGTTAAACTATGAAGCATCAAATCTTTCTAGCTCTCTAATGTAAACAAAAGCCATAACAATTGTCTCTGAACGACTAAAGTAAAATGCTCTTTGATTACCTATTTTCTTAGGCTGGAATTCCCAAAGGGTGTCCTTGTCAAGGGCCGGGACAGAGACACCACGAGGGATATACACATCACCAGATCGCTTTGCGATGGTCTTTAGAGGCCTCTGCATTATTTTTAAACAATAAATGGATTGTCAGTGGGTAAATGTCTTCCTTAAGCCAGGCTAATAATAAAAGACCCAGTTGCAAGACAACATTCAAGTTGGGCAATATGAAGAAGCATATATTTCACAAACCTGAATGCCATCAAATATATTCCCCAAGATTCCAGGACCCAACTCCACCGACAGAGGCTGTAATGTCAATGGACAAGTTAAATGTTAGTGCATTTAATGTTTGATCTATAACAACTCCAAAATTCTAACAATAATATTGTATAAAACATAACAAGATTACCTTGTGTGTTCGTAAAACAGGATCATTGACCGTCAACCCAGCTGTTTCTTCATACACTGAGATGATATATAGACAACAAATTATTGTCAATATTAAGCTGTTTTAGTTTCACCATGTACAAGATGATAACTATAGCTACAAGAAACTTGGTGCAAAGGGAGAGCGACAGTAAGGAAGGGGACACATTAAATCAAGAAAGATGATGATGTGCATTAAAAACCAACAGGGCTCAATTAAGGCCTAGGTTAAAAAGCTCTTAACAATATTTGTAGAATTTATATACATATGTATAACCTATCATTAATAAGCATCAAGGGATGCAACTTGTACACATTCACAAGTAAAATATATATATATATATAAAGAGGAGTTGTAGAATGAATTACCACCCTACATTTTCTATAATCAATATTTTGAGGACATATCTAAAATGATTACCTTGGATTGTTGCAGAATCTCCTTCCAGACGAATAATTTCCCCAATAAGTTTGTCGTGTCCAACACGTACCAATTCATACATAGCAGCCCCTGCCATTCCATCTGCAACAACGACTGGTCCTGATACCTGTTCAGTGAGAAACTAAAATGTTAATATAGTTGGAGAAAACATAAAAATATTTAGAATCGGTTACATCAAATTGGCATATTTGAAATAAAAAATTAATTAATTAATTAAAAAAAATTATTAGCAGAAATAAGTTCATTGGAACAAAATCAAAGAACAAGTTCATTAAAATATTGAAAGGCCTTACTATAATCAAAGCTATTTGTTGGTTTTATACCGTAGGCTACTTGAATCATCTTGTCCTAGATGTATCATTACACATTTCTACTAACATATGCGTTTTTGCCTCGAAAAAAATAAAATCATCAAGTCAATTTCATGGTTTCAGAATCTAAAATAATCAGAATCAATGAAAAAAAAAGAAAGTAACTAGTGAAAATCTATGTAAGCAACTTAGAAACATGAACAAATATCTGAAGTAAATCCATAATATTATTTTTAATATCCTATACAAAAATGTCAAAATAAACTAGAAGAATGATCAATCTATTGTATATAACTCAAAAAGGATTAGCTCCAGTTCCCCATTCAGTCAACTGATAAGGAATAAGCTAATTAGAAAACAGGGGAATAAACTATTACACTACAAGCAGTGCAGCATCGTGCCTGCAAGTTGAGTTGAATTGGAGACCCTAATCAGATCTTAAGAATAAGAATACTACTGCAAATCATGAATCTTAACTAATATTTATACAAATATAACTGACTGAATCAATCAAAATTATCTCAATAAAATTAACGTATATATTCAAAGTAAGCAAATAAAACCTTGAATAAAATTAAACAGGATAAACAAGGTGAACAAAAAATTGAGTAAGCACGTAGATCAGGAAAAAATGGATCAAATAATAGACATTGAAAGGGAAAAGAAAGAGAGAGAGAGATCGAAGAAAGAGGGAGACCTTTCGAACGTAACCGTACTCGCTTTCCTTCTCTGAATCTTCGAAAGTTGTCAATCGAGCTCCGTATACGGACGGCATTCTGTGAGACGGATCAGAGGAGAAACCGAAATCAAAAATCTAAACTTCAATTGTGTAGATCAGATCGTCAAGGAAACACAAGGTTTCCAATGGAATCCTATATATAGAGAGGGTTTGGCGATTACAGATGCGAAGAACCAAAAACAATAAGAAGAAGAAGAAGAAGAGATGAGAACGTGAATTATGAGTACAATTACAGAGAGATATAGAGGGAGCAGAGAGAGGGGCTTTCCTACTTGTGATATGGAAGGGGAGAGAGTAATCTGACGCTGCGCATACACATCAGGTTTCATGGTGTGTCCATTTATACGTAGCCGCGTCATTCATCAGTTGGCAAGTGTATGCCTGAGTAAGGAATCGGTAAAATCTATAATCCGATTCAGTCTAATCCAATCTAATAGGTTTGTATTGATTTTTTGAATCCGTTGTTCAGTTTTGGATTGAAAAATTAAAAATTCGTACTTCACGAATTGGTTTTGGATTGAACCCCACGGTTTCGGATTGGAACCGATCCAGACCGTATATAAATAGTCTATATTTTTATTACACACTCTTCTGTATAATATCTTCTCTTATTTCATATAAAATTTAAATCCAAACCTAAACTTGCATAGTATCTTCTTTTATTACTTTTGTTTGGTAGTTTTTAGTGTTAATTTGTAATGGTCTAAATACTTATGGTGGAACTAGTTTTTCTTATGATTATTTAAATTCTAGAACAATTTGTCGCTATTATGAAAAGACATGTTGCTATTTTGAAACTAATATGGTGTTATATTTATATTTTTATGAAATTAAAGTGCTATATATATTTTTTTGTTATTTAATTATGTAAATCTGTAATCCTAAACCGATCTAATCTGTGTTTAAATGGATTGATTCTGTCACGACCCAAACCCGCCCTTATAGGTTTAGCATCGTAACCGGCCAGTAATCCTTGGACTACCAAAGGCCTCTGAACAGATAAACAAAATTAAAAGACTAGCGGAAGCAAATACATAAATATAGTTGTCCAATAAGCTGTGCTGACTTATATGAAACGGAATATTTAAAAACTTTATATACAATAACCGGTAGTCAACCATACATTATACCCACACACATTACAGTATTTTAAGTACAGCCAACGACATCAAATCAAGCCTTAAATAAACAGAAATCACAGAACTTAAACTCAAGATGCTTCGGGAACCTCCGCGCGAGGCACAATGGTTGGTTGACAACAGAACACAGGTCCAGACAAAAAGCCTTCAGGCTCGGGCTCTAGAAGGCTCACCTATACATATATATACACATAATGAGCTAAAGCCCAATGAATAACATTAAGGTAAATGGTTTAATGAACGAAATCCAAATATATCAAAAGCAGAAAACAGACCAGAACATAATCATTCTCATATCAGAACATAATAATGGTACATCCCATAGAACACATCACATAACGTGTTCCGACTAGAGTAATCGGTTCCGGATACCGATTAAACACATATCACCATAATGAAGTGGCTAACGAGATCCCGTAATTACTTGTATGCCATGGACCCGCATTTTCATGCCGTCCCTCGTGACTTGGGACTATCTATGGATGCCATAATAGATTTCAAACTTTGAATATTCGTTCACGAAAGCATATATCATTTCAGAAATCAGAACTTATCATATTTCATTTGGAACGTAATTCATATGAACGTATCTTTACAATAACGTTACTCACAGTGGTTCCAGCAATGGTCAATCAATCCTCGAGTCTTGACCTACAATCACAAAATACATAACACAAGCACATCTAATCATTACACATTCACATGGCCAACACGGCTTAGCTTTCATTACAATAGCTCATATTCTTTCTTATCACATTGCCTAAAACACACACACTTGCTGTCTCGGAACTTAGTACATTCTTTTCTTAGTGTGTTTATAATCCATAACCTCATTACTGTGGCTTAATTAAGGCTTAGGAATGCCTAAATTGTAATGAGGATGCCAAAACATGCCTTGAAACACTTAGTCAAAATTTCTGAAAATTAGGTACATGCTCGAGCGTAGCTTTCCTCGCTCGAGCGGACATGCAAAATGTGAATGGTCGCTCGAGTACACATTCCTTCACTCGAGCGATCTATAAAAGACATGAAACTTCTGGGAGCTTGCAATTCACGCTCAAGCGGACTTTTGATCGCTCGAGCGGAGTGCACGCACTCAGATTGGTCGCTCGAGCGTGAACTCCAAAGCTCGAGCGTAGATGCAAAATCTAGAATTTCCAGATTGCACCTCCAAGCTCAAAACTCGAATTCAACTCATCAAAACACATCTCTTGGGCCCCAAAACTTGAGATAACATAGTAAACTTGTAAAACTTGAAGAATTTAGGATCATTTCATAAAATCATGGCCCAAAAGTTTGTTAAAAACTCACAATTTCAACTTAAAACATGATGGATGTTCATGAACACAACATGCATGAATTTTTCTTGTATCAAACTTCTCAAAACATGATCAAACACTACAAAACAACTTGAAACTTGGTGATTTCCCCAAATAAAGATGAATTTCAAACATACAAGAGAAGATTTATGAAAATATGCTCAATTGTAAGAAAATGTAAATGTATGCATGAATTGCAACTCAAATCTTCCTTCTAAGCTCAATACACACCCTTAAACACATAATCTTGAAGAAATTTCATGTTAAATGACTTAGTTACACAATCTAGAGGTTGTAATCTTACCTAGAGTCTTGAATTACTCTTATTCTAGCACAATCTTGGTGAATTCAACACAAAACCTTCAATTATTCTTCAATCTCTTCATTTCTCTCTCTAGAATTGTGCTCCCTCTCTCTCTAAAATGTTTCACCAGATTTTTCCATTAAAGGGATAAAAGAAAATGAGCTCAAAATGAGCTTATGTCTCATATATATGTTTATGGTGCTAAAACACATTAATTAGAATATTAGGCTAACCAATTATGGCTTAATTAATCAGACTGAATCAATTTTTAATAAAATTTGCCATATAGTTCTAAAAATTTCAAATAACATATCGGTACAGTCAATTTCGGTTTCGGATGCCGATAAGGCTTTCAATTTACATCTTAAAGTGAAATTCCAAACAGATATTTCTATAAGTAACAGATAGGAAGCCAAAATCACACAAGGTGCAGAATAAACACATAATTTATTTTAATCCACTCATTAACATCATTAAATACGGATTAGTGACTAATTACGGATAGGGGTTGTTACAGATTCAGATTGGTTCAACGATTTAAACGGACTAGATTGGTTACAATTTTTCAGGAACCGTAGATAACGGATTGGTCATGGTTTTACTCAAATCCGGACCATGCACACCCCTAGGCAAGTGAATTAAAAAATAAATGATAAATTATAAATACACCCATAAGATTTACTTAAAATACAAATTATTTTATGTGATTTAGAAAATTATAAATATTTTCCTGTCATAATTTTTTACTTAACAGAATTAGTTGAAAAAATGAAATTTCTAACTGTTCACTTATACAATAATAAAATTATCTAAATTATTAATTGAAACAAAATTTTAATATTATTAAAAACTATTAATTAACTTGATGATTTATTAATAAAAGAACCTATTTGTCATGAAATTAGAAATCTTAATGGGCATAATGTAATTTCTAAAATTACATAGGTAATTTGTAATTTAAGTAAATCTCAAAGAATGTATTTGTAATTTATTCAAAAATAAACTCCATAAGTCAAAAAAAACTTATTTTGAGAAGTGATTTTTTTTACTAATTATGAAAAAATATTTTTAAAATAGGAAGGTAATTTGATCATAATAAACCAATAAACTACTAGCAACTTTTTTTTTTCTATCTTTTGAAAAGAAATCAAAATTAATATTTAAATTACAATTATTTCATTTTTTCTCTAAAAAAAAAAAAAAGTTAAACAAAATATGAAAAACAACCTTCCAAATCAAATTAATTTAACCAAATACTCACACTAAAAAATTCTTCCCAAACAATACTTTAATCACCATTTGTCTGCGGCCATTCTTTTATTTATTTATTTTTAGTTTAATCGCCATTATTTTTTTGTTTTAATTTTTTGTGACCAAAAAATAATATAGGAATATTGTATGAGCTTAATTTTATTGTTAGCAGTGTTTTATTTATTTTTATTTTTTTGATTTATTTATTTGATAAAGTTATCTATTTTTTTTCTAATTAATTCATATTTAAGTAGTCAACATGCTTTAATTTTTTTATTTTTATAAAATTGTCAATAAATCTAAGTTGGTAGATTCATTAACACATTAGATTCAATGATTAATCTTATTTTGTAAGAAAGACAAACGTTGAAAAGTCGTCAGCATAGGCGACAATAGTAGCCAACGACAGCAGTTGATGGTGGGCCAAATAGTTGATACGTGTATAAATAATAATGACATATTTAAATAAATAATTACACAGATAAATGGCATAGATACAAATAGTGAGATATTTGAATATATAGATATATAAATAAGTTTTAAACATATAAATGTATTTTTAGTAAGAGCAGGTGGAGTCATAGCGGATATCTAACTTTAATATATAAGATTTAAATCGAAATTAAAGTAAAACGGCCTAATTCTCATATTGGCAGCCAGGCTAAGCAAACCATTAATCTAGTTGCACGTCAAATGCATAACCGCATTGGTTGAGTCTTACTGACTTCAGGTAGGACCACCGAACAATAGCTCAACAGATGTGTCGAGTTAAATTCGTTGATAGGTCTCTCTGTTAGCTTCTTCATTTTGATAAAAAAATAGCTAGGTGATTCAATTTAGTCATGTTACGGGCCAATTTTACCCAGTCAATACATATCATTTGTCCGGTTGAATTTCATATTTCAATCAAACCTTCGAGGTAGCTGGTCTTCAAGTTAGTTCAAAACTAAGACTCATACTTATTTAGTCTGTCCGTTAATTCGGCACAATTACCATTTCTATTTTAATATTTTTAATGACTTTTTGAGATATTATTATGTCATTGTGTACACTTGAGCAAGAAAACTGGAATATGAAAAGTATGGTTGTTTTGAATGTCATAAATAAGTGTATTTTTTTAACTTTTTTGACTAAAAAATTAAGAAAAAAATTATTGTTTGGGATAATTTTTTGGTTTTTTACGAAAAAATGTGTATTAAAAATTTGTATAAATTAATGTATAGGATAAATTTTTGGGGGAGTAAGCAGTATGGTGGGCAGTGCGGTGACAGTAGTGTGCAGAGTAGTGTATAAGAGATGTTTGCCTCATTTTCGGACATTACATTTGACGGTGTTATTCGGCCTGAAGGACCCCACCATGGGTCCCGTTTTGCTAATTGGAACCGTTCAATGTGTAGAACTCGTCGAGTACTATATACTTACAAAAAATCATGTTGATCGGATATCGATGACTATCTAATTGGATTAGTTTTTTGTTAACCGTTAACTATAACACTATCTATTTTTTTTAAACAAAACTGATTTGATCATGTAGTTAGCGATATTCGATAAACGTGATTTTTTATAAATATATAGTACTCGACGAGTTCTACACATTTAACGGTTCAGATTATCAAAATAGGATCCGTGATAGGTCCCTACAAGCTAAACAACACCGTCTTGTTTGTGCACCCGCCTGTTCCCTTTGTATTTTTTGTTGTGTAAAATAATTTTTTTATATTTTTTTAATGAAGAGTAATAACTTTTAAATTTTTTGATTTTTAAATTTTTTTAAAAGAGGCCAAATCAATCCTAAATTTACGACCCAAAATTTATAAAATTTATCACGACATGCACTGCCTCTAAGTAGCGTGCTGTTTGATTGTACTAGTAATGTGATATTTCTTCTCTCTGTAGGTTGGGTTATTTTGACTTATTCTGGATGTGTACGTGTATCCGTCTAAATTGGGAAAATGCATGAGACCCCCAGTGGGGGTACTGGGGGTCTCTCCTGATTGGTCCAAAATAATTTTTTTTTTTTTTTTTTTTTTTTTTTGATTTTCCTTCCATTGCCAGCCCCCCACGTGGAGGTGGGGGTGCTGGGGGCCCTTCCCTGCTGGGGGTCTCCAGCAGGGCTCGTCTAAATTGTCCTCGTCTCCATTATTTTACTTTAATAATATCTGTGGACGTGGCTTGCATCAAAATCAAATAAGTTATAACTTTAAGGTGTGGTGTAGGTTCAGTTATAATAATATATGTTTTCAAAAGAAAAAAAGAAAAAAAACACAGAAATCGAATCTAATGTATAAATACACACTTTAAAATTTATTTAAAGTATAAATTATTTTTCTATTATTTGAAAAATTATAAATATTTCCTTATTAAAAAAATTTATTTAATAGAATTAATTAAAAAATAAAATTTATAATTACTTTCTTATACAACAATAAAATTACTTAAATTATTAATTGAAACATAAGTTTAATATCATTAAAAACAATTAATTGACTTGATAATTTATTAATAATTTGTTATGAAATTAAAAATCTCAAGACGTAAAATATAATTTTTAAAACTAAAAAATATTATTCGTATTTTAATCAAATTTCAAATATTTGTAATTTACCTAATAAGTTTTAACTTTAAGGTGCGGTGCAGGTTCAGTTACAATAATATATGTTTTCCAAAGAAAAGAAAAAAAAAAAAAAGAGGAGCAAATTATCAAGAAGTTCTTTTTGAAAAATACGTAGCCTATTTAATCCTATAACGTTTTATTTATACTCAAAAGTCCTATCACATTTTTCTTCTTCTCTACCTTTTTTGCTCTTTGTGATTTCCGGCGATCATCAACGGGCAACCACATCTTGCTTCTACTCTTTCTTTTTTTTGATATATAGTCACCGGCGACTGATGACTATCATCAATTGGGGTTCACCGGCAACCACCGACCTCCGACTCCTTATTTCACCATCACTGACTGTGAAGAAGATATGTTTCCAACGAAAAAGATGAGTATATCTACATCACATCCGGTTAGATCTAAACAAAAAATAGTTGTCAGAGTTGTAACAACCCCAACCCATGATTAACGTTAATCCATGCTGAAGTATGCCTAACAAGTAATTAAGAAGTAATCACGAGTTAATTATTTGTGCATTGCATTGTTTGTGTTTATATCTGTTAAGCATAGAAAGGTCTGTTCATATTTCCGTTTTGGTTTGTGAATTGAAGGCCTTATCGACATCCGATTCAGAAATTAACTTGATACATGTGTTACTCGGGATTTATAGAAATTTGTATTAGATTTAATTGTAATTTGATTCAGAACGATTTAAATAGATTAATTTGATGCCCATGTGATTAGCCTTAATTAGTTATCATTAGGCAAGCCTATATAAGGGACATTTTTGCCTCAACTCATCATTTTTTCCTTCATTCAACACACTCTTGAGCCTATACACACACATGCGCGAGAGAGGGAGAACAATGAGAAGATTAAGCTTGCCCAATAGACTTGCTAAGAAGAGATAGAATTGAACCTAGAGATTCAAGAATTAAGTCTTTAGCCCTTAATCTTGGAAAGTCTAGGTAAGGATTCAACCTTTATATTGTCTAAATATGATGTGTAGGACTTGAACTCTAAGGAATTAGGAAGGTTGATACAAGATTTGAGTTAAACTTTAAGAATTGTAACTCAAATCATGCATGCATGCATGTTTCATAGCATTTTGAAGTTGTTTTCAAAGATTTTTTCGCATGCATGTTGTAATTCTAGTATGGTTTGAAGAATTTATAACGTTTCTCACCATTGGACCTCCTTTGATCATTTTTTGGGAGGTTGAAGTTTATAACAACCCATGTATGTTATGTTTCAAAACATTGAGTTTGAATTTTTGTACAATTCACATGCTTTGAACCTTGATTTTGCGAAACGATCCTAAATTCACTAACTTTTCCAAGTTTACATAAGTTGTCTTAAGTTTTCCATCCAAAAGAACGCAAATTTCATCATTGGATTTGTGTTTGGAGCTTGGGAGTGCAATTTGAAAATTTCAGACTCTGCATTTCTGTTCGAGCGGAAGACCTCGCGCTCGAGCGGAAGACCTCGCGCTCGAGCGGCCATCTTTGTTTTCGCATCTTCGCTCGAGCGACCAGAAGTCCGCTCGAGCGTGACATGCATGCTCCCAGAAGTTTCATATTTTGCAGACCGCTCGAGCGGCAAAAATTGCGCTCGAGCGGGGAGTTAAGTCTCACGCTCAAGTGACCGTCGAACGTCCGTCGAGCGTGAAAATCACATAACCAGTACATTTTCAAAGTTTGCAGATCGCTTGAGCGTTGAAGGTTGAACTCGAGCGGCCCCTCACATGTTTGCTAGTCCGCTCGAGCGCGGAAAGATACGCTCGGGGACTCTATTTTCAGAAATTTCACCAATTGTTTTTCCAACGCATTTTAGCATCCTTATTGTATCCTAAGCATTCCTGGGTTATGTTTAAAACACCATAATGAGGATAAATAAGTAAAAATGCACCAAGACTGAAAAGAACTAGGTTAATGTTTTCGGGTGTGTAATTCTGTATGTATTCATTTTGTACCCGTGTAGGTCACGCGCCTCAAGAGATTTGAATTGCCCACTATATTCGACTGTTTGGAGCCATCTGTTATTTATGAGTAATAACTCTGTAAAGTTATGTTTAATTTTTATTAGTTTCTGATGATATGAAATGATTAATTTTCTGTAATACTATGTTTTGTGTGAATGAATGATCGTTCAAGTTTCTAAAACGTACTCGTGGCATCCATAGCATCATGTGGTATTTTGTGTCATTTTACGGGTCATCAAGTCCCTCTGTAGGTCATCGGAATGCCTTTATGGCCGTCCCTTATGGGTCATCGAATACGTCTCTATGCACATAAGTCATTGGAATGCCTTATGGTTGTCCATTTATAGGTCATCATGAACGTCTCTGTGCACATGAGTCATTGGATTTCCTTTACGGCTGTCCCTTATGGGTCATCAGATTTGTTAACGCTAATGGATGTGCCACGTACGATGATATGAAATGTATGAATTTTGATAATGAAAACAAATATGTATGCGAATCTGTTTTTGATTTGAACTCTGAATATGCCTAAGACTCTGATTTCTGACTATGTGATGGACATCATTCATTGAAACCTTTTACTTGGTTATTATTCACTAGGCTTCCGCTCACTATCTATATTATGTATGTAGGTGATCAGGCACGTGACCAGGCTCAGAGTTGAGGACCTGGTGTCTTAATTTTTGTCAGTCAACCTTTGTGCCTCCTGAGGAGGTTCCGGATTAAGTCAAAGTTTAGTGGCTGTTTTTGTGAATGTACTAGACCTTGTTTCTTTTGATTCATGGGCAAGATTTTTGGATGATATGTTTGTGGAATGATGTGTAAATACTATATTTTTTGACGCCACATAGGAATGGCAATGGGGGGCAATGGGGTGAATATTAATTCCCCATCCCCATTCCCCTATAATAAATTTTCCCCATTCCCCATTCCCCATTCCCCATGGGTACCACCCTCCCCATTTTTAATGGGTATGGATTTTCCCCAACCCACTTTAATCCCCATTTTTATTTTTTATATTTAATGTTAACAACCACTTTTTTTTTTTTTTTTTTTTTTTTTTAAGGTTCACAACAAAAACTAAATATACCTTCAATCTTTTTTCTTTCTTTTTAAATATATTTAATGTTAACAATTTTTTTTTATTATTTTATTATTTTTTATTTTTTATTTTTTATTTTTTATTTTTTTTTTAACAAAAAAAATATATTTAGCTTTGGTAAAAAAAAAAATTTATATATTGGATGAGTTACCTACTCTTTAAAATCTATATATTTAAATTATAACCAAAACTAAATATATATTTAATTTAATTTTTTTTTAAAGATTCACAACCAAAACTAAATATATAAATTATAACAAAGTCAGAACCTTTAGCTCTTCCAACCATGTAGTTCCATGTATAATTGATAACCATCAATTAATTACCTTAAATATTGCAGCGATATGGCAAACGATTGGAAGTTGTTTTCTTTTCAGAATTTAAATTTTTTTTTTAAAAAAAAAAGTATAAATGGAAATAAAGTTTCCACACATGGAGTATATAACAAAGTCAAAACCTTTATAAAAAAGTCAGAACCTTTAAATTTATATAACAAAGTCAGAACCTTTATAAAAAAAAATTAAATATATATTTAGCTTTGGTAAAAAAAAAATTAAATATATATTTAGCTTTGGTAAAAAAAAAGAAAAAAAAAATAAATATATATTTAGCTTTGGTTGTGAATCTTAAAAAAAAAAAAAATGGTTGTGAACCTTAAAAAAAATTAAAAAAAGGAAAAAAATTAAATGTATATTTAGCTTTTGTTGTGAATCTTAAAAATTAAAAAAAAAATGGTTGTGAACCTTAAAAATAAAATAAAAAAAGATTGGACGTATATTTAGCTTTGGTTGTGGATCTTAAAAAAAAAAAAAAAATTGGTTGTGAACCTGAAAAAATAAATAAATAAAAAAAAGAAAAAAGATTGAATGTATATTTAGTTTTAGTTGTGAATCTTAAAAAAAAAAAAAAAAAAAAAAAAAAAAAAAAAAAAAAAAAAAAAAAAAAACATATGGGGAAATTAGTGGGTACCCATCCCCAACCCATCCCCTATGGATATTTAAAGAATATCACCTACCCTACCCAATGGATAAGAAAAAGAGGGGAAAACCCATGTATTTGGGTTGGGTCTCCATGGATACCCACAGGGTAGGTTATCCATTGCCATCCCTAACGCCACATGCAAGATCATAGAAGTTTTAAATTATCTGTTCCATGTATGTCTTCACAGCTCAATGGACTACATATATTTTGTATATTTGCTTCCGCAGCCCCTAGCTATATGTTATTCTACGAAGAAGCCTTTGGTAATTCAAGTATTACTAGCTGGTTACGATGTTAAACCTTTAGGAGCGAGTTTGGGTTGTAACAGGAGTACAATCCTCTCTCTATATTTGTCTTTCTCCTTCGATCTCTTAATTTTTTAACATTTTTTCTGCTACACACTTATCTTTTCTGTTTTAATAGAGAAATTTTCAAATTCTGAACAAAATTGTTTTCAAGTTTTACTTACAGGTGGTGAAAACTGTAAAATTTTTCAGTTTCAATTTTTTTGGGTGTTTGAATGAATCATGGTTTAAAACTGCAAAATTTTGTAGTTTAATAATATTTTTTAGAATTATAAAATTTTGCAATTTCATAACTTGTTTTTCAGTTCGATTAATAAGAATAAATGCTTAATAGATTTTTACTTTGCAACTGTAACATTTTACAGTTTCAAAACTCGCTTTTTCAGTTTAATCAATATTAGAGATTATTTGTTTAAACCCTACAAAAATTGAAAAATAACATTTTTTTTCCATTGTTGCAGTTTTTTGTCGTTATATATATATATATATATATTTCTTTTAATTTATCAATATTTGGCACATTTTGTTATGTTTTTTTTCGCTCTAGTTTCTCTATTTATTTATTATCATTCTTGGCAATATTCTGGACATTCTGGTGAGTCTCAAATGATATTCTTAACGTCCAGCAAACGTTTTGGACATTCCGGCGACTTCCATTAACGTTCATAATACTCTTGTGAACTTCCAGCAATATTCCAGCAACTTTTCGGCGATACTCCGACAGCTTTTGGGTGATGTTGAACATTTCGACGAATTTTCGGTGACTGTCTAACGAAAGTTCGACGGTAGTGAGATGTAACAGCGTCTATAAATAATAAAAATAATTTTTTTTTGATAATAATTAAAAATATATAAGATTAATTGGTACAAATATTTTATTTTTAAATTAAATAAATTTTAAAATTTATATATGAGGCTTATTGGTAAGTGCGAAAAAAGAAATTGAATCCAATGGCCCTGCTTGGTAGAACTTATTTCCAGTTTATTTAAACTTCTAGTTTAATTTAAGTTATTTTGATGTGTTTGGTTCAGTTTAATAATACAATTTATAATTTTTTATAAGTCAAAAATTAATTTATTCTTTAAGTAGAAGAGAAAAAACTTAATTTATAAATCAAAATTAATTTATTTTTACAATTACAAATTATAAACTGTTAACATATAAATTATAATCACTTTTTCGCCCCCTCAAACAAACGGGGCGAATGTATCACTCACTTCACCTGCCCACTTTCATATCGCGAGGGCTTTCCTCGAGGTCCAACGAGAACAAATAGTAATATGAACCAAACGCCATAAAATCCAAATCAACTCTATCCATTGCGACTCTCTCTCTCTCTCTCATCACCATGAAACTTTCGTTCCTGCAGTGCAGTAGTAGTAAAGCAACGGTTTCTCAGCCTCTCTCACTTCTTCATAACCCAACAACAACATTCACATTCTCATGCTCTCTCAAACCCAAAGTCCCCAATCTCATCAAGACCACCACAGCCCGAATCTCAGCCACGTCAAGAGACCTCCCAGCGCGCGACCGAGTCATAGACTTTGGGAGACACAGGGGGAAAATGCTAGGGACCCTTCCTTCGAGCTATCTTAAGTGGGTCTCCAACAATCTCCGAGCTCGCGACTTGCAAGAGTGGGCTGTGCTGGCAGACCAAGTCCTCGACGACCCTGTTTACAGGGATCGAATCGAGTGGGAGTTCGCCCAGAAAGTCCTGAACGGCGACGACGGAGTCCGCGGCTCTCCGAGATCTGAGGGCGCGGTTTCTGAACTGCTTGAAATCAGCGAGAGGTTCGGTTGGGACAACGATGACAAGGTGGGTTGGAGCAGGATCGATTTTGGGATTCTTGGGACATCGAAAGGGGGGAGGATACCGAGGAGGAGGGTTTCAGAGGAGAATTGTATTTGTGGGGGTTTGGAGAGAGAATCGAAGTTGAAGAGAGGGAGTAGGGTTAATGGTTTTGATGGAGGAGAAGGAGGTGGGAGGGGTAGAGAGATGAGGAGAGAGAGAATGAGGATGAGGATGAAGAAGAGGGGTGGGTTGAGACTGGGAACAATGGAGAAGACAACAATGAGGTTGGGGTTTGGAAGAGGAAATGGGAAAGTTGAAGATGCTGATGCTGATGCTGATGATCAGGTGAGGAATGAAGATCGGACGGTGGAGAGTGAGAGTCCCTTTCCTGGACGTCAATCGCTTTTGCAGAAAGTGCTCAATAGCCGGAAAAGATTTTCCTAAACATATCTGTATGTATGCACTAGTAGTAGTAGAGTCGTTTCGATAGAAAATTTTCACTATTTATTTATTTATTTGAACAATGCTATTCAAATCAAGAAATGAAAGAGATTGAAAGCATATTATTGGAATCAAATTTTACAGTGGGCATCACTTCAATCGGTAATTTTTGAGGTTGAGAGTTGTTTTACACATCATTAAAGTGGTGCACCTTATCCTTTGGGAATCTCCAGGACGACCCCTAAACGTAAACGTAAACGTAAACGTAAACATTAGACATCGAAAGCGAGAGAGAGAGAGGCCAGGCCACACAACACAATCGAACCAGGTGCCACTGCGCCAAATCACTAAAATAAGTGATAAATTGATTTTTTTCTTCAATTAAAAAAAAAATTAAAACCGGTATTAAGGCTTTGTTTGGGAACAAGTTTTTTTTAAGTAACTTTTTTATTAAAGTGTGATATAAAAAAAATTAATATGTTTGGGATGATTTTTTGACTTTTTATGAAAATATGTGCAAAAAGTAGATAGAAATTGAAAATGAAATCTTTGACTTTTTGATATAAGTTGTTGACTTTTTAATTTTTTTAGTGATTTTTTAATTTTTTAACTAAAATAATTACTTGCCAAATGAGGCCTAAGTCTTCGTCTCAAAAGAGTTAAAATAGTGTGGTTTTTTAGTTTTTTTTTTTTATAACTATTTTAACTTGGTTTTTTCAATTCCGTTTAATTTTTATTTTTGACTTTTTTAAATTTTTGTGAGAGAAAAAATATAATGATTATGATTTGAATGTAATATTTTATATTATTAATTTATATAATTAATTTTGTTTTTTATACTTTTTTTAACCAAAAAAAATAAAATCAAAACCAAAACGAAGCACAGCTTAAATTGTTTAATATTATTATATTGATTATATTTAGATATATTATATTTTATTTATAATTCATCATTATACTCTATTCATTATTTATACAATATTAACATGTAAAATAATAATAAAAAAAAGTATTATATGTGATGTTTTGTAAAGTTGGTAAAAGTTGATTTCTTTTTTTTCTTTTTTTTTTGACTTTTTTTTTTTTGTTAGAAAAACTGATTTTTTTGGGACTTTTTTTTTTTTTTATAAAAAAATTAAAAAACTGAAAAATTAATTTTTTTTTTTTTTTAGGTTCTTTCCAAATTGTCGCTATATAAATGTAAAATTATTTTGTCAATCGCGCATTAGGTAGGGACCACTGTGTTGCTCTTTCGACTTGGCTAGTTTCATGAATTTTTTTAACTAAAATCATTTTAGGTTCAATGTTTTAAATTCGAGTTGTTTTCAATTTATTTATAAAATGTAAGTTTATTTTTAAACACAACTTGGAATTTAAAATAGAATTTGTGTTTAATATATTTTTAAAATTATGTATTAAATATACAACTTTAATTTAAAATTATATTTAAAAAAAATATAAATTAGTTAAATTATCAAATATCTACTTCCAAGCCAGCAGCACCTCTTGCCCAAAAGGTTTTAGTTTTTAGTTTTAACTATTAATTTTATTAAAGAATATCTCTATTTATCAAAAATAAATTAATTAATTAAATGGACGTGAAAAATAGAGATATTAATCCCTTTAATTTAATTCATAAAATAATTTTAAATAAAATTAAATAGAGAAATTTTTTTTTTCATATAAATCGACACTAGCGTAGTTTAATTTGAATTTTTTTATTTTTTTTCCCATTGTTGTTTGGTGAGAGGAGAACACTACATGTGTGTTGGCTAGCTTTGCTACTCGTCCAGCTGCCGTCCTTCTATCTCTCTTTCAAGTCCCAAGCTGAGAGAGAGAGAGAGACCTCTCCTCTCTGCTCTCACCTTCTTCTCTCAGGCATGTATACATTCTTTATTCATCCTTTTCCTTTTTTAATCTTTAATTTCTACATCGATTTTTTAATCTTTTTGTCGATCTTCTTGATTTCATCGTAATTTCACCTGTCTCAATTCAGGCTTTTCAAATTAATTAATTCAATCTTTTCACTACACTTCAATTTTTTTTTTTTAAGTTGTGTTTTCTGATAATTATCATTTTCACAATATACGTTTTCAACTTGTAATTCACTCGGTTTCTGTATGTCTCATAATTTTTTATGTTAAATTCTGTTCTAGTTTTCAGTTTATGGGTGGGGACTGTGGTAAACACAATCACTGAATCAAATAAATCTTGGGTTTTGTAAAATTGCCAAAATAAGTTTCTGGGTAACATTACTTGCTCTTTTAAATTGTTCAATTGTTCTGTTTTGTTTGAGTTAATGTTGTAGTATATGATGTTTGCCTTCGTGGAAAACAAATTGGATTTTTTCGCACTTCCCTAATTTTATGTTGATAATCTAAATTTGAGCTAAGATTTTTATTTTTTTAAATATAAAAAAGTAAACTCCTGCTCTATGAGAAAAGATCAAGTATGCAAAATTAATTATCGTCCCGCATATATCAGATAATTACCAAGCCAGAGTCCTGACAATGGCCTCAAGGAAGAACAGGGACTAAAACTTTTAACCATTAGTCCGTTCTACCATTATTTCTCATATGGGAAGCCAACTGGATCAATAGGTTCTAGAGGGCTTAAATAATTATGTAATAAAGATTTGTTCGTTTTGTCAATCTTTGTTATGTTTCTGATATTGAGTTGATCCATTAGTTTAACATATAATTTTATTATTATTTATGATTTGGTTAGAAAGGCAATAGTAAGTAGTTGGTTATTAATAGAAACAACTGCAGTTGTGAACAGATTTGTCTTCATGTTTAACAAAAAAGGTTGTATTGACTTGCTTGTTCTTTCAAAGAGTTTTCACTCGAACAATTTGGCCTTTTGGAGATATTGTGGAACACTTTACAGCTTGATGGGTCGACATAAGAGTGAATTTGAGCAGCAAAATGATTTTCACACAATAAGCAAACCTTTTGACAATGAATTAAAATTCAAAGAGAAACCATAGGTAATTATCATTTTCAAGAAATGCTTTTCATTCACTCATTCTCTCATTCTCTTATTATTTTTTCTTCATGTTCAATCTACTCTTATGATTTGGTTGTTTTCCTGTCTTTGGCTACTTGATTTTGTTACGATGATTATTCTCTTCACGACCCATAATTTGAAACTTTTTGTTTACTGATGTATTCAGCATTGTTCCATAGCCTAATGACAGATGATAGTAGCAGAAGTACCACTTTCATTTCTGCTGATAATCCTTTTGGGAAGCTTCCAGATCATCTACTGATAGAAATATTCATTCGTGTTCCCATATCGGAATGGTTGCAACTATCTTGTGTGAAGAAGCAGTGGGCTAACCTGTTTCGGGAAGAATGTTTGTGGCATGCTGCCCTTCTTAGGACTTTTCCTTTGGCTGGCCATGCTACAAGGTGGCCTGGACCTATCCCTCGAGGATTGAGCAAAAGGTATATTTCAAATTAATGTCCTCTCTCTCTCTCTCTATATATATATATACATATATATGTGCGTGTGCGTGTGCGTGTGCGTGTCTCCTATATCTATTTGGCATTTGGTTGCCAAGAAGATAAAAAGTGAAATCTATGAGTAAGCTACAATTTGTTTCATGATGCATTAGTTAAAATAGTTGAGCCTTTTGATGTAATATTTTATGAATCTGCCCTGGATTTTGACAAGCAAAAGAATGCTGTTGAGCTTATCTATACTTCTGTTGGATATTTTTTTGACCTATTTATGGAGGCCAACTGTGTGAAATCTTCTCTCTCTCTCTCTCTCTCGCACATTTGTGTGTCAGTTACATTTGTTTGCTATAGTTTCAATTTTTTATGTGCCTCAGCAAACAGAGTTACATTCTAAAGTTCTCTCTCTATTCTTTAGGAGGTATACTGCTTTATACATCAGTAAGCACATATTCTCACTTGATGATGAATTGGATGAGATTGTGGGGCATACTTATTTGTTTTTGAAGGAGCAGCTTGAAATCTCAACCATGCCTCCTCCTGCCAGTATACTTCATGGGACTATCATAGGTATGTTCTTGTCTTAAATTCTCTCTCCCCTCCCCCTTTTTCAGTAGCTTGTGTTGTGAATTTGTAACTGTACAAAGAATAGTTGTATGTGCTGATTAGAGCACATCTTTTTGGTCATAAAGGTGAGAGATTTGTCGATTTCCAGTGGCACTACCCCTACATCAAGGGTTGCTAATAAGCCCTTTTCTTTTGCATTAGTTGTAAGTGTCCCAACTGCAGACAGTTGACGAGAAGATGATTTTACCACTATTAGATCGCCAGCTGGAGAAACAAATGAATTTCCTATCACTGTAGGGTTACACCAAGGATCTACCTTAAGTCCTTATCTTTTTGCTTTAGTTATGGACGAGTTGACGATAAATATTTAGGATGACGTGCCATGGTGTATGCTTTTTGCAGACGATATTGTGTTAGTGGATGAGACTAGAGAAGGAGTTAACACAAAGTTGGAGATTTGGAGAAAAACTCTTGAATCTAAAGGATTTCGGATAAGTAGAACTAAGACAGAGTACATAGAGTGTAAATTTAGTAACAGTAACAATGAAAACAGAGGAGAAGTGAAGATTGAGAATCAAGAACTGCCTAAGAGTAAACATTTTCGTTATTTAGGGTCGATTATCACAACAGTGGGAGAGATTGATGCAGATGTGGCCCATAGGATTAAGGCGGGATGGTGTAAGTGGAGAAGTGCGTCTGGGGTATTGTGCGATAAACGAATACCCATTAGACTAAAAGGTAAGTTTTATAGAACGGCTATTAGACCAGCTATGTTGTATGGGACGGAGTGTTGGGCAATCAAGAAACAACATGTAGATAAGATGAGTGTGGCTGAGATGAGGATGCTAAGGTGGATGTGTGGTAAGACTAGACAGGACAGAATTAGGAATGAGTGTATTCGGGAATGGGTAGGAGTAGCACTAATAGAAGATAAGTTGAGAGAGAATCGTTTGAGATGGTTTGGTCATATTCAACGGAGACCAACAGAGGCAGTAGTGAAGAGATGCGATGCTGTAACGGTAGGTGGAAGTGTTAGGGGACGGGGTAGGCCTAGATTAACGTTGACTAGCGTTATAAATAGAGATATGAATCTACTTAATTTGACTAATGAAATGGCCTTTGATAGGGGCGTGTGGAGAAGAAGGATTCATGTAGCTGACCCCATTTGATGGGACTTAAGGCTTGGCTTGGTTTGGTTTGGTTTGGTTTATGACATTGTATATAGATTGAGTATAGGACAACAGTATGTTACATCCAACACTGTGTCCACAAAAGTTAGCATACATGGGCCTCGTTTGGGAAGTGGATATTTTTAGGCTTTTTGGTTATTTTAGTAGGTTATTTTAGTTTGTGTTTGGGAAGATGGGTTGAATTTTTTGTTTGATTGTTGTATTGGAATATGTGTTTGAAATGATGTTGGGATAAAAAATAACCAAATTATCCCTAAAAAGTTGTTGTTGGCATGCTAATGTGATGTGTTGGGATAGGAAATGACCAAATTGCCCCTGTGTGTTGAAATGCTGAGTAGGTGTGTTAGTCAAAAATTAAAAGGGCAAAATCGTAATTTCACCCTCTGTCCTGCACAGCCACGAACCATGTGCCAAACCTTAGCTACAATAAAGCGTTTTGACTATTTGTTTGAATGAGGCTAAAATGGCCTCATCCCTTGCTTCCCAATCACCACCATGCATGCTTTCAGATGCATCCTATCTCCATACATTAGTTGCATCCAATCTAGAAGGATGGAAACCATAACCTCTTTAGGTGCATACAAGTTAGCCTAAGAAAATGCAGTATTCAAATGAAAGGAAAAAATAGTGTGTCTTCAACAAAATCAAAATTGTTGCTTGAGCTAAATTTCAATTTGGCCTATCAAGAAAATATCATAAATATGTACGTCAGCTTCCTTATGTCGTCTTGCAGCAAGGTAGAGCTTCCATCATTCAACTATTCATTAGAAGATATTTTGCAGTGTACACCTCACCCATTTTTAATGCATATTTTACCCACGAAATTCATTTATTTAGCATGACAATTTTACAAATGTTGGTATATTGTTTGATCAAGAATCTTAAAAGTAACTCGTAACAGCTGAATGCCAGATTTGCGTAGTTACCCTAAAATAGGTTTTTTTTTGAACGGTCCCTAAAATAGGTTTTTGGTAAAGAAAACTTGTATTGGGAAACATTTTTGCAGGATAACTCCAGTTCCACACACAATTTTTCCTGGACCATTGATATGATGTGTATTTATTTGCACTATGACTAAGGTTGTTAAAATTGGGATCCTACATTAGATCGTTAGAGTGTTTATAGGATCAGATCGAGAATTGTAAGATCCTACTGAAAAAGACAAATTACGTAATAATTTAATTTAAATAAACATTTCTTAAAAAGTATACACAAAATAAACCTATATTCTACTAAAAAGAAGTAAAAATATTGTGAAAAATATAATACTCTATGTAAAATGTAAATATAATATTAATATTATACAATAGAAAACTTGATGGTAAAAATTTTGCATTTCATCAAAAAAGAAGGTGAACAAGAAGAATTCTATAATATAATACTTTGCAATCTACAACAATGCATAAAAAGTAAAGAAACAATATTTAATAAAGTCGGATATGAAAATAGATTGAGAAGTCAAAAGAGCGGCTTAACCGGACGATAAGGTTTGTCATTAGCATGGGTTCAAGTCATAAAAATTGGGATAAAGTTACAATCATCTTACCCTCCGTAGACCCTACTAAAGTTAGGTTTGTTTTTCCAACTACTTAGGCCTCGTTTGGGAACAGGCTAATTTAGTAACTTTTTTGCTATTTGGCTAAAAAGGTAGGTAAAAAAAACTTATATGTTTGGGATGACTTTTTGGCTAATTACGAAAAGATGTGCAAAAAGTAGAGAGAAAAGAGAATCTTTGACTTTTTGGTGTGAGTTGTTGGCTTTTTGGCTAAAATGGTAACTTTTTGGCTTTTTGGCTAAAAAGGTTAGTCCCCAAACGGGGCCTTAGTTTTATTAAATTGGTATTATATTAAATGCTTGTTTGTTTATTTTATTTTTATTTATTTTATTTATTTTTAATATTCATTTGGACTACATAAATTGATATTTAGATAACAAACATAAAATTTACAATAAAATAGATTATACAATGCAAAACAAGGCTTACAAATTGGATCAGATAGGATCGGATTCGGAGCAGGATTCCACGATTCTATAAGATCCCATTACCAGGATCAAAATATCCTACATATAAGGGATTTTTTTTTACACGATTTGGATCGATTGTGCCTAAATGGATCATAATATCATATGATCCGGATTGGGATTATGATAACCATGACTATGACTGATAATGCATCTTCAGTGTTACATCATTTTGGTTAGTAGGCTGAGAATGTGTTGTCATACTACCTACATAGTATGAAACAATGCACACTCACTCAATTCTTTAAATTATAGGAATGACTTTATGCGAAAACTTGCACCTAGACCAAATACTCATCTTTGTAAAGATGCCATTGGCATGAAATGCTGATAGCCCCACCTGTCAGCTCCATTGCCACCTGCTATCACAAGCGCAAGCCTCCAAACAAAAATAAATTGAAAACTACGGTTGAAAACTGTACCACGGCATCAATTCCTAGGACCACGACTGCCTAAACTAACCATTATTAACCTCCATTACAACTTTTGTGACCATTGCATCCTTAACACTATGGTTGCCTCTTTCACAACCACGGCCAACTCACCTGTCCTTTCACAATGAGGTCTGAGGTTTGACTTTCCTCCTGTTTTCCGGGTTCATAGTGTTAAGGGGGTGGCCTCTAAACCTTAATTTTACACGCATGGGGTGGGTTCAAATTATTCTGCCTAAGTTGAGTTCTTGGCTATATTAAAAAACAAGAAGGAAAAAAACAGAAGCAATTACACTACGTATAGTACTTAAACATGTTGATCACCACTAGAGTTATGCCTCCATTTGTGTACCCTTACTGTGAAATCCATACTTGTATGTAGGGTTGCAACTTGGGCGAGTTCAACCCGAGCAACCCGAACCCAGCCCGAATTTTTTTAGGGCTTGGACAAGATATTTTCAAATTCGGTACGAGCTTGGACAAAAATTCAAAAGCCCAAATTAAATTTGAACGGGCTTGGGCAAAGACATCAAACAACCCGATCAATCCGAAAACCCGAATTATACATATATAGATATATAAAAATATTAAATATATATATATATATATAAATTATTAGTCATTACATGACATTAAAGTAATTTAGAGTATTAAATCATATTGAATATATATTATATATACAAATAACATAAAATCTTACTTATTTTTTTATTTTTTTATTTTCACTTATAAATTGTAAGGACTACTATAAGAGCATCTTTTTTATATTATATAAATAATTTGTTTTGATGGTATTAATGATTTTTTGTATATAAAAAAAATGTAAATAGAGTCCAATTTTAATAATTTAATAATGCAGCTGCAAAAAAAAAAAAAAAAAAAAAAATTGCAATTCGGGCAATTCGGGTTTAACTCGGGTCGGGTTTGGACAGGCAACCTCGGGTTACAATTCTAAGGTTGGGCGGGCCTGAGCAAATCTCAGCACAACTTGGGCTGGGATTGGACAACCTCCCAACCCACCCGAGTTGCACCCTTACTTGTATGTCCTCTGCTTAAGTGATTGAGGCACCACTAGGTCGTCATTCGTGCATACAAGAGAGGATTTTTTAATGTGTTTACCAAATACGTTTACTATCAGTTAACTTATTTTTTCAATATGAAGCGTCATTATCTCTATTCTGGAATCTCACAATCCTTCCCTATGCAACATAAGTTTGTCTGTGATGTTAATACTTCCTGTTTCTTTGACAATATATATTGTTTCCCTAATTGTTATTCATTGTCACCAGCCTGACTGTTGAGTACCTCTTTAACTGGGATCAATTTTGGTCTTTAGCAGATCAGTTTATTGCCTGTGGCAAATCGCGAGACAAGGTCCATGAGCTGGCTTCACTAATCTGGTTAGCTGTTATTGACAATTTGGAGGAAAATGAGCAGACATTTCTTCTACTTAAACGTCTTGCATTGGAGGGAGATGTAAGCAAGATTTTACATCATCCAGTCTTTTTATCATTCAATTACTATATTAGTTAACTTCTTGTGAGATGCTTGTACCTAATTGAATATCTTAAATGGATGTATGTAAATATGGTTTTGGGGGTGGAGGGTGAGCATTTGTGTGATGAGAAACTCAAAATAGTGAGGGGAGATCATTATGGTTGTTATGGATTATGCATTACATGAATATTGCCAACCTGGATGACTTGTCAGCTCAGTACAATAACTTATTTGATATGGGTACTGAAGCACTTGACTATTTTGTTGAAGAGAACGAAATGTATAAATAAAGACTTCTTGAGAACTTATTTTTTGAGAATCAGCAAATGTTTGGAGGCAATAGTGCTTTTGTTTGCTATGGTGCTTGACATGGAATTGTCCTAAAAAGGTATTGCAGGGGCCATTAAAATAGAAAGAGACAGAAGCTGAAACTGCTTCCGTTACTTTATTTCTTTTTTATTCTTTCGTTTCAGATGGAACTTGCAATGGTGTCATCTTCTGATTTCCCTATCTATTCTTTGCATTGTACCTTTCCTTGTCAGTGTTAACCATGCTCATTGTTTGCAGGTTTTTCTACCATATCCATACTCCAGATCAGAAAAGGTCCAGTGGAGGGTGTTTGAGAAACTCTTCACAGATTTCCGCGACTGCTTCAATCACAACGACTACTATGATGTATTGGCATGCGCGAAGCATAAATTTCAGCCGATCCCCGCTGCTTGGTTGGGTTACTAGGCTTGTATGTGATATTTGTTACATGAATAATTGCATATATAACTGTAGCTTCAAGCCCAGACCCTGCTGCTAATGTTTGTAAAATCAAATTCAGTGTGGCTTTGTATAGCAGTTTTTCCTTGGCCTCTTTTTTGAACAACACTGATCATTGAAAATTATATGGAATATGCATGAAATTATGCAATGTCAATTAGCCCTTCAAAAGTTCTTTTAATCCGTAAGGCTTGTGTGTGTGTAAGAGATAAGGTGAAAAGAAGCACACAATGCAATTTTTGTGGGTGATGCAACAGATTTGGGTGATATGCCACCCTGATATAAATTAGGAAAGCCAACGAATAAGATAAAATGTAAACAAAGTTAGAGCATAAGTGTGGGATTGTTAATCATCAGCTTGTCTAATGCTGTGCTTGGTTGGGGGATTTGGGGAAGAATTTGGAAAGGGAAATGAAAAAGGTTAGTGAAATGTGAATAAAACATGCTTATATTTTACATAGTTTTACACACATTTTTTCTTTCCCTTTCTAAATCCCTCCCTAAATCCTCAAACTAAACATAGTATAAATGTTTAAATTATTATCTTTATTATTTATATTGTCAACAGAAAATACATCATATGTGATGTCCATTATTGTCTTCTCCCCCCCTCCTTTTTGCAGGTATTTATTCTTCAATGAATATATTTTAATTAGTTTTTTATATAAATATATTTTACTTTTTATTGCTTCTAAAGTAATTTCTAAATTTTATAATAAAGTCAAACGATCAGATTTATATAAAAAATTCTCTAAAAATAAGAAGGTTGTTTTTTTATTAAAAAAAAAGAGTATATATATATATATATATGTATTTTTATTAAACAAAATGATAAATTTACTAACCTTCTACATATAATCAAGAAATTACAGTTTGTCACATAAGTTAAATATAATTATAGGAAAATGTCCCAGACCCCCTTTCTCCACCACCCCTCACTTTTTTTTGATTGGCTCAATTTCTTTTTAATTTTTTTTTATTTTTTAGTCTTGAGAGCACAGCCCCCATGTGGAGCTGAGGGGTGCTGGGGGTCACGCCCACTGAGGTCCCCAGCACGGTTGATAATTATATTATATTTCTTAACATATTAATTTTGCTCAACACATCCTTTAGTCAAAGGAATGAAAAATAATAGGATCAACACTTTTTATACTTAGGCCAAGTTTGGAATACTTAAAAAAAGTTAAAAAATCAAAAAGTTACTTAAAAAATTAAAAAGTTAACATTATTCATCAAAAGTCAACAATTACGGCTACACAACTCTCGATCCTAATTTTCCTCTACAAATTAATTTTTACAATCTTTTATTACATATTTTTCCATAAAAAGTCAAAAAGTTAACCCAAACATCCATATTTTTTCCCTCAACTTTTTAGTCCAAAAAGATAAAAAGTACACTTATTTAAGACATCCCAAACAACCCTTAAAATACGTATTTTACATATGATTATTTTTATGCTTGAACTACACCTGTGTTCAAATACTTGCATTATATATTTGGATAATACACAAAATTAGAAGAATAGGTGTAAATAGATAAATTCATTAGGTAATAGTGATGATAATTATGTTAGTTGACCTTAATATATATTTAATTATAAAATATAATATGGTAATGCCACACTTACCATTTATGAATGTGTCTCGCGAGATATTCAATATGTATGAATAGATGGCAAGGATAATATTATTGGTGTAATAATTCAACTTTCTCTTTTTTTAAATTATTTTTTATTTTAACAATTTCATGAATTTCCTTAACAAAGATTAGAGTTACCACGGTTAATGTAATCATTTGAAATTTACTATAAATTAATATTATTTCAAAAAGTTCACTTTAATTCATTCTTAAAGGGAAATTCGATTAATTTTTTTTACAGTTGATTTGTTGATTATGAGAGAAAAACTAAAATAATTATGGGTTAGAGGTGATATTTTAACTTATTGATTATTTTAGCTTATTCTATCTTTTAGTAGGTTATTTTAGCTTAACCCTCTTCCCAAACAAGAATATATAGGTGTAGGAGGGGTCAAGTCGGGCCCATTAAAATTAATTAGGCCAAATCAGAAAGTCCAAGAATGGTGAGCTCAGATTTATCGCCATCAAAAGGGCCAAATCGCTCTAAACCTCGAAAGGGTTCTGATCCATGAACTTAGAGACTTACTCGGGCTCAGACTCAAAGGGATATTGAGCAAGCCTAAAGAGCCGAGGCACTTGGGCTTCGAACAAATTCGATTGCAATCTAGAAGCCGCTCCATTGGTGAGTCTTAGAACATTTGCGAACTTGGAGCATTTTGGGATCAACCCACCAGAATTATGAGCGAGGTTAGAGCCCGAACAAATGGCCCGAATCCCGAGGACGAGGGGTGCAGATGAATTCACTTATCGGTTAATTTAACCTAGACCCCGGGGGGGTCCTCTAGGATTACCTCTACCCTTTGGGATGATTGGGGATTATTGGTTAGATGTACCTAAGAAGAAGGGTTCGCCGAGAGGTTGATTTCCTCTTTGGGGTTTTCCTCATCCTCGGAGAGGTCACCTCCTTGAACAAGGTAGTTAGAGGGAATATTCTTTGTGCGCCTTGCACATAGACTCCATCCTAAATCATGAGGTGCCTATAAATAACACTCACCCATAATTTTACAAGGGATGGATTTTGGAGAGACGACTCTTGGGAAAGAACTAATTTTCCTTTTCCGTTATCTACCTTGAGAGTGAAAACGGGAGATTCATGGGAGAGCCTTGCCAGTATTCTCTCTCTAACTATTTTGCTTATTCTTCACCCAATCTCTTATCTCCATCATCTCTTTGCTTTTGTGTTCTTAGTTGTAACTGTTGAAGTATATAAGCCTCTTATCATTTCTAGAGAATTCGAATTTTCCAACAACATTCTTGAACCCTTTCATATATTTGGCGACTTCACTAGGGAGACGGATTAGTTAATGGTCTCAACAAGATCCGGAACCCACACAACTCCAGCAAGGATGGCGGGAGAAGATAAAGTTCACTAACAAGGATCCTCTAATGATGGTGATGACAGGACCATGGCTCTACATCAACCACTTTTGCTCGAAACCATTCAAGGACTTCAAAATACTCAACAAGAAATTCTTACGACTTTTCAGAATCTCACTCACATCATGTTGGTGATAGGCTCTAATTTTGCATGGATGCCAAATGGAAATCAAACTAGAGGTGGAATTATCCATTCTGAAGTGCAAAATCAAACCCAAGGAGAAAGTAGGCCACAGTTAGCTTGTGGCTCATGGTGACACAACAGCAGCAACACATGCTTAGACCACAGTAGGCGACAACAGTTTGCCTAGGCCCGAGCTCCATGGTGTGCCAAACCAAGATCCAATGGTGACTAGGGGAGGTTCTATGTAATGAATGGCGCTTCGACGACTGTTGGTGTCCAAACAAATGTAAGGGGCACAATTGCACAAAAGGGAGCCCTGTTAGTACCTAATCTCGTTCCACCACCAGTAAACGTTACTCACGTACTGAGCGAGCCTCCTTTGGTGTCGACAACAAATTTGCATGCCCAACATGGTATAGCTGTGATATGCAGTGAACTTTATAGACCTCAATTTAATGTCTCATCACCAACTGGCTTGTCCATAGGTGCCGATGGCCAATATCGTCACGTGTTTTCACCAATGGTGAATTCTCAACACCAGAATGGCCAAGTCGCTCCTAGCTCAGTCTTTGGGTCCACAAGCCAAGTTTCGGGAATGCCACCATCAAATTCTCTCCCTCAACAATTTCTCATTCTTGCCTATGTGCAAGTTATGTTCGATCTCGAACAGGACAAGAGGACTTTACCCTCTTTGCCCAACTCGGATGTCAAGCCACCATACCCTATTGAGATGCTAGGCTATCCATACCCTGAGGGGTGTACAGTGTTGAAGTTCATCAAATTCGATGGCAAACAAGGAAATGCTCGAGAACATATTGTGCGGTTTATCGAGACTCTGGGTATTCATGGTTCAAACCACGTCCTTCGGCTAAGAGAGTTTTCTAAGTTCATCACTGACCGAGCATATAGTTGGTATGTTAATTTGGCCCTAAACTCTATCCGAAGTTGGGAGGAAATTGTCAACAAATTCCACTCCAAGTTTTTTCAAGTGGCGGAGGAGGTGACCACACTTACATTGTGTAAGAAAAAGCAACGAGAAAATGAGGACATCCTTAACTACGTCAAAAGGTTTCAGGACAAGGCTGTGGATTGCCATGAAGCTGTGGATGAGAGTTATCTGGTTCAAATCTGTCTAGAGGGAGCATTGAATAGATACAAATTGTTTCTAGTTAATCACAAGCTATCCACCTTCTCAACATTGATAGAAGCAACTCAAAACATTAGCACTCCTCAGGCTCAGGAGTTCGAATTTAAGGCTAGTTACAAAACTAGCTTCAAGTCGTCTCGTGGACCTATCGTTGTTGCTGCCTCTGCCGCTAATACCCGAAAGTCACAAGAAGGGGGTCATAAAGGCCAGAAGAGGAAACAATAAAGTGGTGAAAAAGGCAATGCTTCTTATTCATGTGGAATCAATGAGGTAAAAGCTCTGGTTAAGGAATAAGTGGCCGACAGAAAGCTAAAATTGCCTTATGTTGAGGAAGTCCTATCAAAGAAGGACAGCGAGAGCCCCGAGTTTTGCGTCTATTATCGCACAAATATCTGATAGAGAAGTGTTGGACTCTCAAGAAAATTTTCAGAGATAAAGTCGAGGCGAACAAATTGAGGTTCAAAAAGCAAGGAACTCAAGGCATCCGAGAACAACAATATCCTCAGCATCGAGACAATGGCAATAACATTGCTATGATAGCATATGATGGCACGACGATTGAGGCTATTGCCATTCTCAATGACAATGATTGTTATTTGAACGACACATTCAAGCTCAAAGGTGAACAAGTTTAATATGGAAGTGCTCTCGATCCAGAGGGCAGAGCCTTTATGGCTCATGTCAAAGGTCTCTTCGATCCAGAAGGAGAAGAAGAATACTACACAAGAGGAGGACACCATGTTTATATGGCATCTTATTTTGAAGTAGGGGTGAGTAGCAGATATACCGATTTGCCCAAACCGGCTGAACCGAACGGAACCGATTCGTCGCATTTTGGACGTATGCGTGATGACGAGTGGACGGTTGCGGATTGATTTTTTGCAATCCGCCTAGTTTTGAACGGATGGCAGATTTGAGGTTTCTTTGGCCGCAACCGAACCGCCAAACCCTGAGCACTCCTAATAATTTGTAAAAAATTGTGTTTTCAATTTGTTTAGATATTCTATTTGTATTTTCAATTGAAAAAGAGTTTAAATGTTCTATTGAATATATTTTTTGAATTGAAAAAAAAATGTATTATTTATTTATATTTTTTAATTTTTAAATCTAACTCTAAAAATAATAAATAAAAAAGATGATATATGCTGGTTGGTTCTTATTTTCAAAAACAAATATAAACGTAACAATATAGAGATATACAATCTCTACTACTGCTCTGTTAATAGTTTTGGTGATTTGAATTGTTTTTATAATTTAAGAACCACATATTGTAATACTTTGTGTAACATTTTATGTAGATAAGACATGTTGTAATTGTAATATGTGGATGAGGCATGCAGTGATTGTAATATTCTAAAATTTCAAACTTTCTTTCTTTAGATGAGGCATGTAGTGATTGTAATACTTTTTAAAGTCATTGACTATAATACTTTTTTTTTTTTTTGAGGAAGTGCACAAATTGAATTATGTTGAAAATTAACCGCTAAACCGATTCATATCCATCTACAAATCCGCCAATCTGCTCAATCCATATATGCCGGTTTGGCGGACGGATACGGGTTGATTTTCTCTAATTCGCCAATTTGGCGGACGGATGACGGATTAGAGGTTTCGTGGCCGCAACCGATCCGCGCCCACCCCTATTTTGAAGAGATCGAGGAGATGGTTAACTACGAGCCTCCAAGAGTGGAGAAATATCTAGATCACTGCGCTAAAACTCTGCAAGGCTGTGTAAAGTTCAAGCAATTTTTCAACCAACTTGGACTTTCCAGGGGGGCGAGAACAGAAATCACGAAGGCTATCATCTATATAGCCGAGGCACACTATGAGGAATGCATGTAGACTAAGGAATCCATCCCGAGGAAGGCAAAAGAGCAATCTATTGCCATTATTTTCTCTGAGACTTACTGGAAGTATCCCTTTTCTCACAATCGCCCGCTTTATGTGACTGTTTATATTAACGGGGTTGAGTTCAAAAGGGCTTTTCTGGATAGTGGAGCATCTATAAACATTATGACCCACACTACTCTAGAAAAGGTCGAAATCTCTAAAGAACGCATTGTGAAGTAGCCGATAGTCATCACTGACTTCACTGGAGAAAGGAGAGTTACTATGGGATGCGTAACAGTTGATTTAGCCGTCAAAGAGATTTGCTCGGCCACCAAGTTCCATATTATCGACTTTGAGGCAAACTATCACATTATTCTAAGAAGAACCTGGATGTATAGACATGGAGCTATACTGTTAAGTTATCATCAGTGTGTTAAGGGTAAATGGGGAAAGAAGACGGTGACAATTCAGGCTACAGAAATGCCTTTCGAAACCCATGAAACTCATTATTCTGAAGCCATACTTTACTGAATTGTCTGTCGAAGAAAATCCCACCACCTCTAAGCCTTGGGGGGTCAAAATTCCTCGTTGGAAGGATATCAAATATGACAAGGAACTAAAGGCAGAATCAAGTAAGCGGACGATGTCTCGACCAGAAAGTCCGCTTATTCCTCAGAAGGTGATGAAAGTTCGAGAAGATGGCAAGATGGTGTATTGTTTGTGAAGGCATGGGGAGTCGGTTTCTTTAGCCACTGACTTCGAGTCAAAAGAAGAGTGTCTTGACAATGACATAGTAATAAAGCCTGAAGTAGCTCCAGAATGCATGCAAGACGGGCCTCAGCCTTAGCCTGAACAACTTGTTAAAGTAGATCTAAGTAATGGGCAAGATGCTCCAAGACCGATATTCATAAGTTCGAGCCTTAGCCCAGAAAGCGAGAGTAGTTGTTAAAGTTAATAAGCGGTACTCGAATATGTTTGCTTGGTCATATAAGGAAATGCCCAGACTAGATCCTGACCTAATCTCCCATTATCTTGATGTGTTCCCAAACTCCTAGCTAATCAAGCAAGCTGCTTAATAATATCACCCAGATCTCGAAGAGAAAATTAAGAAGGAGATTGAAAAACTTCAACAGACAGGTTTTATTCGGCCAATATAGTACCCCATGTGGTTGGCGAACATAATGCCAGTGAAGAAGAAAAATAGTCAAATCGGAGTATGTGTAGACTTTCGAGATCTGAACAAATCTTGTCTGAAGGATGAATTTTCTTTATCTCATATCGACACTCTTGTGGATCCACCTTAAGACATCAAATGTTCTCATTCGTGGATGGATTCAGCGGATACAATCAGATTAAAATGGCTGAGGAGGACGCAAAAAAGACTGCGTTTAGAACACCTTTTAGGAATTTCTTCTATACAGTCATGCCTTTCGGACTCAAGAATGCCGAAGCAACCTACCAAAACGCTGTGACTGCAATCTTTCATGACATGATCCATCATTAGGTGGAAGATTATGTTGATGATCTGGTGGTAAAGTCTAAAAAAGAAGAGGACCATCTCTGAGACCCTGAGAAAGTATTCAAGAGGTGCCAGAAATACAAAATGAGGATGAATCCTCTCAAATGTGCTTTTGGAGTGATGGCCGGGAAGTTTCTCGGGCTTCTTATACATAGACATGGTATCGAGGCGGATGAAGACAAGGTCAAATCTATCAGAACAATGCCTCCCCCGCATTCTCAAAAGAAGTTAAAGAAGTTCCTCGGAAAGGTGTCTTATATTCAGAGGATTATTCTAGCACTTGTAGAGATTTCTGCCCCCTTAAGCTTTTTGTTAAAAGGAGACACTAAGTTCGAGTGGAACCAAGAGCACCAAAAGGCCTTCGTGAGAATCAAGGCGACCTTGACCTCGCCTTAGACCATGATAGTCTCGCAGCCCGGGGTGCCTCTAATATTGTACCTAACTTCAACCCCTAAGTCCATAGGGGCATTATTAGTCCAAGATGTAGATGGGTGTTCGCGGATCGGTTTTGACCCGCCCGCATCTATGCGGTTTGGGAAAAAGTCAACCCGCAACCGCCCGCAGTGCGGTTTGTGCGGATAGGGTTTGCAAATGTGCGGGCGGTTGCGGGCGGTTTGCGGTTTACACTTTTTTCTTTAAAAATTAATTTTCGAGTTTTTTTTTCCCAGCAAATTTAGGCATCAGATTCGTTTTATATATTTGTGATAACAATTTTTTGATGAGTTTACAAATAAAAATTGAATATCAATGCATTAAATGAAAGTACCCAAAACAAAGAGACCCTACACTAGCATTTTTGCCATGAAAAAAATGTATATCAATGCATTAAAGGTTGTACTCAATTAGAATTGCCAGTTCAGTAATCAATAATCAAACTATAAGTTCTATCGACCATTAGAAGGAAAATTTTATTAGGAAAAAGTGGATGAATCACCAATGAAAATCATATAAGAAACCAAGTTTAGGACTTGATAATTCTACGGCATTAAGAAAGTTGAGAAATACTTAAAAATAAGGATCCTAGTGTCATAGAGAATATAATGGTGCTCCTGTAAAAGTTACAAAGTTGGTATATATAAAAAAAATAATAATAATAATAATTAAAGTGCGGGCGGTTTTTGCGGGTTGCGGGTTTAAACCGCGACCCGCCCGCAACCCGCAAATTTGTCATATTTCAAACCGCATCCGCCCGCATTATGTTTGCGAAACTGCCCATTTATATGCGGGTTGGATGGATTGGGCGGTTTGAGCGGTTCGGATAAACCGTTGCCCACCCAGGTGTATTATATCAGCCGGAAGATTCGAGGAGCAGAAGTCTAATATACTCTGGTGGAGAGACATTGTTTAGCCTTGGTATTTATCGCCCAAAAGCTCAAGTATTACTTCTTAGCACATCAGATTTAGATTGTAACCAGAAGTGATCCAATTTGATACCTCCTCAGCAAGCCTGCTCTAATCGGGAAAGTGGCAAGATGGTTATTAGCACTGGGTGAATTCGAGATCACATGTGTAGTTCACAAGGCAATCAAAAGTCAAGCCTTAGCTGATCTTCATGCCCAATTTCCAAGTGGTCACTATGAACCAGTGAATGAAGAATTAAGAGGAGAAGTGCATGTAACTTTGGTCTCCGAGGAAAGCTTTTGGACATTAAGCTTTAACAGAGCAACAGTCGGAGGAAAAGGTGGGAAGCAGGGTAGTCCTTACAAGCAAAAGTGGGGAAAAGTTGTATTTATCTTATTAACTGGACTTCTATTGTTCGAATAGTGAAGCTGAGTATGAGGCTCTTATTTTAGGCTTGATAGCAGCTGAGAAGCACAGTATCAATAAGATTCGGATTCAAGAGGACTCCAAGCTGATAGTGAAACAAGTTTCCGGATAGTTTGTCTTGAAAGAGCCTGCCTTGGCAACATACTGTATGACGATCCAAAGGTTTCTTGACAAATTTTAGAAGGTCGAAATAGAGCATGTGCCTCGTTCCGACAACAAGTTTTTAGATGCCCTCACAACACTAGGGGCAAGAGTTGGCATTCCTGATGAAGAGGCGAGAATTGTTATCAAGAAGAGAACGGAGCCTTCAATAATACCCAAGAACACAGACCTTCCAAAGGACTAGAGAGGAGAAGTCCTCGAACAACTTAGAAGCAAAGTCGAAAAATTGACTATGGCCAAGCTTGCTCAATTCCTGATTATCCAAGGTGAACTTTACTTTCGAGGGAATACCGAATTTCTAGCCTAGTGTGATGGCCAACAAGAAGCAAGCTTTCGACTATAACAGATTCATGAAAAGTCCAGCGGGGACGAGGATATTAGTTTGTACAGAATGATTCAAAGACAAGGCTACTATTGGCCCGAGATGGAGAAGGCCTCCAATCAACTATAGAAAGAATGCCCCAAATGTTAGTCATATATTCGGGAAGATGAGAGTTGCTTCGAAATTGATACCCCCGATTGGAGACAAGTCTACATTGACTATCTCAAGGAAGGGACCTTACCTAAGAACACGAAGGACATTGCACATCTCAAGAGGAGAGTGATGCGGTACTTTCTTAATCAGAACAAGTTTTACAGAAGAAGCATCAAGGGCACTCCCTTAAGATGTCTTTCCAAGGAAGAGTCAAATCTAGTCCTCAGAAGAGCCCACAAAATTAAACATCAATGAGGGGCTCAACTATTCGAGCAACTGATACACCTTAAGTATTATTGGCCAATCATGGAGTCAGATGCCTCCCATTACGTGAAAAGGGCTAGACTTGTCAGAAACACGAAAACTTGATCCACACGGCGGCCGTAGATCTGCATAACATCCGAACACCGTGGCCATTTCATACATGGACTTTTGACCTTATAAAGCTTATATCTCTACCATCCAAATGGTATATATAGATCCTTGTAGCTACGGAGTAAAGCACAAAATGAAGAATGCTACTGGGCTTGCAGTTGCAAACTTTATCAAAGAAAATATTATTTGCAGGTTCGGAGTATCGAACATTATCCTTTCGGACAATGGCTCACCCTTCATAAACAAACATGTGAAGAGCCTCCTAGAGACTTACCAAGTGAAGCATCGCAAATCCATGCCCTCTTATCCAAAAGGAAACGGACAAGCGGAGGCCACAAATAAGACCTTGATAAGGATTCTAAATAAGATGATGGATGAATTCTGTGGGACTTGGTCTAAACAATTGATAGTAGCCCTATGGGCATATCACATCTCAAAGAGAAAGTCAACTTAAGCAACTCCTTACTCTTTTGTGTATGCGTCCGAGGCAGTGCTACCTATAGAGTTGGAGACACTATCTGTCCGGATGGCTCTCGCCTTGGGAATGGTACTTGAGCCTCGAACCACTAGACTGGAGGCATTAGAGGAAAAGCAAGACAAGGCCGCAAAAGTCATGGAAATGTATCATGAGTCCATTGCTCGAGCCTATAATCAGACTGTGGTGCCAAGAAAGTTTGAACATCATAGACCCAATCATGCGAGGATAACCCCTGCTCAAGTTTTCTCCGAAATGGGATGGGCCCTACAACGTGGTTTAAGCAAGCTCAAACGGGTACTACAGGCTCATAAGGGTTGAAAATGGCTTCCGAACAGGCCCACTCAATGCAAAGTTCATCAAGTGTTACTACCCATAAATAGATTCATCTATGTTAAATCTCATTTTCATTTTCTTGCTTTATCTAAAAGTTATATTTCCCTTATATTATGAAGAAACTGGTTTCCTTTATGATGTATATGTTTGTTCTATCACTTGTGATAAACATTTTATACTTTTGTCAAGAAAGTTGAAGAATTAATGAGAATATTCCAGCTTTTATGAACATGTGCATGCCATTGTTATTTCCATTGTATCATTCGAGATAAATGTTTTATCAAATAGAATGAGAAAACAGTGCAAAAATCTCCCCAAAAAAATAAAGATTTTGTTATTTCATTGCATTGTCCAAGATAAAATATTTTTATTGAAAGAGGCAAGAAAGTTCACAAAAAAAAAAAAAACTCAATCTCATTTGAAAACACCCTCGAAGAAGCTGCTCGTCACATCTACATCCCAAGGACAAGCAACAAAGTGTGCTTTTAAAGTCTCTAAGGCCCGAGCATAGCCCGACTCAAGTTCACGAAGAGTTTCCTTTGTCTCATCTATAGAGGTCCAATAAGAGGCAAGCACAAACAAAACTTATACCCGACGACTGGCATTCGAGGCTATATCCAGGTGCTTCCGAAGCCATGATAAATCCACTTGGTGACGCTCCATGTTAGAGATCCCCTGATCTGTCTCGACTGCTTTCCCGTTAAGGTCACACAGCCATTGTCTATCAAAGCTATATAAGATAGTGACAAAAGACTCGAGAAGAGTAGACTAAATGAGCAGACATTGGCAAGCAAAAGAAGCAAAGGTCTCAGGGTAACTCGAATGCACAAGCTGGAAAACCGACGCAAACTCAAGAGCTACCCAATAGTGGAGAAATAGTATTGTGCTCGAGGCCGAAAGGGGAACTGGGGCCGAGAAGGTATTATTTTCAAGAACCTCTCCAATTTCTATCGGGTTAGATGAACCACCTTGGGAGAAGTCCCAAGCCTGAGAATACGGTCGAATGAGGGAAAAGATCAAAAACATCACTATCAAAGTGGAAATCACTGAGATTTAGATCCAAAATATTTGAAGGCACTTGCGATGAAGAGCCTTTAGCAATCGTCTTAAAGGTAGGTGTGTCCTCTCGAGAAGGAGAGCCATGGGGAGTCACAAAGAAAGTCAGAGCAGAGTCCGAGGCGGATAAGGCAAGACCCTGGTAGTGGCTAACACTAAAGAAAAAAGAAGGAATACTATTAGAGGTAGGGAGCGGTAAAGCCATTTGAGTAAAAAGTTCTCACAAATAGAAGTACATTACAAATTTCAAAAAACAGGATTACCTAAAGGAGAATCATTACGCAAATCTTGGGTAACTAGGGGGCTCATAGCATCAACAAAGTCACTTGGCTGTACAGAGGGCGCCTGATTGATCTCAACATCTAATGAAACCAGAATAGTAACATTCATACTCGAGGAAGGAAGGAAGACTAGAGGATGAGAATCACTATAAGTGCCAGACCGAGTCTTAGAGACTTCTAGCACATCCACCTCCACACTACTCCTAGAGGTGCACCTCATTTCTATACCGCCTTTGGAAGTGTGTCCCTCGGCACCACCAAATGCGCACTTCATCTCTGCTCGGTCTCCAAAAGTATGTCCCTCGGAAGCATACCTCATCTCTGTATTGCCTCAAAAAACATGTCCCGTGGCATCAATCCCTTCAACAATCTCAGCACCATAACCGTGTTTCTTAATAATCTTAACATCAGAACAGTGATCCATGATAACCTCATCGCCAATATGGAGCTTATGTAACTAAGCAAGGAGGGAAATATCTAACAGATGGAGAGGCATCCTCAGTCACAATATGCCGGTGACGACGCACACGTAGGACAAGGTCACTAAAGTGATTGTAAAGCTCAACCTCATCATCATCTATAGCTGCTACTGAAGGGGTTTAAATCTTCATGAGCCTTACAGACAAAAGAAAAGTGTCATCTAGGTCTGAGTCCAGCCCAGTATGGGCAACATGGCCAATGTTCGCAGTGTCATACCCCAAAAAATAATACAAATAATCCATTCCATATGATCCATGAACATAATAGAAATGATATACTTTCATTCATCAGAGTTTATATTATAGAAGGTATTACATGCATTATATATTCATAAATGTTTATCTGGAATCTATAGCATGTAATATTAGTTAATAACAACAGAATAAACGCCCTACGGGCTTACATCTTTCCAAGATACCACTTGGTTACAACAAAAGAGAGTCCTAAGCTCTATACATATAAAGCCCTCGACTTGAATAAACATTTAAACAAAAAAGTAATAAAACAGAGCCTCCAGCTCCTAAGTCCTCCCAAGCTACGCCCTTGGAGGAGGCATGTCACCAGTACCTGAAAAATGGTTTCTCAAGTAGGGTGAGCCAAAGCCCAGCAGAGATAGACTAACACAATTATATGAGGTTTAACTAAGACATAAGTTTCAGGCATATATTCAATATTCATGACAATACATATTCTCCACATAAATATACGATACCGATATTTATATCTTAATCCATTCCCTTCTATCCATTTCGAGTTAATTCATTTCATTCCAATTCATAGGCCAAGTTTATAATTTTCCGAATAACCCACTAATACTACAACTCAATGGTTCTAAATCAACATAACAATCATACAAGTACTTCAATCTTGCCATTTTATGAAAATTTCATCTGCGGGATCGACATCCATGTATTCAAATGATTTCGGGACTTTCACCATGGACACACTCCGACTGACTTAATTTTCAATGGAGTCCATTCCCTATCTCCTTCTAAAACACGGAGTACATCCCTTTATTCATCCCAAAACGTTATACATATACAATGTATTTACAAGTATCGTCATATTCAATGACATTCAATTATACATATTCAATGCCTTAACATACCGTTATATTTAATGACATAATTAAGTGATTAGTTTCAATTCACCTAACTTTTATGCAATTTCTACAATAATCATAACTATCCTCCATTGATAGCCCAAATTAGTTATTTCTAAACAGATATACAATCTTTACAACAGATAATTCATCAAATTTCCACAGGTGAGTGATTTAACAAATCTAATTACACTATTCATTCATATATCCTCCCAATTTCATATTTCCATACCAATCCCATTATTTATACAAAATAATTATTTAACACATATTAGGGCAAATTTCTCCATTTTCCAAATATCAATCCCAAGGCTAAACTTCACCATTCTAACCCAAGGTGGTTATTCATTTATAGAACCCAACATAGAAACCCATATTTCAATTTGAATTCAAACCCTAACTTTTCCCAAATCCTCCCAAAATTTCACCATTTGTACATAACAACAGATATCAAGGTTAAAAATCATATTAAGGTGTAGAATATCCATACCTCGAGGGTAGAAGCCTAAAGGAGAAAAGAAAGAACTTCAAAAATGCCCAAACTCGTTTTTACTCGGATCAAAGGGAAGCCCTTGAGATGCTCCAACCCTTTATCAAAGGAAGCAGGGTAAAGAGATCCTTAGATCTAGGTGTATTTGAAGAGAGAAGTTGGTTTTTTTAGAAAGAGAAAGAGCCAATCTAAGGTTTTTGAGTGAAAAGAAACAAAAATTCTGTGTAAAAATAAGCTGTTGCAATCTGATATACGCGAAGCTGGCTCAAGCGAAGGAGTTGTCACTCGAGTGACCAGATACAATAAGTGGCTTAATCTAGACCAAGTTAGAGGGTCAGTCAGAGCGGATGAAGCGAAGAAGCTCTCATATATATGATCAAATTTTCGACTCTTAGGCAACCGAAGAGATGAGTCCTTCTTATAAATCAACGGAGGCGTACCTATAGTCCGTTTACTCTGGACAAACACAATAAATGCATCAATGTTCTCCTACCAATATCTTCTGAAAGAAGGGGTGAAACCCCCTATCCGATTTAAACCCGGCAGTGTCAAAGAGTCAGATACAAGAAGCATAGTGTGTACAAGTCCACGAGTAAAGCACTCGTAACCTTCCAAAAAAGATAATAAAGAAGGTGCTAGCCCCGGGGCACACTGGACAAATCCAAATTGGCATGCTACTCTGTCAGGTTTATAGATGGTGCTATCAAGGCCTTCATCATGACATACTGGTAGCAAACTAGGACGAACCATTATCAACATATCAACAAGGTGCGCAGAAATGCCCTTTGGCAAGGGAAATGACACTAGTCAGAAGGAATCGTGATAGATAAGTGGCATTGCTACACCCACTAATGGGCATACATAGGGGTGTGCCACAAAGTGCCGAGGATCATCAAAAAAAGTATTTAGGGATAAAGTGGAAATGTCACGTGACCAACGTGTGATCAACGGTTGGCAAGTCTCCGCCTTGTCAAATATGCGAGACCCGTCATTACCAAACACAATGATATCCTCTTTATCTACTATCTCCAGAAGAACTTTCGTGTTTGAATACAGTTGGAGTAGGGGAAAACTTTGGGAACCTCTCAAAAAAGAAGCAGAGTAAGAACTAATTATGGACAAAAGAGACAGGCTTATACCGACCCATAGAACATACTATGTCTTAATGTAGCAAATCCAATCGGTAATACAAGTTCCCAAGAAATAGTGGCGCTAAGGGGATCTGATCCCCTTTGAAGAAGCTAACTGCCAGTGAGAAGACAAAAGGATTGAGAGAATTCGAAAGTGTGCTCAGAAGAATGAAAAATGAGAGGAAACAAGCCAGAAATCCCAGAAAATAAAGCCTGGAACCATATATCGGGCCATCCTCATACTCTTGAGAACCAAGGCCAACATCTCTAGCTAGGGACTGAAGATCTCTGAAGAAGTGGCGGATCTATGCGGTGTAGGAGGCACGGTTCGTCCTCACTCGTTTGGTCCTCCTCATTGAACCATCAAATACGGAGCTCCACCGACCACAAGTTTGAAGATTTTGTTTTAGGGATTGGATTAGAAAATCATCCTCAAGGGGTATCCACTCAGGGCAGAAGGCCTCAGGGCTAGTTACTTCCAAACGCAACAACATGAACATATCCTCAATGATGGGCTCCATCTCATGTTGGCCAAGTATGAAAGTGTGTGTTTCGGTGCTCCACCGGAGAGCCATGGATTCAAGGTTAGCATTGTTGCGGCGAATGGATAAAGATCAAGATATCTTCACTGGAATCAATGGTCGGGCCTCCTGAAGCCTTTGACAAAGGCCCCTATCCGAGAGGACATCATCGACCTATTCTTGCCAACCAAAGGGAGGGTTGGAGAAAGCCTTGAAGTGGGGGTAACAGTAAGGAAAATCCTTTCGCTCTACCCTAAAGCGTAGCACCGAAGAAGGGGAAATGAGGGCCCTATGGCTGGAATCAGTATCCTCAAAAAGACACAATGGAGCACCCTTCGAAGATAGAAGAGAAGCGGTGGAGGTAGCCTGTCATGACCTGAACCCGCCCCTATGGATTAAAGTCATAATCGTCCAGCAATCATGAGATTACATACGGCCTCAAACAATTTCAGAGATATATTAGGGGTCAAACAGAAGCAGATTTAAAAATTTTGTCAAACGAGCTGTGCTTACATGGTAAAAACAAACATTCTAGAAACAATTTATAATAACTCACACATGAAGTCAAAATTAGCACCTTATGTGTCCAGGAACTTTCAACATGCAATCAACCAAACAAAAAGCTTATATACATGGTGATCCAACATATTCACCAAGGTAACAAAAGGAAATCAAAAATAAAAGAAACAAAACAAAGTCTTATGCATGAGACGTTCGGGCTGACTCCACAAAAACTTGACTCATTTTTTGTCTTTCATTGGGGCTGGGTTTGGACATCTCTTTACTCACCTACACACACATAAATGAGAGTGAGCGATAGCCTAGTGAATAATATCAAAATAAAAGAGTACATGAATGAAATTTGTAGCAGTCATATCAAACGGCCTTAGGCCCATTCATAATTCTATCTAATACATCAAACGGCGTCAGGCCCAAATGTATCAAACGGCCTTAGGCCTAATTCGTTCTTATCAAACGGCCTCGGGCCCAATTTGTTTGTGTCAAACGGCCTTTGGCCCATTCATTCATGTCAAACGACTCCTGGCCCAATCATTCACATTAAATGGCCTTTGGCCCAATCATTCATGTCAAACGGCCTTTGGCCCAATCTATTTTCATATTTGTATTTAAGTGTGTCACATATCCGTGATCATGATCATATTCGTATTCAATTAGTCTTATGCAAAAGATTGATTTATCCACAATTCAAAATACAAATCCATAAGGCTCATATAGAAGTAACGTTTGGAAAATAACGTACTTGAACATATCTTTAATAAAATATTGCTCACAGTGATCTGGCAGATGATTTATCCTTGCGTTTGACCCTACATATATCATAAACATAAAACATTGGGTCACAAACGATTCAATCCGTTCTTTCTTACTCTTTTAACTTATTTATAATGTTCAATGCATGGCCTAAGAGTGCTCAGAAACGAAAGAGAACGGAAAACGATCCATAGAACAACTTTCCAAAATTGCTGAAATAGGGCTCTCCGCTAGAGCACAGCTTTGGAAGCTCGAGCGGACCCCCTTTAGCCTGTAAAAGTTCTGGTTGTTTGTAATAACCCTCACCACTGCCTACCGATAAACACTGATTACCGTTAAACTGAACTGATCATGACTGATAATTGAACTGATTAAAAGTACTGAACTGACTGACCGAAATTGAAACTGAATTGAATGAATACATCTGTTTGAATTGCATTTTATCTGTTGACTGTTTGTTTGATCTGTTCATGTCTTATGTTACACTGCTAATTGAAGGCCTTATCGGCGGCCGAATCTAGAAGTGATTGATGTTTTATGATCATCATGATTAATGTGATTTTGTGGTATAATTATCTGAAAACTGATTAGGTATGATTAAATTAGATTAAAATAAGCTAATTAAAGAGTTGGCCTTAGTTACCAAACTAACCCTTAAGTGGCCCACTCAAAATAACATATTTGAGCCTTATGTTACACTTAAGCACACAATTCATCAGCCATTTTCTTGCTCTTGCCGACCATAGAGAGAAAGGAACTAGAGGAGTGAAGTTCATCTCATTTTGCTTATAAATTGCTTGGTAATTGAAGGAATTGGAACATAGGTTGCAAATTAAGCTTCCTCACCTTGTAACTAAAGCTCTAGGTAAGCAATTCAACCCCTCTTTGTTGTGTTTAAGCTTATTCATGCAAGATTCTTGAGCCTCTAGTGATTCAAGTCTAGAATTGGTTCTTTGTTGTTGAATTAGAGCATAATTCATGCATGCATGTTAGTGTTGTTGGAGTTTGAGTTGAATTCATGGCAAAATGTTGCATGCATGTTCGCAATTATGTTCAAGTCCATGATTTCATCATGTTTTGGAAACAATTGGCTCCTTAGAGCATCAAATTGAAGCTTTGAATTGGTTTGAATTCATGCATGTTTGCATGTTCTTCATATTCTTGAAAAATGGTTTGAAATTGAGTTTGAATTAAACACCCTTGGGCTTGATTTCTCAAATTGAGCTTTGAACCATGTTATTCTATGTGTTTATAAATGTTTTCCAGAAAATGGACCCAAGAGGATTGGTTTTGATGCATTTGAATGTGAGTTTGAGCTTGGAGGTGCAATCTGGAATTCCCAGATTTTGCACTTACGCTCGAGCGGGGTAAGTGGCGCTCGAGCGTGGAATCCGAGCATCCAGTATCTCTCTGCACTGTTTTACAGTCCGCTCGAGCGGAGGTTTGGGCACTCGAGCGGAGTCATGTCTCAAGCTCGAGCGGGCGTCGAGCGGAGATTTCACTCATCCAGTACTTTTACAGTACGCTCGAGCGGGAAAGTTTACGCTCGAGCGTGTACCTTTGTTGCATTACCGCTCGAGCGGGGAAACCTGCGCTCGAGCGGGACTCTGTTTTTCTGAAAATTCTGAAACTATTTTCTGATCACATCTTTGCATCCTCATCCCATTCTAGGCGTTCTTAGGCCTAGTTTAAGACATCTTAATGAGGATATAGATGTAGAACACACCGAGGCATTAGGGATTAAGTTATTATCTTTTCCAGCTGTGTAGCTTAGTGTGTTCAATCTGTTAACTGTGTAGGGTTGGTGACTGAGGAGACACTCTAGCATACTGTAGCCCAAACTCTGTGAGTAACGATTGTGTAAAGATATGTTCACAAATGATTATCTTCTGAACAACTGAACTGTACTGTTTTCTGAACTGATTACTATTAACTGAATGAATGTATGTCCTATATTCTGAACTGTATTGTGGCATCCTTAGCACCTACTGTTTACTGTTACCGCGACAGAATTCTCTGTCGGTTCCCTTGTTGGAACCACTACTGTTTACTGACTGATGGCCATCATTACTGTTCGGTCTTTTAAGACCTACTGTTTACTGTACTGTTACGCTAATGGGTGTACCACATATGACTGTACCGACTGAATGGCTGAATACTGTTTAAATGGACTGTTTTCATACTGTAAGGACATTCATTCTTTAACCTCTTTACGCATTATGTTATTCACTGGGCTTTAGCTCACTGCTCATATATATATGTAGGTGTACAGGCACCAGACCGCGGCTAGGAGCGTCAGGGTAACTCCAGTTTTGTCAAGCCAACTACTGTGCCTCACTGCGAGGTTCCGTGCCTATCGTGTTAAGGCTTAGGGGTGTTTTACAATTCCCCCTTCTGTACCGTCCCACTGTTTTGTATAGACTGAATATATACCGTACTGTTATATAGGGTTGAGTCCCTAGTCTGAATGATTGTAAATATTGTACATACTGTTCTGTATTATATATACTCGTATGAAGGTCTTTTTCATATAGACTGTCACAGCTCAATGGACATTATTTATTTACTGTATTGGCTTCCGCCAGGCCCTGTACTCTGTTTTACTGTATTACTGTTCTGCAGGCCTTCGGTAATCTCGGATTACTGGCCGGTTACGGTGCTAAACCCATAGGGCCGGGTTTGGATCGTGACATTGTTTGCAATTCACGCTCGAGCGAGACTATTGACGCTCGAGCGAGAATTTATGCAAAGCAGGGTATGCTCGAGCGCAGATTTCATCGCTCGAGCCACCGTGCAATCTCTGCAAAACTTCTGGGAGCTAAGTTTTCACGCTCGAGCGAGACTTTCCTCGCTCGAGCGGACAGGTCGAATTTTGGGTTTTTCAGAATTTTGTCTAAGCTTCAAAATACATCTTCGAATATCCAAAGCCCATGTTCTTGATACAAAATCATGGAAATCTTTATACAACATGAGGATATAAGCAAATTGAGTCTAATTTGTCCAAAATTCATAATTCAAATCCCAAATTACTTCACATTTTTCTTGACAACCTCATAACACAAGTTGCCAAACTTCATATCTTCAAAGCTCATGCAAATTAATTTCCATATCATTTTGAATTTTACATGCATGTGAAATATAGGCTTCATTTTCAACTTAAATAATACAATTGATGATCATCTTCATGAAACTCAACATTATCATGCTTGCATGTGCCAAATAGCCTTAAATTCATCATAAAATGCATGTTTGTACTCAATTACGCAACTCATGACAATTCTTTACATGTATGTACATACCAACTTCAAATTCATCAAATTCAACTCAATTCATATTCTTGATTACAATTTATCTTTGAGTTCATATAATTACAACTCAAATTCATAAATTCATATCTAACTACTCGCCTAGAGGCTCCAATCTTCAAATTTCTAGCTAGTTCTTGGGCCTAGTGTAGACACCCAATTTTTGACTGACCTTAAGACTCAGACGTCACCAGTTGAGCGCTCGATGATGTTGCATTTTGTGCTCATTCTGAGGTTTCAGAGTCTCCGCTGCGAGCCTTGCCTCCGGACTTCGGGGCTCTTTTGTGCTTTACCTCGGTTTGTGAACCAGGTCCTGTTTTCTCTATTTTCTCTTTCTGAAGGGAGGGAGAGGTCTCGTAGACCACCTCTCAGTGGCCGTAGGCTACGTTTCGTGGTCGTAGGCCATTTTTCCCGTTTGGAGCCCGATTTTTGGTTTTCGGAGCCGTCGGCCGTGTGCCTCGGTTCGGGACCGCTTAACTACCTCTGTTTGCTCTGGTTTTTGACACACACCTTATTTCCTCCCTTTAGAGGGACATTATGGCCCGGGAGACCACCTTCGTGGTCATATGCCACTTCCGGTGCCTAACAACCTATTTTCGGGGCCCCGAACCGCGCGTTTTGGCCCCCGAACCTTCGTTTTGCACCCGTTTTGGTCCGTTTTTGGTAGAGACCCTATTTTCACTGTTAGGGAGGGGGTAGTATGGTGGCCAGCCACCTTTTTCCCTGAAAAACCAATTTTCTCATTTTCTCTCTCCAAAAGCTGATTTTTCTGACAGAAAGTTGGTTTTTCCCACTTTTGAGCCATATTTTCTGGCTTTTCATACCACCATTGTGTTGTGCTCATCTGGGAGGCCACCAATATGGGTAGGCCGGCCAGAAATTCATCTTGACCATTTTGAACCTTGCTTAAAATCTGGCTTTTCTCTCTCTTGGGTCACTTTTTTTGACTTTTCATTCCACAGCTGTGTTGCACTCATCTGGGAGGCCACCTTTCTGGGTAGGCCGACCAGCAATTGTTGTTGACCTTTTTGACCCCTGGTCGGCCGACCATGGGGAGTGGCCGGCCTGCTTCTTGCTTTTGCTCTCTCTGAGTGTAGTCCAGCTGTGCCAGCTGGAGGCCATTTGGTGTATCCTCCATACACACGTATGGAGGATACTTGGGGACCTTTTTGGATATTTTGGAACCTCTCCTCTATAAAGGAGAGGCTTGGCTTCATATCTAAAGGTTGAACAAAATTTAGTAAGGCATATAACCTCCCTCCTCCATTGTCACTATTCCAAGCTCCAAAACCCTAATTTTCTTGGTCCATTTGCACTACAACCCTTAGCACCACACCTCCATCATCCATTCCAGCACCTTGGAAGTTATTTGCAGAGGTTGAAAGCTCACCAACTTGGTCCAAAAGCTGCTGGAGGTCGGTTCTTCAAGGGTAAGTGTCTATTTTTCTTAAACTTGCATTTTTTTTTGCTTCATTACTTAGCTTCACTTGAAAGTATTTTTGGGCTTTGTCATAAACTAGAAAGTGTCATATTTTGATCTCCTCTTCAACTTTGTTTAAGGACACTTTGCTGTTTGAGGTCATCTACTTCCCCTTACCCTCTATCTCTCTTTTAGGGCTATTTTTGCATCATACTTTAGCCTTACTTGTGAACATTTTCAAGATTTGTTATAAACTGGAAAAAGCCTTGTTTTGACATCCTCTTTAAGTTTTCTTGAGGTCACTTTTCTGTTTGGAGTCATCTCCTTCCTTGCATGCTTCATTCCTTCATATTTAGGGCTATGCATTAGAGCATTTGCATTGGACTTGTTTTGGCCTCTTAGCCACTAAAATCCAGGGAATTTTTAGTGACTTTTATGAGGTTTTGAGCTTTGAAATCATAGAGGGGTGACCCTCTCACCCCTCATTTTCTTTACTAGCATCATTAGCTTTCCAAAGGGGCTCTATTTTTCATGCATTGAAGTCACTTTTTGGACCCAATTTTGTGGGTTTTAAGGTCTACCTTAGGTCTTTTCGGGGCCATTTTGATCATATTTTATGTCTATAGTGCATGTGTAGAACAATTCCATTTAAGGCCTTTTGAGGGGCCTTTCATCGTATGCTTCCTTGACTGATTTCAAGAAAAAATTTTGTGAGTTTTAGGGCTGTCATAACTCATTTCCAGAGTTGGTTTGGTCATGCTAAGTGTCTATCTTATATGTGCTTAACAACCCCTTGAATGGCCTTCCAAAGAAGCCCCTCATTTTTCCATGCATTGGCTGCATTTCAGTGATTATTTGGGCATATTTTAGCATATTTTATTCACTGTTTTTGGCTGGTTTGATGAGTTCTCATTTGCTTCATATACATGCCATGTAAACCATGCTTGCTAGCCAATATTGCATGCTATTTTAGTCCATCATGTTAGCATCTTTTGGTCATGCTCTAAACTAGAAATGTGCATGTTTTGGGACTGCCTTGGCTCTATCTTTTGATTTCATGATCAAATAATGCTTGCTTTGTAAACTTGTAGTTCAATACATGTGCCTAGTTTTGAGTTTCGGGGCTTATTCCATGCATCGGGTGTCATATTTCCATGTTTTGAGACCATTTAGCATCTTGTTTCAGCACTGAAAATTACATGTTTGTATGCCATCTTTCATCCCTTGCCATGCTTTGGTAGAGTGGTATTTTATGCCTTAGGTTCGGTTCTCGGTATGCGTGCACGTGTGCACGTTTTCCGATTTTCTCTTTTCCATCTCACGGCTACTGATGTGAGTGTGGTTAAGGTCCACTCATGTTGGTGTAAGTCCATTATGCATTGTGTATGCCTTTTCAATTCATCGCATTGCGTATACTAGGTTGCGTGTTAGAGCTTTGTGTATGCCATGTTACATTAAGCATTATGTATGCCATTTCGTAGCATTGCGTATGCTAGGTTGTATGCTAGTCGCATTGTGTATGCCATCTCATTTGCATTGTGTTTGGGATAGGAGTTAGCCCAAGCATGGGAAACGAGGGACGTTTCGTACTCCGAGTGACGGAACGTGTATCAATTCTTTATCGCCGACACTCCGGATTACCCATGATGGAGTTTAGGTCTTGTTGTGTTTTCATGTGCATTCATTTCATATTGAGTCGTGCAATTGGACTCCTCGGCCATCATGCATCGATATGCGTGATTGGTGGCACGAGGATCGAGGACTACGCTTCCTGAAGAGTAGTCATGCATACATATGTGAAATACTTTGCCATGCCCCTTTGTTGCTCTCTGTTGCAGCAAATTAGAAATCAGCAGCCTTCTGGAGCTTTGCACAATATTCCGAGAACAATTGCAAACAGAGGCAAACCGGGGCGTCGCAATGGATTTCTGCGCAAGGCAACTCAAGCATGCATCATTCATCATTCGGAACAGAGCTGAGGAGGTCCATGGATTTGCGTGCTAATTTACTTGCTTTCCTAGATTAATTTGTTAATTAATTAGGATTTTTGTATTTATTCGGACTGTACTATTTATTCGGACTGTATTATTTATTCGGACCCTCCGAGCGAAGGCACAACTGTAATAAGTGTGCGTGAGTGTGATGTATGTCTTCCAACTTTACGTCTTTCTCCCTTTTATTTACCAGCTTATGATGGTTAAATTAGGGCATGTTTCAATTAGCATACAGTATGATAGCATGTTTGTATTCATTCATCTGTCTTGCATGCACCGGGCTCGGTGCATCATACTAACTGCATTTATATTTCAATTCCGAGTTGAATACTTGTTAGTTGTAGCATTTCATATGCCATCTTTAGAATAGCCGAGCCTATCTTAGTTGCATTTTGCATGTGTTGCATTAGGCATTTCTGTATAGTTAGGATCATGCATGGATTTCTAACATAGCTTTTGTTTTGGCTTGGAGTACTCGGTAAGTGTTTATGCTTTAGCATCCTTGCATGCGTGTGAGTGACTGCCATGATAGCATGCTTACCATGAGGCTATGTACTTATGTGATATAACTGCCTGAATGCCTGTGGGTGAAGGTTGGGTTATTTGAATTGGAACAATTCATTAAATGCGAGTTTTAAGCCCACTTGAGAGTGACAAAACCATGTTTTCTAAAGCCCACCCGAGGGTGGCAAATCCACGTCTTAGCCTACTTACGAGTAGCACCATCAAACCATTTTCAAAATAAACAAACATGAAATGTTTCGTTCCAATTCAGGCGATCCAGTTTATATTTGTATGTTGTGCGCATCATATAGTAAATCTAGGCTAATAACCGGAATAAGAACGCATAATGTTTTCAAAACTAGATATCATGGTTAGTAGAGGCCGATCTTTGATCGGGCAAGCGGAGGTGCTCACGAAGTGACCTTCCCTAATCGTACCCAAGTTCCCGAGCCGAGGCAACTTTGGTGATGACGGACACGTAGCCTTAGGCAACGAGTCAAGGTTTCCTAAATTTCCCCAAAAATAAAATATTTAGGTGGCGACTCTGTATCTAGCAAAGCAGTCCATGTTTGGCACTTCTTTCAAAAAAATCTATTTTCAAAAACCATTTGCCATATTTGGACTCTTTGATGATTCATTGGTCTTGCATCGTACTCTGCGAGATTAGATACAGGACCGTGACTTGGAGTCCTGAACTATAGTGAGCCCAATGAACAAAACGGGGGATCATCCTCCCGGGGCGTTCGGGGACGTCTACACCTAGCCTTTCAAATCTTGAATTCTCTTGCAAAAATCTACAAGGATGGCTTCTCTCTCTCTTTCTAAATCGGCTATCTCTCTCTCTAGAATGTGATTTCAGCCAAGATGAATTCAAAAAGAAGGAATTTGAGTGTATATAGGCCTATTTATAGGCTTGGCTAATCAAATTGGTTAAGGCTAAGTAATGACGCTCTAACTTAATTATTCTGAATCTAATTATTTTGATCTGAATCAATTTCTAATTAAATTCCACCATACATGAATAATACAGTCAATTTCAGTTTCTGAAACCTCTACGGTCTCCAATTTAAATTATATAGTAGAAAGTTAAACAGATTTTTCTACGGTGAACAAATAGAAATTCAAAAACATATATAATCATATAAATAGCACTCAAAATCATATTAAACACATAATCACAATCGTAATCAAGATTAATTAACATAATACGGGACATGGTTATCACATAGCCGCTCGCCAGAACGGGTTTTTTCGGCCAATATAAGGAGATTTCCTTCACTCGGATGCCAGAGGCACATCCCTCTCTTTCATAAGAGCCGGTTCTGATAGCCTCGTGAAGACGAATTTCTTTCTAGAGGACATATATAGCTGAAACAACAAGGAGTTGACCATATCAAATTCAGAATATCAGAATTGAAGCAACACAAATTAATAGGAATTCAAATGGAATTTCGGCATCAACTGCCTATTTCTCGGGGTATCCACAAGCCCAACTGTCACGACCCAAACCCGGCCCTATGGGTTTAGCACCGTAACCAACCAGTAATCCGAGATTACGGAAGGCCTGCTGAACAGTAATACAGTAAAACAGAGTACAGGGCCTGGCGGAAGCCAAAACAGTAATTAAACAATGTCCATTGAGCTGTGACAGTCTGTATGCCAAAAAGATTTTTCATGCATTCATACATACACAAACAGTACAGTCTATACAGAATTTACAGTCACACAGTACAGGGACCTAATCCCTTGATAACAGTACGGTAAACATTCAGTCTATACAGAACAGTTAGACAGTATGAAGACAGGCGGGGGAAAACAAACAAAACACCCCCAAGCCATAGCATGGCAACTCGGAACCTCGCAGTGAGGCACAAAGGCTGGCTTGACAAAACTGGAGTCTAACCCACGCTCCTAGCTCCGATCTGGTGGCTGAGCACCTACATATATATATAAACAGTGAGCTAAAGCCCAGTGAATAACATAGTGCGTAAAGAGGTTATGAATGAAATGTCCTTACAATAATGAAATCAGTTCATTAAACAATACTTCAGTCTTTCAGTCAGAACAGTTATTCAGTCATATGTGGTACATCCATTAGCATAGCAGTAAATAGTAGGTCTTAAAGACCGAACAGTAATGATGACCATCAGTCAGTAAACAGTAGTGGTTCCACGAGGGAACCGACAGAGATCTCTGTAACAGTAACAGTAACAGTAGATGCCCAGGATGCCACAGTACAGTTTAGAATATAGGACATACATTCATTCAGTAAACAATATCAGTTCAGTAAACAGTTCAGTTCAGTATTCAGAAGATAATCATTTGAACATATCTTTACACAATTGTTACTCACAGAGTTTGGGCTACAATATGCTAGAGCGTGTCTCCCCAGTCGCCAACCCTACACAGTTAACAGATTGAACACACACTAAGCTACCCAATTGGGAACGGTAATAACTTAATTCCTAATGCCTCGGTGTGTTCTACATCTATATCCTCAACAAGATGCCTTGAACTAGGCCTAAGAATGCCTAGAATGGGATGAGGATGCAAAGATGCACATTTAAAAGCATTTTCAGGATTTTCAGAAAAACAGAGTCCCGCTCGAGCGCAGGTTTCCCCGCTCGAGCGTACAGGCAAACAAAGGTACACGCTCGAGCGTAAACTTTCCCGCTCGAGCGTACTGTAAAAGTACTGGATGGGTGAAATCCCCGCTCGACGCCCGCTCGAGCTTGAGACATGACTCCGCTCGAGCGCCCAATCCTCCGCTCGAGCGGACTGTAAAACAGTGCAAGATGCTGGAAGCTCGATTTTACCGCTCGAGCGGCACTTCCCTCCGCTCAAGCGGACGACTGAAATCTGGAAATCCCATATTCGAGCTCCAGGTTCAAAACCAAGCTCAAAAGCATCAAAACCAATCCTCTTGGGCCCATTTTCTGGAAAACATTTATAAACACATAGAATAACATGTTTCAAAGCTCAATTTTAAGAAATCAAAGCCCAAGGGTGTTTAATTCAAACTCAATTTAAACCATTTTTCAAGCACAAGATGAACATGCAAACATGCATGGATTCAAACCATTTCAAAGCTTCGATTTGATGCTCTAAAGAGCCAATTCTTTTCAAAACATGATGAAATCATGGACTACACTCAAGACATGAACATGCATGTAACATTTTGCCATGAAAACAACTCAAAATCCAACAATACTACCATGCATGCGAAGATTGGGCTTCAATTCACCATTAATGAACCAATTCATGACTTAGCTCTACAATTGGACATGAACCATGCATGAATCAACTTAAACACAAGTCAAAAGGATGAAATTCATACCTAGGTTCCTTGAATGCAAGTCTAGAGGTTCAAATTAACAATCCACACTTCAATCTTCAAGCAATTCTACCAATGAACTCAAGATCCACTCAATTCTCTCTCACTCTCTATCTTGGTCGGTTGAGTCTAAGGAATGAGCTGAAGGAATGTGTATGAATGAGTGTAATGAGGCTCAAAGATGATTCAAGTAGTGGGCCACTTAAGTGGCATTAAGGTAATTAAGCCTAACTCTTTAATTAGCTTATTTTAATCTAAATTAATCATACCTAATCAGTTTTCAGGTAAATACACCATAAAATTACATTAATTATGACGCTCATAAAACATCAATCGGTTACTAATTCGGCCGCCGATATGGCCTTCAATTAGCAGTTTAAACATATAAGCATGAACAGATAATCATACAGTCAAACAGATAAAATGCAATTTAACTAACATATACTCAATCAATTCGGTTTCCAATTTCAGTCAGTCAGTTCAGTACTTTAATCAGTTCAATTATCAGTCATAATCAATTCAGTTTAACGGTAATCGATGGTTATCGGTAATCAATCAGTCATAAGTCGGTAAACAGTATGAGGGTTGTTACACCAACGAATGACCATATATGGCCCTAAGAGTTATTATGACGTCATTATCTCAAGTAGTCCGTGTGGTATTAGACGTTCTATTTATACCAAATTTAACAATATGGGTTCAAGATTCAATGATAGGGGTCCAATAAATACATAGGCACCAAATCCTTAACATCCTCAAGTTTAACAAATTGCAATATCAATGTGTGTATCATCAATATATAGATTTCAAGTTTCTGTCATCAACAAGAGTGCAATGTTATCGACCATTTTGTAATGGAATTCAAGTGGGACATTTTCTCAAATTACAGTATTTCATATTAAAGATCCAGCTTATACAGGGCTCGGACTTTAGATAGAGTAAAGTTCAATAGCAAATTTCAGGCCCATGATCTGAAGTATTTTGCATTTCTCATCCGTAGCAAGATTCAATAGATTGTCATGCAAATTGCAAGAATGTTCCTTCCAAGTCAATGTTCATAGCCCAAAATTTCTTTGGCAAGCTTCAATTCAGAAAAATCATTTAAAAAAATCCCACAGCATATTTCAAAATTACAAAGCCCAAACAAGTTTTGGTTCATCCAAATTCATAGACTAAGAAATTCTTTGACAAATCGAGTGTTCCAAAAAAAAAAAAAAATCGACAGCTCTACGACCTCCAACATTGTGTAAAATTCATGTTTATGGCAACAAATCTAGAGTCAGGGAGCCATTTCCTTAAGATAGTAAATAATTATTTTTTTCACCCTCAGGCTTAACAATTTTAACATCAAAGCTCTATTCAAGCTCCTCAGTGGAGTTTCAAATCACAATTATTACGACCCAGTAGCTCCAAGTTCATGAACATAAAAATCCATCAAAACAATAAGGGAAAGTGGGTTTGAACAAAGCTTACCCACCGATCTGAGAGGATAACAACAAATTCGAAACAACAATGGGCAAGAAAGAAATTAAGGATAGTGCGAACCGGAGATGGAGAGTTATGGCTGGAAGCGGTGGCAAGGCTGCAAATGTAAGACAAACACACCCAGGGCTGGTGACAAGCTAAAGAGTGCTAGGCAAGACCACACACGTCGCGTTGAGTGGACGACATGCGTAGTCAGCGTTGAACAAGTCGAGGCCGGAAGCAGCAGTCGTGTCGTAGAGGAGTTGGTGACCACATATGTCACGTTGAATGGGCGATGGTGTGGTCGACACTAGGCAGTCGAGGCCGGCGGAAAGTTGCGGTAGAGAGAAGCCGACAGTGGGTTGAAGGCGCCAGGGGCGAAGGATGAGCCAGCTGGGCTGGTATTAGTGTGAACTAGCTGTTACCCAAGGCGCGATGCCAACGGTAGTCGAGGCTGTGGTCGCCGACGGTGTGTAAGGTGGTGTGGGTCTTCGGTGATGACGACAACACTTGGAGTGACAGCAAGCTGCATTGGTCTTGTGAGCAACCAGCGTTAGATTTTAGTGTAGCAGTTGAGGAGCTTCGTTGGAGAAGAAACAAACTGAGTTAGCCTTTGTAGAGAGAGAGAGAGCCGAAATGGCTGTGGGTAAAATTTGAGGTAAGGATTTGGGTTTTTTCCCTTTCCTTAAATAAAAAAAGGAAATGTGTGATTTCTCAGATATTTCCTCAAATATTCTAAGGTCTCGTTTGGGAACAGATTAATTTAGTAACTTTTTTGCTATTTGGCTAAAATATGAGCTAAAAAAAACTAGTATTTTGGGATGACTTTTTGACTTTTTATGAAAAGATGTGCAAAAAGTAGAGAGAAAATAGAATCTTTGACTTTTTGATATGAGTTGTTGGCTTTTTGGCTTTTTAAGTAACTTTTTAGTTTTTTGGCTAAATGGGCTGGTTCCCAAACGAGGCCTAAGTGTATATATATATACATATAGTAGGCCTTTCTGTATTATTATAAAATAAAAAAAAAACAATGTGTGCTTTATTTTTTTAAGAGTATGAATATGGGTTTATCAACTTTCTTTTGCCTGGAATGTAATTTTTTTTCCCTAGTTGTTCTAAAAGAAAAAGTCAGTGGCAATAAAAATAAAAAAGTCAAAATAAAAAAAATAATTTCCTTCTTATTAATAGTCAATTTTATCCATAAATTACGATGAGTCATCAACCTGATCCATAGGCCATGTCAAGACAAAACGCGCCTGAGAAGGTGAAGCGAAACATAGCCATAGAGGAAATGAAGTGCATGTCCGAGAAAACTAAAATTTCTCATACACGTAAAGGGAAAAATGTAGGAGTCGTCAAGTCGAGCCCATTAAAATTAATTAGGCCCAATCAGAAAGTCCAAGATTGGTGGGCCCGGATTTATCGCCATCAAACGGGCCAAATCGCTCTAAGCCTAGAAAGGGTTTGGAACTTAGAGACTTACTCGGACTCGGACTCAAAAAGGGCATTGAGCAAGCCTAAAGATCCGAGGCACTCGGGCATCGAATAGATTCGATCGCAATCTAGAAGCCGCTCTATTGGTGAGTCCCAGAACATTTATGGACTTGGAGCATTCCAAGATAAACCCATCAGAATCATGAGTAAAGTTAGAGCTCGAACAAAGGGCCCAAATCCCGAGGATGAAGGATGGAGATGAATTCACGCATTGGTTAATTTATCCCGGGTCGAGGTGGCACAACCCCGAGGGGGCCCATGAGACTTGGAAATATTAGCGGCGAAGGGTTCTCTAGGACTACCTCGGCCCTTTGAGACTCTTCAGGATTTCCCTCATCCTCAGAGAGGTCACCTCCTCGAACAAGGTAGTTAGAGAGAAAATTTCCCATGTACCTTGCACATGGGTTCCATCCTACATCATGAGGTGCCTATAAATAGCATACACTCATAGCTTTACAAGGGATGAATTTTGGAGAGACAACTCTTGGGAAATAACTAATTTCCCTTTTCCATTATCTACTTTGAGAGTGAAAGTGGGAGATCCATGGGAGAGTCTTGCCATTATTCTCTTTCTAACAACTTTGCCTTCTTCTTTACCTAATCTCCCATCTCCATTATCTCTTTGTTTTTTTGTTATTAGTTGTGATTGTTGAAATATCTAAGCCTCTCATCATTTCTAGAGAATTCGAATTCGAATTCGAATTTTCTCCAAAGATTTTCAAACTTTCCTCAAAGATCTTCGAATTTTCCAATAACATTCTTGAACCCCTCATACAATAGGAAATTGCATAAAAATTAGTCTTGTAAATGAGTCAAGTCAAGCACAATAGTAAATTATTTAAATTTGAATTGAAAACTTAATTAGTATCAAAAGCACAAGCTTAAATTACCTACCTAACCAGTAAATGTCAAATAAAATTTTAATAAGTTGAACTTGATTTAAGTTTGAGTTGATTGATTGTTATAATACATACATTTTATTCAAGTCGAAAAATAAATTTTTCAAACGTGATTTTAAAAACTAATTGATTTGCAAAAATGACTTGTTTACATAATCACTTAATTTTAAGCGAGTTTTTAATTAATAAAAGATGTACATAGTTCAAAAAATAGGTGTAGGGTGTGTTTGGTAACGTTTACGTTTTCAGTTTATATTTACAAAAATTTTATAAACTGGTTTTTGTTTATTTTTTGTTTATTTTTAGAAAAACATAAACTACAGACGCGTTTGATAATTGACAAAATATTTTAAAAAAATTAAAATATAAAAAAGAGTGAGAAATGGCGAGTGGTGGCAAGTGGCGGCGGAAGACGGTGGTAGAAAGTGGTGACGGTGGGTGATGGGTAGCTGGTGGTGGCAGGTGGTGATAGTGGGTGGGTGGGTGGGTGACGGCGTCGGGTGGTGGGTGGTAACGAGTGGGTGGTGATGGTGGCGGGTGGTGGATGGTGGTGGCAGGTGGGTGGCGGATGGCGGGTGGCGGCGGGTGGTGATGGTGGGTGGGTAGGTGACGGTGGCGGGTGGTGGTGGCGGCGGTGGCGGCGGGTGGTGGGTGGTGGTGGCAGGTGGGTGGCGGATGGCGGGTGGTGGTGGGTGGTAGCGGGTAGGTGACGGGTGGTGGTGGTGGTGGGTGGGTAGGTGGGTGACGGTGGCGGGTGATAAGTGGTGACGAGTGGGTGGTGGTGGTGGCAGGTGGGTGGCAGGTGGTGGTGGTGGTGGTGGTGGTGGTGGCGGTGGCGGCGGCGGCGGGTGGTGGTGGCAGGTGGGTGGCGGATGACGGGTGGTGGTGGGTGGTGGCGGGTAGGTGACGGGTGGTGGTGGTGGTGGGTGGGTAGGTGGGTGACGGTGGCGGGTGATAGGTGGTGACGAGTGGGTGGTGGTGGTGGCAGGTGGGTGGCAGGTGGTGGTGGTGGTGGTGGTGGTGGCGGTGGCGGGTGAGTAGTAGATGGCTGGCGGTGGTGGGTGGCTGGTGGTGGCAGGTGGTGGATGGTGGTGGTGGCAGGTGGGTGGTGAGTGGTGGTGGCAAGTAGGTGGTGGTGGCAGGCGGTAGATGGTAGTGGCGAGTGGTGGGTGGTGGCGGTTGGATGGTAGATGGGTGGTGGGTAGTGGTAGTGGTGGTGGTGGTGGTGGTGGTGGTGGTGGTGGTGGGGGTGGGTGGTGGTGGCGGCGGAAGTGGAAGACGATGGTGGAAAATGGTGGCGGATGGTGGCTAATGTTGGGTGGTAAAAAAAAAAAAACTGAAAACTCAAAATGGAAACATATTTTTTGTGTTTTCATTTTTTGGCCAAATTTATAAACTGAGACCATTGATTTATAAATCAAAAATTTTACCAAATAAGTTTTTATTTGAGTTTTTAAAATTTTTGTAAATATAAACAGAAAACTGAAAACGTAAGTGTTACCAAACGGCACCGTAGCGTTTGGTAGAGTTTTGTAAATGTGATTTGAAAGTATGAGTTGTACTTTGAATTTGTGTGTTGTGAAATTATGATTTGAGTGTAGAAAATTTGTTTGGTAAAGAGTTTTGAAAATAGTTTTAAAAAGAGTTTTGATTTGAGTAAGGAATTATTGATGTGACATTTAAAATCTGATACAAAAATTTATAACTCATACAACTCAAAATTATTTTAAAGCACATAAATTTTTTTTAAAATTTCAGAAAATATTTTTTTCGATTATATATCAATTGCAAAAAAAAAAAAATTGTAAAAAAAAAAAAAATCACTATTCCGGTCAACTGGCCGGACGTCCCGTTTTGAAAAAAAAAATTGAAACACGTGCTTGGTTTTGACAGAACAAACAGAGCGTTCTGCAGAGCTGTGGAAAATTAATTCCACAGCTTCATCCAAACACCATATTCAAACTACCACGTTGAATCACATTTTGAAATCACAACCAAACACAGCCTGCTCCAAAATATTAGTCTCTTACAGGGAATTTGATTTTTTTTAGCATTATAATTTTTACATTTTAAAAATATTAACTTTTTAAAATTACCATTTGATAGTGCAATTATTACATTACAAATAATATTAATGAATTTAAATGAAGAACAAAATAAAAGAAATCATGTAATTTTTGTTATTAATTGTTAAAAATAGACTAATATTTTAAAATAATAAAAAATAAAACAAGAAATTAATATTTTAAAACAAGAGAGTAAGGGGTTGTTTGGGATGTTCTAAATAAGTGTATTTTTTGACTTTTTATGAAATACGGGTTGGATTTGAAGTGATGTGGTAGAGAGATGATATGGCTTAAATAAGATAATATGACTTAAATAAGATAGTGACTTTTTAACTTTTTTAGAAGATGACAAATAAGGCCTAAATTAATTCGTTTTGCGAACATAAGTGAAATGCGTGATAAAATTTTAAAAAAAAAATTGATTCGTAGCTCGAAAATTGTTTGGCTCGAATGGCCCGACTCCCTAAAATGACGTCATTTTGGGCTTCTTTTCTTTCCCCCCCTGAAACAGAGGGAGGGCGAGAGAGAGAGAGAGAGAGAGAGAAGAGAGAGGAAAACAGAGAGAGAGCTCCACCCACCGGCACCATCACCGGTGATGGCGAGGGTTTTGTGACGGTGACGGTGACATTGTGACAATAGCGTGATTGTATATAGAAATGGGGGAGAATAAAGTAATTCAGGCATTTGGATATTGTTGCGATCGACTTGGCTTCGCGATCTCAATCTCTTTCTCTCTCTGTGCCAAGGCGAAAAAGACGCTGGAGATGATCAAATATTTGTCTGTAAGGTTACGGTTTCAATGCCTCTGATTTCACTAAAAAATTCTTCAAAATTTCCCAAATTCTTTAGTCTCGTTTGTGATTCATACTGTGTTCAATTTTTGTATAGTTCATAAATTTTGTTCGATCATATTATGCAGATGTATATGTATTCATATAAGCCTCTTGATACAGGCGATGCATGTGGAAGTAGCCGTCAAGAACGTGAAAGTGTTAGAAATTATATATATTTGTGTGTGTGTTTATATATTGTAGACACTGTACGGGGAGCAAATATTCCGGCAAGCCCGTACTCCTTTCTTCCGAGCTCCGTCGATGTCCGATCACCTGCGAGCAAGTAACGGTGAGCTACCCGGCGGTGTGTGGCCGGAAAAACCCTCCGACGGTCAAGTTAGCACACACCTTGGGAGGGATAGAGAGAAGGGAGAGAGTGTTTGAGTGTAAGAATTCCTTACAGAGATGTTCGTGTGTCGCGTATGGGGGGTGCAGACATGCTTATATACCTTCTGAGCCCCATATCCACTCCCAGTCATCTCTTGACACGTGGCTCTGCTATCCCATCTGTCAGCGTAAACCTTGCCGATCATCACCTAATCTCAACTGCCTGACTTCACAGCTGGAGCTCGGCAGCCGAGCTGCTCTACCACGACCATGCCATGCTTCATACCCAACCGCCTAACCAGATAAACACATGGACGATCGGGCTAGGCGGCATCCCGGCAGTGCCTAGCCCGGGTACCTCCTTTGGTCGGCCTTCCTGCCGGTCAAACAGTCTCCTCGGTTGACCACGCCTTTCCGGGCGCCGGTCACTCAGCTTGTCTGGCTTCAGCCATCCCCTGATCAGGCAGCTCGATCCAACCAAGCGCTATCTAGCCGAGCTCCTTCTTGGGCTGGGGCAGCTCACACTTGGCCCAAGTTCTGCCCGGCTCAAGTTCTGGCAGCCCACTTCTTGGCGGATGGTCAACCATCTCGACCCCACGCACCGTTGGGCTCTCAATCTGCTCGGCCGTTACTTCGGCCCAACTCCTGATCATAAATCACCCTCTCAATTGCCCCTTAATTCCGTCCGCGAAAGCGTGACTGGGATTATTCTCTTCGACCGAGATAACGTTTCTCCGGTCTCCAAGAGGCCAGAAGGCAACCAGACTGGTTAACAAACTGTCTGCAAACTTGCCCGGTTATATTCCTCGGCCGACATCCTCTTTGTTGAAAGTAGTTCGGTTGGCTCTTCGTCTTTTCAACCCGTCGCTTCAGTCCTGACGTAGCCATAAATGGGGACACGTGGCGGGCTGCCATTAGTCATCGGGCAGCCAACCCGCCGTTTTTGCCAGAATTTGAATTTGGGCGGCCTTTCGTACTTACATATACATGACCCCCCTCAAGCCATTTCTTCCTACTGCTATTCCGTCTCACAACTCCAGAGCTCTAGCATTCTTGCATACTGCCATTCTTTGTGCTCGAGGGACTCGACCTTGCCCTTCACTGGTGAGTCCTCCTTCCTCTATTTGGTTGCTATTTTCTTTCATATTATATACATTAGGGCACAAAAACGTAGTTCTTAGGGCGTAGGCCATAGAATCCGTCCCAAACCTCCCACTGTTCTTGGTGTTCTTCTTCTTCCTGAAGAACACTGAAGAACTGGAGCGAACCGGGCTCCTGGTCTTCTTTTGATCCAAAAAACCAATCTGACCGAGCAAAAAATATGTTTGTCTCAACCCCAGCAAAAACCGAGATAACAAAAGGACTTGGTCGCTCAACCGGGCTAACATCTGGTCTGCTTGGGTGACCGGGCACCTTAGATAGAATAGACAGCCGAGGTGGTTTGGCACTCTTAATGACCGAGCTAAAGTCCAGCTCTTTTTGCGCGACCGCGCTCACACTTAACACTTGCCATCCTTTTCCTGCAGAGTCCAAGGGGACCACTGTCATTCATGAGGCTCTCAGGGCCGAGCAGCATCCAATAACCAGTGCCAAACCCCTCAGCCGGGATACACTAAGCCGGCCACAAATGGGGAAATTCCGCTTCCTAGTGGATACTCCGGCCGCGCTAGCTGCTTTCAGAGAGGATTACGGCATCCCGACCGATGTTCATCTCGAACTGGCTGAAGAGGAGACCACACCCTGGGGCAGACTTGACCAATGCCCCTTCACCGTGCTCTCAATTGTTGAAGGGGGCCTCCGTTTCCCGCTCAACCCTCTTATAACCGAGTTCCTTCGCCGCACCGGGATGGCACCCACACAAGTGTCCACCAATACCTATAAAATTATCAACGGTGTTTACGAATTGAACAATCGGCTAGGCACCCACTTAGGTCTAGCCGAGATATTAAGGCAATACACAATGGGCCACATCGGCGACGGCCTAGCATATTACTTGAAGATTAGACCGGGCAAGGAAAAAATTGTAACCGACACCCCGGATAAAGATCTGCACGACGACGATTTTTTCTGGGTGTCGGGAAATTACGAAACAGCCGAGGTGCCGGGCTGGTTCATAAACAAGGACTTCGGTTCTTCATGTAAGCCACTCAAACTTGCTCGGTTAGCTTAACTTTTTACTTTGTAACTAACCGATTTTCCTGTTTTTTTTTAAGCAATCCAAGCCTTGCAAGCCAACTATCAATTCCCCAACGTCGAAGCAATTCGGGCCGTGCTTAGGTACCCTCACCGAGATTGCAACGATTTACTTGGCTACACACCGACCTACAGGTATTCTGCTCCGCGCCGGAGTAGAGTAACTGACTTCCTCCGCGCTCCTTCGCCGCCTCCAGATCCTTCCCTTCCTGACGTTCCCATCATTCGCCTGACCGAGGAACAAGAAATGGCCAAGCGCAGCAGAATCAAGAACCTGCTCACCGCCACATCCGCCGAGATGCCGAGCGTCGTAACTCGCTCGCCGGCCGCCGGTCAATCCAGTGGCGCTGTGGTCGCCCTTGCCTCTCAATCCGCCGGGCAATCCAGCCGAGAACCCTCCGCAAGACGTGCTGGTAAAAGAGCTCGGGCAGACCCGTCCGCCGAGCTAGTCGCCGAGCTTACCACCGAGCATCCAACTGAAGCCCCCGCCCCAGTGCCGGCCTGGCGTCCACATCTGAAGCACCGGGGTCAAGATATCCCAGCAACGGCTTCGATCAAGGCTGACAAAGAGCATCTGCTCGCCTTTGATCTGTCCAAGGCCCTGCTACTACCGAGCGACGTGGTCGGCAGCGACCACGTCCCCAACACCCGGTTGGTCAAATCGTCGGTGAAGTCTATGGCCAGGGTAAGTCGATGTTCCTTTGAAAATTTCACAAGTGTTTGCGCGGTTCCCTTTCTGCTCGGTCCCCTTTTTAATCATCTTTGCTTTTTTGCAGGCCATTCAAAAACAACATCTCGTCTTGGAGCGCATCCACAGGCTTCGGCAAAAGGCCAATGACACAGCGAGCCAGGTCGAGAGCCTTCAAGCCGAGCTCGGCCGGGCTAAGGCTTCCCTCGAGATGGCCAATGCTGATAATAATAGGCTGCTCGGTCAGCTGAATGCAGCCGAGAAAAAACAAAATGAGCTCCAGACCGAGGTGGACGCCCTGAAGAAGTCGGAGAAGAAAGCTTACCGGGCTGCCAACAACGCCGGGTTTAATGAGGCCGAGCAAAGCTACAAAAAGCAAGTCTTTGCAACTCAAGACATCCACTTCAAGGCCGGCTGGAAGTCTGCCTGCGAACACCTCGGCCAGGGATCTGATACCGACGTGTTTGTCAACCCTCCTCCAGCTTCGCTACCGGTCTACCTCGTGCCTTACGCAAATGACGTTTTCAGCGCTTTGCAAGCTGAGGCCGAGGAAGGACTTGAAGATGGAGACGGTGAGACAGATTCCGAGGCAGAGGAGGCCGAGGTGCAAGAGCAGCCTGACAATGCTGAGCCCGGTGCCCAAGAGGCAAGTCCAACCATCAACCTCGATGCTGGCGAGGATGAGTTCACCAATCTCTCCCCCCTAGTTTAGTTTTCTTTTTCCTTTTTTTGTATTTTTGCTTTCAACACTCTTGATGTAACCGGGCTCTGTCCCCACCTTGTGTAATGATTATCTTTCCAATGAGAAACTCAAATTTTGCTAAGTGTTTGCGCGGTAGTAATCAATTTCATCTTCAGCAAAATATCTCGGTATAACTCATCGTTTGAACAACACTTTGTCGATCGGAATGTATAACACGGTCGAAGTAAGCAGAACAAAACAACAAATTTGTAAACTGGAATTACCATCCTGGTTAGTAATAACAAAGTTGGACAAAACACCAAGACTACACCAACTCTTCCAACCGGAGCACGTCATCTCGGTTGGGAATTCGAGATTGGACAAAACACCAACTCTTCCAACCGGAGCACGTCATCTCGGTTGGGAATTCGAAGTTGGACAAAACACCAACTCTGCCAACCGGAGCACGTCATCTCGGTTGGGAATTCGAAGTTGGACAAAACACCAACTCTTCCAACCGGAGCACGTCATCTCGGTTGGGAATTCGAAGTTGGACAAAAAACCAACTCTTCCAACCGGAGCACGTCATCTCGGTTGGGAATTCGAAGTTGGACAAAACACCAACTCTTCCAACCGGAGCACGTCATCTCGGTTGGGAATTCAAAGTTGGACAAAACATCAACTCTTCCAACCGGAGCACGTCATCTCGGTTGGGAATTCGAAGTTGGACAAAACACCAACTCTTCCAACCAGAGCACGTCATCTCGGTTTTTAACATTAAAACAACAGTCCAAGTGCTTAAAGCAAAATCACTTCTATAAATTGATAAAAAGAATTACATGCTGTGGTGCAAGCCAAAAAATTTCTTTGCACAAGAAAAGAAAGCAAAAGCTTAAAAATAATACAGTTTCAAGTTGGCCGCATTCCATGGCCGGGGTATTGCTCTTCCCTCTAAATCCTCCAAGTGGTAAGCCCCCTTGTCCGCCAGACCGGTGATCTGGTAGGGTCCTTCCCAATTTGCCCCTAGTTTGCCTTCTCCTGGGACCAGGGTGTTGCCCATAATCTTCCTCAAAACCCAATCACCAACTTTGAACGGTCTGGGGTGCACCGTCTTGTTATACTTCTTTGAGAGCTCCTGTTGGTAGGCGGCCACATGGATGAGGGCCTTCTCCCGACGCTCGTCCACTAGGTCCAGCTCCAAGGCAATAGCCTCGGTGTTCAGTTCGGGCTCAAAACTCTCGCTTCTGAGGGTGGGCATTTCAACTTCCAAGGGTATGACCGCCTCCATGCCGTAGGCCAAAGCAAATGGAGTTTCCCCGGTAGAACGTCGCGGGGTTGTTCGGTATGCCCAAAGGACGCTAGGTAATTCCTCAGCCCATTTGCCCTTGGCCTTTTCCAGCCGTTTCTTCAACCCATCCAGTATAGTCTTGTTCGATGCTTCGGCTTGACCATTGGACTGCGGGTAAGCCGGGGTGGAGTTGTAGAATTCTATCTTCAAATCTTCACAAAATCCTCTGAATAGGCGACCGTCAAACTGGGTGCCGTTGTCAAAGATCAAAATCTTGGGGACGCCAAACCGCGTGACCACGTTCTGCCAGACAAATCGCTTCATGTCTTTCTCTTTAATGGTTGCCAAGGGCTCAGCTTCAACCCACTTTGTGAAGTAATCTGTGGCCGCGATGAAGAATTTCCGGTTGCCCGGCGCTGTTGGCAGTGGTCCCACTATATCTAGCCCCCACATGGCGAAGGGCCAAGGACTGGTGAGGGGAAGAAGTTCCCTGGCAGGCTGGTGGATCTGATGGGCGAATTTCTGGCATTTTTCGCATTTGCGGACGTATTTTTGTGCGTCGACCTGCATGCACGGCCACCAGTATCCCTGCGAAATAGCACGGTAGGCCAAGGACCTGCCTCCTATGTGGCTGCCACAAATGCCTTCATGAATTTCGTACAAGAAGGCCTCCACACTATTCGGGTGCACGCACTTTAAATAAGGACCAGTGAAGGACTTCTTATATAACGCGCCAGATGAAGAGAGCCAAAACCGCTCTGACTTCACCCGGATTTTGTGAGCTTCTTTCTTGTCGGTTGGAAGAGTCCGGTCTCTGAGGAACAAGATCAAGGGGTCCATCCAAGAGGGACCGAGCGCGGCGCAGAGCACATCTGTCTGCCCGGTGTGTTCAATGTTTGGCCGCGGAAGAAAGTCAATCAAAAGAGGGTTTGGAAAAGTATTATCCACCATAGAAGCGAGACCGGCCAGTTCATCAGCTCGGCTGTTTTCTTCCCGGCCAATCTGTTGGACTCTAATTGCCTCAAACTGTTTGATATGTGCCTTGACCAGAGCCTGGTACTTCGCCATCCTTTCGTCCTTCGCTTCATAAATCCTAGAAACTTGGTTAACCACAAGCTGGGAATCACAGTACACCAGGAGCTCGGCAGCCTTCATTTGAATTGTGCTCTTGAGCCCGGCGAGGAGGGCCTCGTACTCAGCCTCGTTGTTAGATGCTGGGAAGCCAAGCGTGATAGAATGTTCAATGGTTAGGCCATCCGGCGAGATAAGAACGATACCTAGGCCGGCACCATGGCGGTTGGATGCTCCATCAACGAAAAGCTTCCACATTTCCCCCACAAAAAGCTTCCAGCAGTCGGATGGGTCCTGAGAGTTGCGAAGGGCAATGGGATCACAATTGCTCGGCTGTGCGGTGTCAAGTTCGGTGTTGACCGATTCAAATTCAGTGCCCGTTGGTGATTTGACACCGGACTCAGCAAGTTTTTCTGTAATGCTCAAGTCCGTGGGCGAATCATCAGGTTGCAGTGTGAAGCCGGCCGCAGGTTCTGAGCTGTGTGGGTCCATTCCTTCCCCCCTTGATGATTCGGCACCGGACTCAGCAAGTTGATCCGTAATGCTCAAGTCCGTAGGCGAATCATCAGGTTCCGAGCGGTGTGGTTCAATTTCTTCCCCCCTTGGTGATGCGGGACCGGACAGAGTGGATGGGTTGGTGATACACAACTCCGTCATCGCAGCACCGGGTGGTATGACCGTGCAAACTGAGGGAACTTCGATGGTGCAAGCTAACTCCGCGGCGCTACCTCCTCCAACTGGTTGTACCTCGGTTGGCATTGCGTGCATTTCATCATCTGCCTCGGTAATGTCGACCGGGCATACCGGATGAGAGCCAGGTGAGAACTCGGCGACAAAATCTGCCAAGGTCTGGGCTTTTATAGTAGTGCGCGGCTGGAACTTGACATCAAACTGTCCCAACTCGACCGCCCACTTAAGAATTCGGCCTAAAAAGTCCGCCCGTTCAAACAAGGCCTTGAGGGGAAACTCGGTCAGTACGACAATGGTATGGGCGTGGAAATAGTGCGCCAATTTTCTTGAAGCCATCATCAAGGCTAAAGCAAGCTTCTCCAACGGCAAGTATCTCGACTCTGCCGGTAATAAAGTTTTGCTGACATAAAAAATGGGGAGGTGCTTGATTCCTTCAGTCCGGACCAGCACCGCACTGACTGCATGCTGGGAGACGGCAAGGTAAAGGTAGAGTTCCTCACCCGGCTCTGGTGTAACCAACAGTGGCGGAGAAGACAGGTATTCCTTGAGCTCGGCCAAAGCTCGGTCACACTCGTCATCCCAGGAGAACTTTGACTTCAATGCTTGAAAGAAAGGGCGGCAACGATCTAATGACCGGCTTATAAATCGATTAAGCGCGGCGGCCATACCGGCCAGATGCTGCACGTCCTTAGCTAAGCTGGGCTGCTTCAACTCTTGCACGGCTCTGATCTGAGTAGGGTCTGCTTCGATGCCTCGGTTCGTGACTAGGAATCCCAAAAATTTTTCGGGTCCCACGCCAAAGGCGCACTTTGAGACGTTCAAGCGCAGCTTGTGCTTCTTTAAAATGGCAAACATCTCGGCTAAGTCGGACAAATGGTTTGCCTCATGTCGGCTTTTTACCACCATATCGTCGATATAAGCCTCCATTGTCCGGCCAAGCAGAGGAGCGAACATTTTGGTCACCATCCTCTGAAAAGTTGCCCCGGCGTTCTTCAAACCAAAAGGCATGACCCGGTAGCAGAAGAGTCCCCTTGGAGTTGTGAAAGAGGTGATCTCTCGGTCAGGCCCATGCATGGCGATCTGGTGATAGCCGCGGTACGCATCCAAGAAACTGAGCCTATTGTGTCCAGCCGTCAAGTCCACTAGTTGGTCAATGCGCGGCAAAGGGAAGCTGTCTTTGGGACAAGCTCGGTTGACTGTCTTGTAGTCGACACAAACTCGCCACTTCCCATTCTCCTTAGGCACCACTACTGTGTTGAAAATCCACCGAGGATAGTGCACTTCCTGAATTGCTCGTGCCTCAAGCAGGTTCTTTACCTCCTCAGCAACTACCTCGGCGTGATGCAACGCCGATCTCCTTGTTCGCTGGATGACTGGCTTTGCTCCAGGGAAGACATTGAGGTGATGGCAGATAAAACTTGGGTCGAGGCCAGGCATGTCGTAAGGCGACCATGCAAAGACTTCGATATTCGCCATCAAAAACTCAATCATCTCGGTCCTCTCTATGGCCGTGAGACTTGAACCGAGCAAGAAGAATTTGTCCGGCTGCTCGGTATCAATCTGTACCTCAACCAATTCCTCAACAGCCTTATCTTCGGCCTTGGTGCCCACATCATCCAAGACACCCTGGTCCTCCGGTCCCTCAATCATTTGAACGAATCCTTTGGCAGCCCGGCTTCCGTTGACCGCCACGAAGCACTGCTTGGACATGACCTGATCGCCCCAAATCTCCTCGATTGCCCCCATAGTCGAGTGGAATCTCATTACTTGGTGAAAGGTTGATGCCACGGCTTGCATAGCGTGTAGCCATCCCCTTCCAAGGATAAGGTTGTACGTCGAAGGCACTTGCAGCACCCAAAACTCAACTTGTTTGACCACGGATCCCGCTTTGACCGGCAGGATAATCTTTCCCAAAGGCCACTCTGGTTGCGAGTTGAATCCAACTAGTGGCGAAGTTGCCGGAGCCAAGTCTGTCTCCCGGAGTTTAAGCTGCTTGAACGCATCATAGTACATGATCTCGACCGAGCTTCCCTAATCGATCAAGATCCGCTTAACATCAAAGTCCTTGACGCGTAGTGTTACTACTAGGGCATCGTTGTGCGGCGTCTGGATACGCTCTAGATCCCTTGAGGTAAAACTAATCACGTCTTTTTCTTCAGTCTTCCCCCTTTTGATGGCAGGCTGTACCGACAAAACTTCCCTCATATGCTCTGCCTTTTTTATCATGCCCCGAAGTTCACAAACTCGCTCCGGTTCCATGATGCCGTGGATGACATTAACAACTCCTTGTGGTGGTGCGTCTCGGTCATCCTGTCCCCTAGGATCGACCGGAGCCTTATTCGGCTTTACTCCGCCATCAATGTAAAGGTCTAGATGCCCGGCCGCAACCAGCTCTTCCAAGTGCTGGCGCAATGGAAAGCAATCCTCTGTTCGGTGGCCCCTCTCCCGGTGGAATGTGCAGCGATACCGCAGATTGTAGCCCTTCTGTCCATCGCCCAACTTAGCAGGAAACCGGACATACTCCTCGTCTCGGATTTCACTAAGTATGCGATAAATTGGAATCTTGAAGACTGTGGTGATGCCGGTCCTCGCCTTCATCCTTCGGTTTGTGTCTGCTATGTCATCTCGGGGGTAGTCATCCCGGTCATTCCGACGTCCTCTGCCCCGGTTTTTTCTGTTCGAACCACGGTCCGATTCCTCTGCTCGGTCACTTGAGCGGCTGGGTTCTTGCCCAACTGCGTGCACTTTGCCTGCTGTCTTTTTGTCTGTTGCTACCGGGGTGGCCTTCATGGTAGAAGCTGATGCGTCATCCTCTACTCGGATGTGCTCATTGATGCGCTACATGAGCTGGCCCATGGAGGTCGGCTGGTGCATGGTAAGCGAGTCCCGCAGTCTATGTCCGACCGGGAGACCACGCTTGTATTGCGTGATTGCAAGGTTGACCGGGCAGTCCAAGATCTCGTTGAAGGTTTCCCAGTACCTTGAGTTGTATACCTTCAGTGTGTCGCTCAGTTCCATCTTGACACTTAGCAGATGATCAACTTCCTTTGGCGTCTTTATGTTGGTTTTGAAGCGTGTAACAAACGCCTCGGCCAGCTGGTGCCACCTTTGTATACTCCCTTCCGGCAACCTCTCGAACCATTTTAAGCCCAGCTCGCCCAAATTTGACGGGAAGATTAAGCACATAAGTCCGTCATTGCGCCTATGTCCGGCCATAACCTGTCGGAAGTGGCTCACATGCATATATGGATCGGTTTTCCCGTCGTAAAGTGTGAACTTAGGCTGGTGGAAGCCTGCCGGAAGCGGTGTTGTTTCTATATCAAGGGAAAAGGGGGTGGCGCTCAGCCTGGCCAAGTCCGTATCCTCAAAGAGCGGCACTGCTTGGCGGGGTGGAGGCATTCCAACCTCCTCGCTGGCGTGAACCCCGTAAGATAGTCGCTGGAGAGCAGGTATTCTCTGAGCTTCACACCGGCGGGCCCGCTCCTTCAAGACCGCCCGTAAATCCTCTGACTGAGCGGAGTAAGAGTACCTCGACGTCGTCTCTGGACGTGAGGGTTTGTAGGTGCTGTCTTGCGCGCTAGATTTCCCTGCACCCACGTCGGAATCACCAACCTGGTAACTTCTGGTAATGGATATTGACTGAGTACGTCGCTGACTCTGACTGCCTGAACGGCGGGATGGGGTGCGCTCACTGTGGTCTCCCACTCCAACTACACCCTTCCCTTTGACATGCCGCTTGAGATCTTCCATCTCCGCCGCCATTCGCTGGATGACAGCATCTTGATCCCTCAACTTGCTTTCCAGTCGCCTGGCGTGCGAGTCTCTCCTCCGCCGGTGACCGTCTGGACTCCGTGAATGTCCGTGACTTCGTCCGCGCTTGTCCCGCGCGTCTCCTGACTGTCCGCCAGTGGGCGTTCCCAAGTCAGCCATTGGGTGGACAGCAGGAGGTCCCTCTCTCCTACGGGTATACTCCGGGGTGGCTCCGTTGATGGCGGACAACGGAAACTCGTCGTTGTTCGCCATGGACGGCGATCAGATGAACCTGGAAAACAAGGTTTTGTCTGTCAAATTCCCACAGACGGCGCCAATTGTACGGGGAGCAAATATTCCGGCAAGCCTGTACTCCTTTCTTCCGAGCTCTGTCGATGTCCGATCACCTGCGAGCAAGTAACGGTGAGCTACCCGGCGGTGTGTGGCCGGAAAAACCCTCCGACGGTCAAGTTAGCACACACCTTGGGAGGGATAGAGAGAAGGGAGAGAGTGTTTGAGTGTAAGAATTCCTTACAGAGATGTTCGTGTGTCGCGTATGGGGGGCGCAGACATGCTTATATACCTTCTGAGCCCCATATCCACTCCCAGTCATCTCCTAACACGTGGCTCTGCTATCCCATCTGTCAGCGTAAACCTTGCCGATCATCACCTAATCTCAACTGCCTGACTTCACAGCTGGAGCTCGGCAGCCGAGCTGCTCTACCACGGCCATGCCATGCTTCATACCCAACCGCCTAACCGGATAAACACATGGAGGATCGGGCTAGGTGGCATCCCGGCAGTGCCTAGCCCGGGTACCTCCTTTAGTCGGCCTTCCTACCGGTCAAACAGTCTCCTCGGTTGACCACGCCTTTCCGGGCGCCGGTCACTCAGCTTGTCTGGCTTCAGTCATCCCCTGATCAGGCAGCTCGGTCCAACCAAGCGCTATCTAGACGAGCTCCTTCTTGGACCGGGACAGCTCACACTTGGCCCAAGTTCTGCCCGGCTCAAGTTCTGGTAGCCCACTTCTTGGCGGATGGTCAACCATCTAGGCCCTACGCACCGTTGGGCTCTCAATCTGCTCGGCCGTTACTTCGGCCCAACTCCTGATCATAAATCACCCTCTCAGACACCAATTGGTGTGTTTAGATATTGTAATAATATAGATATTCTTCACAATATCCCAATTTTTTCTGTCTCATTTGTGATTTCTGTGTTTTTTTTTTTTATAATTATTTTTAGATTTTCTGTGTTGAACTTTTGATCATATATGTGGATGTATATATATATATATATATCTGGTTTTGATGATGATGATGATGTTTTGGTTTAAATTTCTCTTTCTTCTCTCTTCTCTCTTTCCTCTTCTCTTCTTTCTTCTTTCTTTCTTATTCTTCTTCTTTGTTGAAGAAGAGAAGACACAGATCAGAGCAGAGAAAGAACCAAAAAAAAAAAAAAAAAAAAATCAAAACGGCATCGTTTTGATTTTTGGGCCAGTCGAGCTAGCGGCATTGAATTTAAGAGTTGTTTGAAATGTTCTAAATAAATGTACTTTTTGACTTTTCATGAAATATGAATTGAATTTAAAGTGATGTGATAGAGAGATGATATGACTTAAATAAAATGAAATGTCTTAAATAAAATAATAACTTTTTAATTTTTATTAAAGATGTGAAATTTGACCTTAAAATACATAAAATTGACGTTGAATTTTTTTTTTTTGGTCTTATTCATTTACTGATGGATGCCTTTAAGAAAATTGGAAAGGATGCGGAGGTCATAAACAAAATCGGTGAAGGACAATCCCGTAATTGAACGTACACAAGTACAAATCAAAAACTCAATTTTTAATTTTTATAATTTTCGCGGCTTTCTTTCTGTATATCGATGAGTGAGTGGTGTGGTGTGGTGTGTTGTTTTTTTGTTTTTCTGACAATATTCTGTCTCTGCATACGGCCATGGGGCTTCGTGTTCCAAATCCAGTCCAACTCCAATACACACAATTTTACACATATTATAGAGAGAGAAAAAAAGAAAAAATAAAGTACCAAAATCTTACAACAAACCACACACTCACACAGACCCTAATCAATGAATTCACATTAATGGTAGTTTAGTTTTTCTCTTTTTTATTTTTGTCCCATCGAAAAGTGTAATTATTTAATGGGTTACCACCATTGCTGTTCTTGTTACGCTCCTTGCTCTCTCTCAGCGATTCATTTCTAGGGTTTGGAGGTTTTACTTATTACTTGCACATTTCTCCTAAAATGGTCTGATCTGCAGTTTTTTTTTTTTGTTTTTGTTTTTGTTTTGTGTGGATCAGAGTAGTGTCACTCAGATGTCTGCTTCTGTAACTGTCAATGTTGTGATTGATCTCTACTTCTAGGGTTTGTTTTCATCACTGTCATTGTTGTTTTAGCATCCTTCAAAAAGTTTTTGCCCTTTTTCTTTATTCTACTTTATTTTTATCGATTTATTTTTGATGGAAATGTACCATTTAGGAAGCTGTTTTAGTCTATGATTTTATTGTTTTTATTTTTAAATTAAAAAAAAAGGTGATGTGAAATAGGGTTTTTCTTAGTTGATTTACAGGTTGCTAGATTTCTGCTTTTGGGGGATGTCATCAGCTTTCTAGGGTTTTTTAGATCAGTTTTTTTGGTTGTGAATGGTGTTTGGATTTTAAGGTTTTAAAGTTGAAATCTTCAGGATCTCTTGTCGATCCTTTGAAGCTTTTGAGCATTTTTTTAGGATGGTCGTTGCCTACTTGAAAATGTTTTTCTCTGGTCTCTAATTCATGTTAGGAAAATGAGGCATGTTTTGGAATAGAAATATTTCTGTTCTATCGGATCATTTACAAGGTAAAGTGAAATTTTCAGTTCTAGGGGCTGGTTTTTGGAGTTGCAATTGTGATTGAGAAGAAAGAATCTAATTTGGGTGAAGAAGAAGAAGTTGGTGATGGATTTTTTCAAAGTGAAAAAGTTTAGAAAAGCCCACAAACCAAACCCAGAAAAGGATTCAGAGGATGAGCCGGTTCCGCAGCCGGAAGAGCCAAAGAATGATAAAGGTGACGAGGTGGGTAAACCAGCCAATGTGGATCCTTCTGCTGAAGCTGAGGATGATGATGATGATTTCATCACGAATGAGGTTAAGAGGAGATTGAAAGAACTAAGAAGAAACAGTTTTATGGTGTTGATACCTGAAGAATCTGGCATGGAAGGGGAGGAGGAAGAAGAAGAGGAGGCTGAGACAAGCTCTAGCGAGTTGAGGGATGTGGAAGCAGAGGGTCAACAGCCATGGTGTGGGATCGATGCTGTTTATGGCAAATACTGTGACCAGATGCTATTCTTTGATCGTTTGAGTGCTCAGCAGCTAAATGAAGTTGGTAATATATTTTATGATTTATAATTTCTTTCTTACTGATGTTACATATCTTGAGGTCAATTTTTTTACTGTTGACATTTCTTCTCGGAAATTATTGATGTTCATTATTTACTGGTACCTGTTCATGTTGTGTACATTGAAGGTTTGTATTTTGATCTCTGCTAGATCAACATGCTCCTTGGGGTTTTAAAATAACTAAAGCTAGGGGTGAAAAGAGATATATTAAAAAAAAAAAAAAAAGGCAATCTAGTGTTGCGTGGAATTAGATTTACACGGGAAACTCATTTTTAATCTCATGTGTTCTCCAAGTGCAACTCTCTGGGTAGGTTCTTAGATTATTGAACACTAATAAATAATCGTTTGGTTCAATTTTGGAATTAAAGTTGTTTGGTAAGTTAAATAGACTTCATTAAGATAGTTCCTTATGACACCTGACATTTTTTGAACTATTTGTGCTTTAGTTGTCAGTAACAAATTCCCCTGCCGTTAAGCAGACATTAATTAGGCGACAAAGTTTAATTGTGTTGCTCTGATTGATCCATCCCTACATCACTGCCTCAAAACAGTTAAGTCACCTCCATATTCCATATATAGGGAGAGAAGAGACGCAACAAGCAATTTACTATTGCGTTATATTGGAACATATGTAGCAATTTATTCATATCATTACGAGTCTTTGATACACTTGTGTGCATCATGTTTATACGAGTCTTTTATATATAAACATGTACAGATACATATGACAATGGATGAGATAGTTCTAGAGAGAGATTTTGTACAGAGAAAGAGAATGGTAGAAATAAAGAGCATTAATTAATATAGAGTGAGGAAGATGGCTAGTGCAGGTTGCTAGGTTGGTGGTAACGTGGGCTATTGTAGTGATTTATTATTGAGGTGTGCGTATAGCGGAATCTAAGGTAATGAAGTTGGCCTGTGTTTGGTAGCGGTGGAGATGTAGTGGTTTTGGATTTTGCTGCTGGTGGTGGTTTGGTGGTTGTTGGAGTAAGCCAGTGGCCATGGTAGCCTTTGGTGATATAAGGCTCTGATGGTTTTAGGGTTTTTGTACAAATCAAGAAAGAAAAATATTATGTTATTGTTTGTGTATATTTATCCAATTTTGAAAGGTCATTCTTTTAGGGAGTGCTTCTAAAGGCTGAGCCTAGTAAGGTAAATTTACATTTTCCCTTACGTTGTGCTGCAATTAATGAAATCATATGGAGGTCAATTTCTTTTTTCGTTTTCTTCATTTGTGAATTTTTCTAAACCCTTGCAAATAATTAATGAATTTTTAATCTAAGTAATTAGCATGACGAAAGGGGATAAACATGAACAAGGAAGAAAATCTTCCAGTCACCCTTCCCATAGATAAGGAATAAGACCTGAAAGTCAAAGAGAATCACCATGAATGAGGATATGGATGAGCAGCCAAGCAAGATCCGGTTCTTCATCCGCTTAAGATCCTATAGGTTGGACATTCCTTGAGGGAGCAAGATTTTGATTATTGTAACCTTATCCCCGCATGCTAATTTTATGATCCCTGCATGCTAATTTTATGACAACTGAGACTGGTGTTTGATTTCTTTCATCTCATGTGAATTTCTAGCTTGGCTGCTGTGTATAGTAGTCTGAATTTGTGACAAAAATTATGTTTCTTTGTATTGCAGGCTCCCGTCCTGCAACTCCATCACCAAGATCTGCATCTAAGAAGCTCTCATCCCCCCTAAGCTGCCTTTCCTTGAAAAAGATAGAAGAGCCTGAGGACGAAACTGAGCACCTGCAGCAGCCACAAAATAATCCACATCAGGATCTTGAAACTGCATATGTAGCTCAAGTTTGCTTAACTTGGGAGGCACTCCACAGCCATTACACACAATTGAGCCAGAAAATCTCTTGCCAACCTGAAAATTCCACCTGTTACAACCACAGTGCTCAGCAGTTTCAGCAGTTCCTGGTCTTGCTACAAAGGTATATTGAAAATGAACCTTTTGAACAGGGTTTCAGAGCAGAAATTTATGCTCGATCAAGAAATTCAATGCCAAAACTGCTACAGGTCCCAAATATACAAGGTAACTCCCCTGTATATATTATAGTGCTTAATTGGAAAATTTGAATTCACCCTATCTTTCTTTTTTTTTTCACCTTCCTTTTTTTTGATTGGCGAAAGTCAGTGGTTAGTTGTTAGATTAGCAAATGGGGGGAGTTGAAACTTATACCCATACACCTTGATCTTGCTTAAGCTGTTGAATATGGAAGTGCTTTTTAAGGTTGGCTTCCATGTGCTTGTTGTTTGAAGTTATTCACTTCATGAAATCTTTTTAGGTTCAGATAAAAAAGAGACAGAAGAAGAGGAGTCCGATTTACTAGTACTTGCGCCAGATCTAGTTAGAGTAATTGAGAGTTCAATTCTCACTTTCCACCTTTTCCTGAAGATGGACAAGAAAAAATCCAGTGGCGTTCGTAATCTATTTGGAGGTCAGAACCAGTTGGCTACTCCTCTCCAGCAGATTAAATCTGCTCTTGAGAAGGTGACTTCAATTGTGTCTTTATATATTTTCTTTTACAGTTACGGTCCAGTCGCTTAACTTTTTAGGTTACTTTTTATATAACTAGTAAACCAGCCATTACATGAATAGCTTTTTATCAGACCTTTTAAATCACTTATACATTTGTAATGTTTGAGCTTCTAAATGTTAATAGCTGCATTTTTTTACCCTGATACCCATCACTACATTTGACACATCCTTTAGAAGTGTATGTGCAATAAGCCAATACCAAATCAGCTGCACATAAATATCTAACGGTATACTTGCATGTGTGTGCGTGCACATGTTTATTATTTGTTTAAGTATTTGTAAATTTTCACCTTTCTTTTCAATGCATTAATTTGTCCCAGTGCAATTGATATCAGTTATATTCAATGTTGTCATGATTGTACGATAAATATTAAAAGAGACATGTATCGCGTACTTGTATCGTTTTTAACTTGAATGGTGAGACGTGTTTTTGTATCATACAATTTCATATCCTATCACGATTCAACATGTAATGCATGCTAATTTAACCGTTAACTTACCCTTCACCTTTGGCCTTGTTAAACACCTTTTATTCACTGTCAATTACAATGTCCGACACCCATTGAACAATCATGAACTATATTCTCAAAAATCCTATACAAAAGATAGCAAGAAAAATTGGCTCCCCATACTCCCTTTGTTAAAAGAAATTGAATTTCTCTTATGGATCTAATTCAGGTGAAAGAAACAAAGGATTCACACACACAATTTGTTGGACTTGAAGTTAAGACTCTAGATTCGAGACAAAAAGGTTTATTTGGACCATGACAGTAAACTATGTAAGAAGTATTTTTGCGACTACTCATCCCAATAAGTCATAAAGAATGTTGCAAATCACGAACCCAACAGACCCCGAGATCAAAACAGCTGGATCTGATTGAGGGGAAAAAGTTGTTTTTTATATTTGCAATGAAATATTGTTTATCTTCTGTTTTATTAAATTTTCAATTTTCTTTGTAATTTCTTATGAGTTGCATACTAAAGTTTCTAGTGAATAAAAATTTACTTTTTTGACCAATTTGTAAGTTTCTTAGTGAGAATATTTCATGTCATAGTTTATATGATTTGGTACTTTGTTCTTATAATATATTTATATATTATATAAAATTACTTATTTTTAATGTGTACATGTACATATATATTAATGTATCTTATGGTACATGATACAATACACAATACATTGAAGTGATGCAACAATAAATGGTATGAATCACAATTTGACTACACTATATGACTTGTGCGATGCTGTATTGTAATAAAATGATATGTATAAGGGGTTGATGAATGTATGAAATGAATTTCTAATCTTGAAGGGCCCGTTTGTTTTTAGAGGTAGAACGGAGGGGATTGATAGTGAAGGGGATTAAATAAAATTGTGTTTGTTTTAGTGATAGTTGTTAGTGTGGGGATTGTTTAATTATTTTTATATTAAACAAATCTAAAATAATAAAACAAATAAAACCATGGTTTTTACTTAACAAAAAATACAAAAACATTAAACATTAATGTTCACAATGTGCTGCCCAAAAAAAACAAAAAAATTGCACTTGGACGGTTGACAGGCTGGACGTTTGGCCTGACGATCGGTAACACCCTAAGCTGAACTGACTATTTTCTAATACCACCTCTTTGTCTAGACTCGTAATCCGCTCCACTGACGCCTTTCATAGTCCGAAGGAGCTCCATAAACCAAACAAGCATGATTTACAAACACTGTTCATCACTAGGAGTCCACTCCGGACTCCTACAACGGAAAACAAATGGGCTCGAACAAAAATGGATGAAATGTACAATGATCAGAAAGCTGTTTACATTCACTATTGCAGTGGTCTATTAAATTATGCTTGAAATAATGGGGCCAAATGTTAGATGATATTCAGAAGTGATCTAATAGAAAAGACTAAACATCATGTAGCCCTTCCATGGTAAGTTGGGCACATAGGCAGAATATTTTTTTTTTTTTTTTTTCTGCAAACATTTTTGGGGTAATGTTTTTAATATCGATAGATTTAAATAATTTAGGGCGTGCTTCAAATTATTTGGTCCGATTTGCATGGATGTTGTTTATGAGTATGCTACACCAATATGTGATTCAATTGTTAGGACAATTTTTCAGCTTGTACTGAATTTGTGGTTTTGTCTCTAGATCTTGGTTTTACCTACTAACACTTGTAATACTTCTTGTTTATAGGACATTATTTAGTGGTCTCAGTGCATATTTACCTTCTCAGTACTGATCAATTAATTCAACCATGTTATTTTTTGATGGCTAACCTTTTATTCCACCCTCGTCTTGCACGACACACACGCTTGTGAACAGACACATCTATTAGCATGTGCTTTAAAGTTAAGCTTCCATTCCCAGACTTCAAAAACAATTGCTTTTTTGCCTTTCGTTTTTTGTTGGATCTCTGGAGTAGATCTGTGCCAATGTTTCTGTCTGGAAGGAAAAAGAATCTTTACCTAAATCTTTGTTGACCAATTTTGCACAATTTATGTTTCTGACAATTATACCCCAAGTGCTTGTTTGGCATGGGTTTGCACGACACACACGCCTGTGAACAGACACATCTATTAGCATGTGCTTTAAAGTTAAGTTTCCATTCCCGGACTTCAAAAACAATTGCGTTTTTGCCTTTCGTTTTTTGTTGGATCTCTGGAGTAGATCTGCGCCAATGTTTCTGTCTGGAAGGAAAAAGAATCTTTACCTAAATCTTTGTTGACCAATTTTGCACAATTTATGTTTCTGACAATTATACCCCAAGTGCTTGTTTGGCATGGGTTGGGGCTATTTTAGCCACAAAAATATAAAATAGGCTTTTTAGCCCCAGGCTAAATATTTTTACATCCAAATCATAATCATTATATTTTTTTCTATCACAAAAGTCAAAAAAGGTTAAAAAGCCCATCCCAAAGGCTAAAATAGCTAAAAAGCCAACTCACATCCCAACCGAAGTAAGTTTAACATGCACCTCTCTCTCCCTCTTACCCATAAGTGTGCGTTTCTTAATGTTTAAGGGTTTTTTTTTATTTTTTTTTAATATTTTAATTCTCTTTAATACTTGGCTGAATTCATGAGATTTTGCATATATAGTAATAGAATTCACAAGATTTAACATATTTAACAGAATTCATGAGATTTAACATATATAGTAAATTAGTAATAACACTATTTAAAATATCTTGCTCTTTGAATTATAAATTTGTAATTCCTTGTAATTTGAAGCAAAAGTGTCTAATTGCAGTTAAACAATGCATCTCACCCTTTTTCACTGCGTTCTCATCACATGTTAAATGTTTGAGAGAGAAGTATCCATTGTAGGGTTATCTTGTGGATTATATGGTGACAGGTGGGTCTGTTGAATGAATCCCATTTTATGGAGATGAAATGATTCATTCTAAAAATTGGCTTTAGATTGTGAAATTTATTGCAACTAATAATAATTGACCTATCTTATTTATCAAAAAATAATAATCGACCTTTCTTATGAATTGAGTTACTGCCTTAATTAGTACTACAAATTTTTTTTTAATTATTTTCAATGTGCTGAACATAATGTACTCTGGAATTTTGTGCATTAACAAGTATCTAGATGGTATTTTTGTTTTTGGGTATTTCAGCTACTAATCTTGATAGGGCCCTCCTGATAATAGCTGAGAGTGGTATTTCCTCGTAGTTTAACCTGTGGAAAAGGGATCACTTTTCAAACTTATTCAATTTAAGTGCAATGACAATCACTTTTCAGTTTTGATTTCCGAAAATTGATCATGTTATGTGACTTTTGTCACCTTAAAGCTGCAGAAAGAGATGAAACTGAAGGAACTGCAGAAAAGGATGAAAGGTTGGAAGAAGAAATCATGGCCTGCAACTCAAGAGGAAGCTGAGCTGTTGCTTGGTCTTATTGATGTCAAAGTTATGTCAAGGGTTCTAAGACTGGTGAGGATCACTAAAGAGCAGTTATTTTGGTGCGCGGAAAAGATGAAGAAACTAGATTTGTCTGATGGAAAACTGCAGAGAGATCCCTCTCCCATCCTGTTTCCTTGCTAAATAGCTCGAAAGAATCGCAGGACAGAACAAACTAGGAAGGTCAGTTATGTATGGATGTTGCAAACAAATCCCATTTTCATTTCTTTTCTAACATCAGTTCTCGGGGTTTGTTTTTTTTATATTGATGTGAGATATCTTTTTTCAGTCATCAATGGGGCAAGAAAAGTAGAGGGGACTCAAACTATGCAACTTAGTCTTTCTAGTTTGAACAAATTTCAGTTGTATTTGGATATTATTATCGAGGCCATACCGCAGATACTTTTTGGGTTTTTTTGTAAATCTGTGGAAATGATATTATCTAAAAAGGTACATTAGGTTGTTATGTTTCATACATTGGTGTAAGATGGGTTTATGATTTTAGGTTAATTACTTTTTATCCGATCTTATAGCAGTGAGTAGCTTAGGTGAATCTCATATACAAATGGTCAAATTATGAGAAGTTCTTCAACATCCAACCTTGGATGTTACTGGGTGGATTCCCGGGTGTGAGTACATTTGTTTCTGTTTTTCAATTTGGAGGGTTGTTCTTTTTATTTATTTATTTTTGTTATATGAAATGCGTACTGTATTACTTAGTCAACACCCTTGTTCAAACGCATGGTTCACAAGGATATCCATAATTTTTGTAACTTATATCAGTGCATTTTCTTGAAGCTAATTCCGCATACATATGTAAATATAAATATAATAATAAGAATTCTCATAAACAACCCTAACTAATTACTTGCGTTGTGCGCTAAATAACGTGTAAACTTTTATTGCAAGCTCTCTGCCAATTGTCTTGTAATGGTGTAAAGTCTTTAATAATTTGAAAAAGTTTAAAGACAGAAATTGATAAGAGAATGATACATTTCTCTTGTTGTGGGTTCTATCTTTTTTGTAGATTTGACACAATTGTGTTTAATTTTGTGATTAATTTATGTATAAATTGAAAAATAACTTTGAAGCTAGCATTTCATAACCGTCACTAGACTATCATTTCATGCTTGTTGAAGTTGAGTTGAGAAACAATACTACTTGTCTTATAGCTAATATTATTTTACGTCATAATCAAAATCACGACTTTGTTTTAGAACCAACATTGTTACATCTCATAATCGAATATCATTTAATTTCATAACCAATGAACTGTAGTTTGATTTTATTTTTTTTTTTGAGAATAGAAACTCCACTTTGATTTGATCCCCACTTTAATTCGTAGTCAAAAGATTTAATTTAATCAAATACTCATTGTGATATGATCTATTGTTTTGTTATAAGCAAGATATTTTTAATTTCAAAATTTTATCATTGTATGATATATCAGTTAATAAGATAATTTTTTTAAATTTATTAATTTGTATAGTGTACGGGGGTGAAATATTTTTCGTTCTCCTTACTCCTTGAGCCCAAGGTTCACGTAACGTCGTTTATCTTGAAAACAGAAAGAAGGTGAGCTGCCCGGCAGTGTGCTGCCAGATAAACCTTTCGACGATCAAGTCATCAAGTCAATACACTTGGAGAAGAAGAAGAATGTAGAGAGCGCTTTTGAGAAAGAGAGTTGTGAATTCCTTCCCGTTTGTTTTGGGGTTAAATAGATGGGAGGGGATTAGGATGGAGGTAGAGTTATTTAGTGTTGTGTTTGTTTGTAGAGTTGGAGAGGGGATTAGGATGGAGGAGGTGATATAGATGGAGGTTGGAAGGGGGATTGAGATGGAGGAGGTGGAAATGGTATTAGAAAAATAGTGAGGGGATTAGAATTTTTTTTATTTTTTATATATTGGGATTTTTTTTTAAATATTAATGTTTAATTTTTTATATTTTTTTATTTGTTTTATTATTTTATATAAAAATAATTTAACAATTTCTATACTAACAACTATCATCAAAACAAACACAACTTTACTTAATCCCCTCATTATCAATCCCCTCACTATTAATCTCATCCATTCTACCTCTGAAAATAAACGGGGCCAGATTGCTTACCTCTAACGTCCCTCAATTCCTCATTTTCTAGGCTGGCCATGCAGCCTTAGAGATTGTAGGCGCATTACCTCTGCTGTCATTCCCTGGACAGGCGGCTGTGCTCCCCTCTACCTTCCTTACATGTGTAGAGACTAAAACCTCCAAACAGTATTTGTTGAACCGCCAAACGGTATTGACGTATACCAGGAGTGAATTTTCCCTTCTTCATATCATTGGTCCAGGTGGCTCACAAAATCGGGCTATCACGACCGACCTATCACTTGGGAGAAACACCACAATGACTAGGACGACCGAACTATAATAAGTCGGTCCATCTGAACTGACCGGTCGTGAGGCGCGTGGTTTGACATCTCGGTTTCCCCCCGTTACCTTGTAAAGCATCTCGACCCAAATTCAACCTGGACTGTCCGTGGCTTAGCCCAACGCATTACTGCGGATCTAACCGAATATTAGGCCGAATCATAGCTCGGTTGAGCATTTGTGTGTCTCCGCATTTTGATCGACGATTTGCTCGGCCCAATGTGAGTTGCGTTGGTTCAGTTCGATTAGACACAGGGTCTGGCCCTCACAGGGCCTAACACCATACCCCGCGCTACCATAGCTCGGCCCTATTGTTCGGCGCAAATCCCCCTCTCAATTGCCCCTTAATCCCATCTGAGCTGAGCATGATTGGATTATTATTCTGATCGAGCTACCTGATTTGGCCGGTTATTGAGGATTACGCTAATAGTCTTGTCATTGATCATTCAGCGGTACTGACAAACCGTTTTTTCGATGCCACGTGTCTTCGCCCCATTGGTTTCGTGCAACCCCGCAGTTGTCTACATTATTCTAAGGATTTGAAAAGTTATCGCCCACTCATTTTTCCCCATATATACACACTAGAAGCCCAAAGACCCTTATCACTATTCATCTCTCTTATTCAGAAACCCTAAGCTTCAAACCTCCAAGCTCCTGCCACCGCTGCCATCACTGTCGCCGCTGCTTTTCGAGTCATTTTCAGCTATCTCTGTCTTCACGAAGGCTTTAGACAAGGTTGTGGTCGACTGGGTCTTGACTTGGCATGCATACCCATAAGTTTTTCTATCCTTCCTTTGTGTTCTCCATTAATGTTCTTCGTGTTCTTGTCTGGGACTGTTGATACCCTGCCAGTGCCCCTTCTTTAGGGTAAAGCTGGTAGGTAAGCAGACATTAGGTAGAACTGGAATCGAAGAGGCGGATGGGGCCATCGTGCCCTTCGTTTCCCTTAATTTCAATGCATGAACTTCATATTTAGGATGAATAGCATAAGTCTTGGATAAGACCGAGCAAAATCTCACTTTTAGATCCAAAAATAGGATTTAGCCAAGCAAAAACTGGTTTGTGGTCCTCCCTTGAGGCTGAGATTGAGTTGTAAGTTGTAGGGAGCTAGAACTGAGATAGGAAGATCGAACCGACGTAGATAGTTGAACCGAGACAAGAAGATCGAACCGGTCAAATGCCCCAGGATCCTTTACCGAGCTAAACACTTCCTCATAAGAGCCATGCAAATTATGTCGCGCTAATACTTGGACTTATTTTTTAATAATGCAAAACAAATTAGGACCGACCAGGCCCACTCAGCATTACTATTAGTGAGGCTCAAAGTCCGAGCAAACAATCACCAAATTTTGATTGAGCTAGTACAAAAATTAACCAACTAAATAAAACCGGGATAGATGGGGAAGTACCGTTTTATGGTCAGCTCTCCTGGGGCAATGACTGAATTCCGTAAAGAGTACAACATCCCAGACGATGTCCACTTGGAGCTGGCCAATAAAAAAGACACTTCCTGGGGCGAGCTGGACAAATGCCCCTTCACGGTCATGTCTATTCTGGAAGGCAGCTTACGTTTCTTGGTTCAACCCATGATCTACAAGTTTTTGAGGTAGACTAGGTTGTGCCCCATCCAAGTTTCAAACAACACGTACAAAATAATAAATGGCGTGGCCGCGCTGAACCGAATGCTCGGCTTAAATCTTGGCCTTGCCAAGATATTCCACCAATATACCCTTAGTAAAAATAAAAGCGGCTTCTACTGGTACCTCAAGGTCAGAAAAGGCTGAGCAAAGCTCATTGAGGGTAATCCAGACAAAGAGGTGAATGATGACGATTTCTTGTGGGTGTCTAGGAATTACGAAGACACCGAAGCGCCCATACGGGGCTGGTACATCCATAAAAATTTTGGCAGTACTGGTGAGCATCACAGCACGGTTTAGTTCTTCGGATTCGATTTGTTCTAACCGATCTAACACTTGATTTTATTTTTGCAGATTACAAACTTTTGGCGAACGATTATTCTAATGCTAACCAGGAGGCTATATGGGTTACTCTTTGGCACCCGGCGGAAGGAAGAGAAGCTCAGAAACTGCTCGAATTCTAACCAAGCTACCGATATACTGTACCGCGCAAGAGTTGGGTCCCCGATTTTTTTCGCGCTCTTTTCCCAAAACCAGATCCCATTCTTCCACCGATCAGACTAGTTCCTTTTATACCCAAACAGGAGATGGCAAAAATCTGCGCTATCAAATCGATGATTACGGGCAAAGCGAGCGACTTCCAGCTCGCGGAAGCTGCAGGGGGCCAATCCTCTGTACCAAACGTGCTAGATAAGAGACCGGTGCTAGCTCTTACCAGCGAGCGAGCTACTGGTCGGTCCAAGAAGGGACTGAGGTCGGCACAGGCCGAGCAAAATTTTATCGATAAGGATTCAGTCGAGCTGCTGTCGTCTGGTCAGGGAGACCAGACTGAATCTCTTGCCAGGTAATCAATCCGATCGACTGCCCTCATAGTCTGGTCGCTCGAGCTGACGTATAAAGGCCAAGCAGTGTTGGTGGTTGATTCGGTTTACGCCAACAAGGACTATTCGCTTAGCTTTAACATGACCAAGGGCTTATTATTCCCTGCGGACATGAAGAAACACGACGAACTGTCCGATCCGAAAGTTCTCCGCTCGGCGGCAAAGTCGATCGTGCTGGTAAGTAGTCAAGTCTCTGTTTGAGTTATTTTTCTGCAAGTTATTGATTGGCCCCCCTTACTAACTGCTTTTCATCCGCAAGCTGCGCAAAATAACTATCTCACCCATGAACGAATGATTTCTGTTCGAAAAAGTCTGCGCGAGGCCATTGCAGACAACAAACAAAAATGGCTGAGCTAGAAAAAGTTAAAGATCGCTCAAGAAGAGGTAGTAACCAAGCGTAATTGGCTCGCTGAACGGCTGGTTAGGGCGGATGAAGATAAGCAGAACGCCCTCCAAGTGACCAAGGCCAGATACATTGTCGAGCTACGCAAACTCCGCGAAGCCCACAGAGCCGAGCTGGACAAGCAGGTTAACGGTGCTGAAGACCGTGACTATGCGGAGGGTGAAAAAGCTTACGAACGGCAGGTGCAGGGGACCAAGGACATTTTTTTTTCAATGCGGTTGGAAAGCTACCGTGGAAAAACTTGGCCTTGGTCAAGACTCCGACATTTTCCAAAACCCCCCTACAGCCTTCATCCCGACCCACATTCAAGCTTATACCAGCGCCGTGCAGAAGAATCTAATAGAAGAGGCGAAGTTGGAAGCTGCGGCAGAAGCTTCCATCGCGCAACCAACCGAGCAAAATCCTCCTTCTGAGGTTTCTGACGAAAGAGCCCAAGAGTGCAAGGAGCCCGAGCAGGAGGTGGACGCAGTAGTCGGCGCTCAAGTGAAATATGTCGAGGTTGGGGCGATCGACCAAGCGGACACTGTTGACCTGGATTGATCATTCCTTTTTCTTTTCTTTTTTTTTTCTTTTGTTTTGTTTGATGTAACCGGGTTACGCCCCACTTTTGTAATCACACTTGATAATGAATGAAAAGTTTAACTTTTTGCTCGCCATGTTATGCAAAAAAAATTTGTTTGCCTTGTGTGGTTGTCATTTTCTTCGGTTTGGCTGAGATAAAATCGTCTCGGTCTAACGAGCAAGTTCACATTGTTTAAAACATTAGTTGAACATAACACAAACTCTATTAAGAACTCGGTAAAGACACACCAACATTTTAAGCAGGCGAACAATGTCAGCTCGGCTACAATATAAGTTGAATGAATTTAATATCAAAATCAGCTCTACATTAGTGAGCAAGAAATATCTTGGGTAAGCACGAGTGAAATCTGATCTTTTATCGGCGAACACAAATCAACTCGGTGAATGATGAGCACAATTAGCCTCACAATACGAGCAAAAATCAGCTTGGGTAATTACATACGAAATTGGCTTGCCCCTAGCTCGAGTTGGCCAAAATGCCAAACTGTTTGGACGGGTGAGCAATGTTAGCTCGGCCCTAACACAAGCTGGGCAAAACGCTGTTGTCTGCACTGGTGAACAATGTCAGCTCAGCCCTAGGACAAGCTGGGCAAAGATCCAACTGTTTGTATGGGCGAGCAATGTCAGCTCGGCCCTAACACAAGTTGCAACTGTTTGATCGGTCGAGCAATATCAGCTCGGTCCTAACATAAGTTGGGCAAAACACCAACTGTTTGCATGGCCAAAGTCAAGCCGTTGTTGGCTACCTACCCCTAGCACTATAGTAGCTTAATATCCTTGCAATATCTTTGTATAGAAACGCATAGTATAAGAAAAAAGTGGGACTATCTTCCATTACACGTCAAGTTACAAGAAGCAAAGGAATAGAAAAGATTACATTTCAAAAGTAAAATATATTGACATTGGCTGCATTCCACGGTCTGGGGACAATTTTACCATCTAAGTCTTCTAGGTGGTATGCCCCTTTGCCTGCAAGGTCAGTTATCTTGTATGGCCCCTTCCAATTTGTTCTTAATTTGCCTTCACCAGGGATCACTGTGTTGCCCATTACCTTCCTCAAGACCCAGTCCCCAACCTTGAAAAACCTAGGATGCATGGTTTTGTTATATTTTCTGGAGAGCTCTTGCTGGTAAGTTGTTATGTAGATTAGAGCCCGTTCTCTTCTTTCTTCAGCCAAGTCAAGTTCCAGGGCTACAGCTTCGTTGTTCAAGTCTGGCTGAAAACTTTCAGATTGGATGGTTGGCATGTCGATTTCCAATGGTATGACTGCCTTCATGCTGTAAGCCAAGGCAAATGGAGTTTCCCCAGTTGAGTGCCTTGGTGTAGTGCGGTATGCCCAGAGCACATTGGGGAGTTCCTCAGCCCATTTCTCTTTGGCCTTCTCCAGTCGCTTCTTTAGTCCATCCAAGATGGTTTTGTTTGAAGCTTCTGCTTGACTATTCGACTGAGAATAGGCTGGTGTAGAATTGTAAAACTCAATCTTTAACTTCTCGTAAAATCCGCGAAAGAGTTTCCCATCGAACTGAGTATCATTATCCGAAATGAGGGCCTTTGGGATGCCGAAGCAAGGGATGGCATTCTGCCAAATGAACTTTTTTACATATTTTTCCTTGATGGTGGCCAACGGCTCGGCCTCTACCCACTTAGTGAAGTAGTTGGTAGCAGCGATGAAAAACTTGCGGTTACCCGGAGCTGTTGGAAGTGGTCTTACAATATCTAGCCCCCAAAGCGCGAATGGCCAAGGACTTGTAAGGAGGAGCAACTCTCTGGCTGGTTGGTGGATTTAGTGAGCAAATTTTTGACATTTTTCACATCTGCGAACGTGTTTTTGCGCGTTCGCCTGCATGCATGGCCACCAATAACCTTGGAAAATTGCTCGGTAAGCCAAAGATCTGCCCCCAATATGACTCCCGCAGATGCCTTCATGAATCTTGAAGAGAAAGCTTTTACCTTGCTAGGGTGGACACATTTCAGGTATAGCGCAGTGAAAGACTTCTTGTACAAGGCACCAGATGGAGAGAGCCAAAATCGCTCTGATTTGGCTCTGGTCTTGTTAGCCTCATTCTTTTCAGCGGGTAGAATTCCATCTTTTAGGAAGGCGACGATAGGATCCATCTAGGACGGTCCCAAGTAGGCGTAGAGTATTTCGGGAACCTCTAGTTCCTCAATGCTTGGTTGGGGTAAAAATTCTATCATCAAAGGATTTGAAAAAATCGTTTGTATGGATGCTAGGCCGGTCAGTTCGTTGGTTGCATTGTTTTCTTCACGGTTAATTCGTTCAATTCTTATTGCGGCAAACTTTTTGATTTCTACTAGTACCAGGGCTCGATACTTGGCCATTCTTTCATTCCTGGCCTCATATTCCCCAGAGACCTGATTGACCATCAGCTTGGAGTCACTAAATACCATAAGCTCTGGTGCTTTCATTCTTAATGCACACTTCAATCCGGTGAGGAAAGCTTCATATTTTGCCTCATTGTTGGATGTTGGGAAACCGAGTGTGATCGCGTGCTCGATGGTCAGCCCATTCGGAGATGTCAGCACGACCCTAGCCCGACGCCATGCTTGTTGGAGGCCCCATCGACGAAGAGCTTCCACATCTCGCCAATGAACAACTTCCAGTAGTCGGAGGGATTTTGAGAGTTCTTCAACTCCAAGGTATTGGTCGGCTCATTTTGGTCTCTTTCTATATCTTTGTCGAGCTTGTATTTTGGCAAGCTGGTCAGTTTTTCCATTTCTTGCTCGGCTTTCTCTTGCTCTTCTGCCACTTGTTGTCTACTACTTGTTTCCGCTGTCTGAGCCGTGGACTGCGCCAAATTCGCGCTAACCAAATCGACAAGGTAAACAGGGTGTGTTCCAGGGGCAAATCCTGTCACGAAGTCGGCAGGAGCTTGAGCCTTGATAGTAGTGCGCGGCTGGAACTCAATATGGTATTGCCCCAACTCCACGACCCACTTCAAAATTCTACCGGTAAAATCTACCTTTTCAAATAGTACTTTGAGCGAAAATTCGGTTAGCACGACTATTGTGTAGGCATGAAAATAGTGCGCCAGCTTTCTGGAAACCATTATGAGGGCTAGAGCCAATTTTACTAGTGACAGATATCTTGATTCAGCCGGGAGCAGCGTCTTGCTAACGTAGAAGATGAGGAGGTGTTGGATCCCCTCAGCGCGGATGAGGACAACGCTCACCGCGTGTTAAGAAACTGCCAAGTAGAGATACAGTTATTCGCCCGATTTTGGTGTGACCAGGATTGGGGTTGAAGAAATGTATACTTTTAGATTCGCCAATGCACGGTCGCACTTGTCATCCCAAAAGAACTTGGCCTTCAAAGTTTTGAAGAAAGGGCCTGCAACGATCTGAAGACCGACTAATAAATCGATTCAACGCGACCGCCATTCCGGCGAGATGTTGCATATCCTTCGTGGAGTTTGGCCGCTCCAATTCTTGTATTACCTTGATCTGGGAAGGGTCGGCTTCGATTCCTCGGTTCGTGACCAAAAAACCTAAAAATTTGTCGGTTCCAACTCCGAATGGACACTTGGAGGCATTCAGACGTAGCTTGTGATGTTTGAGTATGGCAAACATTTCTGCTAGGTCGATAAGGTGTTGAGACTTGTCTCTGCTCTTCACCACCATATCATCGATGTAAGCCTCCATAGTGCGGCCAAGAAGAGGGGCGAACATTTTGGTTACCATCATTTGAAAAGTTGCACTTGCATTTTTCAGACCGAACGGCCTGACCTTGTAGCAGTATAAGCCTCTTGGAGTGGTGAACGAAGTGATCTCTCGGTTTGACTCGTACATGGCAATCTGTTGGTAGCTGCGACATGTGTCCAGGAAGCTAAACCTCTGATGTCCAGCGGTTAGATCCACCAGCTGGTCGATTCTAGGGAGGGGGAAACTGTCATTTGGGCACGCGCAGTTGACAGTCTTATAATCGACGCGCACCCGCCATTTACCATTCTTCTTCGACACTACCACTGAATTGGAGATCCATCTGGGATACTGCACTTCTTCTATTGCCCCTGCTTCTAGCAAGTTCTTGACTTCCTCCGCCACTATCTTGGCATGGTGGAAGGCTGAGCACCGCGTCCTCTGGATGACCAGTCATGGGTTCAGAAAGATGTTCAACTGGTGGCAAATGAAGCTAGGGTTGACGCCAGGCATATCGTAAGGCGTCCACGTAAAGCTTTCCATATTGGAATCCAAAAAATTGACATAATCGAACCACTCGACGCTAGACAAAGTTGATCCCAAAAGAAAGAACTTATTTAGATCATTCTCGTCGACGCGCACTTCCACCAAATCTGCAACCGATTTCTCCTTGGCTTTTCTTTCCACGTCTTCCAAGACTTTCTTCCTTTCTGGTCCTTCTATCATTTGAACGAAGCCTTTGGCAGCCCGGTTGCCATTTACTACGACAAAGCACTGTTTTTCTATTACCTGATCTCCCCAAACCTCTTCTACTTGTCCGGCTGGCGTTGGAAAGTGCAGGACCTGGTGGTAAGTTGACGTTACTGCCTATATGGCGTGCAACCAGCCCCTGCCCAGGATTAAGTTGTACGTTGATGAGACCGTAAGCACCCAAATTTCCACTTGCTTTGTGACCAATCTTGCGTTGATCGGCAATATGATCTTTCCGATCAGCCATTCCGGTGAAGAGTTTAAGCCAACCAAATGAGACGTTGCTGGAGCCAAATCTTTGTCCTTCAACTTCATCTGTTTGAACGCGTCATAGTACATGATCTCGATCGAACTCCCCTGGTCAATCAGAATTCTTTTGATGTCAAAGTCTTTGATGCGAAGGGTCACCACTAAGGCATCATTATGAGGCATTTGAATTCTCTCCAAGTCCTTGCTTAAAAAGGTTATGACGTCTTTTACCTCGGTCTTTCCTTTTTTCACGGCGGGCTGAAGGGAGAGCACTTCCCTCATGTGCTCGGCTTTCTTGATCATCCTCCTCAGCTCATAAACTTGTGTTGGTTCGATGATGCCGTGAATGACATTGATTACGCCTTGAGGTGCTGCATCCGGGACAGCAAGGCCATTTGGCTCGACTGTCCTTGGGGAGCGGCTCTCATACTGCCGTCTATGTACTGGTTCAGATGCCCAGCCGCCATTAGTTCCTCCAAATGTTTTTTGAGCGGCACACAGTCCTCTGTTCAGTTCCCCTTTTCTTCATAGAAAGTGTAGCGATACCTCGAGTTGAAACCCCTCTGCGTGTTTCCCAATTTGGTCGGCTAACGGACGTAAGGTTCACCTTGGATTTCACTTAGGATGCAGTAAATAGGGATTTTAAATACAGTGGTGATGCCGGTTCGTGCTTTCAACCTTCTCTTGGCATCTTCTTCTTCATCATGAGGAGCAGCTCGGTTGTTTATGCGCCTTTTGTTCATATCATTGCAGTTTGAACCGCGATGTTGGTCTCTAGCTCGGTCATTTGGGCGGTTGTCTTCCTGTCCCACCGAGTGAACCTTGCCTGCCACTCTTATGTCCACCGTGACCAGATTTTCCTTCTCGGTTGCGGTGGCGGCATCATTCTCTACTTGGATATGTTCGTTGATCCGCTGCATCAAAGATTCCATGGTTATAGGCTGGTGCATCGTGAGCGAGTCTCGCAGCCTATGTCCGACTGGGAGACCCCGCTTGTATTGGGCGATCGCCAGATTGGTGGGGCAATCGAGGATCTCATTGTAGGTTTTCCAGTACTTGGCATTGTATGCCTTCAAAGAGCCCCCAAATTCCATATTGACGCTTAGGAGATGGTCGACCTCCTTCGGTGTTCGAGTGTTAGTTTTGAATCTGGTGACGAAGGCCTCTGCTAGTTGTTGCCACCCCTCGATGCTCCCTTTCAGGAGCCTTTCGAACCACTTCAGACCAGTTCTCCCAAACTTGTTGGGAATATGAGACACATCAAGGCGTCATTACGCCGGTGGCCAGCCGTTACTTGTCGGTAATGACTCACGTGCATGTACAGATTTGTCTTCCTGTCGTACAGCGTGAACTTAGGTTAGTGGAATCCGACAGAGAGCGGCGTGCTCTCGATTTCTAGGGATAGTGGGGTAGCGGTAAGTCTCGCTAGCTCTCTGTCCACTGGCGCTGGGGCCATCGCTCTAGGTGCTGGCATTGCTACTTCCTCACTGCAACGGATTTGGAGACTCAGCCTTTGCAACATCGGCAATCTTTGGGTCTCTCTATGGCGAGCCCGCTCCTCTAACATATCCCTCAGGTCCCCCGAACAGCGGAGTAAGAGTATCTCAACATCGTCGATGGACGTGAGGGACTGTAGCTGTTGTTACGAGTGTCAGATCTCTCTACCTGTGGGTCGGAGTCCCCAACCCCATAGCTTCTGGTGATGGAGAGAGAAGCCATCCTATCTTGGGGATGACTGCTAGAGCGAGGGGGCATGATGCGCTTACTGTGGTTGCCCTCTCCAGTAACACCCTTCCCTTTGATCTGGCGCTTCAACGCCTCCATGTCAGTTATTATCTTGCGAATGAGGGCGTCCTGGTCTCCGAGTTTGTGCTCCAGACATTGAGCATATGACTCTCCCCATCGTCGTCGACCCTCTGGACTCTTTGAGTGGTCAGTGTTCCTTGCGCGTTTGTCTCGCACACCTCTGAAAGAGGTCTCCAAGCCTGCCATAATCGGAATAGCAGGAGGGCTATCTCTCCGTCGGACAGACTCTGGTGTGATACCATTGACAATAGACAGCAGAGTTTTGTCATTGTTAGCCATGGAAACGGTCGAAAAAGCTTGAAGAACAAGGTTTGTCTGTCATAGTTTTCCCACAGATGGCACCAATTGTACGGGGGTGAAATATTCTTGGTTCTCCGTACTCCTTGAGCACAAGCTTCACGTAACGTTGCTTATCTTGAAAACAGAAAGAAGGTGAGCTGCCCGGCGGTGAGCTGCCGGATAAACCCTCCGACGATCAAGTCAACACACTTGGAGAAGAAGAAGAATGTAGAGAGTGTTTTTGAGAAAGAGAGTTGTGAATTCCTTTAGATTGCTTACCTCTAACGTCCCCCCCATTCCTCATTTTCTAGGCTGGCCATGTAGCCTCAGAGATTGTGGGCGCATTACCTCTGCTGTCCTTTCCTAGACAGGCAGCTGTGCTCCCCTCTACCTTCCTTACACGTGTAGAGACCAAAACTTCCAAACAGTGTTTGTCGAATCGCCAAACGGTATTGATGCATATCAGGTGTGGATTTTACCTTCTTCATATCATTGGTCCAGGTGGCTCACAAAACCGGGCTATCACGACTGACCTATCACTTGGGAGAAACACCACAATGACTAGGACGACCGAACTATAATAAGTTGGTCCATCTGAACTGACCGGTTGTGAGGCATGCGGTTTGACATCTCGGTTTCCTCCCGCTACCTTGTAAAACATCTCGGCCCAAATTCAACCTGGACTGTCCGTGGCTCGGCCTAACGCATTACTGTGGATCTAACCGAATATCAGGCCGAATTATAGCTTGATTGAGCATCTGTGTGTCTCCGTATTCTGGTCGACGGTCTGCTCAGCCCAACATAATGGGCCGGGGAGCCGCATTGGTTCAGTTCGGTCAGACACAGGGTCTGGCCCTTGCAGGGCCCAACACCATACCCCGCGCTACCATAGCTCGGCCTTATTGTTTGGCGCAAATCCCCCTCTCATATAGCATTTCTGATCTTTTTACTATATAAGACAATTTCAGTCCATCCTAAAAGTCAAGTCTTAATCAATCATTTATATAAAAATATTTATTAAAGACAAAAATATAAAAGCAAAATTATTATTATTATTATTATTTTGTCCTTCTAAACCCTTCGAAGTTAAAATGACTTAAAAAAATATTTAAAACCAAAGTGATAAACTAAGAAAAATAATGCAAATATTATAAAATCACAATAATAAATAAAATAAAATATGTACATAAATATAAAAGATATAACATTATAGCTTTTCGATTTATATAACTGACGAATTATCAATAAATATGGTTATATATTATGTAAATTAAAATCTTAAGAAAGTACAATTTAATTATGATAAAACTATAAAATTATTGTATTTTTTACAAATTTTAAGAGAGATGGGTATAATTTATCCAAACAAAAATTACTGTCATATTTGCAAGAGGGCATTACTGTCATTTAAGTGGTAAATTAATTTATTTCTATTTCTTGCAAGAAAATAGATGAAAATATATTAAAAAAACAAAACTTCAAACCCACCATGTCTACACACTGTGATGGGTTTAGCAAGCGACATTTGTATTTTTAAACAAAAGAAAAGAAAAGAATACAATACAAACCCTCTCTCTCGCTCTCTCTCTCTCTCTTCGCTCGGAAATTTCAGAAGAGTTCATCATCGAGCTTCACACACCTTTGAGGTTTTCCAACTTCGTTAGGGTTTGTCTCCTTAGTCAACTCCCAAACCACTTCAAGGTGAGTCTCTCTCCTCATCATCGTCTCCACTAGGGTTCTAATTTTCGAGCATTTCCTTTGAATTCTCATCTCTCTCTATCTTCTGTGTTGTTTTTCATGGTTTTCTTCTTTGTCAAAGCTGTCCAAGACTCTGCTTTCGCCGTTTTACAGAGGTTTAGCTATACATATATATGTGTGTGTGTGCGTGTGTGTGTGTTGCTGACGTGATACATACTGTTGTGTGAAGATTGTGGTTCTGCTTTACGATCAATGAATAATGAGTTATATTTTGTTTTAGCTTAACTTGACTTTCGAGTTCTATTTCTAGTGTCTGTTTATGCCAGAGATGGTGCTGAAGTTTGACTAAAATTGGGTGTAAAGATTGTGCATTTATTTCATCGAAAGTAACGAAAGGGGAAAAAAAAGTAGATCATGACTGTCTGTGGATTCTTATGATTTTTGTGTGATTATGACTAACCCACTTAACTTTGATCGTCTTATTTATCCCCCAAATGTTGAGAGATTTGATTAGTTGATATGGGCAAATACCACATATATCAAGAAAAGAAAACTATTATCACATGAAAACCGTGAAAGTCAATAAATATTTTTTCTAAATTCTATTTAATTTCAAGTACATTTCTACATACTTTGTAACATTTTACAAACGAATATTATGCAATATGCAATAGTTTTAGCATCAGCTAACCTAGGTTACATTTTATATATGAATATTATACAAAACCATTTATAACATTTTATATATGAATATTTCCCTGTGTCATATCCCACTTTCAGATGCATATCCCACCTGCACCCGATGCTCGTATCCAAGCCCTCCTAACCTAAGGTTACAAGGATGAGGATAGTTTTATTTGGAGTCTCCCTGCCCTGCTTTGCTTAGCCTCAGCTGTTATTCATACGGGTAGGGATGTTGTAATGGGACTGGGCACAGCCACAGATCACTTGTCACTGGTAAAACACAGACAGAAAAGAGCAAGCCTAACAGCTAGTACATGCACAGCAAAAATTTATGTCCTGCATCTTCTTTCTCAATTCACCACCTTTTTTGTAGTTTGATAGTTGTATCAGCTACTGCAGCACTTCAATTGGGACAACTTTGGCTATGTGAATTTCATTTGTAATTTGCCAGTGGTCTATTCATAATTAAGGCTAGAATTACCATGTCAGTTGCTGTGCTTGTTGTCTGTTTTCCTCATATCTTTGATGAGAGTTCTTCTCGTCCTTATTGTTTTTCTTTATAGAGCTATCCAGAAACTTTAAGTTGAAGAGGACCTGGATAACATGGGATCAGCTGTAGTCCAGAAGATATGTGAAACACATTGTTGGTAGAAAAAAATAATTTTCACTCTTCCAGTAGGATGGCAACTGAGAGCCCTATGAGAATGATGGAAAGCAGTGGACCTAGAAATTGGTCCTCTTCGAAGGATGCTGCAACATTTGCACCACCACTGAATAATACTGCAGCAAATGAGTTGGGATTGCTTCTGAAGAGGCACAGAGTTTGCGGGGATCAGAGCAACATGGTACCAAATCGAAGTGGTAGTGCACCTCCAAGTATGGAGGGTTCATTTGCAGCTTTTGGGAACCTTATGGCTCAACAGAGCTCTAATCTGAATTCAAGCTTGGCAAGTTTTAGTAGTTCAACAGAAAATTACGAGTCTGAGGAACAACTGCGTGCTGATCCAGCCTATTTTACCTATTACTATTCTAATGTTAACTTGAATCCAAGGCTTCCTCCACCTATAATCTCAGAGGAGAATCGATGCCTTGTAGGTCAAATGGGTGGTTTTGGCAATAATTGGAGACTAACCTCCTTTGATGACAGTGGCAATGGATCCCTGCACTTCGCTCGAGCTTCCCTTTCTACTCATAACGAGGAGCCTGAAGATGATAGGCCACCCCAGCAAGCTTCGGATAATTGTTTGGAAAGTATTAATGCATTCACGCCTGGATATCATGCAGCTTCTTTGACAGCTCATCATAAAAGCTTGGTCGCTCTTATACAGGTATAGAACTTGATCTGAGTTGTCTACTCTTTCATATTTTTGTTTTGTTTTGTTTGAAATTTGGTTGTTGGGCATCATAACCATATTCTAAAAATTAGAATGATGTTCTTCATCGAGAGATTTTGCTGGAAATTCTTCTTGTATCTGTTGATATGTGCAACATTTAACTTATTATTAGACTTTGTGATCTATCATTATGTGGTGTATTAGGGAAAAATCGAAAAGTCAACTTTTCAATTTTTTTTACCACACTTGGTAATATAATAGCAAATTTAATCAGTAATCATATGGACTGGTTAATTTTTTTTTTTTTTTCTTTTTTCTGGATAAATAGAAGTCAATATTATTAACTTAGAAGCATCGAGGCAATGCTAACAAATCCAAAGGAAAAATGACTGAAAAAAACAACAAACTAAACATGAAGAGTATCTAAAAACTCCACAAAAGAAAACAAATTCAGAGCTACTATGACCCGAGGGAGTTATGGGGATGCTTGAGCAACCTATGATCCTGTGGTTGATCACCATAGATTTGTGGATTGATGGCTAGAGTTGAGGAATCTCTAAAGTTGCTTGGCTCATCCCCACAGGGTGGCCCCACTTTATTTTGGGAAGTTGGTTAAAAGCCAATTTTTTGGTTTTTTTAGGTCATATCACCTCTCTACTTTTTTGCACGTTTTTTCAAAAAAAAAAAAAATCCAAAGAATCCAAAAAGCTAGCTTTTAGTCTACTTTCCAAAATAATCATTTGATCAGGTAGAAACAAGACAGAAAGGCCTTTGCACTAAGACCAAGATTGACCAAGTCATGTGATACCTTGGGAAGCGCATCACAACTACCCATTGTGAAACCTTGTAAGGTGTATTGCACCTACTTGACACAACTGTTGAGTGTGAGCTAACCTGCATGGCCCACCTCTCCTATAAAAAGATCTTTCCCTCCATATGCAGCAAAGCTTCTCCTTACACATATAGCTTCTCCCTACATTAGAGCCTTCAGAGGTTCTCCTCCCTCTTTGCCACTCCCTAATCTGGGATGTCTTAGCTCTCTCCCTCTACACCTCTGGTGGTCTCACGCCATCTTAGTGCCTACCATGATTGCCATTAGGGCCCACAGCCAGCCTGCAATCTTCTTTTCTTCCTGCTTAAATGCAGGGAATGAATCAAAACAACTTTATCTTTTGTTATTGCCTTCTTGAGTGAATGGTTGTCGTCTCCTAAGTTACACGGACGCGGGTACGGGTGTTGGGTGCGGGTGCGGGTGCGTATCTAAGGGTCGGACACTTCAAAATTAAAAATTAAGGATACGTGGATATGTATCCAAATTTGGAAACGGGTACGGGGATACGTTAAATAGTTCTTAAAAAAAATATATATATTTATTATCACGCAAATACGGGACACGATAATTTCTAAAAAATGGGAATACTGATACAACAAGGGACACGTCAAATTTTTTTAATTTTTTTATAAATATTTTTATTTTAATATACATTAATTATTTTATTTATTTATTATATTTTTTAAATAATATGTTCCAATTAATTTTTTTTATTTTATTTTACATACATATATTTATTTTTTTAAGTAATATATATAAGTATATATTATCTTATAAATATATTATATGTTATATAATAATTATTATATAATATATTATAATAATAGTTATTGTTATTTATTATTCAGTTCCTTTACTATTACTATTATTATATATAAACTATTATTATTATTATGTATAGATAGATACGAAGGAATCAAGAGAGGAACGACAGAGAGAGGGAGAGAAAAGGGAAGCCATAGATCGCGATCGCGAGGGATAGAGAGAAGGTGAGAGAGAGAGAGAGGCTTTTCGAAGTCGTTTGTGGTGGTCGGCTGTTCGATCGACTGACGGAGCTTCGATCTTCGACTGGATCGACCGGATGGAGCTTCGACTAGATCATTCGACCGGATCATTCGACCAGGTTATCTCTTATCTCTTACTCTCACCTCTTTCATTTTTGTTGCTGTGAGCCGTGTCCGATAGAGAATAGACGAATCCGACACAGATCCCACACCCGCACCCGTGTCGTGTCGTGTCGACACGGGCATTTCGCGCCAAAGTGGCGAGTCCATGTAACACAGGTCATCTCACCCTTTTATACTTACTTTCATAACCTTGTGCAATAATTATAGATTTACTTATAATTCATGAACAATCTTTTCATTTTAATTTATTTGATCTAGATAAAGATGAATCCAGGAAAACGACATTGATCTTTTCATTTTAAAGTGTTTAGTGCTGGAGAAAAATCTGTTTAGTTTGAAGTATTTTATCTCAAAATCCTAGTACTGCTATTTGCTTTGTGTTTTGTTGTATTTTGAGGCGGTCTCGGGCTTGAGAGTGAATTTGAGTAAGTTTGAGTTAATCCCAATAGGGGAGGTTGACAGAGTCACCATGTTAGCAACTATTTTGGGGTGCAAAGTGTCAGCTTTGCCAATATCTTATTTAGGCTTGCCGTTGGGTGCTACCTTCAAGACGCTAGGGGTGTGGAATGGCATGGTGGAGCGAGTGCAGTGGCGGCTGACAGGTTGGAAAAAGCACTATTTGTCAAAAGGGGGGCGTTTAACTTTGATTAACAGTGTGCTGAGTAGTATTCCGACTTCATGTCGGTACAGGTAATCCCGGTTTTGGTGGCTCGACGTTTGGAGAAGCTACAGGGAGATTTTTTGTGGGGGAGTGGAGAGGAAGTTTTCCGTTATCATTTGGTGGGATGGGATCGGATTTGTTGTCCAAAGGAGGCGGGTGGTTTGGGGGTTTGGAGTTTGGTCACTTTTAATCGAGCCTTATTGCGTAAATGGTTTTGGCAGTTTGCGTGGGAGTGAGACTGGCTTTGGCGGAGGGTGATTGCTGCAAAGTTTGGAGTGGATAGCAGGGATTGGAGGACGGATAATGTTACAGGAATTCATGGGCGGGGATTGTGGAAAGGGATTTGGTTTGGGAGGGATGAGTTTTGGGATCAGGTGCATTTTCGAGTGGGAAATGGGGAGAGGGTTCGGTTTTGAAGGGATAAATGGTGTGGGGAGGTGTTGTTGGAGGATCGATTCTCTTTGATTTTTGGCATTGCGGCGGAGCCAGAGGTGACTGTGGCGAACTATTTGGGCAATGTAGAGGTGGTGGTTTGGGACGTCCACCTGTGGCGGGCAGTTCAGGGTTGGGAGGCTACTCAATTGGAGGAGATGCTGGGGTTGTTATATGGTTTGGGGCTCGTTGGGCAAGGGGAGGATGGGGTTGTGTGGGCAGTGTTGGGTACAAAAGGACTCTTTACTGCGTCATCCTTTTATCGGAGTTTGGTGGGGGAGGCGACTACGTTGTTCCCTTGGCGAAGCATTTAGGTTCCGGGTGTTCCATCTGAGGTAGTGTTCTTTTTGTGGACAGCTGCTTTGGGCCGGAATCTCACTATTGACAATTTGGTTCGTCGAGGTCATGTCTTAGTGAATCGCTGTTGTATGTGTTGTGCGGATGCAGAGTCGGTGGATCATTTATTTCTTCATTGTGATGTTGCATCACGACTATGGGGATTGGTATGGTCTTTGTTTGGGGATGTTGGGGTGCAGCCCAAGGGGGTGTTGGAGATGTTATGGGGTTGGCGAGGTGCTCGTGTTGGTCGTCAACGTCGGTGGATTTGGTCCGTCACGCCTTTTTGTTTGATGTAGCTGGTTTGGTTGGAGAGGAATCGACGGACGTTTCTCGAGATTACTCATTCGGTGTCTTGGCTTGAGAATTGATTGTTGCTTACTTTATGCACTTGGTTGGAGTCACGGGCCGACCTGGATATATTTGTTTTCATAGATTTTTTGGATAAAGTTATTGGTTAGGAGTCCTAGGTTTATTGTATTCTTTGCATCTTTTTGATGCTTTTCTAATAAATTTAATTACTTATCAAAAAAAAAAAAAAAGGTCACTGAGTCCTTATGACAAGCTACTATTGGTGGTATAGTTTCAAATCTCAATCATGGTGCTTGTGAGCCTAGAAAAGCCCTACAAAGCCACCTGTTTTACAAAAGTAACAAAACACCCATACTTTCATGCCTGGATCAATACAGTGAACTGTTAAGGAAGTTATCTTATCAGATATTACTAGACATATATTTGCTAATGTAATGTACCTGTATATTTGCATTCCTATAAACAATTATGACTGAAACTATTAAGTAGACTGAAACTATTAAGTAGTGGGTAAAAAATTATTGATGCTTCAGTGTGGAACCAAGTTGGTTCATTAAACATTATTGAACACTAGATTGTTAAGTTACAATTTTTGGTCATTAGGAGGTTAATTTTTGTGTATTTTGTCTTTTTTTTTTTGGTGAGTATTAGAGGGTTGTAATTGTGTGTGTTGCCTAATGCTTATGATTTGCTACATTTTCCTTCTGAATCTTAGGAAGACTTTCCCCGCACCCCTTCTCCTGTGTACAATCAGTCTCGTTCCTCAAGCCATGTTACAACAGAGGAGCCCGTTGATCATGATGTTCAAGCCATTTCATTGGATAATCTTTCTCTGAACGTTTCAAAGTTCTCAGACTCAAAATCAGGCTCTGTCAATGTTTATGCGGATGTGAATACTGAAGCTGCAAATGATCATGGGTTAACATCCAATGATAAACCGTCAATTACCTCTTTGCCAAAAAAATCATATCCTGCCACAATTGAGGGTTCACCACCCCATCAAAGTGTTGAACTAATCAATAAGGATGCTGGTTCTGGGGAGAAGGTGTGTGTTAGTGGTCCCACCAGGTCAGATACTTTTTCTCTACAAGAACAGAAATGTCATGGGAATAATATGCAACAGCAGCCTTTTTCCCGACGAGGTGCAAGTTATCAAGTTCATGGAGCTCAAGGCCAAGTGATTTCTCAAGGAGTGAACCTCTCACACAGTGGCATGGAAAAAGTTTCTCATGGCCACCCAAAGTTTTCCTCAGCTGAGGTACAACCAGTTCTGCAACCTCCTGGACTCACACCTCCTTTATATGCAACGGCAGCAGCCTATATGTCTTCAGGGAATCCATTTTATCCTGGTTTACATCCATCTGGCTTATACCCTCCTCAATACAGTGTGGGCGGTTATGTTATGAGCTCTGCATTTCTTCCCCCATTTATAGCCGGATATCCATCTGATACTGGTATACCTATGCAATATGATGCTGCATCTGGTCAAAGCTTCAATAGTCGAACTCCTGGTGTTTCAACAGGGGAAGGCATTCCACATACAGGTGATTTACAACATATAAACAAGTTCTATGGACAGCATGGGTTGTTGCTGCAACCTCCTTTCCTGGACCCCCTTCAAATGCAATACTTCCAGCACCCTGCTGAGGATGCATATGGTGCTTCAGGTCAATATGGTTGGTTGGCGTCAATGGGTGTACCTGGGGACCAAGTTGGTTCTTTTGCTTCACAAAAGGAAGCAACTGTTGCTGCTTATAGGGGTGATCAGACATTCCATCCTTCAGCAACTGGAAGTCTGAACATTCTTAGTCCAAGAAAAGGAGGAATCACAGCTAGTAGTTACTATGGAAGTCCACCAAGCATGGGTGTCATGACACAATTTCCAGTTTCACCTCTAGGCAGTCCATTGCTGCCAGCATCTCCTGTGGCAGGAGCAAATCATCCAGGAAACAGAAATGAATTGAGATTTTCTCAAGGTTCTAGTAGAAATGTGGGAGTATACTCTGGATGGCAAGGACAAAGAGGAGGTGACTCCTTTAATGACACTAAAAAACATTCTTTTCTGGAAGAGCTAAAATCCAGCAGTGGTCGTAAAATTGACCTCCCTGATATTGCTGGGCGTATTGTTGAACTCAGGTGATGTTTTATACCTAGGTTGTTTGCCATTTCATCTTTATAATGTAATTGCAATATTATCTTCAATATGGAAAATAATTTCTTTTGTATCTTTACCTCAGTGTTGATCAACATGGAAGTCGGTTTATTCAGCAGAAGTTGGAAAACTGTGGGGTTGAAGAGAAGGCATCTGTTTTCAAAGAAGTTCTTCCTCATGCTTCAAAGTTAATGACAGATGTTTTTGGGAACTATGTCATTCAAAAGGTATGCTTTCAAAGTTATGTTCATACGTGTGTATCTATCAAACATAATTTGATATGGTTAGCTCCTTTTCTCTACCCCCAAACCACTCTTAAATGCTGACAGTTTTTTGAGCATGGAACTTGCGAACAAAGGAAGGAACTTGCAGATCAACTTTCAGGACAGATGTTAACTTTAAGTTTGCAGATGTATGGATGTCGTGTAATTCAGAAGGTAAGTGAATTTTTATGACCTCGCAATTTCAAGAGGCTTGTTGACACAAGGTTTTGTACTTAAAAGGTTAATACTTAGATATGTAAGAAGTGTGAATACATTTGTTAATAGTTGCTATGGTTTTAAATTTATTTTCTTGAATATGACTGCTTGCCTCTTAGTTTGTCGATGTAAATTGCTCTTCTTGTTGTCTTACAAATGAGGATGGGCTTCTATCTATGTTTTGGTTCCAAATATTTCCTTTTCTCTAGGAGCGTATAATGAATGCAAAAATAAAAATCAGCTGCTTCTGTTTGTAATACAAAAACAGTAGTTATTTACACATGATATCCTCAGCTAGATTGTGACATATATTTGTGCCACATTTTTGAGTTATTAGACGGCACACTTAAAAATCATTTTATGGTTTTGATGTTGGTTGGTCTCGCTGAATATTTGCTAATGGATAGGATTTCTATTCTCTTTCAAATTAATACCACTCGAAAGTGTGGTATAATAGTTTCACAGAATGTACAGGTTTTTTATGCTTTTGTATTAATGTTTCTTTGGAAATTTGACTGTGTTTGTGAATTGGGTGCTAGTTCTATATAGTCCTCATTTATTCTTATCTCTTAAATGTTTAATTGTAACTCCTTTAATATTTGATCCTTTTCTGGATTCTCATTCTAGGCCCTCGAGGTTATTGAACCTGACCAGAAAACACAGCTTGTGCATGAGCTTGATGGCCATGTCATGAGATGTGTGAGAGATCAAAATGGAAATCATGTCATACAAAAGTGCATTGAATGCATTCCGACGGAGAAAATTGGGTTTATTATTTCTGCCTTCCGGGGCCAAGTTGCTAATCTTTCCACTCATCCCTATGGTTGCCGTGTTATTCAGGTGATATTTTACTGTTTCTTTGGTGAGAAGGCACCTTTCATGACTTGTTTGTAATGTTATATTGAACTCTCCCCTTTTTCTTGGTATATTATAGAGAGTTTTGGAGCATTGTTCAGATGATTTGCAAAGTCAATGCATAGTTGATGAAATCCTGGACTCTGCTTATGTTCTTGCTCAAGAACAATATGGAAATTATGTTACCCAGGTTGGTCTTTTTTGATTATCTTTTTTTCTTTTTTCCTCCTGATGGTATCATATCATTACTTTCACTGCAATGACAAATTCGAATTATAGTTTTTGGAACATTATGCTTTTGCTTCAGATTTGGTTGTTAATACTTGTTGACAATATCTGATACCATTTAACTTGAATAGCCTAACAAAAAGATATTAATTTCACAATTTATATAATCTTTTTTTATTCACATGTTTTATTGAGACTATTTGTTTGGTCTTTTTTATGTGAAAATGATGCAAAAAATATATTGAAAAAAAAACTAATTCCACAAATTTAATCGTTTTAGTTTGTGCACTCCAGGTCAGATTTGGTGTTTCAAGTCTGGCATCACCGTTTAAGGCTTGTATTAACATTTTAATATTTGATATCCAGCTAACTAGTCGCCATTCCATAACTTAAATTTCCTCCTGGTACTTTGATTTTCTGTTATGACTCTCATTTGTTTTTCCTTTTTCAGCCAGCAGCTATTCTGTTAGTGATTCCTTGAAAAAAGGTCCCTAGGCCTTAAAAGTACTCAACATTTTCTCATTTAACATTCCAAGGAGCACCAAGATGATGCTTTTAATACCAGAATACTAAAAGTCTATGTCGAGTTCGTAATGTTGAAATCAATGTTTTAAAAACCGGACCGGTGAATGAACCGGAAAAATGATCGGGTGGACGGGTCACCGGTTCAACCGTCGGGTTGAACCGGAATCGAACCGTGACGCCATAAATATATTAAAATTATATTTAAATAAAAATATAAGTAATAAAATTATAAATTAAAAATTTTAATAATCTTAAATATTTCTCTTAATACTTTTTTTATTAAAAAATATAAAAATATATTTAAAAATATTATTAATTTTCATTTTGGAAGAAGAAATTAAATATTTAATATTCCTTCCATATGATTTTAATTCAAACACTTTGATTGAAAGAAGAGCAAAATTTTTGGAGGGATATCAAATTTTAAGTTTCCCTCCAATGAATTTGATTGAATCCCACGTAGATTTCTTGAGTTTTTTGGAAGAATTTTTTTCTTATAAATAGATGGAAGCTTTCACAATAATTTCAAGCTCTCAATGGGATTCCTCACAAGAGGAGACCCTTAAAAGAGAGTTTCCAATTAAATTTTTATTATATATATAATATATAATATATATATATATATATATATAAAATAAGAAAGAAAGAAAATAAAAAAACAGGAAAAAAAAAAAGGGGGCCGGACCGGTTTGATCAACCCGTGACCGGGTCGACCGGTTTGACCGGTGGGTTCACCGGTTTTCAAAAAATAGGCCGGTTTTTTCAAATGGCCGGTTTAAGAGGGTCGACCGGACCGGAACCCCATCCGGTCACCGGTTGAACCGGCCGGTCCGGTCCGGTTTTTAAAACCATGGTTGAAATCATGTCTACCTTATGTCCTTCATTAGTAGTGCCATATATTTTGCTATTCCATCAAAGATGCAAATCCTTGTGTCTTGCAATGATGCTTCACTCTGGAATTGCAATTTTCTGCCACTGCATAGAAGCTTGTGGTTCTTTTGTTGTAGAACTATTGTGATGGAACTTAAAACTATGTTGATAGTTGAGATGATTTCATGCTATCAAGAAATTCAAATATTATAGTGTACGAATAGCTTGTAATATAAGAAGAGAAGCAAAATACATTCCAATTCTGGAATTTGAAGCAACTGCCTTTGTCTTTGTCCAGTGTATTAGAACAAGCCCTGTGAATACACTGGCTTTGTGTGCATGAAATTTGTAGCCGTACAGATCCGAGTCCTAGGATCAGTACGACAAACAGTTAATTTGATAAAAATGCTGCGATTATATCAAGAGATAAGATTCTTCCATATTTAATCACTGCAATGCTGGCTAAGAAGCATGGATACGGACGCGTGACACGATACAGATACGACACGGACACACCGACGCGTTAATTTTCAAATAATGCAGGACATGACACGTGGAGAACACGCACGAAATATATAATTTTATATATTTATTAATATTATATATATAAATATATCATTCAAAGATAATAAAAAATGCAATATGACACTAATTCCTATAAATTTATATGGGTTTTGTTTTATTATTGTATCTTAAGTTGTTTTGTTCAAACTTATAATTAGTTTTACATATGTCTAATCGATAGGCACCTGTGTGTGTTTAAGTGATTGACACGTGTGTCCTCCAAATGTCCAAAGAGTGTCTAGGTCTTTAAAAAAATTTAAAAATAGGACACGTTTTGAAAAGTGTTGGACACGTGTCCTAAGAGTGTCCAAAGAGTGTCGGTGTCCGAGACGGACATGACACGGATACGTTACCTTCTTAGAAGTATCCGTGCTTCTTAGAATGCCGGTAAGGATTTTGGAAATTTTATTTGAATTTTATAATTAATTGAATTGTTTGCTATGTATTTTATGTTCTTGTCTAACTAGTTTTTTAGATATGCAAATATGCATGCATGGTTGTTTGAATGCACAATAGATTAAATCCCTGTGTACATAGGGATTTCTTCTTTCTGTATGAACTTCAGATGGTTACCCACTTTGGATTTCTCTTCTTTCTTCTTTGTTTTTATGCTTTCTTTTTCCTCATGTTTCCCAAATTACATGTTTAATTATTATACTGAATTGAATGAAATGCTTGCAGCATGTTTTGGAAAGGGGAAAGGCTCATGAAAGAAGCCAAATCATCAGCAAGTTGACTGGAAAAATTGTACAAATGAGTCAACATAAATATGCATCGAATGTTATTGAGAAGTGTTTGGAGCATTGTGATGCAGCTGAACGGGAACTCTTGATTGAGGAGATTCTTGGGCAGTCTGAAAACGATAATTTATTGGTAAGTAGAACTGAAAGTTTTAGAATACTTGTGGTGTTGATTAGTTATGAGATACTCAGCAAATAAGTTATTTTGTTTGTAAAAATTACCCAAGTCTTTTAAGTGCACACCTGTCAGGCTGAACCAATCTGGGATTGGTCCATATTTCATGTTAATCAATAGGCTCAGATACAGACACCAGCCCTTGCTATATTTAGTTAAGGTGCTACCTGTTTTTTGTGTTGAGCTTATGCCCTCTTCTTTCAAAGAAGTGAGATTTGAAAATATTCTTATATTATGATTTAAACTTTTCCTTTTGTAGTACTAGTACCCAGGAGATTCCTGTAAATTGGAACTTTTGGGGGGAACCTGGGAGGGTACATAATTGGTAGAAACTTAATATCTGGCATTGTTTATACAAAGTGACTACCTTCACGTTCCAACTCGCATCCTTACACTTTCCAGGCCAAACATTTGCAATTATACCAATTAATATTGGGAATTGTGATTGTGCTGAATAGGAACAATAGACGATGTTTCTTTAGATATTCTACTAGGAATGTTGAGATTTTGCACGTATCAACTAAGAATCTTTTGAAATATCTTGGGAATGGTGCCCTATATAAGAATCTTTTGATATATTTAACAACTAAACACTTACATAGCCTTTTAATTCTTGGGTCAAGGGGGCAAGTGTTGACTAGGTTGGGTCAAGCTGTTTCAGGTTGGCTTAAGACCTAGAATTACAGGCACTATATGATGCAGTTTTTCAATTGCTTGGCCTGTGGCAGACGAGTATTAATATTCTTGTATTTTGATATTGTGAACAATCATAAAGTCTATATGTAATTCTTCATAGTTCAAATGCTTTCAAGGAATATATGCCATTTGAATACTGTTGAGTTGATTTTGAAGCTTGTATCGATTGAGCTTCTATCTGTTGTATGACTTCCTTATTGGTTTATTCTAGACAATGATGAAAGACCAGTTTGCAAATTATGTGGTCCAAAAGATCCTCGACACAAGCAATGATACACAACGTGAACTTTTGCTAAATCGAATCAGGATACATCTTCATGCTTTGAAGAAATACACTTATGGAAAACACATAGTTGCTCGCTTTGAACAATTATCCGGTGAAGGTGTGTGGATTTTATATTTCGTAATTCCCTATCTAGTGTGCACATGATGCAATAGAGATAGTCATTTATGCAGTTTTCTTTTCTATAAATATTTCGTAATTCCCCTCTACTATTGTGGTCACTTCTTTTACTGAACTGTTGATAAATATTCTTTTACTTCTGAATTTGCTACCGTAGGTACTTATAATTTCTCTTTGAAGAAAAAAGAATAAAGGCTGGGGGAAAAAAAAAAAGGAAGTAAACTGCTCATTTTTGTTCCTAAACTTCATTTTCTTCTTTAGATTTAAATTTGCTTTGGAAGCAAAAAGAACAGAAGCTAGAAAAGCAAAAAGAAATAGATGAACTGCTGATTTTGCATTTTAGAAGTATTTTCATGGTGCATAATCTTAATGATGCCAAAAGTAGGTCCTCAGTGTTTTCTACGCAGGCTTTCTTACTCCTATGTGATGCAGACATAACTTATGACTCAGAAGAATAATAACTATGCATATAAGCCAGAGAAATCTCCTTTCGTTATTCCTATTTTTCTAAGACCCACTCAATGGGGCTCAAACTCTACTGCCTCAGCCACCTCAATTGCCTTTCATATAAATTCATGTGGTATGGAATATGTTCAAGAACTTCTAAATCAAATAAACAATTTATTAACCCTGTGTTTGGACTAATGGGGATTTTTATTGTGATTTATGTGGCCTTTAGAGTTGCATATCATTTATAAAAAAATGAGCCATTGATGTGAATGGCCGCCATCTTCAAAACTTGATGTTGCATCATTGCTTGAGAACCAAACCAATCTGCTCGGACTTATCTATTTTTGGTGATGGCACAAATTACTATTACTAATACAACCCCATTTTGTATGGAGGATTTCTGCATTTAACTTGAAATACAGTTGTGCTAAGTTTCTTACGACAGGATATGAAGATATGGACTTAACATGAATTGTGTGCATGTAACTGTTTTTATAATCGGGCATTGGCATGCCTTGACCATTACCATGGTATACTGTCCATTTTTCCCTAACCAAAATCACAGCTACTTAATGATTATGATAGCCTTATTCCCCTATCCTATTTGTTTTTCATGATCCCATCATAATACCGACAATAATTGGAAATTATTCATCAATCTTTGTTGTGCAGAAAGTGAAGCTTTGGAGGCAGAAGCTGCTTAGAATGGGACAGTGGCCTGCTGTTTGTTGTTCCTTTGGTGATGGGTAAACCTGATGCAGCATAAAGTTAGAACAGCGGATGTAGGCAGCAGCCCATACCATTCTTTTATAGAGTCGGTTGGCAGTTTGATATTCCAAAAATTGGTAAAATGGTGTGTAATGTATAATAAATTTAACTGTATTTATGAATGTGTGTATAGGAATAATTAATGGTTGGCTGTTTGTAAGGATTCAAAATGTTGCTCGCGAAATTATTAGTTGAAAAAGGATTTGATTGGTTTTTAGTTTGTCGCTTTTAATTCAAATACATGTTTCAAGTAAATTGAAAGGGAGACAGAATTATGAGATGTTTATATATGTATATACACACACATATGCATATCTCAAGCTGAGTGTTCCATCTTTCTTGGGTTGTTAATGACCCTGAGCAAAGCCCATCATACCTCATTGCTGGAAGTTTCAGCTTTATTCATTTTAAATTTGTTATTACTATTATTTTTGAATAATATAGAGGCTTGTTGCACCATTTTATATATTTGTATAATATTATTGTTATTGAATTATTCTTTCCTACTCTGCAAAAGATAGAGAGTTTACCGTTTGTCATCATCATATGCCCTTCTCTCACCATTAGTCTGATGATAATGTTGTATAAACTATATAAATTATTTTTAAGGATTATTATACGCCATTATTAAGATTATTTGGAAATGCTTGGGGGAGGGAAGGTTGATCCAGTGTGAGCAGATCGATAATTAGAATGATTGATTAAAGGTAACTGTGATGGGTGTAATTAATAAATTAAAATTGGGATTGGCATTAAAGTTTTAAAAAAAAGGAATGAGATTATATTGAGATGGAGATGTGACACCAATTTAAAGTTTGATTCGAGTAAACATTAATTAAAAAAGAAACAAGAAAAAAGAAAAAAAAAAGAGCTTGAGAATTTATATTAGCGACTTAGCCTTAATGAGTTTGAAATATAAAAGAGTAATGTTAGACATCTTAAAATTTTTATCAAATATCTCATATGGGTTGAGATTTACATTGTGCGGATTTTACACCCATGTGAGACATTTGGTAGAATTTTTTGAACATTTTTGAATACAAAATAAAAATAAAATAGTATACATCTTCAATGATACGGAGTCTCTTATTATTATTATTATTTCAGTGAAGTTAAAGAAACTGCTTAAATGTGTAAATGTGATATGTCTGTATATAAAATGGGAGCATAGCAACAAATAAACTCGAATTAGATAATGTTCAAATTTAACAATTAGTAATTGGGTATAAATTAGAAGTTTTTTTTTTGGTCCCTATCTAAATTTGTGGTAGTGAGGATGAAATAAAGCAAGTTTTGCAAATTTAATATAATTGCTTAAGATTTGAGTCATGCTCATGACATCCTTTTAATAAGAAATACAAAACGTAAAAAAAAATATTTATATTTTCAATACACTTCATATTTTTTAAAACACTTATTTATATTTTTATACACTTTTTTTAATACTAACAACAATTTTAAAGGTTATTTTTAGTTTTTCTTTTGAAAAAAAAAATTCACACTATTTACATTAATCTCAGTTTTTTTAAACGTACTAAAAAAAAGATTAAAACTATATTAAAATTTTTAAGAAAGATGAATGTAATAAGAAATTTGTATTTTTGTACGTCAAATTTTGAAGGACACCACACCACCAATTGGTTTTTTTATTTATGATTATGAAAATAGTGCAGCTATTAATATTCCATTAATTATTTTGAATCTTTCATTTCTTAGATTCTACTTACAAATTCTAAAACCCTTAAAATTTATTTTTTCCTTTCAAATAATACCAAAATTATATTTGTGAAAATTGTTTACCTATTTAATTGAATGCACACCCCCACACTCCAAAAAGTCTCTCTCCCCAAAGCTCTAAGAAAACTTACGAAAGTGATTATTACTTCATCTCTATATACTTGTTCATGACATAAGAAAATAAATGTAAAGTTTTTTGTTGTTGATTTAAAATTTTTCTTTTTTGGGTTCTGCGATCTCCATGACTTTCGGTTATTTGTTCCTGAAGAAATAAGAAATGTTCAATTACTTGTCCTGAACAAATGAAAAATGTTCGGGCCTGTGTTTCCAAATTTAGGTCATATGTTCGGGAGTTCAGTCTCAAAAAAATGACGAACAATTTTTATGATTTTTGTCATTTTGTCTAAAAAAACTTATTCTTATAAGGTCAATCTCTTCTGAGCTTAGAACACTATCAAAGTTATGAATCTCCTCTGAATTTTAATTGTTGTACTCATCTCATTTCATGAAAAAATTTTCATTCATTGTCATTGCTGAAGAAGTGTAAGTAATCAAATAGTTATCACCATTATTGTTGAAATGTTGCTTCCGAAGAATTTTCAAGGTTTTGAGAGTTAGTAGGGTTTGGAGGTAGGATTTGGAAAAGATGGATGAGTGATGATGGAGGTAGGTGTTCTCATAAACCTTAACTCATGATGTGATGGTGTGTGTGGACTTAATTATAAGATTAGATGTGCCAAAATTATTTATGTCTTTTTTAATAATTTTATTTAAAAACATTATTATAATAAAAAATTAAAAAATTAAAAATTAAAAATAATTAATGATATGTTAATTGCAGTAATCTTGTGAAAAACGCCACCAATTGATTGATAGAGGCATTATTGCTAAAAAAAAAATATGGAATGTTGGGCGGAAGATTGAAGAGGTTGACCAATCAGAATTAATAAGAATTGGAATATAGAATCGGAATTGGGGAAACCGAACCACAACTGCGTTGCGTTGCACAGAGAGAGAGGGAGAGAGAGAGAATGACGAAGGAGGCGGAGTGCAAGAGCAGCAGTAGCAGCGACGGAGGAGGAGGAGGAGGAGGAGGAGGAGGAGGAGGAGGAGGGAAGGCGATGATAGGGATGATATGCGGGAGTCTGGTGTACTACCACTGCGCATACAAGAATTCAAGCATACTCACCCTCCTCTCTGACGTCTTTCTTGTCCTCCTCTCCTCTCTCGCCATTCTCGGCCTCCTCTTCCGCCACCTCAACATCTCGTATGTCTTTCTTTATTTACTCTTTACTCATCTCTCTCTCTCGCTCTCTCTCTCTCTCTCTCTCTCTCTCACACACACACACACACACACACACACACACACATGTTTATACATACATACATCTATGCATTCGTTCATGTTTGACTTCCAATTTTTCCAAATTCCCTCACTTTATCAAAATTTTGAAATACCCCCATTATCTATGCTGATGCCCTAGGTTTTGCAACTTCTCTTAATTCCCCCAAACCTAACACACACACACACACACACACACACGTTAATCTGTTACCGAACAATTGTTTTAGAAATTGTAATAAACTAACTAGCACAACTATTTTAATAGTCTCTGCATACAAAGTGTTCATTCACATTGAATTGAAGCTTAATAAAAATATTCATTGCCCTTTTTAAGCTGCTTTTTCTTCCCTTTGATTCCTATTCTGTAATAATTCTTCCTATTACCAAATTCAATTTCCAATAATATATACAGAATCATATGCTGCACACACATATCTGCATATCAATGAAGTAATCATGGTGGTAGGTAACATTTCTAATTTCAAATTCCCTTGTTTTTTTCCCCCCTTCTTCTTATAATAGAGTGCCCGTCGATCCCCTTGAGTGGCAAATCTCTCAGGACACTGCCAACAGCATATTTGCTTGTTTGGCTAATACTGTAGGCGCTGCTGAGTCTGTTTTGAGGGTTGCCGCAACTGGCCATGATAAGAGGTTGTTTCTCAAGGTATTTTTTTGGGTTTACAAATTCAGGGTTACTTTTGCAGTTTTACAAATATTTGAAGAATGTTCAGTTTCGGTCATCTGTGTATGACCACTAATGATATATTTAAATCCCTTGTTTATGTTGGTAATCATTGCTTCGTCTTTAATCTTCTTCCAAATAACATGGATGAAAGTTTGATGGACTATTGGATCAAGTGAGTCCATTCAACATGTCTAGTTACTATATATTTATATATCCCTTTTTAGTATGTATGTTTTTGCTTAATGAGTATCAGAAACGTAATTAATCAAATGTTATTTACTAAAATTGACCACACAGAGCTTATGTTTATATATAGCTCAATTTACATGACTATAGATAAGTACAGAAAGGTGATAACCACTACCAAGATCATAACAAAATGTAGCAAATATAAAATACAACTTTATCAGATTATATTTTCAATAGCCCCTGTCAGGCTGATGGTCTTTGGGGAAGGACATTAAGCTTGTGTCGAAGAAAACGAAACTGAGAAGATGGAAGACCCTTTGTGAAAATATCAGCAACTTGATCCTTGGTACTTAGAAACTGAACAGTGAGATCGCCATGAGCTACTTTATCTTGAACAAAATGGAAATCTATTTCGACATGTTTGGTGCGAGCATGGAAGACGGGATTTGCGGTCATGTAAGTGGCAGCAATATCATCACACCAAAGAAGTGGTGGAGAGGGAAGATAGATACCCAATTCAAACAGCAATGATTGAACCCAAGTGAGCTCCGCAGCAGTGTCCGCAAGTGCTTTATATTCAGATTTTGTGGAGGACCGAGCAACCGTCTTTTGCTTGGGAGCAGACCAAGAAACCAAATTGGAGCCAAGATAAATAGCAAACCCACCAGTGGACTTCCTATCATCCAAACAGCCTGCCCAATCAAAATCAGAAAAAGACTGCAAGGTGGAGACAACGGACTTGGAGATGGCAAGACCAAGATCGACGGTACCCTGCAAAGAGCGGAGAATATGCTTAACCGTAGACCAATGTTCCTCTGTGGGAGCATGCATAAATTGGCAAACTTTGTTGACTGCAAAAGAGAGGTCTGGACGGGTAAGACAAAGGTACCGAAGCTTACCAACAATATGACGATAGGAACTACGGTCAGAGAGTAGGTTGCCATTGGTTTTGGAAAGTTGGACAGAGGAAGAAATGGGAGTGTGAACACTCTTGCAATTAAGCATATTGGATTGAGTTAGCAAACAACTGAACCCCATCATGTGTATAATAAAACAGAGAGGAATCAGCTTGTGAACCTTGAAAACCAAATTGAGTAAGGTGAGTTGTAAGACGATGAAACCATGCCCGAGGAGCCTGTTTGAGACTATAGAGACTACGATGCAATTTACAGACATAGGATGGATGGTCAGGATCAACAAAACCCATTGGTTGAGACATGTAAACTTCCTCATGAAGGACACCATGGAGAAAAGCATTATTAACGTCAAGTTGACGAATAGACCACCCATGAGAGACAGCCAAGGAAAGAATAATCCGAATGGTGGTGGGTTTGACAACAGGACTGAAAGTCTCCAAATAATCCACACCATATTGTTGGTTAATCCCTTGACAACTAAGCGAGCTTTGTATCGCTCAAGAGTACCGTCAGCTTTGCGTTTAATTCGATATACCCACTTGCAACCAACAAGATTCATGGCAGGAGAACAAGGAACAAAAGACCAAGTCCCATTGCGAATTAAGGCATTGATTTCCTTAGTCATTGTAGCCCGCCACTGTGGAAATTTATTGGCTTCAGTGAAACATGTCGGTTCAATATCAGAGAAATTAGGGAAGGAAGGTGAGTGAGCGAAACCAAAGCATGAGGAGTAGATGACTGTTTGGTGTGATTACGAAGAACCATGGGACGAGTGCGACGAGGTGGGGACGATGGAGGGGGGGACCCATGAAGGTCAACAAGAAGCTTAAGACCACTCGAATCAGGCACCGAGGATTGGGCAACATTAGGAGAAGGGCTGGACAAAGAAGGAGGAAGATGAGGCAAAGGTGGGGAAGGAATTGGAAGGGAGGGCCGAGACATATGTGAGGTAGGACGAGGAGAAGGTGGTGGAGATGTACGAATAGAGGGAGGAGGCAGTACATGAAAATCGGGAATAGATTGAAAACTAGGAACATGGGAGGAAATAGTTGAAGGAGTGCAAACCCAGGGAGAGAAGATAGAAGTCGGTGGAGATGGCAGAGGACCTAGAACAGAGGGTCCAGAGAAAGGAAAACTAAACTCATCAAATCGAACATGACGGGCAATATAAATTCGGCCAGTTTTGGGGTCGAGACAACGATAACCCAAATGAGAGGGACTGTACCCAAGAAAAACACAAGGAAGAAAGCGGAAATCCATTTTATGTTGGTTATATGGTCGAAGATAAGGAAAACGTAAACACCCAAAAACTTTGAGAAAGGTGTAATGGGAAGAGGAATGATAGAGGGTAAAAAAAAGGGATTGGCCATTGAGCACCTTGGTAGGAAGTTGATTAATTAAGTAGACAGCCGTCTCAAATACGTAGTTTCAATATTTGGACGGGACACAACTATGAGCTAATAAGGAAAGACCAGTTTCAACGATGTGACGATGACGGCGTTCAACTGGACCATTTTGTTCATGGGTGTGTGGACACGGCAATCGATGAATAATACCAAGTTGCTCAAAATATTTATGAATTTTGCGATGCTCAACCATAGCTTGAAATTTTGGAAAAATTGTGAAAACATCAGATTTGTGTACCATAGGATAATACCAAATAAATTTAGAAAAATCATCCACAAAAATGACATAATAACGAAAACTGTCATTGGAAAGAAGGGGAGATGGCCCCCATACAGCAGTAAACACCAACTCTAAAGGTGCAGAGCTTATTGAATGACTAAGGCCTAAACTAAGCCTAGAAGACTTGCCAAGTTGACAAGCCGTACAAAGAAAGAGAAAGGAAGAACTAGAACATGGCAATTGATTGACCCGAAGAACTTGACGGAGAGCTTGACGATGTGGATGACCGAGACGACGATGCCAACATTCAAGAGAAACACGTTCAACATTGAAAATGGATGGTCTGGGAAGAATGGTGGATGAAGGCTGAAAGTGGTAAAGACCATCTTTATTCTGTCCGCACCGAAGAATTTTCTTGGTGACCCGGTCCTTGACAAAAAAAGAAGAAGAGTGAAATTCGAAAAAGATAGAATTATCTTTGCAAAATTGATGAACAGAGAGAAGAGATTTAGAAAGAGTGGGAACATGGAAAACATTAGATAAATGAAAAGAAGAAGATGGAAAACTAAGAGTGGAAGTACCAATATTAGAGATACACAAGCCCTTACCATTACCGACACGAAGAGTGTCAGAGCCACGATACTTTTCATGAGGGCCGAGTTGAGAGAGATCAGGAGTGACATGATGAGAATGGCGCCCGTATCCAGAAACCAATCATAAGAGTGAGGGAGAGCATGGGGTGAAAAGGAGTCCATGTGTGCCAAAGGAGGTTGGGCATGGTTGAAACGATGGTAGCAAGTAGTAGCTACATGATTAGCGCCATTGCAAATTTGACAGCGAGGGCGATGATCACCATGGAAAGAATGGTTGTCATAAGAGAAGGGACGATTGTCACCAGGATTGCGACCGCCACGATTGAGGCCACCACAGCCACAGCGATCATAAAGAGAACCGCAGCTGCCACGGGTGCGAGAATGAGAGGAAGAACCATGTTGAACAAGGTGAGCAGCAGGAACAGTGGCAGCAGCAGGTTGAGGAGGAGCAGTCACCGCCTGAATGAGGGAATTGTTGTTAATGAACTCATGGCTAAGAAGAAGACTATGCAGTTCAGCAAAGGGAACTGGGTCTGGTCGAGCAGCAATAGTGGTAACAAGATCTTTGAATTCAGGGCTTAATCCTTTGAGTACGTAGATGTTAAAATCTGCAAGGGCAACAGGACAGCCCGCAGCAGTAAGTTCATCAGAAATAGCCTTTGCACGATGAAGATAAGAGGAAACCGACGCATCCTCTTGGCGCAGCTGTTGGAGAGTCATATGGAGGGAGAGGATACGGGTATTAGAGGGCGAAGCTAACGAAGCTTCGAGGGTGGATCACACAGCATGAGAGGAAGACAAACCCACAACCAGAGGGAGAGTTTCTTCTGATAACGAGGCAATAAGAAGACTCATTAACATTCGATCTTGACGAACCCAGGAATGATGAGCAGGATTTGGTTGAGGAGAGGAGGATCCATCAGTAGATATGGTGCATGGAGGACAAGGAAAAGTGCCATCAACATACCCAAGAAGCTCGTGACCATGCAAAAATGGAGTGAGCTGTGTTTTCCAGTACAAGTAATTGGTGGAGGTGAGCTTTAGGGACAGAAAATGATGGGCACTGGATAAGGGCATAAGAGAGGGTGAGGAACATGAAGCAGAGGATGAGGTGGGGTTAGAAACAGCAGTGGCCATGGTAAGCTCTGATACCATATCAGAAATGTAATTAATCAAATGTTATTTACTAAAATTGACCACACAGAGCTTATGTTTATTCACATATATATAGCATCAATTTACATGACTATAGATAAGTACAGAAAGGTGATAACCACTACCAAGATCATAACAGAATGTAACAAATATAAAATACAACTTTATCAGATTATGGAAGTATATCCAATAATGAGAGAAGAATGGAGATAATGGGTTAACCTTGAATTTCATTCTTATATGCCGGAGTGCATCTTTATCTCCACCAGATCCTTTCCTCCGCCATAAGCCTCTTGTTTTATATCCCTATGAAACTCGGCCTAACGTAGAAGAAATTGAACTTTGAAATTTAGGACATTTTGGAAGTCCTCATATGTGCTAAACTCAGTAAGGTGTGCTAGGCTGCTGGTCAATTTTATGTAGCTTGAAAAATTATCAAACCAAATGACAAAGTTGATGAGAATTCTATCAGCTTTGGAAAAGTTTGGGAACCAAGTACTTTGCACCCAATCTACTTTGTATTTTTGGTAGGCCTCTTTTTTATTCATTCCCATTTGCAACAAATAGGTAGGTTGGCTACTTTTCTTGCCTTTCATCTCATTTTGAACTCTCCTTGGGTGTGTGCAAAATGAGGGTATTAAGCTAACACTCCTCCTCACGTGTGATCTTGTCTCACACGTGGAGAAGCAAACAGACTGAGTGAACAAGATGCACAAAGACAACTAGAGAACAAAAGTGCACAATGATATAGATAATAAGGGTGACTAGACTTGAAGCCAGGATCTCCTAGAACCAGAGCTATGATACTGTGTTGGATCATCACTAGTTCTAAGCTCATGTTGCTAGGAAATGGACCCAACAATGAATTTCAAGCTAACAATTGACTTTTTAAGTGAAGCAAGAAACTGATGTTAAAAGTCTGTGCAGTCACTTGCCAAATTTGTGGGCCCTTGAACAGACTAAGGCCTCGTTTGGGAAGGCTCTGTTTTAGCCAAAAAGCAAAAAAGTTACTAAATTAGCCAATTAGTCAATTAGTCATACCTAAAAGTCAACAATTACGGCTTCTCTCTACTTTTTGCACAGTTTTTCGTGATTAGTCAAAAAGTCATCCCAAACATACAAGTTTTTTTTACCTACCTTTTTAGCCAATTAGCCAAAAAGTTACTAAATTAGCCTGTTCCCAAACGAGGCCTAAGTAAGAAATGACAGTAAATAGTTCTGAATGGGAGAGGCTGAGATGGCTCTGCTATCAAATTATTTTTTTATTGACCTATCATGTAATATTTTTGCAACCCTTGCAGTAAGAAGAGAATATAAAACATCAAACTTAACTAGAAGACTTGATCTTATGTTTGTTCTTCTCTACAGGTGGTTGTCAGCCTCTACTTTCTATCTGTTTTGGGAAGATTGGTCTCAGGTGTTACCATGGCTTATGTTGGTATGTGGACAATTTACATCTTCTCCTTTATTTCCTTTAATTTCAGTTACAGCATCAATGCTTTGTCTAATGCTCCACCAATAGAATCTTGCGTTTGGATAATTTCAACATATCATGTGGTGGATGGATATTAATTTGTTTTTCACCATTTTGATGAGGACTGAGAGAGTCGAAGATTGATATGCTGTCCACTTTTTTGAAAAGAGGATTTATGTTATTCTATAGTTTTCTTTATACATATCATCTCTGTCTTTGTGTGCCACTTGGGAAGGAGTGGGTGGTGCGCCTCAACAACTTGGTGGGGTCAGTTGGCAAGCACTCTGTGCACATCTTCATAGGCTTCCTATAAATATGAAGTATACGAAAGAATTTATTCAACTGTAAAGTGAATTTTAACATCAAAGTCATTCAGAATTTTATTTTATTTTATATTTTTGTGGTGGGGAAATAATGTCTTGAAGAAACAAATCTTGGATATAGCTGCTTTTGTCTTGGGTAAACTTGCTGCTTCTTCCTTGTACAATGATCATATATACCTTCAAGCCCCTCCTTGTTTGCAATCTGTTCTGAATAAGGATAGGAAGTGGCCTCCCTCTTTAAGTTTTGCTTTAAAACTTTTCTTTTGTTTAATATATTAGATTCCTTTCTGTTAAAAATCTCTTTTAGTAGATTTTCATGATCACATATTTTGAATTTTTAATTAGCAGTTGTTCCCTGGTGAGTTTGAATCATAAATTAATAAATCTACCATGTTTTGCATATCTTGTTTTCCCTATCTCTCTTTCTTTGCCATTTATTTTTTATTTCTAAAAATTGCACACATGTAACTTGCCATTGTCTGTTCTTGCTGAAACAGGATTGTGCTTTTTTTGCCTCTACATGCTTGCAGAGAGCTCACAGATGATCAGTGCATGTTTGTCACGCTTTCTTCGAAGGAGAGAGACTACAAATCTAGAGCAGGATAACATGTAATCTACATGCTCGAGTTGGCAGCTTGCACAGATTGTGATTTTTTTTTTGGCTCTTGGCTTTTTACGTAGTTAACTTCCCAATTGTTCCTTTGTAAAATTATACTTTTGTGGCTGGTCTTTTTCCAATCCAATGAATGCAGTGTTTCAGTGAAGTAGAAATTTTTTAAAACAAACTTAAGGTGGCGTTTGGGAAGTTTGTGGTTTGGGTTTTTTTTGATTTTTTTCACTAAAAGACAAACTTTTTGTAAAATAAAAAAAAAAACAAATCTAAACAAAATATCATATCCAATTCCATATTCATTTCATTTTTTCTCTCACAAACATGACATCCAACCACAAAAAAACTCAACTATCTTCCTAAACATTAAAATTTTTTTCTCCAATAAATTTTACAATTAAAAAAATTTACATAAAAATTTACTTCCCAAACATCCCTTTCCAATTGTTTCTTTGTAAAATAATGCTTTTATGCAGTATAATCTCAAATGCAAGTTGAAAATCACGCCACACTGCTCCACAAAGCCTATTTACAAGTTCCGTTGTATCCAAAACATCAAACATTGTTTAATGCTACATATGGCAGGAGCAAGGACTCACTGTGAGTGTAGGGATCTTTATTCTATCATTGGAAATTGAAAGTTGCCTCACGACTTACAAACAAGAACTTCGTAACCCCCAAGCATTTTCCAAGAAGAAAAAGTGACAATATTCATGATGATTTTTTTCTTCTTTTTTGGCTTCTCTTTCTTTGTGGCATTGTTGAAGACTCGCAGTTTTCTTGAAGGCTGGAGCTATTGATGGTGAGTCGTGTAAAATGTCGGGCATTGAAGAGCTGATGTAGATTGATTGTCTATACATTGAGAGCATATATATGTACATATATGGCAAACACATATTTTCACCCTCACTTTTGAGTGTGACATTTGTTTTGGATTTTCAAATTATAATTTCACATCTGCTTTTGAAAACTCCTTTTTAGCCAAGAAAATTTAGCTAACCTGATCGTCTTTCTGAACACACCTTGAACGTCCGGCCGGTTGACCGGAACCGTGTTTGATTTTATTTATATATATTTTTTGGCACTTGTTATACTCATATTTTAAATAAAAAAAACTTTTAGGATTTTTAAAATTTTTTTTATGAGCTTTGAATAGGATTTGAGATTGTGTTTCGTTATGAATTGTAAATTTTTGAATTGAATATCATGTCATATCATTTATTTCAAACTCAATTCAAAATTCTTTTCAAAACTCATAACCAAACAAAATTTTCACATTCAAATCATAATTTCAAAACTCACAAACTCAAAATATAACTCTATTATCAAATCATATTTAGAAAACTCTACCAATCGATATCTATATTTTTCACTAATATTCTCATTGCTATTTCTTATACAAATTAAAAACAATAATGTTGGATTAAAAATCCAAATTTGTATAATTTAGACAGAACATTGCTATATATGTATTGGTTTATTTACTCACACACACACCAAAGACGAGCAAAGAAGTAAAACGCTTCATACTCTAGTGTAGTGATTTATACTACAATACAGCAAAAGGACTTTTCTCAAGTGTGCCTTGCATATGGTATGCAAGGCACTTACACCATTTTATTTTGCATTTACACATTTGTATGTATTGGGTTATATCAAAATATTTGAAAACTTACACATTGGTGACCTGCTAAGCAAGTCACTTTCCAGGTAAATTAATAAAATAATATATTATATGACTAAAGGTGTAAATGGTCACAAAAAATGTATAAGTTTTCACAAAAGGGGTATATTTTCACGAAAGGCGTAAGGAATTTCAGAAAAAGGCGTAACTGATTTCTGAAAAGTTACACATTTTTCTGAAAACTTACGCCTTCTGTGAAATCATTTACACATTTTATGAACACTTACTCCTTTTGTGAGTTGACTTACCAAAGGTGTAAACAAACGAAAACTTATACATTTTGCTTAAGCTTACACATTTTCGTGAAAATACTTACACCATTTTTTGAAAAGTTACTCCTTTTGTGTAAGAATTGTTGGCATAACATTTATAGCTTCTCTTCGAACTTACACCTTTTGTGGAAGCCCAACTTAAAGCTTTTTCGGAAGTCACTTATACCTTTTGTGAAAAAATAAATTCATCAAATTTACATCTTTTGCTTCAGCTTATACCTTTTCGTGGAAGTGCTTATATTTTTTTTGAAAAGTTACTCCTTTTGTGAAATAATTTTTGTCATAAGATTTATACTTTTTCTTCAAACTTACACCTTTTGTGAAAGAGTATATAAGCACAAAAGTATAAATGTTATGCCAAAAATTCTTACACAAAAGGAGTAACTTTTCAAAAATGGTGTAAGTATTTTCAGGAAAAGGTGTAAGTTTAAGCAAAAGGTGCAAAATTCATGAATTTTTTTTTTCTTCACAAAAGGTATAAGTGACTTCCGAAATAGCTTTAAGTTGGGTTTTCACAAAAGGTGTAAGTTCGAAGAAAAAGTATAAATCTTATGCCAACAATTCTTACACAAAAGGAGTAACTTTTCAAAAATGGTGTAAATATTTTCACGAAAAGTATGAAGGAGTAACATTTCAAAGTGTTGATAACCAGAAAAGGAGTAACAAAGGGTTCATTTCAAAATGTTCGTAAACACAGAAGGAGTAACATATGTTCATCTCAAAGTAGTAGTAAACACAAAAGGAGTAACATTTCGAAGTGTTCATAAACCAATTGAGACAACCACTGAACAAATCAAAGGGTCGTGACCCCCGCTGACCACCCAAGCGTCGGTGGGCTCCGGTGCTCACAGCCTTCTGAGATCGGCACCTCCACTTGCACCGCCATCGCAAATCAAAAGTTTTTTGAAAGATTGGCTATCGATGTTGGTCTCTCTGTGTCGATGTTGGTCTCTCTCTGTCGATCTCTGTTTATCTCGGTCTGTCTCCAGCGATCTTGGTCTGTCTGTGTCCATGTGGGTCTCTTCTCTGTCGATCTCTGTCGATTTCGGTCCCTTTGTCGATCAGTGTCCATCTAGGTCTCTATGTCTGTTGATCTCAGTCTATCTCAGTCTCTCTCTCTCTGTCTATCCGTTGCTCTATATTAAAAACGGTTCTCTTTTACATTGACATACTTGGTTGGATTTGGGCTTGGAGTCGCTATTCCAAGCCCTCCCAGACTCGTCTTCTCTGAAACGGAGTTCTACTAGGAGAAAGGCCAAGCCCTCCGAAACGCCCTTCTCTCTCACATTGCCATTATTTGAACAAGACAAATACAGTGTGATTGGATTTTAGGAACTTACAAAAAAAACCGAACGTAGACGTTTTGCGAAGTTACTTACATCTCTTTGTGGAATAAGATTTATACGTTTTCTCCGAACTTACACCTTTTGTGAAAGTCCAACTTAAAGCTTTTTTGGAAGTCACTTATACCTTTTGTGAAAAAATAAATTCATCAAATTTACACTTTTTGCTTAAGCTTATACCTTTTCGTGGAAGTGCTTATATTTTCTTTGAAAAGTTACTCCTTTTGTGTAAGATTTTTTGGCATAACATTTATACCTTTTCTTCGAACTTACACCTTTTGTGAAAGTCCAACTTAAAGGTTTTTCGGAAGTCACTTATACCTTTTGTGAAAAAATAAATTCATCAAATTTACACCTTTTGCTTAAGCTTATACCTTTTCGTGGAACTGCTTATATTTTTTTTGAAAAGTTACTCCTTTTGTGTAAGAATTTTTGGCATAAGATTTATACATTTTCTTCGAACTTACACTTTTTGTGAAAGCCCAACTTAAAGCTTTTTCGGAAGTCACTTATACCTTTTATGAAAAAATAAATTCATCAAATTTACACATTTTGCTTCAGCTTATACCTTTTCGTGGAAGTGCTTATATTTTTTTTGAAAAGTTACTCCTTTTGTGAAATAATTTTTGTCATAAGATTTATACTTTTTCTTCAAACTTACACCTTTTGTGAAAGAGTATATAAGCGCAAAAGTATAAATGTTATGCCAAAAATTCTTACACAAAAGGAGTAACTTTTCAAAAATGGTGTATGTATTTTCAGGAAAAGGTGTAAGCTTAAGCAAAAGGTGGAAAATTCATGAATTTTTTTTTCACAAAAGGTATAAGTGACTTTCGAAATAGCTTTAAGTTGGGCTTTCACAAAAGGTGTAAGTTCGAAGAAAAAGTATAAATCTTATGCCAACAATTCTTACACAAAAGGAGTAACTTTTCAAAAATGGTGTAAATATTTTCACGAAAAGTATGAAGGAGTAACATTTCAAAGTGTTGATAACCAGAAAAGGAGTAATAAAGGGTTCATTTCAAAATTTTTGTAAACACAGAAGGAGTAACATATGTTCATCTCAAAGTAGTAAACACAAAAGGAGTAACATTTCGAAGTGTTCATAAATCAATTGAGACAACCACTGAACAAATCAAAGGGTTCGTGACCCCTGCTGACCACCCAAGCGTCGGTGGGCTCCGGTGCTCACAGCCTTCTGAGATCGGCACCTCCACTTGCACCGCCGCCGCAAATCAAAAGTTTTTTGAAAGATTGGCTATCGATCTTGGACTCTCTGTGTCGATGTCGGTCTCTCTCTGTTGATCCCTGTTTATCTCGGTCTGTCTCCAGCGATCTTGGTCTGTCTGTGTCCATGTGGGTCTCTTCTCTGTCGATCTCTGTCGATTTCGGTCCCTCTGTCGATTAGTGTCCATCTAGGTCTCTATGTCTGTTGATCTCAGTCTATCTCTCTCTCTCTCTCTCTCTCTGTCCGTTGCTCTATATTAAAAACGGTTCTCTTTTACATTGACATACTTGGTTCGATTTGGACTCAGAGTCGCTATTCGAAGCCCTCCCAGACTCGTCTTCTCTGAAACGGAGTTCTACTGGGAGAAAGGCCAAGCCCTCCGAAACGCCCTTCTCTCTCACATTGCCATTATCTGAACAAGACAAATACAGTGTGATTGGATTTTAGGAACTTACAGGTTTTCGGGAGAAAAAACGGAACTTAGACGTTTTGCGAAGTTACTTACATCTCTTTGTGGCATAAGATTTATACTTTTTCTTCGAACTTACACCGTTTGTGAAAGCCCAACTTAAACCTTTTGTGTAAGAATTTTTGTCATAAGATTTATACTTTTTCTCCGAAATTACACCTTTTGTGGAAAAAAAAAATTCATCAAATTTACACATTTTCCTTAAGCTTACACCTTTTCGTGGAAGTGCTTATACCCTTTTTGAAAAGTTACTCCTTTGGTGTAAGAACTTTTGGCATAACATTTATACTTTGTCTTCGAACTTACACCTTTTGTGAATCCAACTTAAAGCTTCGTCGGAAGTCACTTATACCATTTGTGAAAAAAAAAATTCATAAAATTTACACATTTTGCTTAATCGTACACCTTTTTGTGGAAATGCTTACACCATTTTTGAAAAGGTACTCCTTTTGTGTAAGAATTTTTGGCATAACATTTAAACTTTTTCTTCCAACTTACACCTTTTGTGAAAGTCCAACTTAAAGCATCTTTGGAAGTCACTTATACCTTTTGTGAAAAAAAAAATGAATGAAATTTACACCTTTTGCTTAAGCTTACACCTTTTCGGGAACATATTTACACCATTTTTGAAAAGGTACTCCTTTTGTGTAAGAATTTTTGGCATAACACTTATACTTTTTCTTCCAACTTACACCTTTTGTGAAAGCCCAACTTAAAGCATCTTCGGAAGTCACTTATACCTTTTGTGAAAAAAAAAATTAATGAAATTTACACCTTTTGCTTAAGCTTACACCTTTTCGGGAACATATTTACACCATTTTTGAAAATGTACTCCTTTTGTGTAAGAATTTTTGTCATAACATTTACTCCTTTTGTGCTTATATACTCTTTCACAAAAGGTGTAAGTTGGAATAAAAAGTATAAATGTTATGCCAAAAATTCTTACACAAAAGGAGTAACTTTTCAAAAATGGTGTAAGTATTTTCATGAAAAGGTGTAAGCTTAAGAAAAAGGTGTAAATTTGATGATTTTTTTTTCCCCAAAAGGTGTAAGTGACTTCCGAAGAAGCTTTAAGTTAGGGTTTCACAGAAGGTGTAAGTTCGAAGAAAAAGTATAAATGTTATGCCAAAAATTCTTACACAAAAGCAGTAACATTTCAAAAATGGTGTAAGCACTTCCACGAAAAGGTGTAAGCTTAAGCAAAATGTGTAAATTTGATGAATTTTTTTTTTTCACAAAAGGTATAAGTGACTTCCGACGAAGCTTTAAGTTGGGCTTTCACGAAAGGTGCAAGTTGGAAGACAAAGTATAAATGTTATGCCAAAAATTCTTACACAAAAGGAGTAACTTTTCAAAAGTGGTATAATCACTTCCATGAAAAGGTGTAAGCTTAAGCAAAAGGTGTAAATTTGATGAATTTTTTTTTTTTACAAAAGGTATAAGTGACTTCCGAAGATGCTTTAAGTTGGGCTTTCACAAAAGGTGTAAGTTGGAACAAAAAGTATAAATGTTATGCCAAAAATTCTTACATAAAAGGAGTAACTCTTCAAAAATGGTGTAAGCCCTTCCACGAAAAGGTGTAAGCTTAAGCAAAATGTGTAAATTTGATGAATTTTTTTTTTCACAAATGGTATAAGTGACTTCCGACGAAGCTTTAAGTTGCCGCTCACAAACGGTAAAAATTCTTGAACAAAAGGACTAACTTTTCAAAAATGGCGTAAGTATTTTCACGAAAAGTATGAAGGAGTAGCATTTCAAAGTGTTCATAACCACAAATGGAGTAACAAAGCATTCATTTCAAAATGTTCGTAAACACAGAAGGAGTAACATCAAGTGTTCATTTCAAAGTATTCGTAGTAAACACAAAAGGAATAACATTTCGAAGTGTTCATAAACAAATTGGGACAACCACTGAACAAATCAAAGGGTTCATGACCCCCGTTGACCACCCAAGCGTCGGTGGCCTCCGGTGCTCACAGCCTTCTGAGATCGGCACCTCCACTGGCACCGCCGCCGCAAATCAAAGGTTTTTTTCTCTCTTGCTATCGATCTTGGTCTCTCTGTGTCGATGTCGGCCTATTCTCTGTCGATGTCGGTCTCTCTCTGTCGATCCCTGTTTATCTCGGTCTGTCTCCAGTGATCTTGGTCTGTCTGTGTCCATGTGGGTCTCTTCTCCGTCGATCTCTGTCGATTGCGGTCCCTCTGTCGATCTCGGAGTGGCTCCTCTGTCGATCAGTGTCCATCTAGGTCTCTATGTCTGTTGATCTCAGTCTATCTCTCTCTCTCTTTGTCTGTCTGTCCGTTGCTCTATATTAAAAACGGTTCTCTTTTACATTGACATACTTGGTTGGATTTGGACTTGGAGTCGCTATTCCAAGCCCTCCCAGACTCGTCGTCTCTGAAACGGAGTTCTACTGAGAGAAAGGCCAAGCCCTCCGAAACGCCATTTTCTCTCATATTGCCATTATTTGAACAAGACAAATACAGTGTGATTGGATTTTAGGAACTTCCAGGTTTTGGGGGGAAAAAATGGAACTTAGACGTTTTGCGAAGTTACTCACATCCCTTGTGAAAAAACTTACACTATTTGTGAAAGGTTACACATTTGTGAAATAATTTATTTTATAAAATTTAGACATTTTCGTTGAAATACTTAAACCTTTTGTGAGAAGTTACTAATTTATTAAAAATCATGTCTATTAAAAAATTTACACGTTTTATTGGAACTTACACTTTTTCTGAGAACAGAACTTACACATTTTTTGAAATAAGTTACATCTTTTCTGAATATGCTTACACCTTTTATGGAAATCTGAATTATATTTTCCTAAAATTTAAACCTTCAATGGGAAGTTACACCATTGTGACATAACTTTCATGTTTTGTGAAAACTACATACATGTTTTTAAAAATATACACATTGCATGGAAGGAGTATTTGAATAAAATTTATACCTTTTGTTAAAAACATAAACCTTTTCTGAATGATTACACCTTTTTGTGGGAATGCTTACACCGTTTCTAAATGGTTACTGCTTTTGTGAATAACTTTTTTCATAAAATTTACACTTTTTATGGGATATTACAACTTTTCTGCCAGCAAAACTTACACCTTTTTAAAAAATTTACACCTTCTATGGAAAATATGTTGTCAACAAGTTTACACCTTATTTTAAAAGCTTACACCTCTTCTAAAAAGGTACTCCTTTTGTGAAGCAAACATGTTTAAAAAATTTTACACCTTTTAAATAGGAGTTACATCTTTGGTGAAGACAGTTAGACCTTTTTTGAAAATTTACACGTTTTATGGAAAATAAACTTTTGATAAAATTTGTTAAAAGAAATTATTTGACAAAAGGTATAACCTTTTCAAATATGGTATATGTTTGTCCGAAGAAGGTGTAAATGACCATAGAAAAGATGTAAGTTTTGTTTTTCACTAAAAGTGTAACTTGAAATAATAAGTGTAAATTTTATGAAAAAGGTTTTTCCACAAAATGTGTAATTTTTCAAGAAGTTGTAAATATTTCCGAGAGAAGGTGTAAATTTTTAGGAAAGGTGTAAAATTTAGGAATAGTTGTAAACTTTGTGAGTTTTTACAAAAGGTACAAGTTCCCAAAGAAGACCAATCATCGAAGCTGAATGTTTCGTTTTTACAAAAGATATAAGTTCCCAAAGAAGACCAATCCCAATAAAGCTGAATGTTTCGTTTTTAGAAAAGATCCAAGGTGTAACTTTTATTAAGAAAATTAATGTAAAGATATAAAGTTCCAAGGTATAACTTTTATGAAGAAAATTAATTTATAAATGATGTCAGTTTTCATTAAAAGGTGTAAGTTGTCAGAACAAGTATAAAAGTTTCAAAAATGCCGAAGTGTTTAGAAGAGGTGTAAGTTCCGTTGGCCCGTCCGTCTCTCTTCCATCTCGGACCTCTCTCTTTGTTTGTCTTTCTCTCTGCCCGTCTCTCCGTTGTTCCATTTCCCCGTAGCTGTAGGGTTTTACAGAGAAAAATATTTGAGGGCCGAGCTTAAGTTCTTGGGAAGGCTAGCCATGGAAGTGGATGCATAAATACTTTTTTTAAGTTGATTTTTGTCAGTGGAGCACAACCGCAAGGGTTAATCGAGCACTACCGTCGGTTCGTCTGATCCGGTTGGTATTTCCTTTATTTCGTGCTGGTACATTATCTGTCTCCTTGTTTGTCTTCTATCATTCGCGTATACCTTCACACCCAACCTGAAATCGACCCAACAGGAACTGTTCTGTACTCCATTTTCGTATTTTGTGCTATTCAAATAGGAACTCTTCCCTCTGCTAACCGAAATGGATCCAATAGGAACTGTTCTGTACTCGATTTTTGTATTTTCTCCCTTTCGAATAGGAAGTCTTCCCTTTGCTATCAGTGCTGCAAGTTGAACATAGGTATCACAGTAGTTAGCAACAAGCATAAAAGGTGTTCTGCATTTACATGGCGAACTTGTTAGGTTGGGTTATATATAACGAAAGAAGACTTTAAAAAAAATTTGTGTAATGTTGGCACGGGAAAAACAATTTTTTTTTTTCGAGTAGCCAAAAAAGCAAAAATAAGAAATTTGATAAACAAACAATGACTAATCTTGTTTCCGCAACAGGTAGCACACTCGGTTGAATTCTGCTTTCAATTTTGTAGTACTCGGTGATTTTATATTGCCGGAACTTATGTTTAGAAACAATCTGTGGTACACGGACTCTTCAAAATAGATCAAATACCTGTGTTGGACACTTGAGAGTCGGACAAGGGTATGAGATATGTGTCGGATACTTTTCAACGGATACTTCTTATATAATTGTATAAAACACAATTATTATATGTGCAAATTATTGTGAAATTACTATAAATGTGATTTTGACACCGTGAGTTACATATAGTACCATTTTATGTCACATATTAGATTAAAAATATGATATTTTTTTCCCACACCGTGTACCATTGAATGTAGGGTTAAGATTTAATGAGTCGGACCTGTACATACATACCGCACCCGACACCCATACCCGAGTCTGTGTAACACAGTAAACAACTCTTTCTTTCAGTGCTGAAGTTCATGCATAGTTGACGGTATTCAACTTAAAACATAGGAAAGCCAATTGAAAGAGAGGAAAGCCAATTGAAAGAGTTGAAATGAGGATGACGATTTCCAAATTTTGTAGAGAGCTATTCGTTCCCACACCCAATTCTGAATCAAGAGTTGAAGCGTTCACTTTCATGGCTAGCCTTTCCAACAACTTAAGCGGCCGGAGACGATGGTTGAAAACCAATACCTTCTCCCCACCTGAGTCGGACAACCCAAACAGATTAAGGAAGAAGTTTGCCTTCAGTCCTTCTCTAATATCCAACTTTTCTAAGATGTGGTCCATCCGGGCATCGTCAATGCCCTCTGTTTATGTGGTTGACGTGTCTGTAGGTGAACTCTTTAGGAGGGATCTCAACTGTGTGTGCACATACAGTGTGCTCCTATCCCAGGTGATGTTCAACTGCTTAACGAAGTTGTTCAGTTCTTCAACTTCATGAACTGTCGTAAGGGTGAGGTGAAGAAATTCAGAAAAGTCAACAAGCCCAGGCAATTCACGAAGAAAATCTCATTTGTAGAAATGGACAACCTTGCCTGTCATTGCACGCTTTTGAATGATGGTTACCTTTCTCTTGAAGTTATCATCTTGCATATATATACAGCAGTTACATTTGAAGAGGAAGGTAGCTGTCATTCATGAATTGCGGGCTGTCTGGACTTTATTGAGCGAGTTCATGAATGTGTACTCTCATTTGTCTTTTTTATGACCTTCGTGCAGAATGAGAATGGATGGGTACGTTAGTAATATTTGTTGGCAGGCAGTGGCAGTCTTGGTTGTTTCATTGTCACATACAATTGGTGAAACTTGTTTGTACGCCCGGAAAAGTATTCTTCTCTGATCTGCCCACTGTCTGAGCACCCGAAGGTAATGGAGCATGGGCCAGGATGCACCCACCTCGATTCTTTGCAACCAAGTTGCTCAGTAGGAAATTGAAGCCCTCAACTTGATGGCTGGCCTTGCCAACAACTTAAGCGGCCGGAGACGATGGGTGAAAACCAATACCTTCTCCCTACCTGACTCGGACAAGCCTAACAAATTAAGGAAGAAGTTTGCCTTCAGTCCTTCTCTAATATCCAACTTTTCTAAGATGTGGTCCATCCGGGCATCGTCAATGCCCTCTGTTTCTGTGGTTGACGTGTCTGTAGGTGAACTCTTTAGGAGGGATCTCAACTGTGCGTGCACATACAGTGGGCTCCCATCCCAGGTGATGTTCAACTTCTTAACTACGTTGTTCAGTTCTTCAACTTCACGAACTGTCGTAAGGGTGAGGTGAAGAAATTCAGAAAAGTCAACAAGCCCAGGCAATTCACGAAGAAAATATCATTCATAGAAATAGACAACATTGCTTGCCATTGCACGCAACTTTTGAATGACGGTTACCTTTCTCTTGAAGTTATCATCTTGCATATATATACAACAGTTACATTTCAAGAGGAAGGTAGCTGTCATTCATGAGTTGCGGGCTGTCTGGACTTGATTGAGCGTAGAAATGAAATGTGTACTCTCATTTGTCTTTTTTATGACCTTCGTGCAGAATGAGAATGGATGGGTACGTTAGTAATATTTGTTCGCAGGCAGTGGCAAACTTCTTCCTTAATTTGTTAGGCTTGTCCGAGTCAGGTGGGGAGAAGGTATTGGTTTTCAGCCATCGTCTCTAGCCGCTTAAGTTGTTGGAAAGGCCAGCCATCAAGTTGAGGGCTTTAATTTCCTACTGAGCAACTTGGTTGCAGAGAATCGAGGTGGCTGCATCCTGGCCCATGCTCCATTACCTTCGGGTGCTCAGACAGTGGGTAGATTAGAGAAGAATACTTTTCCGGGCGTACAAACAAGTTTCATCAATTGTATGTGACAATGAAACAAGCAAGACTGCCACTGCCTGCCAACAAATATTAGTAACGTATCCATCCATTCTCATTCTGCACGAAGGTCATAAAAAAGGACAAATAAGAGTACGCATTTCATGAACTCGCTCAATAAAGTCCAGACAGCCCGCAACTCATGAATGACAGCTATCTTCCTTTTCAAATGTAACTGCTGTATATATATGCAAGATGATAACTTCAAAACAAAGGTAACCGTCATTCAAAAGTTGCGTGCAATGGCAGGCAAGGTTGTCCATTTCTACGAATGAGATTTTCTTCGTGAATTGCCTGGGCTTGTTGACTTTTCTGAATTTCTTCATCTCACCCTTACGACAGTTCGTGAAGTTGAAGAACTGAACAACGTAGTTAAGAAGTTGAACATCACCTGGGATGGGAGCACACTGTATGTGCACGCATAGTTGAGATCCCTCCTAAAGAGTTCACCTACAGACACGTCAACCACAGAAACAGAGGGCATTGACGATGCCCAGATGGACCACATCTTAGAAAAGTTGGATATTAGAGAAGGACTGAAGGCAAACTTCTTCCTTAATCTGTTAGGCTTGTCCGAGTCAGGTGGGGAGAAGGTATTGGTTTTCACCCATCATCTCCGGCCGCTTAAGTTGTTGGAAAGGCCAGCCATCAAGTTGAGGGCTTTAATTTCCTTGCTTGTTTCATTGTGACATACAATTGATGAAACTTGCTTGTACGCCCGGAAAAGTATTCTTCTCTAATCTGCCTACTGTCTGACCACCCGAAGGTAATGGAGCATGGGCTAGGATGCAGCCACCTCGATTCTCTGCAACCAAGTTGCTCAGTAGGAAATTGAAGCCCTCAACTTGATGGATGGGGTTTTATCTGGTTTTTGTGCCTGGGATGAGCACCAATTTCTCTGACAGCAGAATCGTGTCCTGATTGTTTAACCCCGTCATGAAATAGTTCAGTTGCTTCTTTGTCCTTTGTAATCGGGCCTTCATAAAAGTATGTGCGTGTAGTCCTTCAGCCCTAAATGAAAAATATAATGTAGTCCTTCCTCTTCAATATTTGGGAAATTATGCATTTATCGCTTGTACATATAATTATTTTAATTGTAAGCTGTGTGAACGAAATGCAAAATTTTGATGTGTGTCCTTTCTTTTGTCTGTTTCAAAATCTGTATATGTGTTGGGAAATTCTGCGTGTTGTTGTCTATGTTTACGCAAAATTTTGAGGTTAACAGCCACATGATGCAGCCGTTTGTTTGTGTTCTTGTAAATATTGATTGAAATACTTTGCAGGAGTTGTCGTCATTGCATCTGATGGATATTGGTCACCTCGCACCAACAATGTTAGTTTTCTTCTTAAAGACTTGCTACCAGTTGGTTTCGTACATATGTTTGTAAACAAACGAAATCCATCACCAAGGAATACACTGATTTTTTTCCGGATCAATTCTTACAGCAGCCCGTGTACTTTTGTGTTTGTGTTATTTGTTTTGTAGAAATTTTGAATGGCCTCGCTTTGCAGCATCAATTTTGAACTTTTGTTTCAATTACGTCCATTTGATTACAACTCTTCACTGTTTTGTATCAGAAAATATGCATATACGTGGCAATTGTACTTTTTGTTATAGTCAACTTATAACTTTACTGAACTTACATAATCTCAATCAATTGACATTACAATCTTTGTTTTAAAAATCACAAACGGCATTAGCAATTTGACCGAAAATGTCCACGAAATTTGAAATGGACTGTCACAATTTAGGTAGTTTAAAGTGCATCGATCCAAATTAGACAACAGACAAAATGTGTACACCACCCCTGTAATTTTCCCTTCAATCTAATTTGTATGATTTGCTCTTTCATAAGGGGAAGGAAAAGATTGAAGACAATTGCCGAACAACATATCCAAATGTCTGACACTATCGCTGGCTCTTGTCGAAAGCGGCCAGTTGCACCATTCATTTGTTGCAGGTACTAGTTGTTTATTTTGACAATCTAGAATTATATTTTTCGTACTGAAATTACGCGCCTCGTCGAAGTTCAGTTTGTGATGTTTCAAATTGGTTTTGTTTCGCATGTCTGAAAATGTTTAAATTGGTGTCGATTCAGTCCCGGATGTACGAAAGCTGTCTTATGCCGATTTCGGGGCCATATATGTATTCATATTTCACATTTAGTGATGATAAACTTCACGATGCTTGCATGCAGCCAACAACAATTCAAGGAAATGCAAGGGCCAGACAACACTCGACGAAAAATGGTGAGTGTCGAAATCTGTATTCTCTATAATACACTATGATGGAAACACATCGCTGGGTTGCTATCCACATGTTGTATTGAATGGTCGTAGTGGGCTTCTGATTGTTTCGCGTTTGTAGGATTGTAGCATGTAATAATGTCACCTTCCTATTGTTTTTGTAAATTTCAATTCGTTGTAAAAGTCCAGCTACGTTTTGTCGCTGACTTTTTGCTGCAACTGTTATTTGTATTTGCAATCTTATTTAATTACCAACAATGCACGCGGATTGCGTTTGGCATAAAGTTGTAGTTACAGTAATTTTGGACTTATAGTTGTTACTTATCTTGTACGTCTGTCATTTTCTTGGTTAAAGACTAGAAAGGAGATTGGGGAAAGGTGGAAGGCACTCCCCTCTGATGAGAAAAAGAGGTTTGCGGAAATGGCTAAGGCGAGCGCTGAGGAACACGCCAAAGTAATACCATGTGCACCGAAGTCTGAAAAGGTCATTACGTACTTCATGTTTTCGTAAATGCATTTGGCTAGGTCCTGCTTTGCTGACATTGTTGGTTGTATTTTTGTATTAATTTAAGGGTAAAAAATGTACAGGGTAAAAGGCAACTCCGCATATCATTGAAGTCAATTGTTGAGCTAGTTAACTGGTTCAACGAAGCACAAAAGCAGGCAGTCATTGACATTGGGTTTGCTGGCCTCCTGGGGATGAAGTGTACAAGTATAGATCACGACTTGTGCGCATGGTTGGTACAGAACTTCGATCCTGACAGTAGTTCATTGAATGTTCATGGTTGTCAAGTCAGGCTCACGTGTAAGGCAGTTAATGTTTTATTGGGAATACGGTGTGAAGGTGATGACGTGCAGTTGGCTGGGTCATTAGAAGCATATTTCAATATCTATGATGAGGTTGGAGTTGTTAACGGAGTCATTCCTTTGAACAAGTTGAGACTTTATCTGACCGAGACTGCTGGTGCGGAGGACGAGTTTCGGCGGAAATTTGCGTTGTACGTGTTGGGGGCCATGTTGTGTCCTACCACAATGACCGGGTTGAAGCTATCGTTCATTCATGCCGTGAAGGACGTGAATCGTATGCGAGCTTGTAATTGGGCAAAGTTGACACTGCAATTCCTTCACAACGGTGTTCGCAAGTATAAAGGTCATCGCGGTGCAACTGGATGTGTTTTCCTGCTAATGGTATGCCAATAACTTGATTTTTTTTTCCATTCTCCCCTTCATGTGTTTCATGCATTGTTCTGTCATGGTTCAACAAATTGGCCTTGATTGGGACATACAATGGTACCTGCTTTGTGAGTACGACAAACAACACTCTTCCTGACCAAGTATGGTACTTGCAGAAATATATTTTGTGTGACTACCGTCATGAATTTAAGAACAAAGAGTACAGGGCAAAAAGTATGCCGAACCTCAATGGAGGAACCAATTAAAACTACGTTGCGAAGAGGGGAACATGTACATAAATTTTTTTTCTTGCTTTCATCAATAAAGTCCTTGGTGTGCTGTACATTTTTTTCCCCAAAAAACATTGCATGATATGTACCTATAAAGTTGACAGCATCCTCAACAAAATCGGTATGCTATGTACGTTCCACTGCAAAATTGAGAATAATGAATGTCATTGTTACTGAATATAGTTCATTTTTGTGGGAAGAACAACTTAATTATGGTGTGCCCCTTAATGTCCACAGCTGTTGTACCTTGATTGTGTTTGTCTGAGCTCGACTACGATGCGGTCCACACCTCGGCTTCATGATTGGGGTGATACCCAAATACGGGAGACGCTGCGACGTATCAGAAGGAAGCAAAATTTCCTAACAATTGCGGTAAGCACTCCTACCACTATGCACATTTCACACCATCGACCCACTTGTCTTCAACATACAATGTCAGACTTCATTTATGCGTTTCTATGATTAGGTGGAGTTTGATTACAGTAACGCCAATGATGCTGACATGGATGCATGCCATGTCGAGAACCAATAAACAGGACAGTACAATGAAGTCCGTATGAGCAATTTGGAGTCCGACATTCGCGAACTGAAGGAAATGATGAAGCAAGTTCTCCACAACCAAACAGATTTAATAGAGATGTTGCGATATTTCGAAGGCAAGCAAGTTGTTGGCAATGACAAGGTAATCCATCCAAGCATTACGCAATTTTCACACAGTTGAGCCACATCATTTGAAGATGGTTTGTAAGATTAAGTTCACAAATGTGTATGTATGATTAGGTGGAAGGCAATGATGTGTGCATCATTAACCTCTCCTCCAATGTTGCTCAACTGAAGGAAATGCTGAAGCAACTGCTTCAACGTTTCAGTTTGGGTTGCAACGAACCGTTCACTGAACAAACCAATTTACGTAAACTGAAGCAAATGCTACACCACCTCATCGAAGGTATATTCTCTACACCGCAACCGACAGGCGTGGCCAAACAGGGTGTGGACCCTGCTGTTCGAGTCGAGGCGCATGACGATGGCGTGGTCAAACCATCTGACGAAGTTAACCCAATGGAGTGTAATATTTCAGATGTACAAGGGGTGGATCACCAACAACAGATTTTGAAGGGAACCTTGGCAAGGGACAAAAGTCATTTGCATGATGGGCACAAGCTGAACATCGAAGAAGGTGGGGACAACAACAAGAAGGGGGGCCTTCAGTCAGGGGAAACATATGAAACTGAAGATAAATACAGTCCTGACCTTCAGTCAGTGGGCGTGAAGAACGTGGCATGTGATGTGCATACTTCTCCTACTAAGCTTGGCAAACCATTGGGAGCAACTGGAATCGTTAGAGGAAGTGCAAAGGGAAGACGAAAAGGAAAAGGAAAAGGAAAAATGCGCGGAAGTGGAGTTCAAGCCACTGAGGTTAGGGATATGCAATTGTGCATCGATAACAAAACAAATAGTGGAGTTGACGACAGCAGTTCACCTGTGGATGTTGATGGTGTGGACAACGTGAACAAGGTACAAATACTGCCTTTAATGCCCCACAAGTTCTGAATACCCAATTCATGCCCACATCAATAATGTGAATCAGTAATTTTACAATCATCTGTTTTGTATTGTACTAGTTGTCAAAGAATTGCATGTTTGCAGTTATGACTGCTGCCATATGTTAGCACACATTTCTAACAAACTCCGCACCAAACATCACAAGTTGGGAAAACTCTGAGGCTCACAGTTTTTACATCATTTCACGTTCTTTTTTATGACTACTGACCTTGTAATGTAAGCTTCAATATTTTTATGAAATGTCTACTGTTAGTTGGCTGTTTATTTTTGTAGGACTCATTGATGATGTTGGACAGCGAAGGGTTGTTATCGGCGGAGGAACAAAAACTTCTTCACTATGTATTTGACGATAGCAAAAATGAAATGTATTGTTTCATTTACTACTTGCAAATTTTAAATAACAGTCCACTGTGAAATAATTATCGTTCTAAGGATCATTTATTGCTTGTAGGGACATTGTTGTTTCCATGAATCTTCATGGACGGGCATGTGAAGTTGGCACCCGGCGTGACATGCGCACGCTCAAACCAGGGTCGTGGCTATCCGACACTGTAAGTGTTGGCTGCACAAATATGAATCTGCGTTTTTCAGTACCCCTAACTCAGAAACCTTTCTAATCAACTTGCCTTGTGTCTTGCATACAATGTTCCAGCCAATCAACTTGGTGGTGGTGCAATTGACTAATCGATAGAGGGATTTATACAATGACGGGAGGCACACTGATTGGTTCTTTCCCGTATATCTGTCGGTAAGTAAGTGTTTAAAGCTACGTTGTGTATTGTGTATGACATATTTTGACAAATGTTTTCGTCAATGACCTTAATGCATTACACATGCAGACTTTGATTCTAAATAAAGATATGCAACCTCTGCACCATGAACATATCGTCACATCATTTTTCGGACATGACAGATACACTGGTGCGATTGATGCATGCTAGAGGGTAATATCAATGTTCATCCCGTTATATTAAAACGAAAATATGAAAGCCATTACATGTTTGCATGGCCTCTAAACAAGGTCTGCCATTGTGTTTACGTGTAGATTTACATGCCTTTCAATTACAGAGGAGTGCATTGGTTGTGCGTTAAAATTGATATGGTGGACCGTGTAGCCTACCTATTCGACTCAGTCCCATCCAACCGACCGAACAAAAGGAAGCTAAATGCAGCTAAAATTTTGGTATGTCCTTCTGTGCATATCTGAACACTACAAAAAAATTGAACATCCTTTACGTAAACCAACTTCAACCTTGTGGAACAGGTTCAAACTATGCACGACTTGCTGCAACTACACTTTGGAAATGATTATATTACAGACGTGCATAGCTTCCACCGCTGCATGTTAGATGAGAGCCCAGTACAATAACTGGACGAGTAATCCACAATCCCTCCCTCACATTAATGTCTATGCTGCATGACTGACTTAGCGTACCTATTAAGTATTGACGACAACTTTAATGTGAAATTATTTTTGTAGCACGTTTGACTGTGGGATGTTCGTCATCAAATTCATGCAGCAACCTAATTTAAGCCCCGGTCCACACAAGGTACATTCTACCGCTTAATTTCCATTTGTCAATCAAATCCTTCCTCGTATGTCCTGCAATTTTAACTGATTTGTCTTATGATCTTTCTGTACAAAGTTCGCTCCCTCTGTGCGTCATAAGTTGTTGGTTGACATCGTTATGGATGCCAATAATGCAAAGATCGCAGAGTACCGGGAGTGCCTTCATATGAGCAATGCCATAAGCTAGGCCGGTGATGGGAATGGGCTGCCAGTACGCCAGTAATTTGGGTGGCAATAGGACTTAACTAATTTTTTATTCTTTGATTTCAATATGGATGTTAATTATGGCTCCCCAGTATTGTTTTTGCTGGACGATGTAAATATGGACCAACTGCAAAGTGCAAGTCAAATGTAAACATGGATCAAACATGTCGATGTGGCTGCTGATTTAGTACTATTTTCTTTACGCATGTTTCTTGTTCGGGTGAATGCGACTGTAACTGTATATAATTTACGGCTGCTTTTGTTACCGAAGTTAATTTATAATTTAATTACAAAAAAGGGAAAATTAATTTTCAAAAATGAAAGAAACCACATTATGAATGAAAACTCAATACTCTTCGTAGGTAAGTTATATATCAGCCCATTAGCACATATGACTCCAGCCAAAAAAAAACTTTCATGGCTTACAGGGAAGGTTAAAAAAAAAATAAATCAAATCTACATATCTGCTGCATCATTAGCAGCGTCTTCTGAAGAGTTGTCCGTACTGTCTGATTGACTGTCCTCATCCATTGTCTTATCAGACTTCGCTTCGTCCGCCGCCAATTTGTCATCGGTCAGCCAATCAACGTTCTGCTTGATAGCGCCGACTTGCCGGTCCAAACTTGACGACCGTGTGTCCACTTCATTCAGCCTTTCGTAGATAGCTTGCAACTGCTGGAATACATGAGCAACATGAGCTTCAACAATAGCTTCAATCTTGTTCGAATCGGACATTTTGTAGGAATATGTGTATGGTTTATTTTACTGACTACTTTTTTAAGGGAATGTACAGATTCATAATATTACACAACACTATGTTGTAAGTATTTGTAATATACGGTACATGACTTGTATGTTTGCAGAAGACCTCATGCATTGTGACATACATCGTATTAATTTCTCAAACCGGCCGAATTCATCTTGCAAAAATTCGTTCCTTCTTGCATGCACCAAGTCATCCGTTTAGTACCCCTGATCGTCCATTATTTGGCATTTCCAACACACATGCATTGTAACTTCCATCAGTACTATCCCACTGTCATTGATTTCCACACCCACAGTTCATCATACATTCACATTCGTCATTTGTATTTGTGCCCCAACCCAATTATATGTCTACTCATCCATAAAGATTAGCAAAATTGCTCTTATCAGATACATATGCCGTTCCAATTGCACCGAACCTATTAAATGAAATACCCGCAGTCATTAAGTTGCTTTTACGCAGTTTGGGTAGGTGTTGCCACCAAACAACAATAAGTGTGTTCACATCTTTAAACCTACCACCAACGTATTAATGACTACGGGTTTAAGGTAATTTAACATTTACAACCAACCAGAAAAAAGTTTGCAACCAGTGTTGTTTCCTTTGCATTTGGGTTTGTTTTTGCGTCCATATATTCTTCGTGAACCTGCGAAAACAAAGTTGGACTCAATGAAGAACCTTCACACCTATGGATGCACACCACGGTAAACATGGTCATGGACAATCACTTGCAACGGCTGCCAGCTCCCGACCGAAGTCACCAGAATTGGATTATGCAGGTGGGTATATCGATTCCTTCGGTGATCGACGTTTCTTTGAAACAGGGTTCCCATTGTGGAGTTTTGAACCTCTACGGGATTACAACTGCACCCCAATACAAGATGCTTGCCTGGGGAAGTATTTTGGAATTCCAGTTTCACTGTTTGCCAAACAAGTTCAGTGTGAACACCACTGTCGATGTGCTTTTCTGAAGGTCACAAAAGCCCGATCGGTTGAAATGTAGCGGCAATTCCCTCATGTCAGCGACTCCCAACTTAGGCATCGTTTGCAAAGTGAGGTTGATCAAATGACTCGTCGACTCATTAGGAACTCACGGATAGAGGACGCAAAGGCAGAGTCGAAGATACATGGATCGAACCCGGCATCTACGATCAAGGCTATAATGGAGGATCCTGCACTGGTGTCGGACCCTGACCTTTCAGATTACTCAAACTCCGAGGTTGTTGATTTGAGCGAGGATTAGCAGACCTGGACATGTGTATGACATAGTAAGCGTAGTCTTGTAAGATGGCATCGTCGCGCGAAAATAAACGACTTAGAAACTAACAGACCGTCATACTCTGCTAACCATTGCAACGGTGCATGTGTTAACGTCTTTATCATGTCCACTTTGTTGAAGGTATTTTTTTGGGTCACCGTCCTAGACTAAAAGCTGTCTTATGATTTTTGTTGGTACGATGACAAGGTAATTTTTTTGTAATGTCAATGACCGATATCAGAAACTATCATTAACCTATGTTTTGTTGATTACTTCATGTTTGTGAATCGTTCAATATGGACAATAAGGTTTAAGTGTCGGAATCATTGACTGGAATCACAAGCTATAATTGCAAACAAAAATTGTGCACAACCAGCCAACGATTTCATACACTCTTAACATCAATATAGGAACAAAATGTTTTGTTTTTTCAAACACAGCGGTTGTGTGGAAGCATACCCCATGGGGTCAACCTGTGCATTAGCAATTTTTCTCCCATTGTGCATTGTTATGAACTAATCAGTTCCCCTTCAAACAAAAAAATATACAATAGACCATGCAGAAACAGAGTATTGATATTCATTAATGAAGAAGTCAGCACGATGGTGAAGAAATGTACCACGCATTCTATATCTGCTTTCAACTTGCTAACAGATAATAGTTGAGGCCACAGATAAGGGACAAACAGATACTAGTTGACAGATAACAGATTTGCCAAATCTGTTAGTTACAAACAAATCTGCAACACATAACAGAAGTTGTTCATTACAACCAAAATTCATGCATCCAGATAAGAGAACCTGTAACAGATAACAGGCCACAGATAAGTGACAATGCACCGACAAAATTCAGTCATCCACAAAGCATCCACAAAATTCATCCACATAGCATCCACAAAAATGAATCCACATACCATCCACAAAATTCGTCCACAGATCTGCCAAATAGCATCCACAAAGCTCTTACAATGACACCAACATTTCCCAAAATTCATTACAGACTAACATTATAAGTTACATCATAATAACTTATAAAATTCATTCCGTACATTCATTCCATAATAAAATTCATTCCACAAAGCTATTAAGTAAGTTACATAAGTTACATCATAATAAAATTCATTCCATAAACATTACTTACATCATGAAGTACAACACAACAAAAACTGGTACAAACTTCCATTCAATTTCCCAAAATACAAAGAAGTACGAAAGTTACATGATCAAGTACAAAATGATAGAAGGGCTGTGCTACATCCCCCGAATTTGGGGGCCCCTAATCCCCTGAAAAATCAGAACAAGGCAAAAAAAAAAAAAAAAAAAAACCATGCCCAAAACGACGTCGCTTTGGGCATTAGGGGGATTAGGAGGGGCATTTTTAGGGGGACAAATCATTTGTCAATGATAGAAAATAGAAAAATGATTTGTCTCCCTAAAAATGCCCCCCTTATCCCCCTAATGCCCAAAACGACGTCGTTTTGGGCAAATTTTTTTTTTTTTTTTTTTTTTTTTTGCCTTGGTTTGAAATTTAGGGGGATTAGGGGGCCAAAAATTAGGGGGATGTAGCAAGGCCCTAGAAAATATAATGAAATACACCATCGCTTTAATAATATTTTCTATCCTTTCAAGCCTTCGACCATGGTCATTTCCCAAGTCATGAAGCCTCGTCCTTATATCGTTGAAGTGTTCTACTGTTAAAGCATCACCAGCTCTAGTGTTGGAAGGGATTGTGGACATAACGCCTTCATCATCTTCAGCCACGAACTTGAAGTAATTGCAATGGGGAGTGGGAGTGGTACTCTACAATGCATGACAATCAGTTAGTTGAATACGACAAATATTACTGTGACTACTAAAGGATTAAAATTTCCAATACATACTTACATATTTTGATGGGCAAACAAAGCACAAACGCCCTTCATTTCCATTCTTATTGTTCTGACAATACGTATGACAGCGGTTCTTCCACAATTGCACAGCCTCGTTTGTAATCTTATGTTGCTAATGTTAGAAGAAGAAGCCATTTTTTAAATCTGCATACATGAGAAATTTGTAGTGCTCTGCTATGCTTCTGTTTGATGGAGTTAATAGCAGGTCTAGTTTAATTTGAGGGACATAATGTGTCTTTACTAAAAACATCTATTTATTCAAACTGCCATGTTTAATAGCATTTGCACAGAGGTTACACAGACTAAACTGTTAATAGCATTTGAACAAACATCGCAGCTCAATGTACACACATAGCATTTTGAAACTGAACAAATACAGTAGTTTCAAACATAGCATTTGTGATTAATTACACACATGTTACACACATAGCATTTTCAATCTGAACAAACATGGTAGTTTTACAAACATATCAGTTCAATGTCAAGTAAATTATCAATCACACATGTTAAACAACTATTATTAACAAATCATGCTGAAGTGAAATGATTAGGGACAGATTGTTGGAGACTGTGATTCAATAGTTATCAAACTGAAATAGTTATCAACAAATGACACATGTGATTTTCAACAAAGCACACTGAAATACTTATCAACAAATCAGTAATAGTTATGAACATTTAAGTTCAGTTTGATAATAGTTATCAATGTTGATAATAATTAATTCAAGTCACGCAGCTAACACATTAGTTGATAGTAGTTCATTACAACAATTCATGCGTGATTGACAACAAATTCAGCAAAATCACATTATCAATCACACATTGAAAATTACACAACTATATGCATTCGTTCAACTAATTATCAATCTGCATAATCATACTATGTTCTGCAAAGATGTGATCCTTTCATTTTATGTTGGATCAGTTTCTGCGTATTCATACTACGTTCTGCAAAATTTATACTTTAACTCTAAAAGGTAAATGCATAAATGTTCGTCACAATATTTGCCACATTTTTCAAGCATACCATTTATCTATCTGCATAACAGTAATTTTCAAATCTATTTTGTGAATCACAACCCTAACTTTTTGATTTCAACGTTTGGAGGACGAACCTGGTTCATCTATGGCCTGAAAGCCCACGTTATCGTCAACAAATTCCTTCTCTACAGCCAATGGTGGTCGCGGTCGAGCTATGGTTCATGAAGCAGAGAATATGAGGGCTACAGCGGTGGGTTGGGTTTACGAGTGGGTGGCCGTCGGGAGTGGTCGTCGGTGAGGCTGGGTTCGGTGGAGGAGGAGTGAGTGTGACAGTGAGGGGGAGTGAGAATGAGATTGAGGTGTATACTCTGTATAACCTGTATAGCAGAGCAGGAAAACGAAAATTTATGTTTGGTTTGCATTTGAGAGACGAGTTTTAAAGAAAAAAATTTCTAAAAAATTGTTTGGTTTGAGTTTTTCTAAAAAAAATTTCAAAATCACTTTCTCTCTCTTACACATCAATCAATCACTTTTTCTCTCTCTCCTCTCTTCTTCCCAATCACTTTTTCTCTCACACACATCTACTCAAATTCTCCCAAAATATCAAATCATCCCAAACTCCCAAAAAAATAACTCTCCCAAAATACATAACCAAACAAACCAAAAAATTTTTTAAACTCTTTCCCCAATTTTTTTTTCAAAAACAACTCTCCCAAAAACAAACCAAACAATCTTTATTTTAATTTTTAGTCCATAAGCCAAAAATCACTAACAAAAGACAGTATGAATTAAGATTGGGACCCCCTTTCCCCGTACAAGGATCCTCTCCTTGCAAGCCCCTCCTTGCGCCCGTCCTTGCAGAGCCTTCGGGCCTACTTTTAGGCCCAATTTTGATAATCTGAACCGTTCATATTTTATGATTTATTCAGTATATCATACCTGTAAAAAATCAAGTTGATTTATTCACTCTCTCTGCTTCCAACTCCCTCTGGAGCCTCCCTTTCTCCTCCCCTGCCTTGGCGCACTCGCCCTCCAGTTCCCTCTGGAGATCGCCCACTCTGCTATCCGCCTCGTCCTTCTGCCTGACCAGCTCCTCATTATTGCTCATAGCCTCTTCATGTCGCTCGACCCCGACGGCGCAGGCTCTTTGGGCCTCGTCCAACTTCTTCTGCTCGCCAGCAAGTTGGAACTCGAGCGACACAACCTGGCGGCGTGTTTCCTCCAGCTCCGCCTTAACCGTTTGCAGCTCAGTGTGGGCACTCTCCCAACTTGCACTCTTCTCCGTTAACTTTGCAAGCTGGGCCTTGGCCTCATCTGCCTTGAGTTTGGCAGCCCCCGCCTTCCTCAGCAGGGCCCCTGCTAAGGTGGTTACTTCCATTTGAGCGGAGTATAACCCCCTTAGCAGCTCAGCCTCGTTGAATCTGGAGGCCGAGCGCAGGGCTGCCTCTTCTACAATCCCTATAAGGCGATCTGCCCCTGCTCTGGCTGGGCCTTCTTCTCCCTCCAGCCGCCCCGCCACCGCACGAGCTTGGTAGATCGCCGTGGTCCCACCGACTCCTCCTTCTTGAGGTACAAGACCCCCCTGAGGCTGTCCCTTCCTCCTTGGCCCAGGGCCAACAGCCTCATCCTCCACTTGCCTTTCGGGGACGACCTTTGCGACCCTTGCGGCGCTCGCCGCCACCACTGGCACTACCTCCATGACCTCTGAGGCAACATCCACCACTTCTGGGCCACCTACCCTTCCTAGGGCCCCCTCCACTTCTCTCCCTTCATATCCCACGACCGCACTGGTTTCTTTCACACTCATCTCCCTCCTCATCTTCTGGGCAGGCACTTCCTCACTCTGACTCACTCTCTTCTTCTTCTTTCCTATGCCCAATGCCTCCATCTCCTTCAATGACCTCTTCTTCAAAGGGTCTGCTGGGGGCGGCCGCGGCACAAAATCACCCAAGTTTTTCTCTCCCAAGGGTTTGGGGCGAGGTCGAATCCGCTCCCTCGCAACAGGTTTTGGTGGCCGGTCGGCCTGGGACTCTTTGAATTGCTGGGCTTTGGCAAGAATGGCCTGATCCTCTGCCTCCTGCACCCTTCTCCTCGCCTCCAACTCCGCTCGGTCGAGATCCCCACTACTTGGCTTTGGCCCCAACCCCGCCTCAAACAATGCCGACGGCTGAACGAGCTCGTCCCATTTGGCCTTTTCTCTCTCCTTCCACTCCTTCACCCTCCTCACCCTCCCCTCCGCAGCTGCCCCCAGTTTCAGCTCCACAGACCTGATGGGCACTTTCCATACGGTGCGCGCTCCAAGCCCCCCATTGGCAGACACGTAGAACCATTCCGGCCGCCACCCCTTGATTGACGACAGCAGACCCGCCACCAACCCCTTCCCCACTGCAGCCTGTAGGGTGACCCACGTCTCCTGCTGCCCCGACGCCTTATAACACGCAAAGAATTCGTCTACTGTCATGGCCTCCCCTCCATTTGCCTTCGGCCACGCACTGGCACAGGCAAGTAGGATCTTCCATGCATTAGGCATTAGCTGTCCCGGTGCTACCTCCAGACGGTTAAGCACATCCACCACCACTTGCGGCAGTGGTAACCTCAGTCCACCCTTCAAAGCTTCCTCATAAAGGGAAAACTCCCCTGGCCTGGCGTCAGACGGCCTTTCCGTTGCTGTCGGTACCAACAACTCCACATCCCCAGGGATCTGGTATTTTTCGCAGATAGCCTCCAACTCCGCCTTAGTAATCGTGGATTTGTCAGCCTTCGTGTGCCAATGATCTGGTTCCGCCTGGCTGATTGGCTTTGGAGTTACTATCATGGTGGAACTGTGGGATCGTACCACCGGCTCCCCCACCCTCTTTGTCCTATACTGCGCCGCTAGCTCCACAGCATCGTCATCTCCAAGCAGGTCCACCCTGACAATCGCACTCCCTTCTTCGGCCATTTCTGTGGTATGTCTGCGAATCGCTTCGGCGGCAGGAACAAGGAAATTGAAAAAGTGTTGCAGAGGTGTATTGTGAGCAACAAAGGAATTCACACTTGGAATATTTTGATTTTTCGTACACAGGTAGGTGAATCAAATAATGCCAAAAGCCCACGATTTACCTGTATTCCAAGGGTCCCAATTAATTTTTGCCAGTTTCAAAACTTTTCAAAATCATCCGCCAAAACCGTCTCTTCAACACCCACAATGACCTAATATTTCGTTTCTGATCCAACGCCTAATCTTCCCCCTTTTTGCGGGATGTGGCCACGTGTACAGCCACGATGCACTGTCCATCCCCTTTACCCTGTCTTTTCTACTTCCAATCATCACTTTCTACGCCGCCCTTTGAGCCTCCCGCCAATCCGCCCGTCTTTCACACGATCAGCCATCCCCACGGTCGGCCTGCTCTCAACGGTTGGCCTTCTCGTGCGGTTAGCCTGTCCTTACGGTCGGCCCCTTGGGTCGGCCTGCCCTCACGGTTGGCCCATTGGGTTGGTCTGCCCTCACGGTCGGCCTTCTCGCGCGATCGGCCTGTCCTCACAGTCGGCCCCCTTGGGTCGGCCTGTTCTCAACTGTCAGCCTGTCCTCATGGTCGGCCTCTTGGGTCGACCTGCCCTCAACGGTCGGCCTTCTCGCACGATCGCCCCTCTTCACGGTCAGCCCTTTAGCTCGGCCGGCAGGCCCTCCGCTCGGCCTTCGCGCGATCAACCCTCCCCACGGTCGGACAATCCTATGCTCACCTCACCAACTCGGCCGCCCATCCCGGTCGGACCCATCTTCCTCATACATATTCCCTTCGCTAGTCTGAAGCTGCACTCGGGAATGGAGGACTACTGACATAGATAGGCCCACAAAGGCCATGAACCACTATAAATAACCAGAGCCCATCATTCGGGGCCCAATGCATAACCCTGTCGATGGAGTCCGGAACAGCTGGAATCCAATATGGCACCAAGAACCAACAATATTCAGACACGCAGCGGGTGGAGGATGAGCCACATCAGCAGACAAAGATTTGCAAAGTTATTGCCACTACGCATCACCATTAATGCAGTCCATCACAGCATTTATTACGACAACACCTCTCCGTCGGAACAGGACCCCCTTACCCTGAGCAAGGTAAGCTACAACATAGGCTTTCGGCAAGGAGAGCAGGTCGGAAGGGACAACGAAATGATGACAAAAGGATATAAGCAAATGTTGTAGACAAGAAAAAGGTTAAGTTCTCTATCTCGAATCCTCTCCCATATACTCTGCTTCTCTTTCTAACTTGCTCGTCGGAGAGTTCGCTGGGGGACTACTCCGTTCCCCGTTGAACTTGCCTGCAGGTTATCTGGTGGGCTTGATCATTTGGACACGGGCTGGAGGAGCTTACACCTGTCTGATCCATTCACTGGGACGAACAGCATTAACACATATAATCAGTGCAAATTTCCTGTCACAAACATCATATCCAAGTACAACAAAATCTATTACTTTGAAAACACAAAAAATTAAATTTAAAAAATATGAAAATACTAAAATAACATAAAAATAGCAACTTCCTAACCACCTTTTAGGGCTGGTTTGGCATGTTTACAAAAAGTCAAAAGTCAAAAAGTCACTATTTTGACTTGAATCACATTATTTTAAGTCACATCACCTCTCACACACATCATTTCAACCCCCAACCCAAATGGAACTCATATTTCACAAAAAGTAAAAAAGTACATTTATTTATATTTAAAAAGTGAGGAAAAAAATTGGACTAAAAAAGTGCAATTTTTGTCTTTGTGGATGAAAAAAATGAGGAACAAAATATGGATGTTTGGGTTAACTTTTTGACTTTTATGAAAAATGTATATTACAAGATTGAATAAATTAATGTGTAAGGAAAAATTAGAATTTGGAGTTGTGTAGGCGTAATTTTTGACTTTTTGTGAATAGTAATAACTTTTTGACTTTTTGATTTTTTTTTCCCAACTTGCCAAACTTGGCCTTAATATGTAGTGTCACGTACGTTTCCGTTTTCCTCCCAAATTTGGAACAAAAACCAAAGTCGCCAGACAGCGCTTTTGAAATCCCACAGATGCATACTTTTCATGATGACCCACATGCCGTAGCCTTTCTAATCTCACCAACTCATTTCCATTTTCCATACAAATTTCGGCAACTTTGCTGTCCCTCCTTCTCTCTCCATTTCGGTTTTGCTGTCCACCTCCAGTAACACACTCTCTCTCTGTCTCTCCATTTCGACTGCGCCAGGTCGCTGACGGTAACAGTCACCATTTTCTCGGGCATGTGTGAGTCTGTCTATTTTTTATTTCGGAGCACATTATTATTATGACCTATTGTGTTCCACTCGCACGACATTACCATTTCTCAACTATTAAACTGTTCCTCCTTAGGTCATTGAAACCATACGTACGATTAGGTATACAAACTACACATGTGACAAACTGATATTGCCATTGAGGAGTTCCAAACTGACAAACGGTCTTCGTTGAGCAGTGTAGTCGGGTTTTTATTTCTTTGCATGAAGGTAAGTTACGTATGGGTGCTGTTGGGTTGAATGTCCGATGTGGCCCTGTTTCAAGTGTGCGCATTGGTTGTTGATTCGGGCTTGAAGTCGTAAATACTATAAAACGAGTACAACATATGGCCAATTAATTTTCGTAAAACAGTGGCATGCCATATCTGCATAAATTAACGACAACATATCGTACTTGAAAATAAACGAAAAGTACCACTCGTACAATGCACATACGACTCAATGGTCCGTTGATTGTAAGTTGTTAACAGTCAATTTCGTTTTGTTACAATTTGGGAGTAACGTTCTTTCTGCATCCTTATGAATATTGCATGAAATTCTTTACAGGAATTATCGTAATTGGATATGGGCGACATGTCAGACAATGCGAAGCAACTGTGAGTTTATGTCGTTCAGTATTTGATACAGTTAGGTTTGCAAGGTTATGTTTCCTGTACCTACCAAATACCACGGTCTGTTCGTGTATGGCATATTGTGCCGTTATGTACTGCCATCAGGAGGTTGTGCGATTTGAGTTTGACACATTTGCGATAGCCTCAAATTGCACCATGAATTTCGTGTAATGGATTAAAACTGTGTCGATTTCTCACCAGAATATATGCACATACGACACATGTCGCGTATTCTGCGGAGAGAATTTGTGAAATCCATAATTCACTGAGTTATACTAAACCACTTCAGTTTATAATTTTCGATGACAACGGAAAATGACGTTACCAATTTCACGAAAATGGCACAACTTTTGAAATGGGAAAGCAAGATTGACTAACTTTAAAGTTAACCGACGAAGATGATAGAATGCACAAAATGTACATACCACCGATGTAATTTGGCCTTGAACAAAATTTCATTTACGCTGATATTTGTTACAGGCAATGGAAAACATTGAAGGCAAGTAGCAAAGGTTCACGAATGGAAAGGGTTGACATTACCGAGCCCCCTCGTCGAAAGCGGCCACTTGGGCCATTTATTTTTTACAGGTTCGATCCGTGTCCTTCAAAGCGGCTCACAGTACGAATCCCTCTCGTCAGAAACGTGTGACAGTATTTTTGCACAATTCTGCATTACATATTTTGAACTTATAGCTTGCGCCTGTGCAGATTTCAGTTTGTACTCACAAGAAATTAAGATTTTGGAGACCGAAAGTAAGGGCCAAAATAATTTGGACCATTTATAATTGTTGTTGCAGAAATGATGTGGTTATTATATTTTTAGCAACCAAAATTGGACATTACGGATGCATTATTATATAGTTGGGACCAAATTTGTTTGTGTCACAAATTGTGTACATATATGTATATATATCCATCCATATCTAACATATACTTGCGCCGAAATTGACAATGGTTGCAGCCAGGAACAATTTAAGGAAAGACGAGAAGCAGACAACCCCGGACCGAATATGGTTAGTGTGCAGACATGTAGTAAGTAGAGTACCGTGATGGAAACACGCGACTGCTGTGATAGCAAAGTATGGACTTCTATTCCATGCGCACACCAGTCATGTGCTTCTATTGTGTCGCATTCAGCGATTTCTAGCAGTCATAGACGCCATATTGCATGTTCTTATAAACTCCGATTATTTGTAAAATTCCATGTCCGTTTTTATTTCAACTGTGTGCGAAATAGTAATTTGTATGTGCAAACATGTGTAAATACCAGAAAATGTGCACACATTGCGAGTGATACAACTTTTGGTGACAATTATTTTGGACTTACAGCTCCTATTTGTCCTGTATGTGTGTCACGTTGGTGTAACACTTACAGAGCGGAAAGGATATTGGGGAAAGGTGGAAGGAACTCCCCTGTGATGAGAAGAAGAGGTTTCAGGACATGGCTAAGGCAAGTGCCAAGGAACTGGGCGAAGAAGTTGCAAAGAAATCTGCAAAGGTACTTACGTGCTTAGTGTTTTCATAACTGCATTTGGGGAGGACCTGCTATCGACACAATGTTGGTTAATTTTTTGTATTAATGTTCACGTTAATAACATTGCAGAGTAAAATGCAAGTCCGCATATCATTGAAGGCAATTGTTGATATCGTGAACCGGTGTAACGAAGCACAAAAGCAGGCAGCCATTGATATTGGGTTCGGTGGCCTCCTCGGGTTAACGTGTACCCGTATAGATCACAACATGTGCCAATGGTTGGTACAGAACTTCGATCCCGACACGTGTTCGTTGACTGTTCATAGCCGTCACCTGAGGCTCACCTGTGAGGAAGTGCATGTCTTATTGGGTATACGGTCAGAAGGCAATGACGTGCAGTTCACTGGTTCAATAGACGCATATCCCAATATCTACGAAGAGGTTGGAGCTGTTAAGGGAATCATTCCTTTGAACCAGTTGAGAGTTTATCTGACTGAGAGTGATGGTGCGGATGACGAGTTTCGGCGAAAGTTTGCGCTGTACGTGTTGGGGGCCATGTTGTGTCCTACCACAATGACCGCGTTGAGCTTGTCGTTCATTCATGCCGTGAAGGACGTGATCGGTATGGGGGCATGTAATTGGGCAAAGGTGACACTGCAATTCCTTGTCAAAGGTGTTCGGAAGTATAAGATGAAAGTTCAGCGCGAGGCAACTGGATGTGTTTTCCTTCTAATGGTAATGTAATCGACCGTTGTTTGTTTGTACCATGCCGATTACATATTTCATCCATTGCTGTACATATGGTTCAATAAAATGGCAGTTGTTGCGAAATACAAACTTACCTGTTATTGAACAGCATGACAAATATACCTGTACGGGCCACATTTTTTGTAACCACGAAAAGCTTATCTTTTTAACCGGAAAGCTGCATGGGGATTCTGCCATCGAGACACATAAACACATACATATGATTGTGTTGTAAGTTGTATGCATTGTTAGCGAATACAGATTATTTTGCTCGGAAGTGTATAGTAAATATCTTTTCCCCCTTATAATGCAGCTATTTTACTTGGATCGTTTTGCCCCTCCCTGTAAGAGTACGTCGGCTACTACACGCTCCATCCCTCGGCTAAATGATTGGGGTGATGCCGAAATACGGGAGACGAGGCGACTTATGGGAAGGAAGCAAATGTTGCAGCAACATGAGGTAATCAACCCATTCGTTCTGCACATTTGACAGCATTGCCCCACCTGTGTTATGGATAACGGTGACAGACAGAATTTGTGTTCTTATGACTAGGTGACAAGCAGTGACAAACAGTGACCCATTCCTTAGCGTACGTCATATTTTCAGTTTGTCCCTCCCTATTTACTCTGAAATACTCGAACTTTTGGGGGAAAAACATGAAGTTTCCATGTGGACGATATTGTAGCCTTACAAATTCAATTTTATGTACTACTTCCATTACGAAATGAATTTTGGTTAAGCCCTGAAGTCAGATTTTTGGAAAAGCTTGAAGATTTTGGTTTTTTAACCTTGTAAAAAGGTCAAAACATTGTCGTTCAGTTATTGTTAGTTAGTTTGTAATTGAAAGTTTCTCTTTGTTTATGTAATTGGGAAAAGGTAAAGTGGTAAATATGGGATCGACTGTGAAGTTTTTATCTACACCAGATGAGCATCATTTACAACAATTTTTTTTTTCATTTCGGACAAATGGAGTAATTAATTTTTATTAGATATATTTAATATGTAAACTGTGTACACATATGTTGTGTGCAACTTAAGAAAGCAGACCGAAACTTTAGGATTCACAGTTGAGATCGATTAACAATTCAGTGCATTACCATTTTCATTTATGATTTGAATCCCGATTTGACAACTATGTTAGGTGGAGTTTCATCCAACAAAAGCGGAAACCAACGACATTGATGACGCAATTGACACACACCATGTCAATAACAAACAGAAACCACGGATTGATGATGTTCGTTTGAGCAAGGTTGAGACCGACATTGGTGAACTGAAGGAAACCATGAAGTAAGTACTTCACAACAATGCAGAAATAAGGGACATGTTGCTTAATTTCCGAGGGAAGGCAGCTGTTGACAATGTAAAGGTAAGCAAAAGCAATCAGTACACATGCTTCACACAGTTTACAGAGGTTACTTGAAGATGAAATATCGTAGCAGGTTAATGTATGTGTTTGTGTGATTAGGTGGAGTTGACTGAAAGAAATTGTAACATTAACATATCCTCCAGCATTGGTGAATTGAAAGGAATGCTAAACGAACTGCTTGCAGCTATATTGTCTGGGAAACAACCGTTTACTGAACAGACACATATTGCTGAAATGAAGCAAATGATGCAGCAAGTGCTGGCAGGTTTATCAGAAACAGCACAATTGGCTCGCTCAGAGGAAAAGGGTGTTGACCCTACCATGGGAGTCGAGTTGCATGATGGCGGCGTGGTCTTCCCAAATTATTATGGTAGCCCAAATGAGGGTAATGTTCAAGATTTACAGGGAGTGGATTGGGAGGACAATTATGTGAATGGAATGTTGTCCAATGAGATAATTGATATGCACGTTGGACAGTTGCGTACCGTCCAAGAAGTTGGGGACATGCACAACAACCGTGGCCTTGCGTTGGAGGAAACATACGCAAGCGAAGAAAGCAAATCTCTTTCGGTTCAGTTTCTAGCCATGAAGAACGTTGCAAAACAGAGTTTATCTTCCTTTGATGATTTGCAAACCTTGCCACCAATGCGAGGAGAAGCAGACAATGCGCATCCTTCTGCTGGTAAGGTTGCCCAAACATTGGGAGCGGGACAAATTGTAACAAGCACACGAAAGGGAAGAAGAAGAGGAAGAGGAAGATGAAGAGGAAGAGGTGTTGAAGCGACAGACGTAGGGGATATGCATTTGTGCAACGATAGTAAAATAAGTACTCGACTTACTGCTGAAAAATTCCCAAGTCGCCACATCACTTCACCTTTCGTATGTTTCATTACCAATTGATGCCGACAGCATTACTAATCATAATAGAACCATTATTTGTGTTGTATTTTAATATTTGTCATTCTAGTGCAAGTTTGCAGTAACAAATGTTGTACAATTGTCTTACAGATTTCGGACAAAGTCCTGTCCAAACTGCACAGGTTGGACAAGCGGTTCCGTTCAGAGGTTAGACATCGCTTCACCAATTTTAGATGCATAAGGATGTGTTATGTACTTTGCAAATTAAATTTCTGAACAGTGGTGAGTTAGTTAATTGTTTATATTAATAGGAGGAGTTGATGTTACTTGATTGTTTAAATTGATAGAAGGACTTGATAACACTGGAGAGCATAGAGGTTTTATCAGCGGTCGAACACGAAGTTGTTGACTCTGTACTTGACGACAGAAACAATGAAAGGTACGGATGAGTTTAGTACTCGCAATTAACCTGTTCCGTAGTATTTGTGAAATAAATTTGAATTCCACAATTTTCATGTGTCGTGCTATGTTTATTTGATTCTTGTAGGTATCAATTCTTTAATTTTTCATTCTCTATGATTTTGATGGCTTTATGATGGGTTTATCCATGTCGTATGTAGGATTTTCTTTGAATTTAATGCAGTGGGCTACGGAAAGATCAGTGGCTAAATTTCCTGTCTGAAGTTTTCTTCTTTTGGTCTTATCCTGCACACATGTACCTATTGGGAAAATTGCAAACCACTGATATTTTCACAAAAATATTTACAAATTCGTGAAAACCTTTATAATTTTAATTTTGAAACTTAATAAAATTTACCAATGATTTGCAAATTTTTTTAAAAACTTATAATGAAGTGCAATTTTCCCTAACTATTTTCTTCTACTCTGCTTACATTTTCCATTTTGATCATTTTGGGATATTGTTGGCTCCAGTTTGTAAAAAACGTGTTTCTTTTTTTTTAACTTGCTGACCTGTAAATGAGCATTTCAATTTTCACATATTATTTTAGCAAATACTATTGGACATGTCATGAGTTGTAATATCTAAAACTTTGTCTTTTCATTTTGTTTTTTAAAAACTTAAAACTAATCTTCATTGGATTGGAGCCTAGTAGAATCAGGAATATCTGCCATAGTTGTACAACAGAAAAAACTAATCTTATGTTGTAGAGTTAAGCCAGATACGTTTAAGTTTTACTAGGCTGTAGGTTGTTTCTTACTGGTTGATGTATACGTTTTATGTAGGGACATTGTCGTGTCTATGAATCTGCATGAAATGCCTTGCGAATGTGCTACGCGACGTGACATGCGCACGCTGAAACCAGGGGCATGGCTATCCGACACTGTAAGTCGTGGCATCTGACAATGTTATTTCCACTATATTTGCATGATGGACATATCCATGTAGGGACATTGTTATTTCGTATTACATTTAAACAAATGGCAAATCTTATTTCGCAAGTTGCCTGGTCTGTTACAATGTTCCAGCCAATCAACTTGGTTGAGGTTCAATTGACTAACGGACAGCGGCAAGTACACAAAGACGGGAGGCATACTGCGTGGTTCTTTCCAGTATATGTGTCGGTAAGTAAGTGTTTTAGGTCGGTTGTGTATTGTAGCAGACATATTTTCAAAAAACTTTGGCTGACTGAACTTTACACACTAAACATGCTGACTTTGATACTAAATCAAAAAACTCAACCTCTGAACCATGAAAATATCGTCAAATCATATTTTGGACATGACAGATATACTGGGGTGCTTGATGCATGTCAGAAGGTAATATGAATGTACATCCCATTGAAGCGAGTAGATTTAATATGAACGTCGGTAATATGAATGTCGATCCCATTTACATGAATGTCAATGTAAATATGAAAGTGCGTACATGTTCGTATGCCCTCTAAACAATGTCTTCACTTGTGTTTATGTGTAGATTTACATGCCTTTCAATTATAGAGGAGTATATTGGGTGTGCCTAAAAATAGATATGGTAGACCGTATGGTGTACCTATTTGACTCATTGGCATCCGCCACACTGGACACCAACAAGCTGAACGCGGCAAAAATGTTGGTATGTCGTGCTGAATTTCACAAATCTACTTCCACACTGTCACATCCTTCACATAAACTAACCGTCTCATTCTGCAACAGGTTCAAACAATGCATGCCTTACTGCAACTACAGTTTGGAAATGAATATGCTGTAGACGTGCGTACCTTTGAGGTCCACATGTTAGAACAAAGGCCATTACAACAGCTGGACGAGTAATCCACAAACCCTACGTCACATTGACTTCACTCCTGAATCACTCATTTAACGAACCTGCTTATATTTTACGAGAAACTGAATGTTACATTTCATTTGTAGCACTTTCGACTGTGGGATGTTTGTGATCAAGTACATGCAGCGGCCTGATATACCCAGCGGTCCATACAAGGTACATTGTACCTCTTAATTTCCAATTGCGAAATAAATCCGTTTATTTCCTATCGCTGTAACTGTACCTGATTTGTGTTATTCACTTTCTGTACATAATTTCATCATTCTGTTCGCTTTCAGTATTATTCGCTGTGATAATACTAATTTCCCACGCGTATTGATTGTACACATAATTTCAATGTTTGGGACTGGAACAAACGAGGGAAAGTAGTAATGTTTGTTTGCTTTTATCGTGGCCTGTACGTAATGTGATACACATAATTCCAATGTTATGGGTACAGAACAAACAATGCAATGTCATATTTGCCCAAATGACTATAGTAATGTTTGTCTAGTGCAATGTGATATTTGCCCAACAAACAATGCAAGTTGAAAGTAGTAATGTTTGTTCGCTTTTACCACATGAATTATGTTTGTTCGATTTTTTTGAATGCCATGATTTTGTCCAAAACAAAGCAAAAAAAAAAAAGCCCACAGAACAAACAAATAGCGGTGACTATAATGCACTTTGAAGGGGAATTGATTACTTCATAACAATGCACAAACGGTGAAAAATTGCACAAAAAATAAAAACAACCATACAACAAACCATTAAAAACACAGAGTATTGATATTCAATTTTTTTTTGTTCAGCAAAACAAAAAACTGTATTGATGAAAAAGCACATACAAGGTGTCAATGATACATCAACAAAGAGGAGGTTAGTTGGTGAGAGACCAACGAAGAGAAACAAAAACAGAAGGAAAACAATAAGAATGTAACTCCAAGCCCATCCTCACAAAACCACATAACAGGGCAACCAGATGAAATTCCAAGGCAGCATGAACAAACTTCAGACCATACAGCCACCATTAAGACTTGAGCCTGAACCTCCAACCTCCATTGAGACTTGAGCCTGATCCTTCAACCTCCAAAAAAAAAAAAAAATAACTACAGCAACAGACCAACAATTACAACAAGGCCAGCAGCAAACCTCCAATAACTTTCCCCAATCCAGCAGCAGACTTCCAATACAGCACACCAAAACATCATTCAAACAATTGCAAAAAGGTCAATATGCAGCAGCAGACTTAAGCCTATTCGTTGATCCCATATAGCAGCAGCAGAGTACATATATAGCAGAGCAGAGTTGAAGCACAGCAGAGCAGCAACCAGAAATGAGCATGCTTGACCCCATAAACTAAGCCAAAGCAACAAGCCAAAAATAAGGCAAAACATAGCAACATTGAAGCACAGCAGAGCAAAAGTAGCCACCAAGAAGATATGGTAATACCACAGACTGACCAAAATCCTGCATACCACAGATTGACCAAACTCCTGCACCCTTGCAGCAAAAAACACCAAACACCACCCCCTCAATCAGACTTTGATACTATCCAAAATACAATATATGTCGTCCACTGAATACTGTAGGCCTCTATAACTTTGCTTACAGCAAAGTGCAACCCTCACTTTCACCATCTCAGCCAATTCAGGCCCATCAACAATCTTATCATTAAAAAGGCAATCATTCCTACCTTTCCAAATCATTCCTAGGTGTGCAATACAAAAGAATACATATATAAACTAGCCTAGGATTTGGGGAACAGAACGGCTAGAACACCCTACTCTGATTGAGCATCTGCTAGCATGGCTTGGGCTTGGTCCAACTCAGCTTTAGTTGTCTGAATAGATGTAGAACGATGTCTAATTTGGGAGAGCATCATCCTTGCTTCTTGATTAAGCTAGTCATGTTGCTGCTGCAGATGAGCCTTTCTTTGCCGGACAGAGGCAAGTTCTGCCATGAGTTTGGCTTCCTCAAGTTCAAGTGCTGAGTGTTGCTGAAGAATGGCTGCAGAGGTTTGTTGGCTGAGTTTGAGTGAAGTAGATATGGTGTGGGCTTCGTTTAGGAAATCCTTATTGGTTTGAATATCCTTCGAGCAAGTCTGAACCATCTCTGAAAGGGTTGGCCATTCCGTGATGATCTTGGCCAATTGCTTTAGTTGAATGGGGTTGAAAGGATTAGGGGAGAGGTTTACAACAGCAGAAAGACAGGCCAAAGTTTCATCAGGTTTGTGGAGAATGATTTCTTTAACTGGGGTGTTAATGAGGTTGATGAAGGTGGTTAAGGTTTGTTGAGTTTCAGCATCAAACAGATGTAGCCTTTGAGGCAATGGGGATATTTCGTCTAGATCTTGTTGAAGAATAGAAAGTTCGGCCCAAATATCCTGGCATGGACCGACGGCCTGTGAACATTAATAGTTTGGTGAGAATATATGCTTGCAAGTAATAAAGAGTAAATAGGATGAGGTTGGAAATGGTAGTACCTGTCCTGATAACGTACGCGCAGACGGTTGGCCTTGTTCAGCTGTGGTTGTGGCATCAGGACGAGTTGTTTCTGGTACTGATGAAATGGCAGCATCAGCGCCTTGAGGCTCTTTCTCTGGTTCTGCTAATAGGGGAAAGTCATGAGGACCTTCAAGTTCTGTCTCGCCCATTGGTCGTGGAGATGAGTCCTGTATTATGTCCATCCCTGTAAATTGGAGAACAATACCAGTTACTTAAAGAGAAGTTTTTTTTTCCCAAACGAACAGTAACATTTGTATTTCTATTTACCTTGGTTATGGTGAACTTCTGGTTGAGGGGATTTTGTGTTGTCATCTGTTGGAGAGGATTGACTGTTGATTGAAATGTCAAATTTAATCCTCTGTGATTCTTTGTTTGACGTTTGGGAATTGGAGGGGTTGGATGGTGATGGTTGAGGGCTAGAGACAGAAGGGACAATGTGTTGAGGAGAAGTGGAAGGATGTTGTGATGCAGACTGTGTAGATTGCTGTGGCGAAGACTGTGAATCAGGTTGTAAGGAAGTTTGTTGCGATGCTTCAGGTGGTGGTGGAGTTGGTTGTACAGTGGGTTCTGTGGGTACATTGCTGATTGGACTGGGAATTTGATGAATGTGTTGAGGAGAAGTGGAAGCATCGTCATCATCAGCAGCAGCAAGGAGTAATCTCCTTCTTTTTCTCTGCACAAAAGTAAGTGATCAGTCGGGCGTGAATGGAAATTGAGATGCTGTAAATATGTAAAGTGAAGGCTTACTTGGTAGAGCTACCCTGAAGGATTTGATGTTGTTTGGCCAACCATTTGGCTGAGAGGGATATCCCACTCACTTAGGTCTATGCTTAGAGCAGGAGCAGTGGAAGGCTCTTCTCTATTCTTCGCCATGACCTCTGTCTCGGCAGGGGTACGGGTGGTAGTTCCTCTCGGTGCTTGTGTCTGCGCGGCTGCGAAAGAGTCTGCCATTAATTTCGAAACTGAGGAGGTGTTTGTCTGAGTAGTTGCATCCATTGGATCCTTGCCTTTACGTTGGTCCCTAACCAATGGTTCAGCAGCAGGCCCAATTTTGGCTGTCAAAGGTTAAACAAGTTAGTGTTGTAGAGAAAAAAACAAAACAAATTGCATGACACAGTCAGGGATATGAAGTATATGAAGGAAGGATACCTGTAGCCTTAAGCTTCGAAGGCGAGGATATGCGGCCCTGAATATGAATACAAGTATCGTTAAGGCAGCTTTCAAGTGGCTTGCAGAAAATAATGGCAGACATAAGTCCCCACCAATGGTCAAAAGCAGCCGAGCAGTCCGAAGCAGGTTTGAAGAAAAAGGGGCCAAAATCTTGGAAAAGTTGGTGTTCTCTGTCAGAATGGATTCAGCTTGTGTAGGATCTTTGAAGTGGATTATGGACCCAATCTTTTCATGGATGGTTGGGTGGAAATAAGGATAAGGGATAGCCTGGGAAAGACCAAATTGCCTGGATCATTGATTGAGACAGTATGTCTCAAAACTGCAGCTGGATAGCTTGGCGGAGGATATGGAACAGCCAACCAAGACATGTCTAGAGGTGAGAATGTGTCTCCAATTCTCATTTTGTTCTTGGACTTGCTCATTGTGTAAATTAGAAGGGTCTGTGAAGAGGAAGCGAAGTCTACTGGAGGAGAATTCAAAATTTTGAAATGGCATGTACAGGTTGGAAGGTCTCTGTGAAGGAAGGTTGTAAAACATGGTAAGATGATTTCTGAAAGTGAGGATGGATTGGCTGTTATAAGTGAGCAGTTGCTCAGCATAGGAGTAGCAAACAGGTTTCAAGGTGTTAGGTGGTGGGGGTCGTGCCTCAGGAAAATAGGCATATAACCAGGCCTGGAAGAGCCAGAAGGGGCCACCACAGTTGCCAGAAATCTTCTTGTCGACAAAGGAAAAGAGGGCCTTGTAAAGCGTGGCAAGAAGATAAGGGGCTAAAGCCATAAGTTGGCCATCTTGCATACACAAGGCAAGAGGGAGGTATTCTTTCGTGATCTTGTACCCAGGGACACAAAAAAGAAACTCACAAAGCCAAAATAAGTAAAAAGCAGTTCTTTCTTTGTCATCAACAGGGGAACCAGGCTTGCCTTGGTAATTTTTGGCAAAATCTGTATAGCATATGTTAGTGTTTAAAGTAAATGTCACTTTTGGAGGCTCAAGGAGAGCATGAATTGGATTGCCCAAAATTGGGAGACCAGTCAAGTGAGCTACATCTAAGATGGTAGGGGAAATCATACCAAAATTAAAGAGTAGGGAGTTACTAGACTGCAACCAAAAGCATGCAGCAGCAGCAGCAATCAGCCCTTTGTCCACGTCATAAATTTTAGTCGACAGTCTAATTGCTTCACCAATGCCCTGGTGCTTCCATACTTCAGCGTCGTGACCTTCAATTCTCCTGGCCCAGCTTCGCCAATCTGGTGACCTCCACCCTCTGAGTGGGTTTTTGCTGACATTCCAGTTAGTCCACTTGAGTCCAGCTTGGTTGAGAAGAAGGTTCTCACCATTACCAAGGGGATAGTATGGAGCTAGCTCGTCTGGGAAGTAAGACGCGAAGGTAGGGCCTAGAGTAGCCTTAGCGACAGAGCTTGTGCTGGGCAATAGGGTTGCAGCAAATTTTAGGGGAGCGATACGTGCTCTGATAGGGTCTGGGAAGCGGAGTAGGTCTTCATTGTTCTCCTCAGATGGAGATGGTTGAGATTTTTTCAGCGCCATGGCTTAGGGTTTTGTGGTGCTCTGGTTTTGAACGGCAATGGTTGAGAAGAAGGAGTACAGTCTGGGGAGTTCGAATCAGAGGGAAATGAAGTGGTTTGAAGTTGAAAGGGTAAGTCTTTTATAGCTTATGATAGGGCCAGTATATTTAAAAGCTCTTATATTGGGCTATAGTTTATGTTTGTTTTGGGCCCGTATTAAGAAATTTGATATTGGGCCCAAATAATGGCCCCCTCGTTAAAGTTAAATATCATATGACTTGGACCCCCACAAGGGAGGACCCCCATGACCCCCTCTCTCTCTGATTGGCCACTTTTTTATTATTTTTTTTTCAATTTCTTATTTTTTTTTCCTTCTCCAATCAGCAGCCCCCACGTGTGTGTGTGGGGGGGAGGGGGGGATGGGGGTGGTGCAGGTGGTGATTGGAGGGGGTCTCAATCACTTCCGCAATATTTAACTTGAACATGGGGGTCATTGTTTGCACCAAGTTTTGCCAATCTCTGTCGACAGATGGTCCACTTAATCGAGGGCATGTGGCCAAGTCTGAAGGAATGTCCAGGACCTGAAAGTGGGCTCTCTGTATGTGGGTCACCTAGAAGTGATAGGGGAAGTTTTTACCACCAGTCATGGAGTTAGTGGGTACACTTTCAGGAGGAAGCATGAGACAAAGCAGGAGCCTTGCTTTGTCGACAGAAGTTTAAAACAGTGGGTGGCCATGAAATAAACACAAGAAAAGGGAACTCGACAGATAGAAGTGGAGGTTTAGTATTGATATCCGTATACTGTTTTTGTGGCCCATCATTGCATGATCCCACACGTCTACACCATAACTGCCACTGTAACTGCCCCCTGACTTCGAATCTTCAAGTCCCCTGAAAACCAATATTGACTCTTTCCCGTCGACCTTCCTTTTCACCATTGTGGGGCATGACCCTCATCATTATGAGTTAGCGGGCATACTTTCAGGAGGAAACATGAGACGAAGCATGAGCCTTGCTCTGTCGACAGAAATTTCAAACAGTTGGTGGCCATGAAATAAACACAAGAAAAGGGAGATCGACAGATAGAAGTGGAGGTTTAGTATACTTGGAATGCCTAGAACGGAGATCGTTGATTTCGATATCCGTATACTGTTTTTGTGGCCCATCATTGCATGATCCCACACGTCTACACCATAACTGCGACTGTAACTGTCCCCTGACTTCGAATCTTCAAGTCCACTCTGCCAAATATTGACTCTTCCCTGTCGACCTTCCTTTTCACCATTGTGGGGCATGTCCCTCATCATTATGAGACAAAAATCGACAGAATATTGTCCACTAAACACAACCACAATCTTTGCAAACTGGGCCAATGAACCGCAACACTTGGCCACTCACTGTTACTGCCCCTGACTATGAATCATCAAACTCTGCCAAATATTGAATTTTCCCTGTAATTTAATCAAAATATATTCAATGTCGGTAAACTTGAAAATATGTTTGAAATAACCTTTTTCTGTATTGTAATGACTTAAACACAATTGTTGTCCTACATTTTATGTAACGAAAATACACAACTTATTTATATCAAAAATAAAATATACATCTCGGGTTTATAATCAAAAAAATGGGAACTACTTTTTTTTAAAAAAAAAGTTCACTCATATTTTCAGCTACATTCTGATTGGATATTAGATTAAAAATTCCTCTTTGCACCTATTTTTTCCACATCCTCCCAACAGCTGCTCCATTCAACTAACATTGAATCTTGCATGCCACCTGACTTACACGCTGGAGCAGTTACTGGCAGTGCTCATGGATTTAGTGGCCACACTCCAAGAGGAAATATGAACGAATTGGGAGTCTGTATCTGTCGAGGAAAGGCTAAAAGGATCTGGGCACAGGTGGCAACTTCAATTATATGCACTTTGACAGGTACAAGTGAAGCTTTTATGTGGTTTCAATACACGGAAATGACCGTGCAGTTACAGAAGTTGCATAGAAGCAGTTGCAGAATTGGCAGATCATGGGGTCGTGGGAATTTTATAGCTATAAAGGGCAGAATGTTTGCAGAGAGAGAGGACATGAACAACAACACAACTTACTTTCTACATTGTAACTTCTGTGTAGTTTTTTCCCTTCTACTTTCTACTTTGTTACAAACAACACAACAACACAACAACTTACTTTCTACTTTCTATTTTGTTACTTTCTACTTTGTTACCATCAGTTCATCGAAAGAAGTCTTCATTCATTTCAGGCATTTGAACCAATACCACAATTGCTTGATTTTCTTCTTGAACTTGTCAACTTTAAATTACTGCTTCGTTACTGTCGATATAGGCCCACCATAATTTTACTAACAATAAACCCATACTTCCATAGTAAACATTAAATAATTTCACAACTCCTGTTCGTAACTCGTAATTCATATACCAATCGGCATGGAGATAAAGTAACGAGTTCGTTGGGTTACTTTCTCCAAGTAACAACCAAAATTAACTGCCACTTGGATTATATACAAAATGCATGTGCTGGTATGTAATTTTGCAAACCCATTTGGACAAAATTCATTTTTTACTCGAAATATAATACTAATTTACCGACACAAGTCATAACAAATCAATACGAAGCGAACACATCGTTAGTTGATAAACCACACCGCAAAAAACCCTTCAGTTAGATCCAACAAAATATGGAACAGAAACAAGCAACCCGCAATAGGAATCTTAGAATACAGACATAAGCCAATTTCCCACCCAAAACAATACACAGACAACCTATATATATCTCACCTCACCTTCAATTAGTTTTGAAAATGACAAGTCACTGCAAACACAAATGACAACATCACTCTAAACAATATGGGAAATTTACAACTCGTGGCCTTGTATATAAGTAACGTTGTGCCATTTCCTGGCATTGTACATAACCAATTATTTACACGTTACGAACAGCAATCCGTGCAAAATGAAAACTACATACATTATTTCCATGTGTTTTCAATAGCTAGTACTGTCTACCTAATAAATTAAGAGAATAAGTAAATCATACAAATTATACAATTACCTGATTCACCTCACCAATTGTGTTCGAATCATTTTTCCACACTGCTGCTTCAACACTACCGTATTGGCCCACAGGCTGCTTGGAATCAGGAGAAACATCGAAAAATAGTCGCCGTTGCTTAATGTGCAGTGTACTTGGATCCACCAACCCAGTTTTGCAGCGAACGGGCAATGACTCCGCATTGTACTCACGATCAGTTATGTGGGGTGTATCTGCATCTGAGTTAGTACCCACTGTTCGGCTAAACCGAACCTTAGGACACGTTCGCTTTGTGTGCCCAATGCATTTGCAATTCCCACATTTTCTTGGTCTTCGACAGTTGGACGAGGCCCGTCCTGGGTTCCCTTTTGTCTTCACAACATCAGGATCTTCTACTCCAAATTGTCGACAGAATGAATGTTTCCCTCTGTCTCCATTCCCACCGTTCAAATTCCTCTCATATAACTCCTTCATCCGGCTCGTCATCGGAAGACATGCATCCCTAGCCTCTTTGAAACCTTCCGTTGATTGCGAGGCATAGAAACACATTTCGTTGTAGGAAGAACACAATATCCCATACCGGGCCGTCTGTGTTGTAGTGCTATCAATTGAGGGTTGAGGCCATTGTTGGCTATCTTTGCTTGCAGCCCTTGTCCATCTATGTAGCACACAAGTTGGGGGAATTTGCGTTAAATTTTCAGCTTTCATAACACATATCATGTGGCAGCAAGGTAGCCCCAATGACTCAAACTTCATGCAAGAACATCTCATTGCAGCATCCATTGGATTGTGTGTTACTATCCATGATCTGTCCTTCACTTTGTACTTATGAATATAGTAGCATTTCTGACCATCCGGCAAAGGGAACACGTCCTTGACATTCAACTTCCCCTCTTCTAAGATTTCATCACAGAACATTCTAAATATATTTCGGGTGAATAGCTCAGCTCCATGTCTCTCTATATCTCGCAATGGAGTAATTAATACCGGAAAAGTGTTATTTGTTTCAACATCATCTCCAGCCTCGTTATACCTTATCCTTGCAAGAGCCCGATCATAGTGCCTAACAAATTCATAGAGCTTCAATTTGTGTTGGAGGAAGGGATTGAAATAAGCATTCATACATTCCAAGCGCTGAGTGCTCTTCATCCCAGCAAAGAAATGTCCACGCATATATGCCTCAGCCCACATATGACGCTTCTCATATGTCTCCAACACCCAACTGTTAGTTTGAAGTCCAAATTTTTCGACCATTGTCGTCCAGCCATGCTCAAACTTTGTCTCATCCGTTTCCATGTCCATGCACTGCTTGAAAGCATGTGCAAAGCCACTTATGTGAACATTTGAAACAGCATTTTTCTCAAAATGCCAATTACATAATCGATGTCTTGCGTCTGAAAATACTCTTCTGATTGCCTCTCGCATCGCCTTATCCCCATCTGTCAGTACGGACACAGGTGCTTTATTGCCCATCGCCTCCATAAATGTTTCCAAAACCCATGTGTATGTCTCAATTGTCTCATTAGCTAGCAAAACACATGCAAATATCGTGGTCCTAAAGTGGCTAGTCACACCAGCCAACATAACAAAAGGTTTCTTGTATGCATTGGTTCTGTAAGTTGAGTCAAATATCAACACATCACCAAACTTTGCGTAGTCGGCCCGCGATTTCGAATCTGCCCAGAACAGATTTTGTAACTTGTTATCGTTACACACATCATACTTGTAAAAAAAACATGCATCAACATCAAGTTTTGCGCATAGGTAAACCAACGCACCCTGCGCATCACCATCCTCAACTTCTGCTCTACGTTCGTCTTGAATATGGTTGTGCAGATCCGTACGGATGAAACCAACATTCTCATAAGACCCGGACTGATTTACCATATAATCCATGATTTGGCTAGTCTTCATACCGACATTGCGCATAGCCATTGCTTGAGCTTTGTCAGCGCTGTTTAAACTGCGATGTGACCTCAGATACATCACACAGTGTTGTTCTGCCAATTCATGGTTGTGGTCTGCGACGAAGTGAGTCACAACATACTTTCCCCCTTCACCAGCATTCGCATCGTACCGTATGCGAAATTGGGCTTTGCAACCTACTCCTGTTAGTGCCTTGGGAGCTCTACTCTTCTCAGCAACACGGTCCAAGTATTTTGGTAATCTTTGACCTTCCCTTGAACACAACCACAGCCTACTAACGACCTTTCCCTCTTTATTTGTGTTAAATCTGGATTTTCGTATACTAAATCCCTTGGCTTTAGCATACGCATTGTAGAAATCTTCTCCAGACCGAATCAAATTTTTGTTCCAGAATAGCACGTTCAACATCACCAACCATGTCATTGCGATGAGCATCGTCAACCATTTCTTTTTTCACATCGGCTCCGCCATCTTCAACGTTCATGTTGGTTGCTTCTTTATTGCTCGGACCAGCTTCGCAACCATGATCAGGTTCTGCCCAACTTTCATTCATTAAACGAATGTCATCAGCTTCATTTGGAATGTCATAATCATCACCTTCCCTTTTAACTTCCGCTGGGGCCATACTGTACATGAAATTACTACAAACAATTACTTGATGACCGAAAATTGTTAACACAAACACAAACATGACATTTTCACACGGTTTACCTGTTTGTGCAAACACAAACACTCGTTTGAGAAAGAGAAAGAGAAAGAGAAAGGTTAGCTGCCAATGGAGGGGTTTCCGTTTGAGCGAAGCGTAGAGTGGTTGAAGTTAGGATGGGAGTTTAGTTGAGGGAAAATAGCTGAAGTGAACGGGCCAGAGAGACAGAGAGGGAGACAGCTCCATACCTCATATCTAGTTCGAGAGAAGAGCTTCACTTCAGCAATGGAACCAACACAGCCTTGTAGTTACGTTGTTGTTGGAAATCGCCCGTTATACTGTTCCCTACAGAGCTTCGTCAATGGAACGAACCCAACAGGGGCTTCTCCCTGTGAATGAAAATCAACAGTTACACTGACTCAACCTTACACAGAGAGGAGAACAGAGAGAGATAGAGACGAAATACAGAGAGTGAGTGGGATGCAATCATGCAAATACAAGCATTAACCGGTTTCCCCGGTTTCAACTTTCTCACGATTAAACAATTCAATGGTCTTGATCAATTATTGTAATCTAACGGCTAACAATTGGGTTGAATATGGTGTGCAACCTTAAGGGGGTTGCACACTTGAGCAGGACCCAAAGCAAAATTTGTGTTCAAAAGTGCACGCATTCCCAGAGGTGAAGAAATATAACACGGCTCAATAGAATGTTTAAACAATAAATTCTTTTCTGACAAACCTCTTACAAAGTTACAATGGAAAAGTACATCATTCCTTCTCACCTCTACCAAGGAAGAAAATGAACAACAAATTGGTTATAGTAGCAGAGCATTGAGCATCAAAAACCCACTTCAAACAAGATAAAAAAAATGTTAAAAGATCACCTATAAAATTGACAGAGGTAGGGTCTGTATAAACCGTCCACACCTCTTGTAATGGATAAAAAAGCACATACCTTCTTCTCAAACATGAATTTTACTGGTCATAATGATCAAAATTTGAAGCTTGCATAAAAAATTCTGATAAAAGACCAAAAGCAAACAGACTGTCCTCACCACCAAACACAACAGTTTCGGAATACTACTGATTCGAGCGCAAGTCAAAGCCTGGCTCTAATCTGTCCGCAGAATAAGTGGCCAATAATCAGATATTGCATGAATCTGTTATAGGAATTTGTTATAGGTAGCGCCTCTCAACTAGTAATATATCTTTCCAAGCTTCATAAAACATCCAGGTGATGCCTGAGGAGGGCATGACTTTTAAACAACTAGCACCCCAACCTCTGTAAAGTCCCATCAAACCTTGCTCTCTAATGACTTCTGCCAGTGCTGCTGCCATGTGTGGTGGACATTTACCTTGCAGAGCTCCCACCATGAGCCGTTTCCTGGCCACCTCCAACGGAAAACTAATTGTGCTAGCTGTAAAACCTGCCCACCATGAAGAAAGTAAATAGAAACTCAGCTGAAAAGGGTGATGCTTTGATCATTTTATCAACATTATGAAAGTGAATTCCAAGTTCGGAATTAAATTTCTTTTTTTAAAAAAAAAGCTTGTTATTACGAGATTTGGGGAAACCAGACCAATATTACTTCTAATCCTAACCAACACAGATAAAGGCAAGTTTGCACCTGAGAGAGCTCCGACCAGGAGCATCTCTGCACGGCTTAAAGACTTTTTTCTCTTTGCTAAGCAGTAAGATTTCTTCATCTTCTCGTACATGAAATAATAACATGTGCTGTAGGGAAGCATGCCAATCAATGTAGGCGAAATACCGGCATAGAAACCACCTAACCCACCATCCTTGTAAATCTTGCTAATTGCAATGCCTATAGAAGGATAAGCCTCGGGACTTATAGTCAACCGGTCCTGTAAGAAATAATTGCGAAGGAAAAATTAGTTCCCCTGCAGACATAATGAAAAGAACTAGGACCTCTACAAAACCCATTGTGCCAGGAAATCATCTTCACTATCAAACCATATAGGAGAAAGAAACGAAAGTATACAAACAAAATATAACTTTCCAAATTTCCAAGACAACCAACACAGATTCATTTTTCAGGACACAAGAAAGACAAGAGAGTGACAATTTAACATGTTAATTCTTGACTTCTGGAAATAGCATAAAATTATTTTACCAAAAACCTTAAATATGCTAATATTCATTGGTGCAATTGGTTAAACATGCAAATACCTTTAAAACTTCAAGAGGATGGCAAGCAAGCGTGCTAGCAACTCCAGCAGCTGCACCTGCCACTGCAACTGGAGAGAGCCAGGAAAGAGAAAATTTCAAATTTACAGGACCAATTTGCACTTGCGGGCAATCAATCTGATTCCATTTCTCCTGGGCCGATGTCATTGATCGCTTGACATGCTCAAATGTTCCAAGCTCAATCGCTTGTGTAGGTATTATGCGGAGCATGTTGATTGTGTTACCAGCCCACAGCCCTTTCCAACCCTGCCGCTCAACAACCTCAATGAAACTCCCAGTAATATTTTTGGACCCAACGCCAACTACCATTCTTGTCCTATATGTTTTGAATATTCCAAATTAGGGATCAAGTTGCAATAAATTATAATATGCTAACACATAATAGGCAATAACAACTCAAACTATCAAACATGACATTGGGAGACCAATTATTTTCTTTCTTGAAGTTGACCTTGAATCAAGCATTTAGATTTAGTTCTTCAAATATTCAGATTGGATGTGAAAACCTTTTAAGATTTCTAACTTCCTAGCTTGGCTTGGCTGGATTAATGAGTCTCACAGGACAGATGGTTGATCTGATAATTCTTTGCAATTTGTGATAGTTGTTAAATCAAATTATAAGAATCATGAATTGCAAGACTCGGTAAACATTCTAAAATAGGTAAAAAAAAATTATTGTAGACATATATAAATTAAAAATCTATTGTAAATCTGATTTATTAGATATCTAATATTAATGCAAAACTTGTTATGAATGGTGACATGTGGTCAAGAAGGTCAGGTGCTTGCCTCCAAGTCATGAGATGTGGGTGTTCTGTGTATTACATATGTATGTGTGCATTGATTCCCTTGAAAGAAAACTATCCAAAAACTCTGAATTACAGGCGACCATTCAAAGTACATCATACAAGAAGCTAAAGCCAAATTTGATATGAAGCCTTATAGGGAGAAAGACTATTGAAAATTGGGGGTTGAGAGTAGAAAGGGCCTAAAGACAATAAAAGAAGGGTAAAGAGAAGAAAAGAATGAATGACACCATACAACAATCTGAAAAGCCTTAAAAGGCTTTGAGAGAGAGACCATTTTACAAAACAAAAAGAAAAGGTTACAAATCAATATATAAATTGCAGAATTGATGGTGAATTGAGAATTGACCCGATCAGTCAATTCATCGATTCACCATTACACCCACCAATTCAAGTTTCAGTCCATTCACCAAACCAAATCCTATCTATCAAGGCTAGAATTGACTCAAATCGTATGATTCTAACAACTAGGTTTCAGATAAGTTCAAACTAACTAATGCAGCATAATTGGTTGCCAAGTAATATCCAATTCTATAAGAATTGCACACTGTACATTTCAAATTTTATTCCATTAAGAAAATGAAGTTTAACTTTCAATTCCCAATAGGTTCCAAAATTCCACTAGCGATTGCCATCTAATTTTACTTCCATCAGCAATGAACATTACCCATGACAGCTAGTCAAGCAATGAGTTCTGATACCCGAAATGCACCGACTGTTCATGGAAGAAGCTGCATGGAGTAGCCAAATTCATCTGAGGCTCTAAAACAGCATAATTATTTGAATTAAGAGAGGGACATGAATATGGTTTAACACTAATTAACCTAAAGGTGGAAAGGAAAATAAAACCATGCTATTTGCTAGCTATGAATTTAAAAAACAGACGCAACACAATGTTTCCACAAGAATAATGGCAAGGCCAACAAACACATGTTCCAAAATAGTGCCCATGACCCAAAGGAAAAATTGTCCCCAAATGGACTGGAATGGTGAATGCAAAGCCATGTGTGGAGTCCCAAACTTCAAAAATAGAAGTAACACTGAGCTAGGTTAAGGCTTAGAAACATCTGGAAACCAGGAAAGTTGTAGTTACATAGCAGATAAGAGCCCAAGTCAGTTGAAAATAGCTCCACAGAGACAGGTTTCAATTCAGCATGGAAGGTATATAAGCTTTGGAGATGCTAATAGAACAAATACGTAAAAAAGAATATCAAATGCAGTAGTGAATGCAAGTGCATTCTTTCTGGGTGGTATGCAAAAGAAATTGCTAGAAAAAGGAGCAACGCAAACCTGATGGTTTCAAGAGGAGCAAGAACAGCTTTGGTCATAGCCCCAGCCAAAGCACCACTAAGAAACTCACCAACTTCTCTAGTCCTCAGAAAATCCTGAACCAAAACAAATCATTTCTTTTTCGTTTGGATAAACCATGCCTCCTATATCATTTTGGTACACGAAATATGAAAACAACTTTATACCTACCTACCTATAGATGTATTATATATTCATATATTCCAAAAGAATAAAGGGCAGGAGTTATAACAGATAAGGAATAATGGAACTAATACAATCAGACTTGTGTTTAATATCTAATCATATTATTTATTAGGATAATGTTTGAGAGCTCGAAAAATGCTCCCCTAATCCCCTAATGCCCAAAACGACGTCGTTTTGGGCATTATTATTATTATTTTTTCTTCTTCTTCACGCAGCTCTGAGACAGAGGGAGAGGGAGAGGGAGAGAAAGAGAAAGAGAAAGAGGGAGAGGGAGAGAAGAGCTCGTCGCAGGGAAGAGCTTCTCGCCGTCGCAGGGAAGAGCTCGTCGCCTGCCATCGCAGCTCCTCGCCCGCCGTCGCAGCTCCTCGCTGTCGCAGCCATTGCCTCTGCCTCTGCCTCCTTCTCCGCCCCCCGCCTCGGCCTCCACACCCCAATTTATTTGGCCCCCTCCAATCCTTCGGCTTCCTCCTCCTTCTCCTTCCTTCTCTTCTTCTTCTTCCCCCTCCTCCTCCTCCTCCTCCTTCCTTCTCCTTCTTCTGTTTTCTGCAAATTCGGGGGATTCGGGGGTAGCTCTTTCGAGCTACCAAGCATGACCCATTTATTAGAAGACAAAGAAGAAGATTACATTCTATCATACGGTTGGTAACAAAAATGAAATGCCACAGAACAGAAGTGAGAAAAAATTGAAAACTGAAATCTGAGCGAGCATGTTGTTGAGCCAAAATACCCAGAGTCACAGTATGTAAAGTGTGTTTTTATGCGTGTGAAGAAGGATGATGGGGGAAGTGGGCATAGAATGGAACTCACAAATTAAACCTTTTGAAATCCCTAATATCATCATCATCGAAAGCAGAGAAAATAAAAATTTAAAAATAAATAAAAGAATTAATGTCAGAGTGAAAAGTGAGATTATTTTCTCGTAATCCAAACGAAAGAATAAGAATATGAATATTCAAAGAATCAATTAGGCTGCATATTTGGATATAATAAAATAATAGCAATAATCAAGCATAAACACAGAGGGAGGGGGTGAGTGAGTTAGAAAATTGAAACAAATTAACAGATCCAATTTCCAAATTGAAACAGACTAACTTATAGACAGAACAATTAAAAGAAAAGAAAAGAAAAGAAAAGAAAAGAAGGGGTATGCATTAATAAATTACTTACTTGGATATGTTTAGTAAGGCGAGGAGGTTGGAAAGGAAGGTGGAAGGAGTGATCCTTGTCGAGGAGGTCCAGCTCATTGGGAACCATTACCACTCCATATACATCTCCCCACATCACGCAATGCCTCTTCTTCTGCGATTCGGATACCATATCCATTGCAAAATTAATACACCAAATTTCCAAACTAATGTATGTATGTATGTATGTATGTATGTATCTATAATGCATACATATATAGAGAGAGAAAGAGAGAGAATTGACGTGCCTGCGGGTGGGAGGGGGGTTTTTGGATCATCTGAGACGCCTCCCCAGAATTAGATATTTTCTGAGAGGGGCTGCTGCCGGTGGCGGTGGCGGTGGCGGAGGATGAGGAGGACTGGGATGCCGCCGCTTTCATTCGAAAGTAATTTTTTTTTTAATTTATTTTGTTTCTTAGTAATTTTTGACCTATCTATCTATCTCAAGAACACTCGTGGGTGGGTGGGTGGGTGTTAATTTAATTTTTTTAGGGCTTTGCGGGATTTTTTGGACGTAAAGTAAATTTAAGGGCGTGGGGTGGGGAGGGGAGTGTTTTTTCACTTTATTGAATTTGTATGGTCTTTGTCTGACTCTGTCTTGCTCTGAGCTGGGGGGTCGTTGATGTCGTCCTCTTCTGTGACTGTGTGTGTCTTGGAGTTGGACCCGACCCCACCGCACTCCCCTTTGTACTGTAGAATAGTGTTTTGTGTTCACACTCACAAGTCACGATTCTTCTTCACACTTTCTTTCTCTAATTCCCCCAATTTATGCATCTCAATTGTCCTGCCATTCATTCCTGAGGTTGTTTGGCCAATTATTTAAAAAGATGTTTATTGATAAAGATAACGGTTCGATTCACGTAACTTAAACAATTTGAATTAATTTAAATTTGATAAATCAGTTATTTTTTAATAATAATAATATGATCTATTGGCTTTGTTTGAGAAGTAAAAGTTGGGGTTTTTTTTTATTATTTTAGCTACAAAAAATAAAATAAGTTTTTTAACTCAATAAGACAAAATATCACATTTAACTCATAATCATTACATTCCTTCTTTCACAAAAAAAAAAATTAAAAAAGTAAAAAAAAATCTAAAACTTTTCCCAAATCAGATTGTTTAGCCCTAGGCTAAAATAACTAAAAAAGTTAAAAAATTAAAAAGTTAACCCACTTTTCAAACGAACCCATTGTGTTATCAATTATCAACCATTATAATATTAATTATGATATTATTTTATTTATAAAAATGCTTTCTTCCTCCAATTTTTTTAATTATTTGTCACGTCGTTTGAGAGAATTTGGAGAGAGAAAATTAACTAATGTAGCACTACTGATTTTGGTTATGATATGAGATTAGTTTAGTTAGATATATTGTGATATTTAATTATAATTTATTTATTTATTTTGTTTAAATTATGAATCTTATAGTATTAAGTTATGTTAATAATTAAATTCATAAACAATATAATTGGCATAATTAATAGACAGATATTCTCCACACACATTAAAAAAAAATAAAAATAATAATGATGCGAACATATACGCTCTCTTCTTTTCATTTTAAACGTTTTTTTTGTCCAAGGTTTGAATTGACATCTTAACAAGGGAAGATTTGAAAGTTAGTGAAAAATTAAGGGGTTGTTTGGATGTCTTAAATAAATGTATTTTTTGATTTTTTATAGTAAAAAATAGTGGAAAAAAAATGGTTGTTTGGGATAACTTTTGTCTTTTTTAAAAAAAAATATGTATTAAAATATTGTATAAAATAACAAAATTACTTTTTTACCCCTGCGTTCTAGACTCATCAGTGATAGTGGTGCAGAAGGACCGTACGAAATGGTTGAAATGGTGAGAAGAAACTGAATCATATGCATATATAGCATGAGGCTTCACGGTACTGTTGGGCCCGTGGGGGCCACCATGGATCCCGTTTCGATAATCCAAACCGTTCAATGTGTAGAACTCGTTGAGTACTATATGCCTGTAAAAAATCACTTCGATCGGATATCGATAGCTATGTGATCAAAACAGTTTTGTATGAGAAAAATGGATGGTCAAAAATAAACGACTAGAAAAAATCTGATTTGATCACATAGCCATCGATATCTGATCAATGCGATTTTTTTCAAGCATAGAATACTCGACAAGTTCTACACATTAATGGTTCGAATTATCGAAATGAGATCTGTGGTGGGTTCCCACGGGCCCAACAGTACCCTCAAACTTAATGAATATATATATCTAATTTTTTTTTGGTACCATCACTGCGTAAATTTTCCATCACTTCAGTACCATCACTGTGTAGCTTTTTGGATTGTACTAATATTGTGGAAATTAATTTTTTTTATATTTTTAATTTGTGAATAGTGATAACTTTTTAACTTTTTGACTTTTTCTCAACATGCCAAACCAGCCCTAAATTGATTGAACATTTATAATTTTATAATATGAACATATTTGTATTTAAAAAAATAAATGATTCACATGATCTTGATAATTTTTTAAAAATAATTATGGGTTTTAGATTCTGATTAATTTAATTTTTTACATGAATGATATATTCGACGAACCTTACAATATAAACGGTTTAAATTATCACAAAAGACTCAAGAAAAGCCCCTATCAGGGCACCACGCCACACCAGCCTATTGTGAATTTAGTCACGACAGGAATTCTGAATCCAGGTTATCATGAGTCTCATTTTGATGACATGAATTATTTACCCTCTCACTTTTAATTTTATTGTATTTGTCTTTAAAAAATGAATGATCTATTTTTAAAAATATGTTGTTATTCATTTTTTCGGAAACAAATATAATAAAATGAAATGAAAAAAGAAAAATGTTTGGGACCCCCACAGAAGAGGATCCCCATAACCCCCACTGATGTATTGACCATTGATATGTTTGAATTTTTTTTGGGAGTTGTATTTGACAGTGACATGAATGATTCAGATAATTTTGGGGGTTGTTGGGGTTCTGTTTTGTGGAAGTCTCTATCATTATTGATGAAAAAATTACGATTATCAGATCATACTAGGGATGTAAATTTGTTCCACCCGTGGCCCGCACTTGAGCCTAGCCCAAGTCCCTAGGACCGGGGCATGTGTTTTGGGGTTCGGTCCCCTCAAGGACCACTCCAAGTCCCGACCCACTTGACTTGCCCGAGGCCCACTATCATTTCTAAGTTATTTTGGTGAGAAAAAAATAAAAATTTGGTGGAAGAATTAAAAAAAATGGTTAGACCCGGCCCAAACTCGTCCCAAGCCCAAACCTAGGCCTAGGCTCGCTAAAGGCCTGAGTATCCCTTGGGCTTGGGCATGGGCCACGATTTTCCGCGAGTAGCTCAACTCGACCCATTTTTTTGGCGGGAGCTTGTTAGGCCCGACGGTGGCTGCGTCCAAGCACAGGCTCTTGTGGGCCAGGCCGGGTCATTTTTACACCCCTATATTGAATTGATTTTTTTAATAAATAATATATATTGTGAGACCTACAAAATGAATGGTCTAAATTATTGAAATATGACCCATACGAACCCCTCAAACTCTCTTACATTAAAACATGTGATCATAAAAGAAATCCAACCATTTTTCTTTTGGAAATCCTATGGTTTTAGAGGTGCATATCATATGCAACCTCTACAAAAATATTTAATTTTATCACAAAATTTTATAATATTAATTATAAAATGCATAACCTTGACATAAATTGGAGTAATAAAGTGTCCAAAATTTTGGAATTGATGTTGCAAAAATTGGTGACTTGAATACGACATTTTTTGTTATACTAATTTGTAAAAAGATTAATTATTTTGTAATTAATATTATAAATTTATAATAAATTTATACATTTTATAATAAGGTGTATGAGATGCATACCATGACATTTCCCATTTCTTTTATATTTCTAAGCTTTCAGAAGGAGAACAAAATAGAAGTCAATCAAATATCTTTTTGGTAATTAATAGAAAATATTTTTGATTTTTTTTATTATAAAAAATGTAGAAATACTTGTCAAACTAATGTCAGCCATCGTATTAACACCAATACCACTTCAATCAACTATGACACCATAACACCAATTTCCAGCACTGTTCCAGTTACTACTTTATTCAAATACGTTTGATGTGCAGAATTATTTTTATTAAAATTATTAACAAAATTATAAAAAAAAAACGTTAAATAATAGAATATAGGATAAGATTACGAATAAGATTATAAGCAATTAACTATATCATAAAATAATAGATGAGATAAATAATTCTATAGAATAGGTGAAATATTATATTGGTTATGATAAAATAAAAATATATAATAATTCTTTGACTTGGATGAACAAAAAAATAATTTAGAGAACCTAACATCAACGGAGAGGCCGTCCGACGCCCGGCCGGAGGAGTTTGCCCTCTACGAGGAGGCGTTGAAGGTTGGGTTGAGGTTGCTGCTTTTGCAGGTAGTAGTGGATGTCTTAAACCGACTAGAAATGGCGCCAGGCCAACCAATGCCCAACGCGTGGAAGGTTGTACTGGCCTGTGCAAATGCGTAGCCGAGGGCGAACACGTATGATATTATTTAATTCTTCTATTTTTTTCCATTTAATCTTCCATGTTAGTACTAAAATTAAATACCATGCAAAATAAATATCGAATTGGATTATTCGGTGGGATTCACATGTTCCACCTCCCATTCTTCCTTCATTATTCCGCAATCAAATAATAGAGAAATAATCTGATGAGGCCCACATGTTCCCTCACTTTCAATCTCACCATTAGTGAGTCAACCAACTGTGCCCTGTAGTTAGCATATAATGTACCGGATTGGATTCAAGCCAAACTACGCTACATAGTAGAAATAAATGTGTCATTCTAACTTTGGTTTGACATGGCATAAGTCTATTTTAACCATTCCAAACTCAGTCGTAAAAAAACTTTTAAATCTCAATTTCATTCACTTAGTCCAATATATATGTTTTTTTTTTTTTTTTTTGGTGTGTGCGTGTGTGTGGTTGAAATGTAGTTAAATTTGATGATACAGCGTGTTCCAGATGGAACGGGTCGGACTGATTCACGCTTCCCAAACCAGAGTCCGAGGTATCAAGTCCACAGTAGAACTTGCACAAGTGTTCAATGGGGAACGGGGAGTCCCCCAGCGAACCCTCCGACGAGCAAGTTAGAAAGAGAGATGGAATGTAGAGATAGACTAGAGATAAAGAGCATAACATTCTTCTTGTCTTCGACCTCTGCTTATATTTTGTAGTAATCATTTCATTGTCCCTTTCGACCTGTCGTCATGGTCGAAAGTCTATGCTTTAGCTTGCCTTGTTCATGGTGAGGTTGTTCTGTCTCGACGGGAAGGGCTTATCGCAATAAATGCTGTAAGGGCCTTCATTAACGGCTGATGTGCAGTGCAATAACTTTGCAGGATTTTTGTCTGCTTATGTGGCTTGTCCTTCTCTTGCCACGTGTTTAGGTGCTATTGGTTCTTAATGCCATGTTGAGCTCTAGCAGCGTTGGGCCTTAATATTTGAGTTATGTATTGGGCCCTAAACGGTGGGCTGCATCATTTGTGGGCTTACTCGTGTCAGTAGTCCCCCATTCCCGAATGCAGTTTTAGTCCAACGAAGGAAATAATGAAGGAAATGACGGTTGTCAGGGACTGTCGAGGCGAAGACCGACCGAGAGGTGGGGCCGACTGCGAAGGGTGGCCGCGATGGGCGATCGGGTGGAGGGGCTGACAGTGAGGAAGGCCGGTCATGAAGAATGACCGAGTGGAGAGATCGACCATGAGGAGGGTCGACCGCGAAGAGTGACTGAGTGGTGGGACCGACCATGAGGAGGGCCGACTGCGAAGGGTGACCGAGTGACGGGACCGACCATAGGGAGGGCTCATGTAGACACCCCATTTTTGACCGACCTTAAGACTCAGACATCACCAACTGAGCGCTCGGTGATGTTGCATATTGTGCTTGTTCTGAGGTTGCGGAGTCTCGGCTGCGAGCCTTGCCTCCGGACTTCGGGGCTCTTTTGTGCTTTGCCTCGGTTTGCGAACCAGGTCCTGTTTTCTCTTCCTGAAGGGAGGGAGAGGTCTCGTAGACCATCTCTCAGCGGCCGTAGGCTACGTTTCGTGGTCGTAGGCCATTTTTCCCGTTTGGAGGCCAGTTTTCGGTTTTCGGAGCCGTCGGCCGTGTGTTTCTGTTCGGGACCGCTTAACTACCTCCGTTTGCTCTGGTTTTTGGCACACACCTTGTTTCCTCCCTTTTGAGAGACACTGTGGCCCGAGAGGCCACCTTCGTGGTCGCACGCCGAGACTAGCCCGAGTCCCTAGGACTGGGGCGTGTTTTTGGGGTTCGGTCCCCTCAAGGACCACTCCAAGTCTCGACCCACTTGACTTGCCTGAGGCCCACTATCATTTCCAAGTTATTTTGGTGAGAAAAAAATAAAAATTTGGTGGAAAAATTAAAAAAAATGGTTAGATCCGGCGCAAACTCGTTCCAAGCCCAAACCTAGGCCTAGGCTTGCTAGAGGCCCGAGTATCCCTTGGTCTTGGGCATGGGCCGCGATTTTTCGCGAGTGGCTCAACTCGACCCATTTTTTTGGCGGGAGCTTGTTAGGCCCGACGGTGGCCCCGTCCAAGCACAAGCTCTTGTGGGCCAGGCCGGTCATTTTTACACCCTTATATTGAATTAATTTTTTTAATAAATAATATATATTGTGAGACCTACAAAATGAATGGTCTAAATTATTGAAATATGACCCATACGAACCCCTCAAATTCTCTTATATTAAAAGATGTGATCATAAAAGAAATCCAACCATTTTTCTTTTGGAAATCCTATGGTTTTAGAGGTGCATATCATATGCAACCTCTATAAAAATATTTAATTTTATCACAAAATTTTATAATATTAATTATAAAATGCATAACCTTGACATAAATTGGAGTAATAAAGTGTCTAAAATTTTGGGATTAATGTTGCAAAAATTAGTGACTTGAATACGACATTTTTTGTTATACCAATTTGTAAAAAGATTATTCACTACAACATTTTCTTAGTTTAGTGACATTTGAAAGTGCCACAAAACTATTCTTCTAATGACATTTTTTGGTCTTGTGGCATTTTGAACAAGTGCCATTTCTATCGGTGCCACGGTAGATACGAGTGCCACGGTAGATACTTGCAAATGTCACTGCACCATCATGGCTAAAAACTTTCAATGACATTTTAATGTCATGGTAGATATTATTTGTGGCACTGTCAAGCGCCATTAAAAAAAGAGTTAGTGACACTTATAAGTGTCATTACACCATCAAGACTAAAACCTTTCAGTGACACTTTAATGTCATGGTAGGCACTATTCGTGACGCTATCAAGTGTCATTCGTGACGATAATTCGTTGTAGAACAATTTGATCCGCTCTTGCAGAGACTCGAACCGCCAACCTCCCGCACCATAAACCTTATACACCACACTCTTCCCACTACACCTCTATAGCACCATATGATTATATATGCAACATATATTATTTATATAGTACATACTTCTATATTAATATAAAAGTATATGTATAAATATAATTATTTTATTGAACATAAATTATGTAAAATAAACTATTTACTAGTAAAATAAAAAAATACCACTTTTGGTGACTAAAAATATTTTTTGGTCGCCAATTCTATGCTTTTGGCTACTAATTGTTTTTTAGTTGCTAAAAAACTTAACTTTTGCCGACCAAAATCGGATTTGGTCACTGAAGATGCACTTTCAGCTATCAAAATTTTGGTCGCCAAAAAATTTAATTCCCACCTTAGGATTTTAGTTCTCCCGCACTAAAAATAACCACTTTTGGCAACTAAACTTATTTTTTAGTTGCCAATTATAGACTTTTGGCTACTAAAATTTTTTTAGTCACCAAAAAGCTTTACTTTTGGCTACTAAAATATTTTTAGTCGGTAAAACCCATATAATCAGTGACCAAACTTATTTTTAGTTGCCAATTGTAGACTTTTGGCTACTAAATTTTTTTAGTTGCCAAAAAGTTTTACTTTGGGCTACTAAAATTTTTTTTGTCACTAAAACCCATATAAGCTTTACTTTTGACTACTAATGTTGTTTTGGTTGCTGAAAGCTATACTTTCAGCGACCAAATTTTTTTTGGTCAGGAAATTTAGTCGCCGAATATGCTTTTTCCTATAGTGTATATTGAGTTTAATTTATTTATTTATAATCATTTACTACATTGTAAAAATTTTAAAAATATATTGGCATTTTTTATTTTTTCAAAAATGCCGTTATAAGCTTGGAAAGTTTTTGACTTAGTGACATTTCTCAAAATGCTATAAAATATTTGTTTATGAAACTTTTCACGTAAGTGCCATAAAAAGTAATTTTCACCTACCTAGTGTCCTGACATTTTTTAAAAAATGCCATTGCTACTAAAGTTTAGTGGCATCTGTTGGTAAATGTCACGAACATAATTGTTTGTGTCATTATTTTATAAAATGCCATAAAATTGATGTGACATTTCTTTATTGAAATGCCACTAGAGCATTATATGTTTGTGGCTTTGTGGCATTTATCTAAATGTGTCACCAAATATTATTTTTGTGGCATTTTCTAAAAATATGCCACTAGTATAGTGTCACTAAAGTGTGTTTTTGTTATAGTTATGTGACACTTGTTCATTGCAATGTCACTAGAGCCTTTTATGTTTATCGTTTTGTGGCATTTTTCAAAAACGTGCCACTAAATATCATTTTTGTGGCATTTTCTAAAAATATGTCACTAGTGTAGTGTCACTAAAGTATGTTTTTGTTGTAGTTTTGTGACACTTGTTCATTGAAATGTCACTAGAGCCTTTTATGTTTGTCGTTTTGTGGCATTTTTCAAAAACGTGCCACTAAATATCATTTTTTGTGGCATTTTCTAAAAATATGCCACTAGTGTAATGCCACTAAAGTATGTTTTTGTTGTAGTGATTATTTTGTAATTAATATTATAAATTTATAATAAAATTATACATTTTATAATAAGATGTATACGGTGCATACCATGACATTTCCCATTTCTTTTATATTTCTAAGCTTTCAGAAGGAGAACAAAATAGAAGTCAATCAAATATCTTTTTGGTAATTAATAGAAAATATTTTTGATTTTTTTTATTATAAAAAATGTAGAAATACTTGTCAAACTAATGTCAGCCATCGTATTAACACCAATACCACTTCAATCAACCATAACACCATAACACCAATTTCCAGCACTGTTCCAGTTACTACTTTATTCAAATACGTTTGATGTGCAGAATTATTTTTATTAAAATTATTAACAAAATTATAAAAAAAAATACGTTAAATAATAGAATATAGGATAAGATTATGAATAAGATTATAAGCAATTAGCTATATCATAAAATAATAGATGAGATAAATAATTCTATAGAATAGGTGAAATATTATATTGATTATGATAAAATAAAAATATATAATAATTCTTTGACTTGAATGAACGAAAAAATAATTTTGAGAACCTAAGCCTTCTAATACTATGATACTTATGATATTATTTAATTCTTCTATTTTTTTCTATTTAATCTTCCATGTTAGTACCAAAATTAAATACCGTGCAAAATAAATATCGAATTGGATTATTTGGTGGGATTCACGTGTTCCACCTCCCATTCTTTCTTCATTATTCCGCAATCAAATAATAGAGAAATAATCTGATGAGGCCCACATATTCCCACCCTTTCAATCTCACCATTAGTGAGTCACCCAAATGTGCCCTATAGTTAGCATATAATGTACCGGATTGGGTTCAAGCCAAACTACACTACATAGTAGAAATAAATGTGTCATTCTAAATTTGGTTTGACATGGCATAAGTCTAACTTAACCATTCCAAACTCAATCATAAAAAAACTTTTAAATCTCAATTTCATTCACTTAGTCCAATATATATGTTTTTTTTTTTTGTTTTTTGGTGTGTGCGTGTGTGTGGTTGCAATGTGGTTAAATTTGATGATGCAGCGTGGTCCAGATGGAATGGGTCGGACTGATTCACGCTTTTCAAACCAGAGTCCCAGGTATCAAGCCCACAGTGAAACCTGCACAAGAGTTCAACGGGGAACAGGGAGTTCCCCAGCGAACCCTCCGATGAGCAAGTTAGAAAGAGAGATGGAATGTAGAGATAGACTAGAGATATAGAGCTTAACCTTCTTCTTGTCTTCGACCTCTGCTTATATCCTCTGGCAATCATTTCATTGTCCTTTCCGACCTGTCGTCATGGCCGAAAGTCTATGCTCTAGCTTGCCTTGTTCATGGTGAGGCCGTTTTGTCTCGACGGGAGGGCTTATCGCAATAATTGCTGTAAGGGCCTTCATTAATGGCTGATGTGTAGTGCAATAACTTTACAGGATCTTTGTCTGCTTATGTGGCTTGTCCTTCTCTTGCCACGTGTTTAGGTGCTATTAGTTCTTAATGCCATGTTGAACTCCAATAGCGTTGGGCCTTAATATTTGAGTTATGTATTGGGCCCTAAACGGTGGGCTGTATTCTTTGTGGGCTTACCCGTGTCAGTAGTCCCTCATTCCCGAGTGCAGCTTTAGTCCAACGAAGGGAATAATGAAGGAAATGACAGTTGTGAGAGATTGTCGAGGCGAAGGCCGATCGAGAGGTGGGGCCGACTGCGAAGGGTGGCCACGATGGGCGACCGGGTGGAGGGGCCGCCCGTGAGGAAGGCCGGTCATGAAGGATGACCGAGTGGAGGGATCGACCATAAGGAGGGCCGATCGCGAAGGGTGACCGAGCGGTGGGACCGACCATGAGGAGGGTCGACCGCGAAGGGTGACCAAGTGGTGGGACCGACCATGAGGAGGGCCGACCGCGAAGGGTGACCGAGTGGCGGGACCGACCATGGGGAGGGCTCATTGTGAAGGGTGACCGAGTGGTGGGACCCACTATGAGGAGGGCCGACTGTGAAGGGTACCGAGTGGTGGAACTGACCATGAGGAGGGCCGACCGCGAAGGGTACCGAGTGGTGGAATCGACCATGAGGAGGGCCGATCGCGAAGGGGGAGTGGTGGTGCGCGGGGCTCGAGGTGCGACGGGGCACGTGGTGACGTGAAGTGGAATAGACGGGGAAGGGGAAAGGGGCAGTGGATTGTGGTCGTATTCGTGGCGAAATCCCGTGATAGGGAAGGTTAGGCGTTGAGTAAGAAATGAAGCAATAGGTGAATATAGGGTGTTGAAAAGACAGTTTTGGCGGATTTTTGAAAATTTTCAAACTGGCGAAAATTAATTGTGACCCTTGGAATATAGGCAAGCCTTGGGCTTTTGGTATTATCCGTTTCACCTATCTTTTCTCAAAAAACCAAAACGTTCCAAAAGTAAACTCGTTTGTTTCCAGTGACACACCTCTGCAACATTTTGTGAAATTTCTTGTGCCTGCATCCGAAGCCATTCGTAGACACACAAGAGAAATGGCTCAAGAGGAAGTAGCAACCGTAAGGGTTGATCCGTTAGGCGACGATGATGCGGTGGATTTGGCAGAACAATATCGTACGGAGCGAAGAGAGGGGGAGGTAGCGAGTTAGGCAGTGCGGGCTCCTCCCAGGACATTGATTGCAGTCGCGAGACCTATCAGTCAGGTGGAGCCGGACCACTGGCACACCAAACCGGATAGATCCGTACTTACTGCCGAGGACTTGGAGGGAATAAGGAGGAAGTACTAAATTCCCGCGGAGGTAGGGCTAAGGCTACCCACATCCAAGGAGAGGGCGTCAGATGTGCGACCAGATGAATTCAGCCTCTACGAAGAAGCATTGCGAGGAGGGTTGAGGCTACCCCTCCCTCAGGTTGTGGTGGACGTGCTGAATTAGCTGAAAGTGGCACCAGGGCGGTTGATGCCGAACGCCTGGAAAATACTGATGGCGTGTGCGAGTTCCTGACAGCAAGCAACCAGAGGAACGACAATGACAGTAGAGGAGTGCTTCTCCTGCTACAAGGCCTCCGGTCAGCAGGAGGCCTGGGTGACTCTACAAGCGGTGGCGGGGTGAGATCTGGTGGCGAGTCTTCCATCTTCGGTGAAGGGATGGAGGCCGAGATGGCTTTTTGTGTTTGCAAGCGGTGGAAAGGGAGTTCGGACAACGTGGAAGGTCCCCGCCAAATCGGTCGAGCCCAAGTTGGACGGGGCAGCCGAAGACAGAGTGAAGAAGGTGAGGAAATGGAGGGAGGAGAAGGGAGTAAGGTAGGATGAGCTGGTCCTTCTGTCAATGCTGTTTGCCCTGAACTTGGGGCTGCAATCGTTGGGGGAGGATCCGGCAAGAGAGGAGTTGGAGAGGCAACAGAAAGTGGAAGAGGAGGAGGAGGAAAGGAGATTGTTCGCCCGAGCGAACAAATATAAGGAGACACAACTGGGGCCTGCTTAGAAGTTGGTGCTGAAGGAGAGGATCCGACCTCATCCTAAACCTTTGGGGGACAAGAACCTGACTGAGTTTGCCCCCTTGCCACAACCCGTAGATCCACTGAAGGAGAGGGGCAGACGAGAGGTGGAGGCAGGGCTGAGGAAGTTGAAGAAGAAAAGAGTCGCCACTGGGGGGCACAAGATGCGCCCGCTTTGAAGAAGATGAGGGTTGGTAGTGAGGACAACCCCATGGCGGAGAAGGCATGAGGAAGGGGGGGTGGAGGTTACTCCAGAGAGGGTGGTTGTCCTAGAGGCACAAGGGGACGAAAGTCAAGGGGCCCAAGCGGAAAAAGAACACATAAGTGCCATGGGCCCCGAGATGCAAGTGGAAGGTAGGTTGGCTAGCCTTGAGGAGGGGGCAAAACAGCAGCCAAATGGGGGTCTTGCGCCCCAAGGAGAGGGAGAGGGGGTCAAGTTGAAGACTGCCATCTACCACGCTCCAGCAGCGTCTGGACGATTGGGGGGAGAAGGAGACCTAGCCAGGACAGCTGCAGATCGCCTCCTGGGAGTAGTGGAAGACGCAGTCGTGCGCTCGATGGCCAGTTTCACTGAGGCTAAGCTGCTAAGGGGGTTGTGCTCTACCTAAATGGAGGCGACCGCCTTAGCAGGGGCCCTTCTGAATAAGGCGGCGGCTGCAAGAGGCGAAGTGAGGCCACTGAAGGCTAAGTTAGAGGAGGTGGATGCCCAACTTGAAAGTTTGAAGAGGAAGAGCGTAGGCTGGAGGAAGGCCGCGCGGAGTGCATGTGCTAAGGGACTAGAAGAGGCCCAGAAGGCGAAGAAAATGGAGGTGTTGGCGATGGTGTAGAGAAATGTTGCCGACCGTGCCCATGCTGAGCTGCTCTCGACCAAGTTGGAGTTGGAAACGGAACGCCGCTAGGTGGTGTCGCTCGAGTTCCAGCTGGTTGGTGAGCAGAAGAAGCTAGAAGAGGCCCAAAAAGCCTGCACCGTCGCCAACGAATGGTGGGATGAAGCCATGACCTACAACGAAGATCTTCGTGCTCAGTCGATCAAAGAAAAAGAAAAAGTACATCTGAAGATCGCTGAGTTGGAGAGGACGTTGGCAGGCGAGCGGGCCAAGTCAATGGAGGAGAAGGCGGGGTTAGAGAAGGCTTTGGAGGAAGAAAAGACCAAGTTAGCCTCTGAGAGGGCAGCGTACCCCAACTTATGTGTCACAGCAGTAGAGCAGTTCAAGGGGTCTGCTGACTTCCAGATGGCTATCGATGCCACGATCGCCAGTAACTTGGGAAGAGAGGGGTCTGGGGGGGCTGGACCGTCGGGAGTGACCGCTGGGAGCAGGAGTGAAGAAGAAGTGATCCAGAGCTTCCAGCGGTCAGACTTCTACAAACATGAGATGGCTGAGTTCTGGGACAGCGGCTGGAAGATGTTTAAACGCAAAGCAGAAGAGCTGTTCCCAGACTTGAACTTGAACACTGTTAGAATAGATGAAGATGATGTGGCCTAGACCCCCTTAGACGAAGGTGTTGACGAAGAAGACCTTGCTTCGAGTGAGAATGAATGATGAATGTAAAATTTTGCACTTTGTTTGTAAATAAAATTTTTGGTGCTGTTTTGTTTGTTGTTTTTTGTTGGGCGTGTAACTTCTATAATGAACTTATGTGTAAGTTTTTGAATAAATGAAATTATGAGTTGTGTTTTTTTTTTTTTTTTTACTATTGTCTTTATTTGTTGTGGATTCTGCAAATGATGAAAATTGTTGCTCACATAAGGCTTGTGTAAAAATCATAGTAAAGGTTGAGAAGTACGGAGCCAATCTATCTTATGAGAAAATTATGATGCAAAGAATGTTAACAATGAGAACGTTGAAATGTAAAGGTCTTAAAAAGTGTTAAGTCATGTGGTCAGAGTGTTGGGGAAAGTGTGAGAGTGAAAAGGTCTCAAAATGTGATAGTCTTGAAATGTTAAATGGTTGGCAAATGAAAGTTAAAAAATGTAAAGAATGTTAAGAGGCATAAAAGCATGGACCTGGAATTTGACCAAGTATGGCAGCTATGTTACAAACATGAAGTTGTAAGAATGCTTGAGCCATAATTAACTCAGTCTGGCTGAGCCCTTTGTGCTCAGGCTGGCTGAGGCTTTAAGTAACTCAGTCGGATTGAGCCCTTCGTGCTCAGTCGGGCTGAGGCTTTAAGTAACTCAGTCTGGCCGAGTCCTCCGTGGTTAGTCGGGCTGAGGCTTTAAGTAACTCAGTCTGGCTGAGCCCTCCGTGCTCAATCGGGCTGAGGCTTTAAGTAACTCAGTCTGGTTGAGGCTGCAAACAGGGTGTTATTGAAATACCACACAGATAACTGAGATATAAGAGTGTTGTCACTTATAGCGTAGCCCATTGAGCATAAATTTACACCATGCGGGAGAAAGACAAAAACATCCAAGTGGGTAGATTGTCAAAAAGAACATATAACAATTGATCAATACAAAAAATACAGCTTTTATTGAAAATAACGCTTCAAGTGCTCGGCATTCCATGGATGGGGGAGGTCTCGGCCTTCCATGTCCTGAAGTCGGTAAGTACCCGGACGAGGTCTGGCCTTAACAACGTAAGGTCCCTCCCACTTGGCTGCCAGCTTGCCCTCAGCCAGATTTTTGGTGGCAAGAGTTGCTTTGCGCAAAACAAGGTCCCCAACGGAGAACTCCCTCGGTCGGACTTTGCGGTTGTAGTGTGTTCTTGTTTTTTGTTGATATGAGGCCCGTTTGACGGCAGTGGTCTCTCGGAGCTCTTCAATCAGGTCTAGGTCTGCCCGATGCAGCTCTTTAGTTAGTTCCGGTTTCTGGTGCAGAACCCTTGGGGTGGGTAGACTGATTTCCACTGGGATGACCGCCTCAGCGCCGTATGTTAAGCGGAAGGGGGTCTCCCCAGTGGGGCTTCGGGCAGTAGTGCGGTAGGCCCAGAGTACGTTCGGTAATTCCTCAGCCCAGAGTCCCTTAGCAGCTTCCAACTTAGTTTTGATGATCTTTAGAAGAGAACGGTTGGTAACCTCAACTTGGCCCTTGGCTTGGGGATGACCTGGGGAAGAGAAACATGGCTGGATTTGAAGTTCTGCATAGAATTTCCTTAACTTGGCATTGTCAAATTGTTTGTCGTTGTCAGAGACGATGGCTTGAGGGATGCCAAAACGGCACACGATCGACTGCCAGATGAATCTGGTTGTGTTTCACTCGGTAATTGTGGCAAGGGGTTCTGCCTCCACCCATTTAGTGAAGCAATCAATGGCGACGATTGCGAACTTGGTTTGGCCTCGGCCAGTGGGCAATGGGCCAACTAGGTCGATCCCCCATATGGCGAATGGGTAAGGACTGCAAAGTGTAATCAATTCTGTAGGAGGAGCATGGGGGATGTTGGCAAAACGTTGGCACTTATCACATTTAAGTACGAAGTCAGCCGCATCTTGATTGAGAGTAGGCCAGAAACAATTAGTGCGAAGTATTTTGTGGGCTAGTGACCTGGCACCCGAATGATTACTACATATACCCTCATGGACTTCCTTCATCACGTAGGTCGCTTGAGCTGGATTGAGGCATCGCAGGTATGGGCGTGAAAAGCCACGTTTGTACAAGAGGCCGCTGACGAGAATATAGTTGGACGACCGGGCCCTGAATTTGGCGGCCTGCTGTTTGTCGTCTGGCAATCATTTCATTGTCCGTTCCGACCTGTCGTCATGGCCGAAAGTCTATGCTTTACCTTGCCTTGTTCATGGTGAGGCCATTCTGTCTCGACGGGGAGGGCTTATCGCAATAAATGCTGTAAGGGCCTTCATTGATGGCTGATGTGCAGTGCAATAACTTTGCAGGATCTTTGTCTGCTTATGTGGCTTGTCTTTCTCTTGCCACGTGTTTAGGTGCTATTGGTTCTTAATGCCATGTTGAGTTCTAGCAGCGTTGGACCTTAATATTTGAGTTATGTATTGGGCCCTAAACGGTGGACTGTATCCTATGTGGGCTTACCCATGTCAAAATTAATTGGATCCTCTTAACAATTATTTAAATTCAGGCAATTAACGAATTTTAATACTAAAATGAATGTGTGCCTTCTATCAAATATTTGAGTCCACAACAATTTTTTTAAATTTTTTATTATATATATTTGAGTTTAAGCCATAAAATATCTTTTAGTAATTTGATAGTTTGTTATGTAACAAAATAATGGAAAAATTGCAAACCAGTGGAGCCTTCTCAAAATAATTACAAATTCATGAAAAAACTTATGACTTTAATTATTAAAGTTGATAAAATATTCCACTAATTTGCAATTGTTTTGAGAAGACTCCACGGAATTGCAATTTCTCCTAAAATAATATAGAAATTAAAGTTAATATTCTAATAATGGGTCAATTAGGGTTATAGTTCTTTAATCTAAACTCCGGCCTCGTTTGGCATGTAAATGTTTTAGTTAAAAAATTATTAAAAAAATCAAAAAGTCTATAACTTATACAAAAAAGTTAAATATTCTCTTTTCTCTTTACTTTTTGCATATCTTTTTGTAAAAAATTAAAAAGTCATTCTAAATATAATAATTTTTTTTATCTCATATTTTAACAAAAAAAAATCAAAAATTAACTAAAATAACATATTCCCAAACGGACCATAACCATACTCAAAACATCAATTTAGTCTGACCTTACAGAATAACAAAAAAAAAAAAAAAAATCTTAAAAATATAAGACCAGGACGAGTTGAGTGGGCAACTCTACAATACCCCCACCATTAATTTTTAAATTACAATTAAATATAAATAATAATAATAATAATAATAATAATAAGACATAGTTTTATGCCAATCAGAACGTTAATTTTTGGTGGAATTTCCAATACATATCAAGAGCTTCCAATTTTTTTTTTTTTTTGGTACAAAATATGTTTTTCATGTAATTTGATAAATGAATTTAAAATGTATAATCAATGTGTTTATTGGTATATATTGTAAACATAAATTTCAGAACATAAACCTTACACTTTGGATCATTTACTATGTGTATTATCAAGAAATCAAGACAAAATGACATACCTGAATCCATTGATGAACGGTTAAACGGAAGCGTGATTATCAATGAACTCTTTGTTATTGATTATGTTATTGCCTTCTAATCCTTTCCCCTTTGGTGCCTTATGTTTCTCCTTGAGAGGATTTAGAAAAAAAATGGCAGTGTTCTTATTTTCCACTTGGGAAGGAATAGGGACCATAACCTTTTAAAGGTTGTAATTGGTTTTCAAAACTGAAAGGTTGTGGAAGTTCAAAAGGAATGAAAACCAACTTTAACCATTATTGGTTTTAATTTCTATTTATTGGTTTTCAAAACTGAAAGGTTGTGGAAGTTCAAAAGGAATGAAAACCAACTTTAACCAATATGTTTTAATTTCTATTTCTGCCCCTCATAGAAATAGAAATTATACAACTAATATCTACACATTAGGTCCATAACACATATACCCTTAAGCCTATTAACTAAATTGAATCACTTAAATTGTAGGCTTCTTATAAATGATAACACCACATTTAATTATGTGGTCCCATTGAGACATTATCTAACATATATATATATATATATAAAATGAGTTTATTAGATTAGAATTATTTGGACCATCCAATTTAATCTCATATATTTGGAAAGTTGAATTATTAGATGTTGGACCATTTTAATATATTTTATTTATTTATTTATATATTTTGTTCATAAATTTTCCTTTTGTCTTGTTCATGAATCTTATCTTATTCATGAATGGAGATTCATTGTTTTGGTGTCCTTTTGTCTTCTTCATGAATGGAGTTTAATTAGAATTCATGAACTTGTTGGTGAATTCATATTTTGGATACACTCTCTTTTTTCTCTAGGTTCATGGTCATTATTATTTTTTGATGTCTTTTGTAATGTCCTAGTGGCCTATAAATAGTTTCTCTCATCTACTCTTTTCTACACCAACACACCAACTATTTTCTATACAAGAGAGATTATAGAAAAGAATGGTGTTTTTTTTGGTAGAGCTTTGAGTTCACCATCTTGTGCAGAGTTGGCTTGAACCATACGACAAGTGGTCGGACTGTTGTATCCTAGAGGGGACAAGTCATAGTTTTGTAACTGCTGCATCGGTATTTGGATTCTTCCTACCATAGTGGGCTTGATCTCCTTAAAGACAACAAGATATCTGTGCCTCAGCCTGATCTATTTGTATCTCATTTTCTTTGCATTATTTATCAATAAAATATAATTTTTTTCTGGTATTTTCACCAATAATTTTAAGGAGATCAAACATGGATCAAGTACAAAAAAAAAAAAACCAATGATGGAATTGGAGATCTCAACAAACATTTCAAGTTCAAGGGAGTTCATTTTAAAAGGTGGAAAGGAAAAGTTCTTTTTTTATTTTAGCCATTTGAAAGTTGCATATGTTCTTATCGAGAAGAACCCAAACAAAATCCCAACCAAGGAGATGAATGATGAAGACTACGAAACACATGAAGCAAAAGTGGCTTCCTATAATACAAATGAGTATAAATGTCACTTTTATCTCTTAAATTGCTTTGTTGATCAATTTTATGATTACTATGACACTACTTACACTCCCGCAAAGAAAATTTGGAAAGCTTTACAGACTAAGTATGATATTGAAAAGGCAGGAGCAAAAAAGTATGCAGCTAGCCGCTTTTTTTTCGCTTCCAAATGGTGGATGGAAAATCTGTTGTGGAGCAAGCACAAGATTTTCAAATGATAATTGCAGAAGTAAGATCTGATGCCATCAAGATTGGTGACAAGTTGGTAGTTGCAGGACTTGTTGACAAGCTACCGCCATCTTTGAGAGAATTTCAAAAGAGCATGCGCCATAAACAAAATGAGACTTCCTTAGAGGTGTTGATCACTCGCATCTGAGTCAACGAGGAGGCTAGAGGCCAAGATGCATTAATAACACAAGCGGGTAATGACAATTCTACCATAAAGGTAAACTTTGTTTCAGCAAATAATAACTTACCCAAAGGTCACAATTCCAAGAATGCTTATTTGAAGCCTTATAAAAAAAATGAAGAATTATAGTAAACCTCACAATAAATGGATTAATCCAAATAAGAACCAAGATCCATCACCTCCACAAAATTTTGCATGCTTTGTCTGTGGCAAAAGTGGGCATATTGCTCGAACTTGTAAATTCTGAAAACGTGCACCTGTCCCAAAGGCTAATGTAATCGAGGAGCCATTTGTGGCGATGATTACAGACATTTGCATGGTTAATTATGTGGACGGTTGGTGGGCAAATTCTGGTGTCAATAGACATGTTTGTTATGATCAAGCTTGGTTCAAGATGTATACTCCCTTTGATGATGAGAAAACAATTATGCTTGGTGACTCTAGTCAAACCAAGATACTTGGGAGTGGTGAGGTTGACCTTAAGTTCACCTCTGGACGTGTGCTTACTTTGAAAGATGTGCTATATACACCGTCCATGAAAAAGAATTTGATGTCAAGTTATTTGTTGAATAAGGTTGGCTTTAAGCAAATTATGGAATCTGATCAATAAGTGATTACCAAGAAGGGTATATTTGTGGGTAAGGGTTATGCTTGTGATGGGATTTTCAAATTGAATGTTGAGATTAATAAACTATCTACCAATTCGATTTACATGTTGTCTTATATTAATTTTTGGCATGCTCGTTTATGTCATATTAATAGTAAATATGTGGGAATCATGAGTAGTTTAGGATTAATTCCTAAAGTGACAAAATTTTTTGAGAAATGTGAAGTTTGCAGTAAAGCAAAAATTACCAAGAGGTCTCATAAAAGTATTGAAAAAAATACCGAATTGCTAGAATTTTTTCATACTGATTTGTGTGAGTTTGAAGGAATTTTAACTCGGGGTGATAACCGATATTTTATCACTTTTATTGATGATTTTTCAAAATACACAAAAGTATATTTATTAAAAAATAAAAGTGATGCTTTTGAGAAATTTAAAGAATTCCTTCTTGAAGCGGAAAATCAATTTGGTAAAAAGATTAAGAGAATTAGAAGTGATAGAGGCCGGGAGTATAAATCTCTAGGATTCAACTCTTTTGTTCAGTCATTGGGAATCATTCATGAGACTACTCCACCATATTCACCTTCATCTAATGGCGTAGCTGAAAGAAAAAATAGAACGTTAATTGACTTGACGAATGCTATGCGTATTGATTCAGGTGCTCCCTCAAATCTTTGGGGCGAGGCTATTTTGACAGCTTGCCATGTGATAAATAGAGTGCCACACAAAAAGACTAAAATTATACCTTATGAATTGTGGCGGGGGCATAAACCAAATCTAAGTTATTTGAGGGTTTGGGGTTGTTTAGCTTTTGTGTGGCTTGCAGATCCTAAACGATCTAAATTGGGTGAACGAGCTACCATCTCTGCTTTTCTTAGGTATGCGTTGCATTGTACAACTTATAGATTTTTTGATATGAAAAATAATATTATTTTTGAATCAGGTGATGCTATTTTTTATGAAAATAAATTTCCTTTCAAATCTAGAAATAATAGGGGTCAAATAATTTCTAAAAAATACTTTATTCGTACCTAACTCCTCTACTCCATCTCAGGTTTTTTAAGAACAAGAAAATTTTCAAATTCAACCAAGGAGGAGTAAACGAGCTAGAGTTGAAAAAGATTCTGGCCCTGACTATTATCTTTACAATGTGGAAGAAATTCCTCTTACGGTGCAAGAAGCTTTATTATCACCTGATGCTATTTTCTGGAGAGAGGCTGTAAATGATGAGATAGGTTCACTACTTTCAAATAAAACTTGGAAGCTAGTGGATTTACCTCCAGGTTATAAAACTATTGGGTGTAAATGGGTCCTTCGTAAAAAACTTAAACCGGATGGAATTATAGATAAATATAAAGCGAGGCTTGTTGTTAAAGGTTTTAAGCAACAAGTTGATCTTGATTTCTTTGATACTTTTCTCCAGTTACTAGAATTACATCCATTAGACTATTGATAGCAGTGGTTGCAATTCATGATTTAAAAATTTATCAAATGGATGTGAAAACAACATTTTTAAATGGAGATCTAGATGAGGAGATTTACATGGACCAACCCAAAGGCTTTGTGGAGCCTGGCCAAGAAAACAAGGTGTGTAAGCTAACTAAATCTCTTTATGGTTTAAAACAAGCTCCTAAACAGTGGCATGAGAAATTTGATTCCTACATGCTTGAGAATGACTATAAGACTAATGAATGTGATAAGTGCATATATTATAAAACTTGTGAGAATGCACATGTGACTATTAGCCTATATGTAGATGATTTACTTATTTTTGGTTGTAATTTGCATATTATAAATGAGACTAAAAATATGCTCAATAGCCACTTTGATATGAAAGATCTTGGTGAAGCCAATTTTATTTTGGGAATTAAAATTACCAAGACTAATGATGGTATTTTTCTTGATCAGTCGCATTATGTTGAGAAAATTTTAAAGAAATATAATTTTCTAGACTGTAAACATGTTGCTACTCCTTTTGATGCAAGCATACATTTATCTGTTGTAACAAATGAAAAAGAAGTGATTAATCAAAAGGAATATGCTAGCATGATTGGTAGTTTGAGATATGCTACTGATGTACTAGACCTGACATTGCATATGTTGTTGGAGTACTTAGCAGGTTTACTAGCAAGCCAAGTTGAGATCATTGGCTAGCCATGAGAAGAATTATGAGATATTTATCTGGTACAAAAAATTATGGTTTGTTTTATAACAAGTATCCTGCGGTACTTGAGGGATATAGTGATGCCGATTGGAACACTTTGTCAGGTGATTCTCTCTCTACCTTGGGTTTTATTTTTACCTTGGGTAGTGGTGCTATATGTTGGAAGTCTAAAAAATAGACTATAATTGCTAATTCTACAATGAAAGCTGAGCTTATAGCGTTAGCTTCAGCATGTGAGGAAGCGAATTAGTTGAGAGATTTGTTACGTGAAATCCTTTTTTGGAAAAAACCAATTCCTCATGTGTTAATTCGTTGTGATAGCACTGCAGCTATTGGTAGAGTGAACAACCATTTTTATAATGGTAAATCCAGACCTATTCGAAGGAAACACAGTAATGTGAGATCCTATTTGAGTAATGGCATCATAACTGTGAATTATGTAAGATCTTGTGATAATCTTGCGGATCCGTTAACCAAGGCCTTGGCGAGAGATAGGGTCTGGAATACATCGAGGGGGATGGGCTTGAAGCCTATAAAATCATAAACGATGTATGAGGATACCCAACCTAGGGACCAGAGATCCTGTAACTAGGTTCAATGGGAAGAATGAATCATATGGTGGTTGTAAAAAATGCACTCTTTAATATTTTGTTATCCATCCCTATGATGTAAGTGCATTTGTCCTGTAATGTTGGAGGGTTGAGTTTTTATACTCTTAATGAAATTCTGTAGTTCTTGTTGAGTGGGGTGTGTAAATTACAGGAACATCCTTGACAGATTTCACCTATGTGAGCATGAAAGTGGAGCCGCTTTATATGAGAACAAGGCTTATTCTCAAATATGCTCATGAAAACTAGGATAAACACAAGGCCGTAATGTGCTGGCTATTAAAAGCTCATGTCAACACCTGGATTATTATGTGTGAGCAGTAATACTTTATTTCCCCTAAGCAGTCATAGTTCAAGTTTGAGACTACTACTGACTCTGAAGTAGAGGTTGCTGTTTCACTAATGAAAGTTCAATGCAGAGCACACCTTCATGATGCATACTAGTCTATCTTTGTTTGGTAATCTCTCTTGCCTTGTTGATATTAAAATGAGTGGGGGATTGTTGGACCATTTTAATATCTTTTATTTATTTATTTATATATTTTGTTCATGAATCTTCCTTTTGTCTTGTTCATGAATCTTATCTTGTTCATGAATGGAGATTCATTGTTTTGGTGTCCTTTTGTCTTCTTCATGAATGGAGTTTAATTAGAATTCATGAACTTGTTGGTGAATTCATATTTTGGATACACTCTCTCTTTTCTCTAGGTTCATGGTCATTATTATTTTTTGATGTATTTTGTAATGTCCTAGTGGCCTATAAATAGTTTCTCTCATCTACTCTTTTCTACACTAACACACAAACTATTTTCTATACAAGAGAGATTACTAGCAAAGAAGGGTGTTTTTTTTGGTGGAGCTTTGGGTTCATCATCTTGTGCAGAGTTGGCCTGAACCATACGACAAGTGGTCGGGTTGTTGTATCCTGGAGGGGACAAGTCATAGTTTTGTGACTGCTGCATCGGTATTTGGATTCTTCCTACCACAGTGGGCTTGATCTCCTTAAAGAAAACGAGATATCTGTGCCTCAGCCTGATCTATTTGTATCTCATTTTCTTTGCATTATTTATCAATAAAATATAATTTTTTCTGGTATTTTCACCAACATTAGATATATATGGCCAAAAATAAAAATAAAAGCTTGAAGGGTTTCGGTCTGAGTAGTGTGGAAAAAGACCATGCGATGGTGATGCAAACCACCTTTCTTCTTTTTTCTTATCCCTTCTTAGATATTATCAGATACATTTTTATTTATTTGTTTTCATTTTCATTTTTATTTATTTTTTGGTTGGGGGACCATTAAAAAACGAGAGCTCATTAAAAAGAATGGAAAATGAAATTGGAGTGAAATACAACGGTTGGGACTTGTGATTATCAAGTAAAAGCTTCATATTTTGCCACTTGCACTCTCAGTTTGGCTGTTTATATTTTCTTTTGCAAGCACTTGTTTGTATATTCCACCCACTTTTTCCTTTCGTTTTCTTTGTTTTAAATGTGGATTTTGATTTTAATTTTGATCCTCCATGTACATTTACATTTTGCTTTATAATTTAATGGTCTATATATAATTGTCATATTTATTTTTGTAATTTTCCATTAATTATTTTAGCATATTCACGTGCCTTCGATTAATTGATTTCTATACACATAAATACCCAACGCATTACTTAATTATTTCCCATGTCAGTGTGAACTTTCTAACCACGATGGGTTAAAATTTTAAAACATGTTTTGTCATGATCCAACCCCCAGATGCTTAGGGCTGGAATCGTGACTTGTTAATTCTAACTGAACAAATTAAGTGGTGCAAGCAAAAGCGGAATAAAAGTAAGAAAATAATTAAACAGAAAATTAATTCGTTAATGATAAAAAATACATCCATGGGACTTTTATTATTTTACTATGCGGTGACAAAATTTTAGAAAATAAAAAAGAAGAAGAAAGAAAACGAAAAGAAAAAAAACAAAGTGTAACAGGTTGACATCAAATTCCGTACGGGTCCCACTATACGAGGTTACAGTTCTTCTTTACATTTCATCACCTGAAAAGGGTAACAGCTATAAGCACACAACAGAGTAAGAAATATTATGCCAAGAGTATAGGGGACACAATATAACCATAGATAGTTATTTAAGTTAGAACATTAACATAACTTAATTTGAATAACCAATTATTTAAGTGGTGGAACTTGAAATACAAAAAATATGTAAATAAATAGCTATAACCACGGTACAGAACAGAATAGAGGTCACTGGAGTGACAGTCAGAACAGAGGTCAATGGATCTATGACAAACAGAGGGCCATAAGGTGACCAATCAGAAGCCAATGGTTTATTTAAGTCCCCCAAGGCATATGACTCTTGTGGTGGTATTTACAGAAAATAATTGTTTATAAAATTATTGTCAAATAATTTCTAAAATTTAAACAAACATATTTATGGGTTTCAATTTAAGCAAATAGAGTTTAGAAAATGATCAACGTAATTGAAATATTAATATAATTTATAAAACACAAATTGCGTAAAATAAATTATGATAACTCAAAATATACGTAAAATATATTATAGTGACTCAAGTTATAATATAACTCACCTTAATATTAATACTTTACTCTTGCTTTCCATTATCCCAAACCTTCTTACTTATTAGTTTACTAGCTCCAGTATCTCTTTCGTGTTTTGGTTTTTTTTTTTTGTTGCACTGATCTTGAGCAAATCGTCCCTAAACCGTGCCATCAAGCCACAAGAGCCCTCCAGAACCAACACGTGTCCACAGCCAAATCTTCCTTAGATTTTTTATCAGAAATGTTCCTTAGATTGATACTTATCTTATTATTTTTTGCGTTAATTATACTTTGGCCCAGTTCTTTAAAATAATTATTTACCACTCATTTGATAAAATAACATAAAAACAAACTAATCCCTAATTAAATTACACTCAACCATAACATCTAATATTTTATTTACTCTACTTATATATATACATATAATTTTACGTGGTATTTAATTAAATATTTAGGGGGTCACATGTTTGATATACAAGAATGAACTAAACTAGGAGTAACACAAGAGTAGGTGATAATACAATATAAGATTTAATGGCGGCTAAAGCGATGGTTTTAGTGGTTGTGATTGTAGTGGCAGTAAGTAGTATAATGGTGGTGGTAGTTGTATTGGAAAAAATGATTTTTTGGTGATTTTAATGTGAAATTAAAGTGGGTCTCAACCATTGGTTGATGTGGGATTAAATGGGTTTAGATTCTTTGTAATAAGGTCTTTACACCACAAAAAGAATGACAAAAAATCATTGAGAATTGAATGAGAAATTATCTCATAAAGATGGCCTCATGGACTAATCCCACATTGATTGTATAAAAAAACTTTGATGGGTATTTAAATCTCAAGATTTTAGTAAGGGTATGAGCCCTTTGGGGCATCTAAATTTTTTGAAAGAAGGGGGGCATGGATGCTTCAAGGATGGGTTTGGGCTAAGATTATGGTCCAAGTTAGTTATGGCAAAATTGCCACACGCGCGCGCCGCCCGCCTGCCTGCTCGGACTAGGTCGGGTCTTGGGTTGTGGATCTTGGATCTTGGGACTTGGGCTTGGGGCTTGAGGAATGGGTTAGGTTTGGGCTGGGCCGGATTAGTGGTCCACTAACCTAATCTTTTTGGGCCAAGTCTGCTGCAGATATACACACTTGTGTATACAAAAAATAAATATCAGATATTTTTTCCCATTAGTTTTGGTCCATTACTCCAGCAGTTTTGCAGGAGTATTGGCCATTAGTTGCTAGCCTTCATGGGCATTACATGCTAGCCTTCATGGCTAGAGGCTTCTCATTTCTCCCCTATAGTGTATAAAAAGAGACCCATCTCCCTTGGATTTGTACAAAATTTTTTGCTCTCATATTATAGTGTAGGCAGTCTCCATCTATAATTTTCATCATGTATTGAGAGAGTGCTGCCATTGTCGGTTCGCCAAAGCTAACATAACGTGTTTCTGCGTTAGCCAGTCTAAACTATCTTATCCTGCAAGACAAAAGTCAGACGTTCCTTCAGCGCTCACGGTGAGGCGGCTAATCTGTTTTAAGGATACTGTGGTATCACACAGAATGGTGGATTGATACTGGGGTTGCACGCCACATATGCTCTGAGAAGAAGCTATTTACAACTTTCATGCAGGTTACAAACAGTGAGAAGTTGTTTATAGGGAATTTTGCTACCTCAATTGTTGAGGGGAAAGGAAAAGTGGTCTTGAAGTTTCCTAGAATTAGTTTACATGTCACTTGCCTCCTAAAATTATATACTCGTGATTAGTTTCTAACTTTCTAGTAACTCCACATGTTTATTAGATCTTAGATTTTAACAATAATTTGCTAATTGCTCACATGAGTTATTTACAAGGTAATTCATCTCGAATTAAGTGTATGTTAATTGTTTATATGTTTATTATGTAACAATTGATATTTAACTCATGGTTAGAATTTTAATTATTTAGGAATAAGGCTTTGTAACTTGTGTAATATATATATATATATATATATAACTCTTGACTATTAACTTTTAATTTAATTCTTAGAATTATAGTTTTATTGTGTAACTCCGGCCAATTAAAAGTGTTAATTATTATGTTATAATTTCATAGAACTCTTGTCAATTAATTTTTTTTTTTTTTTTTTTTTTTATAAAATTTTTAGAGTTGTAAGGTTTGTAATTGATTTGGGAGTTATAAGTTTAATTGAATAACTTGTCTAGCATTTTAATTTTATTTAATTTTTCTATTTAATTAATTTATTGCTTTTATAGTTTCATTAGATTAAATGTTTTGTATTTTGTAGTGGTTTTCTGCTAACTTTCTCTACAGAAATACCTAAGCGAGGAAATGAATTGGTTTTGAACAAATAATAATCCTATTTGGATTGGTTTACTTTTGTTTATATTTGAAGCAATTTTTGCTTGAGATTTATATGGTTTTTACCAATACGTAAAAGCAAGTTTTATTTGCTTATAATTGTTGCAGCAATTGTTTTACATTGCTTGTAATTTGTTAGCAATTTTTAAATTGCTTGTAAGTTTGGACCTTGGTTTGTTTAACTTAGTTTATCCATTGGGAAAATTAATTCTAAAAATTGTTTCCCATAGACTAGGAGACAACATGCTCTTGAAAGTTTAGTCAAAAAGTTAACTGGGTTTTAAGTGGGACCGGTGTGGCCCCTTTAGTCTTCTTGTGAACATTCTTAACCATGTTCGATTCTAGGTTAAAGTGGTGAGACTAGTTTTGAATCAAATTTCCAACTGTGGGATTTTCTAGTGTTAAGTTTAATTTCTAGAAACACAGAAAGTGAAATTCTGTTGTAATTTTCAGAAATGACAACTATTACCAATGCTGCTGCTGCTACTGCTACTGTTATTGCTACCGCTGCCGTTGGTGGGGATCTGAACCCCGGGGCAATTGGCTTGCTAACCCCTATTGCTGTGACCTCTGTGGTCAACCTTGGTGTTGCTCCGGCTGTTACAGGAGGACCGCTCAGTCACCATGAGCGACCAGAGAAATTTGCTGGGGTAAACTTCAAGAGATGGCAACAAAAGATGCTGTTCTACTTGACCACGCTGAACCTTGCAAAGGTTTTGAGCGAGGATCCTCCAGCCGTGGTAGAGAATGAGCTAGATAGGTAGAAGGTGATGGCACTTGACACATGGAAGCAGACAGACTATCTTTGCCGGAATTATGTGTTCAATAGCTTGGCAGACTCACTCTACAGTGTGTTTTGTGCCAAGAGCTCAGCAAAGGAGTTATGGGAATCTCTGGACAAGAAATAAAGGACTGAGGATGCCGGGGCAAAGAAATTTATCGTTGGCTAGTTCCTGAACTTTAAAATAGTAGATTAAAAAACTGTGATAGGCCAAGTCCAGGAGTTCCAAGTGATCTTGCATGAAATTCATGCTGAGGGGCTGCCTTTGAATGAGTCATTCCAAGTTGCTGTGATCATTGAGAAACTTCTTAATGGTTGGAAGGACTTTAAGAACTACTTGAAGCACAAGCGCAAGGAAATGTCAGTTGAAGACTTAATTGTCCGACTCCGAATTGAGGAGGATAATAGAAAGAAATGATGGAGTATCTCCTCTGTGAAGGCCAATGTCATTGAGCATGGCAAATCTTCTGGGGTGAAGAAGAAGCCTCCTTTGAACAAGGGCTCAAAGCTGGGGCTAAGGGGTGGTGTTGCAAAGAAGCCGACATACAAGCCGCAGGAACCTGGTTATCGATTCTTAGGGAAGTGCTACAACTGTGGTAGCAAGGGGCATCGGGCTAGTGACTGTTGCAAACAGAAGAAGCCATACAAGATCAAATGTCGTGCTCACATGGCAGATATGCAAGAGCACTCCCATGATGAGGATGACATGAACTTGTCTGTTGTTGTCTCTGAAGTGAATCTGGTGGGTTCAAACCCAAGAGAATAGTGGATTGATACTGGGGTTGTACGCCTTATTTGCTCCGAGAAGAAGCTATTTACAACTTTTGCGCCGATTACAAACGGTGAGAAGTTGTTTATGGGAAATTCTGCTACCTCAAGAGTCCTCCGGAACCAACACGTGTCCACAACCAAATCTTCCTTAGATTTTTAATCAGAAATCTTCCTTAGATTGATACTTATCTTATTAATTTTTGCGTTAATTATACTTGGGCCCAGTTTTTAAAAATAATTATATACCACTCATTTAATAAAATAAAATAAAAAACAAACTAACCCCTAATTAAATTACACTCAACCATAACATCTAATATTTTATTTACTTTATTTATATATATATATATATATACATATAATTTTACGTGATATTTAATTAAACATTTAGGGTGTCACATGTTTGATATACAAGAATGTACTGAAATAGTAATAACACAAGAGTAGTGACAATACAATATAAGATTTAATGGTGGCTAAAGCGATGGTTTTAGCGGTTGTGATTGTAGTGGTAGAAGTAGAATGGTGGTGGTAGTTGTGTTGGAAAAAATGGTTTTTTTTGGTGATTTTAATGTGAAATTAAAGTGGGTCCCAACCATTGGTTGAGGTGGGATTAAATGGGTTTAGATTCTTTGTAATAAGGTCTTTACACCACAAAAAGAATGACAAAAAACCATTGAGAATTGAATGAGAAATTATCTTATAAAGATGACCTCATGAATGAGGTTTTGAGAATTATGTTTAACTACCAATCCCACATTGATTGTAGATGAAAGTTTTGATGGATATTTAAACCTCAAGATTTTGATAAGGGTGTGAGCCCTTTAAGGCATCCAAATTTCTCGAAGGAAGGGTGACATGGATGCTTCAAGGATGGGTTTGGGCCAAGACTATAGTCCAAGTTGGTTATAGCAAAATTGCCACACGCGCGCGCCGCCTACCCACTCGGACCGGGTCAGGTCTTGGGTCGTGGATCTTGGATCTTGGGGCTTGAGGAATGGGTTAGGTTTGGGCTGGCCCGGATTAGGGGTCCACTAACCTAATCTTTTTGGGCCAAGTCTACTGCAGATATACACACTTGTGTATACAGAAAATAAATATCAGATATTTTTTCCCATCAGTTTTGGTCCATCACTCCAACAGTTTTGCAGGAGTAATGGCCATTAGTTGCCAGCCTTCATGGGCATTACATGCTAGCCTTCATGGTTGGAGGCTCCTCATCTCTCCCCTATAGTGTATAAAAGAAGACCCATCTCCCTTGGATTTGTACATAATTTTTTGCTCTCATATTATAGTGTAGTTAGTCTCCATCTATAATTTTCTTCTTGTATTAAGAGAGTGTTGCCATTATCGGTTTGCCAAAGCTAACAAAAGGTGCTTCTGCGTTAGCCGGTCTAAACCATCTTAACTTAGAAGACAGAAGTTGACGTTCCTCCAGCACCCATAGTGAGGCAGCTAATCTGTTTTAAGGACACTGTGGTATCACACAGAATTTGGTTTGATCCCTTGTTTTCAATAATTCGATTCCATATGTATTTATGTTAATCAAGGTTCATGTTATTGTGGACTCGCCTTTTTCCACGCCCTCGCCTTTCGGAAAGGGTTTGAAAAGAAGGCCTTACAGTTCGGACTCTACCTGTTGTTCTGAATCTAGTCTCACAAGTGCAATGTGAAACTGATAAACACCAAAGAGTCCAAATCCGGAAAATCTTTTTAGAAAATTGATTTTAGGATAAAAAATGTCAAAATTGGACTGCTTTGCCAGATTATAGAGTCGCCACCTAAATATTTTATTTTGAAAAAATTTAGGAAACCCTGACTCGAGCCAAAGGCCATGTGTCCGTCGTCACCAAAGTTGCCTCGGCTCGAGAACTTGGGCACGAGAGGAGAAGATCCTGAAATGAGCACCCTGCTTGCCCGATCAAAGATCGGTCTCTACTAATCATGCTATGATATTTTAAAAACCTTATGTGTTCTTATTCCGGTTATTAAACTGGCTTTAACTATGTGACGCGCACATGCAAGTATAGACTAGATCGCAGGAATTGGAACATTTCAAGTCATGTTTGTTTGCGAAAATGGTTTGAATTTGCCACCCTCAAGTGGGCTTAAAGATGTGGATTTGCCACCAAACAAGGTGGGCTTAAAACATGATTTGCCACTCTCAAGTAGGCTTAAAACGTGCAACCATTGAATTGTTTCAATTCAAGCAACAAAGCCTTCATCCATAGGGATTCATGCAGTTAAACATTTAAGCACATAGCCTCATGGCGAGCATGCTAAACATGGCAGCATGGCAATCACATTCATGTAAGTATGCTAAAGCATAAACTCACCGAGTACTCCAAGCCAAAACCAAAACTAATTAGAAAAAATGCATGATCCTAACTATGTTAAGATGCCTAATGTAACACATGCAATATGAAATTAATAGGCTCGGCTACTAATATGGCAGTTACAACACTTTGATAGCATGCTTTGAAACACGTATTCAAAGAAGTATTGAAATGGACAATACAGTTTGAATGATGCGCCGAGCCTTGGTACATGCAAGACAAATGAATGAATGCAAACATACAAGCAGAAGGTATGCTAATTGAAACATGATCCCTAATCTAACCATCAAAAGCGGGTAAATAAAAGGGAGAAAGACGTGGGGTGGGAAGACATGCACACACACACACACACACACACACACACACACACGTACACTTATTACAACATTACGCCCTCACAAAGGAGGGTTCGGATGAATAAGCTAACTAGCTACGCTAATTAAGCGAACTAGTACAAACCAAAACTAATTAACTATTCTAAGCTAATTATTACAACAATTGAAACAAATTAACTAACTATTCTAAGCTAGTTAAATATTACAAATCAGAATTGAAGAATTAGTTACACTAACTAATTAAGTACAACATTTGAATTAATTAGCTATTCTAAGATAACTAAAGCAATTAAATGGACTCGAGGGCGAGGGACACATGCATGCTCGGTTGCTCCACCCGAAAATGCCACCGCCTTGCCATTGCAGCCTCTGTTTGCACATGTTTGAACATCAGCAGTGCCGTCAACTTCCAGAATGCCTTTGCTCTAACTCAGGAGCACACTTGTGCAAAACTTCATTTATGGCCGGTCGGCTACTACTGGTGGCCGTCGGCCACCTCTTTCTTGGACTTCTTCTTTTGCTGCAATAGAGAGCAAATAGAGGCAAAACAATGTATTTTCAAGGAGTGTGTGTACTGTTGCCCTCCTTGTCATTACATAAGCTCAAATGAGAGTAACTCTTGGCCCTCAAACTATCAACCAAGTATTTTCAATGCATGATGGCTACAGAACCAAGCTTGTACAAGCTTAATGAGTGCAAAACAAGACTCAACAAAACCATAACCCTATCATGAATGATCAAGGGTGATGGTGACCAAGAAAAGAGACACGTTTCATCACTTTGAGTATGAAACGTCCCATTTTTCTCGTGTTCGAATTAACATCCGATTCAAACACATGCAATGCAACACAAAGATGCTTTATCTTGCCTCTTTTACTTTGTTCATTTTGTTTACTCATTTTAGATTACCAATCCATTCTTTAATTGATTAGTCCAAAAGGTGAATGTCCTCTAATTGAAAGTAGGCTTAAACCACAAGTGCCTTGAGCATGAATGAGACTTCATGCCATTGATAATGAACTCCCGAAGGAATTAAATCATTAAGCACGAGTTTCTCAATTTCACACTTAAGCCAACTAGGGGTTCAAAGCCACTTTCAAAATAAATGAAAGAGTGAGACAAAGGAGTAAGTGACAGAGCTTATGATGTTGAAATTACATGCAAAATAGCACCACAACGTGCTTTCAACTCAAAAGAATGATGATCAAAGCGTTGAAACAACAAACTAGTGAAGAAAATTGTACTACAACCACACAATACAAGCCCCAAAGGACCAAACCAGCTCAAAATAGAGCTGAAACCAATCAAAAAAGTAACAAAAACATGCTGAGATTAAGGTACAAAATGCTAGAAAAACATGCTCACATGTCAAGCTCTCTAGGCATGCAAACAAGACATAAGGAGGGGAGGCTAACCTCTCCAATTTTGGACTTCAAAAGAAGGTTTTTGCCACTGAAATAACTCTGAATTTCAGTGGTTAAGAGGTCCAAAAATTTTGTTTTAAAAGCCTTGATAGATGGCACAAAAGCTTACACAATTAAGCAACAAGAAGGGTGGACTACCCCTTAACACAAAATAGCCTCAAACCATCATGTTAAGTCTCAAAAACCAGAGTTTTTTGTAGTTAAAAACCAACTCAAAAACAATACAAAAGGATGGCAAAATAAATAATCAAAGAAAGTACACTAAGCAAGTGAACTACCTCTTGAAGCTCAAGCACAAAACAGCCCCAAATTCCAGCTCAAACCTCCTTCAAGAGCTCAAACTAAACCCCAAATAACCTCAGCTCCAAGGTAAGGGTGTTTGGTTAAGGATTGATGCACAAAAGTGTAGAGAAACCTAGTTTTAAGGCACAAAATAAGAAGAGAGAGAGAGAGAGAAATTTGATCCAAATTTTCTAACCCCCCTATATATAGAAAATCAAGGTTGAGGCTTGTATTCATCCTACCATACACGTGTATGGAGATGCACTTCAGTGAGCAACAGCTAGCACAACTGGCAAACAAATATCTAAAAAAAAAGACAAATGGCTGCCAGTCACTATTAGTGGCCGACAGGCACAACAAGTGGCCGACAATGCCTAAGGCTGGCCGATAGGTTCCCCCCCTTCTAGGCAAGAGGCAACAAGCCCTAGGTCCAAAACAAGCACAAAACAGGAGTCAAGGTTCATGGCTCAAAGACTAGGCGCCGAGGACTTCGGGCGCTCAAAACGAACACGAACAAGCACAATCATCGAGTGTACCAACGATGGCGTCCAAGTCTTGAGGACGATAAAAAATGGGGTGTCTACAGTTTCTCCTCTTTAACAGAACTCGGAGGTCATGAAATGACGGGAGTGAATGTCAAAGCTCAAAGACGACCCATTTTTGACGAGGCCGAAGACTTGGACAAACAAACAAGCACAACAAACAACGGTCGCGCCCGCAGGTTGCCTATGTATCCCTTTGCAAGGAATCAAACCAGCGTAGTTCTGAGGCATAATGCAAATGATATGCATGATAAAACGACATAACTTATGGTCATGCAATGAGGCTGTAATGAAACATCTAGATGAAAGTGTTATGCAAAGAAATGCTACAGCAATCTCATACACGAAAGAAGTAAATAGACAAGCCAAACCACACTTCATGTAGAAAGGATGTAAAAAAATTATGCAAGCTTAACTACGCATCACGCAGGAAAGGCAAAGAATAACACAATCCCTCGGGCGCACCCTAGGTGTCAGACAAGATCCTAACGCGTTACACGCAGAAGGAGAGAAAGGACCGTGTGAACACCAGGGCGTACCTGACTGCTCTTAACTGGAGCGATAATAAATATCGGAACACGTCCAAATATTTGTAACCAAAACAAGGAGTGGTATATGCATCGAAACTCATCTGAATGCTTTTAACCAAAGCGTCCTAACGCATTGCACGCGAGAGGAGAAGAGAGTGGTGTAAACAACGAGCGTACTCGAATGTTTCTAACCAAAGGGAGTGGTGTAAACACCGAGTGTACCTGAATGCTTCTAACCAACAAGGAGTGGTGTAAACATCGGGCCTACCTGAATGTTTCTAACCAAAAAGAGTGGTGTAAACACCGGAACTCGTCCGAATGCTTCTAACCAAAACAAGCAGTGGTGTAAACACCGGGCGTACCCGAATGTTTCTAACCAAAAGGAGTGGTGTAAACACTAGAACTCGTCCGAATGCTTCTAACCAAAACAAGTAGTGGTGTAAACACTGGGCGTACCAGAATGTTTCTAACCAAAAGGAGTGGTGTAAACACCGGAACTCGTCCGAATGCTTCTAACCAAAACAAAGAGTGGTGTAAACATCGGGTGTACCCGAATGTTTCTAACCAAAAAGAGTGGTGTAAACACCGGAACTCGTCTGAATGCTTCTAACCAACAAGGAGTGGTGTAAACACCGGGCGTACCCGAATGTTTCTAATCAAAAGGAGTGGTGTAAACACCGGAACTTGTCTGAATGCTTCTAACCAACAAGCAGTGGTGTAAACACCGGGCGTGCCGAATGTTTCTAACTAAAAGGAGTAGTGTAAACGTTTCTAACTAAAAGGAGTGGTGTAAACACCGAAACTCGTCCGTATGCTTCTAACTAACAAGGAGTGGTGTAAACACCAGGCGTACCCGAATGTTTTTAACCAAAAGAAGTGGTGTAAACATCGGAACTCGTCCGAATGCTTCTAACCAACAATGAGTGGTGTAAACAGCAAAGGTACCCAAATGTTTCTAACCAAAAGGAGTGGTGTAAACACCGAAAATCGTCCGAATGTTTCTAACCAAAAGGAGTTATGTAAACACCGGAACTCGTCCGAATGCTTCTAACCAACAAGGAGTGGTGTAAACACCGGGCATACCTGAATGTTTCTAACCAAAAGGAGTGGTGTAAACACTGGAACTCGTCCGAATGCTTCTAACCAAAACAAGCAGTGGTTGTAGACACCCTATTTTTGACCGTTCTCAAGACTTAGATGTCATTGTTTGAACACTCAATGATCATCCATGCTCGTGTTCGTTTAGAGCTCCTAAAGTTCTTGGCGGAGTGCCTTACCTTCGGACCTCTGGACTTGTCTGTTTTGTGCTTGGTTGTGCACCAAGGACTTGCATCTTTGCTTCTGGGGGAAGAGGGTGGCCTGCTGGCCAACCCTACAACCCATCGGCCAGGCCTTGCTTTCATCGGCCATCAGTGGTGGCCGGTCGGCCTTGCTGGTGGCCGGTCGGCCACAAGTTTTGGCCGAAGACCTTTTTTCTGCTTTTGCAGATATTTTTGGTGCCAGTTGTTCCAGCTGTTGAACACTAAGCTTATCCTCCATACACGTGTATGGAGGGATGAAGCAAGCTTTTTGCTTGCATTTCCTATATAAGGGGAGCTCCCTCCTCCTATTTGAGGGTTACAAAATTTCAAAGTTGAAATTTCCCTCTCTCTCTAGAATTCTCTCTCTTTCTCTCTCTCTATATTGTGCTATATTGAGCTTGAAAGTGTGTTTTCTTCACATATTTGCACTCAACCCTCTTAGCCAAACATCTTGACTTTGGAGCTGAGATTCCTTAAGACTTGTTTGGGCCTCCTAAAGCTAGTTTTTGGCTCAGAAGTTGTCCTTTTGCTACTGTGCTTCAAGGATTAATCGTTCTGAATCAATTTTTAATAAAACTTGCCATATGGTTCTAAAAATTCCAAATAACATATTGATGTGATCAATTTCGGTTTCGGGTGCCGATAAGGCTTTCAATTTACATATTAAAGTGGAAATTCCAAACAGATATTTCTATAAGTAACAGATAGAAGGCCAAATATCATGTAATTTGCATATTAATCCCATAATTCATTTTATTCACTCATTAACACCCTTAATTACCGATTAGTGGCTAATTGTGGATCGGGGTTATTATAGTCTCCCCACCTTAAAAAGTTTGGTCCTCCAAACTCAAGCTATCTTATGTCAAAAGAAATGATGTTCAACGAAAATATAACTGTAATTCTTTACAAAACAGAAGCATAACCATATTCATAAATATGCTCATACCCAATCTCGACCTTAGTTTCGCACAGAAATAGAATCACAAATCATATACAGAGATTAGGGTTCGTATCAAAACAGAGTCTTATACATGTTCACATTCACATTCTTGTCCAGATCATACACATATGTCACAATTCTTACTTAAGCATACGTGGTGCATACATTAGCACTAACAAATCTGATGACCCATAAAGGGACCTGATGACCCATAAAGGGACGCATATTAAATGATGCTAAGGATGTCACAAATACATATCATAAATTGGACAATCATTCAGCATACAGCATATAGCATATAGCATTTCAGAAAACAAAACTTATTTTGTCACACAGAAAATAAATGCAGCTGGACATAACTTTATTAAGTTATTACTCTCATTACTTATAACAAGTACTTATCGGGGTCATAGATTTGTCACAGAGACTTGATTTACTCACTCCCGAATCATCCATCCGGTCCTTGTTCGATTTGGTTTTCAATCCGGTAAGCTTATTACAGTTAATCCCGGTCATTCTAAAGTTATCATTCATATACTATTCATCAGCCTCAGTTTCCATAGATTCAATCGTACTATGTGTCAATACAGAAGCAGTCATACTGATTGCATATCCTCTCATCGAACCAGTCTGCTGTCAATAAATTCCATCAGTTTTGAAGTATAGTAACACAAAAGCAATCATTCTCTTAGTCAAACAAGTTCATGGTAGTAACGGTAATACTGGAGTAATTAACCACGTGTTATGTATACGGTATTCCCATATTCCCCAAGCACAAGTTACTAAATTCCATAATCTCATTCGTGTGTTTTTCCAATCGGTTACAGGCATATGGTAAGAAGCTATTCGTAATCACCTAGTTTGCTGTTGATGGTTTACATTCTTCCTAAGGGTTCAAGATTGATTCTAGTTCGCATTCGGTTAGTTTCCTTAGCAACACGGCCCTGTTATTCAATCATAAGCAATTCACAATCCCTCATAATGTAATCAATCAGATAATAGCTCTCAATAAGGGTCTCCTCAGATCAAATCAATGAAAGTTCAACCAGGTCATATCAAGTCAAGGTTCAAGCGTGAGTCATCAAACAGAAGTTCTCTCAAGTAAACAAAGGTCTCATCAAACCATAGTTCTATCAGATTAGATCAGGAAAAGGTTCTAGTTCATACTTCATTCGCTTAGGTGCATAGTCAATAGTTCTACAGTTGTTCTAAGTTCCTCGGTTCTCAAGTCACATCAGAGTTATGTATCATAATAGTTCATATCGAAGAGTTCAGGTCATATACAATGTTATATTCTCCAAGTAAGTTTATATGTGGGTGCACATGCATACAGTTGTTCATATCGAGAGGTAAGCATTACAGTCAGTATAGCAATTTCCCAAATGAGTTTTTCATGTAAGCATAAGGTACACAACCGTGTATCACATAAAGTTTCTCGGTGGTACACAATAGTAGATCGTTATACAGAAGTTTCAAATCGGTCGTACAGTCGCTAAAGTATAGGCTCACTAGTCGAGTCAAACAGTCTTGTCAAATTTCAACGATCGCAGTTCACAATTTAGAGTTTATCGCTCGGGGTTTAGTCACACAATCCCAGAGTCGTAGTCCCAACAGTCAAGTTATCAAGCAAATAATCATATCAATCATTCTGAACAAAGGTATAGGCATATGTAAGTCCAAACATGTTCCATATCCAGTCAATAATAGTGTGTCTCCCTATTTAACAGTTCAAGCATAGTTCAACAGGTCAGTCACGATAGTTCATATCAACCAGTAAGTCTCTAAGTGTTCATTAACCACGGTTCAATCCCATCAAACCTAATAGTATTACAAGCATGGAAACATACAGACAGGTACGAGTCCAAAATCAATTATCATTTAGGCATTCGTTCACAATTCATAAGTAAAAGTTCATTCTTCCAAACTGACATAGGTTCTCAATTTCTGAAGTTCCGTACGTGGCTGATTCGTGTATATAATTCGAGATCACGGGTCTACTCATTAGATGATGTCAGTCAATATATAACAGTTCAGTTCAAGTCTCGGTCATACAGATTTTCTCAAATTATAGTCAATCATAATGTATTCCCATGTTTGATAGTTCTAGCATAGTTCAAAAGGTCATACCCAACAATTCATATTAAATTGTTGCGATTCAGTACCAAGATCTAACCCAGCAAATTCTCGTTGTTCATAAGTTCCAACAATTCCCAAGGCTCAGGTAATTCGTTATAGGGCTTCGGGCATCTCATATAAAATTAGCAAGTTTTCGAGGCAGTCAATAACTAGGGGTTCATAATTCTAATAATTCAATTGGTTCAATTAACAAGTCCATAATCTATATCAAGTTAAGGAATGTACACTTCCACACAAATTCCCATATAAACAATTGCACATAATTAAGGTAATACCCGCGTCAGTTGTTTCAGTGTTCCGAGCATTTTCTGGAACTAGGGTGTAAACCCTTCCTTGCCTCTAGGTATTGTTCGGATGAGTTCGTGAGCAAGATTTAGCCAAGTGCCCTTTCTGACCACATCTAAAACAAGCCCCTGATAGGTGGCGACAAATGCCCCAATGTTGTTTCCCACATTCTTTACAAATAGGCATACTATTGTTCACATTGCTTCCCCGACTTTCTTTCTTCACAGTTTTCGTCCTAGATTTTTCATTCGCCGAAGTTATCGAATTACTAGTCATTTCAACCTTCTATTTCTTCTGTCTTGCTCTTTCTGATTCAGTTGATGATGTTGATTTTGATATTTTCAGGGATGCTATGTTTGCCTCGGACATTAAGGCCCTATCAAGTACATCCACATATTTTGGCAATTTTGAAACGCCCACTCGATCAAACACATCTAAGTCGAGCCCACCTTCAAATTTTCTAGCCTTTTTGTAATCAGTGTCTATCATGTGGGGTGTATAATGGGCTAACTCAGTAAATTTTGTTTCATAATCAGCCACAGTCATTTTGCCTTGTTTTAGTTGTTCAAACTCAGACACTTTTCTATCCCGGATGCATTGGGGAAAATATTTTTCGAAGAAAATTTCTTTAAATCTATCCCATGTCACACCTTCATTATCATTTTGTACTAACATCCACCATCTCCTAGCTTCTTCTTTAAGCGGGAATGTTACCAAAAAAACCTTATATGCCTCAGTACACGGAAATACCTCAAATATTTTCTCAGTTTCTAAGACCCAAGCCTCAGCTTTTAACGGTTCAATACCCCTCTGAAATTTCGGTGGTTTCATCTTATTGTATTTCTGTGTCAGTGTCATCATATCATGATTAGCTGGTTCAGGTACATGTATTTGCCCTTATTGCTGTTGTTCCAGATTTTTGGTTAAGGCTTTAACCATTCTTTCTAACCGGCTAATTCTAGCGTCAGAAGATTCAGATTCGTCTATATTCCTTGTCCTTTCCATTGGCTACACACAAACAGGGTGCTTATTAATATAAGGAAAGTTCTCACTGTTCTTACATTTCATTTCAATTCAGATACAGTCACATGATCCCTTACTTTCATATGTTCATGTTCACATAGATTCCACATTCGGTATTGAAATTAACATTACATGTTATTCCACTTAACTTCTTTGATCATGCACAAAGGTTTCATTTCAATTCATTTTCAATAAGGATGTGTTCATAATAGCTCACATACTTACACATGATAATGCAATGTCCCCGTTTCATTTCTAGGACATCCTATAGCTCATATGGGCACGTGTGTGCGGTATAACTCGTGCTTTGATACCACTCTGTCACGACCCAAACCCGCCCCTATAGGTTTAGCATCGTAACCGGCTAGTAATCCAGGACTACCGAAGGCCTCTGAACAGATTAACAAGATTAAGGGGCTAGCGGAAGCAAATACATAAATATAATTGTCCAATGAGCTGTGCTGACTTATATGAAACGGAATATTTAAAAACTTTATATACATATGCAATAGTCATCCACGTGAGGCACAATGGTTGGCTGACAACAGAACACAAATCCAGACAAAAGCCTTCAGGCTCGGGCTCCAAAATGCTCACCTATACATATATATACACACAATGAGCTAAAGCCCAATGAATAACATTAACATAAAGGGGGTAGTGAATGAATTCCGAACATATCATAAGCAAAAAATAGATCATAGCAAAATCATTCTCATATCAGAACATAATAATGGTACATCCCATAGAACACATCACAGAACGTCTTCCGACTAGAGTAATCGGTTCCGGATACCGATTAAACACATATCACCACAATGAAGTGGCTAACGAGATCTCGTAATTACTTGTATGTCATGGACTCGCATTTTCATGCTGTCCCCCATGACTTGGGACTATTTATGGATGCCATAATAGATTTCAAACTTAGAATGTTCGTTCATGTAAACAAATATCATTTCAGAAATCATAACTTATCACATTTCATTTGGAACATAATTCATATCAACATATCTTTACTGAAATGTTACTCACAGTGGTTCTCGTAAATGGTCAATCAATCCTCGAGTCTTGACCTACAATCACAAAATTCATAACACAAGCATGTCTTATCATTACACATTCAAGTGGCCATTAAAGCTTAGCTTTCATTACATTGGTTCTTATTATTTCTTATCACATTGCCTAACACAAATACACTTGCAGTCTCGGAACTTAGTACATTCATTCCTTAGTGTGTTTCTAATCCATAACCTCATTATCAAAGCTTAATTAAGGCTTAGGAATGCCTAAGATGCAATGAGGATGCCAAAACATGCCTTGGAACACTTAGAAAAATTTATGAAAATAAGGTCGACGCTCGAACGTAGCTTTCCTCGCTCGAGCGGACATGCAAAATGTGAATGGTCTCTCGAGCGCATATTCCTTCGCTCGAGCGATCTGTAAAAGACATGAAACTTCTGGGAGCTTACAATTCACGCTCGAGCGGACTTTTGGTCGCTCGAGCGGAGTGCACGCACTCAGATTGGTCGCTCGAGCGTGAACTCCTACGCTCGAGCGTAGATGCAGAATCTGGAATTTCTAGATTGCACCTCCAAGCTCAAAACTCGAATGCAACCTTCCAAAACACATCTCTTGGGCCCCAAAACTTGAGATAACATAGCAAACTTGTAAAATATGATGAATTAAGGATTAGTTCATAAAATCATGGCCCAAGGGTTTGTTAAAAACTCACAATTTCAACTTAAAACATGATGAATGTTCATGAACACAACATGCATGAATTTTTCTTGTATCAAACTTCTCAAAACATTATCAAACACCACAAAATGACTTGAAACTTGATGATTTCCCCAAATGAACATGAATTTCAAACATGCAAGAGAGGATTCCTGGAGTTCATGCTTAATTTGTAAGAAAATGTACATGCATGCATGCATGAATTAACTCTAAATTCAACATCTTTGGTCCAATTCTTGTACATAATCACAAATTCTTCTTGAAATGATCTACTTGATGGTTAAAAGTCATAATTAAGTCTTAAATACTTATCTAGAGTCTTGAATTACTCTTGTTCTAGCACAATCTTTGACCAATTCAAGCTATAGCCTTCAATTTCTCTTCAATCTCTTTTTTTCTCTCTCTCTAGAATGCACTCTCTCTCTCTCTCTCAAGTAAATTCTTAGATTTTGGCACACAAGGAATGATGGGAAAATAGCTAAATGTGTTGAATATAAAGTAATGATGCCAAAATACATTAGTTAGAATATTAGGCTAACCAAACATGACTTAATTAATTGTTCTGAATAAATTTTTAATAAAACTTGCCATATGGTTCTAAAAATTCCAAATAACATATTGACGTGATCAATTTTGGTTTCGGGTGTCGATAAGGCTTTTAATTTACATATTAAAGTGGAAATTCCAAACAGATTTTCTATAAGGAACAGATAAAAGGCCAAGTATCATGCAATTTGCATATTAATCCCACAATTCATTTTATTCACTCATTAACATCCTTAATTACCGATTAGTGGCTAATTGTGGATCGGGGTTATTACATTTTCCCAAGTGGCATAGACGCCACCATGGTTTTGCCAGTCCACTTTCACTAACGGAATTTCTTTATTCCTCAACTTTTTGATTCGTCGGTTTACAACCTGAATAGGCCGTTCTTCATAAGTGTAGTCATCACTTAGCACTACACGGGTAGGCTCGATCACATGGAAGGGATCCCGAAGATAATCCCTCAACATTGAAATGTGGAAGACATTATGCATATGCTCCATTTCAGGAGGAAGCGCTGCTTGATACGCCACCAGATTAATCTTTTCAATGATTTCATACGGCCCGACATATCTCGGCGCTAGCTTACCCTTAATCCCAAAACGGGTCTGGCCTTTCATTGGTGTCACTTTAACAAAAACATGATCACCTACTTCATATTCCCTGTCTCACCTTCGGACATCCGCATAACTTTTCTGTCAGCTTTGTGCGGTTTTCAGTCTCTGTTGAATCAGTTTCACTTTTTCGGTGGTTTCTTGTACAATCTTGGGCCCAAGAAAATGCCCATCTCCAACTTCTGCCCAGCAGATAAGAGATCGACATTTTCTGCCATATAAAGCCTTGAAAGGCGCCATACCAATGCTTGAGTGAAAGTTATTATTGTAGGCAAATTCAGCTAAAGGTAAATGGCTTTCCCAATTTCCTTGGAAATCAAGAACACACATACGCAGTAGATTCTCCAGAGTCTGGATGGTCCTTTTTGACTGGCCATCTGTCTAAGGATGGTATGCACTACTCAATCTCAGTTCAATACCCAATGCAATTTGCAGACTTTGCCAAAATCTCGATGTGAACATCGAGTTCCTATCAGAAATAATGGACACAGGCACTCCATGCAATCTAACAATCTCATCAATATAAATTATAGCCAATTTGTCCGCATTGTAAATTGTTTTGACAGGTAAGAAGTGAGCAGATTTAGTTAATCTATTAACAATAACCCAAATTGAGTCCATACCTTTACTAGAGCGAGGTAAACCAACAATGAAATCCATAGTGATATGTTCACATTTCCACTCCGGTATTGGTAAGGGTTGCAGTAAGCCTGCGGGTTGTTGATTTTCAGTTTTAACTTGTTGGCAATGAAGACATTTCGATACAAAGTCAGCAATCTCTTTCTTCATTCTCGGCCACCAGAAATTCAGTTTCAAGTCTTGGTACATTTTCATATTTCCTGGATCGATAGACAGTTTCGAATTGTGGCCCTCTTGCAGAATTTGTCTTTTCAGTTCAGAATCATTCGGTACACACAACCTTCCCTGGAATTTCAACACATCAATGACCTTTTTTAAAAAGTCATCTTGTTGCTGCTTCTCTTTAATCTCCTCAATCAGTGCCGGTTGAGCAGAAATAGCAGCTAAGGTTCTACCTTGTTCACGCAAAACAATCTCAACTTCAAATTTTTTAAGGTCACATAGCAATTTTTTCTGTCCGGTGAGTAAACAGGCTAAATTTCCAACTGATTTTCGACTTAGTGCATTGGCAACGGTGTTAACTTTCCCCGGATGGTATAAAATTTGCAAGTAGTAATCTTTTATCAGTTCTAACCATCTCTGCTGCCTCATGTTCAATTCTTTCTGTGTGAAGAAATATTTCAAGCTCTTGTGATCTGTATACACTTCACATGTTGCCCCATAAAGGTAGTGACGCCAGATTTTCAATGCAAATACCACAGCGGCAAGTTCTGAGTCATGGGTCGGGTAGTTCTTTTCATGCGGTCTCAGTTGTCGGGAAGCATATGCAATAACTTTACTATTCTGCATCAATACACATCCCAAACCCTTATAAGAAGCATCACTAAATATGGTAAATCCATCCGTACCTGAGGGTAGGGTAAGAATCGGTGCAGTCACAATTCGAGTCTTTAACTCTTAAAAAGCTGATTCTCTCTGGTCAGTCCAGTCAAATGATATCCCTTTTTGAGTCAATTGAGTCAACGGTAGGGCAATTTTGGAGAAGTCCTTCACAAATTTTCTGTAGTATCCGGCTAAGCCTAAGAAACTTCAGACTTCAGTAACATTAGACGGTCTGGGCCAATTCACTACTGCTTCAATCTTCTGTGGGTCAACTGAAATGATATCCTTATTGATCACATGTCCCAAAAACATTACATTGTCTAGCCAAAATTCACACTTCGTTAGTTTTGCATACAGTTTCCGTTCTCTTAAGGTCTGTAAGGCAATGTTCAAATGATGTTCATGCTCTTCCGTGCTTTTGAAATAAATCAAAATGTCATCTATGAAAACAACTACAAATTCATCGAGGAATGGTTTGAAAATTCTATTCATAAGGTCCATAAATGCAGTAGGTGCATTAGTAACTCCGAAAGGCATAACAAGGAATTCATAATGTCCATACCTCGTTCGAAATGCAGTCTTTTCAATGTCCTCTGGTTTGACTTTCAACTGGTGGTATCCGGATCTAAGATTAATTTTTGAAAAGACCTGAGCACCCTGTAACTGGTCAAATAAATCATCAATGTGAGGCAGTGGGTACTTGTTTTTCACTATTACCTTGTTCAGTTCACGGTAGTCAATGCAGAGTTTCAATGAGCCGTCTTTCTTTTTCACAAACAAAACTGGACCGCCCTATGGCGAAGTACTAGGCCTGATGAACTTCTTATCCAACAGTTCTTGCAGCTGAATTTTCAATTCTTTCAGTTCGGTAGGTGCCATTCTGTATGGAGCTTTGGAAACTGGTTGTGTACCCGGAATCACATCAATGGTGAACTCAATGTCCCTGTCAATCAAATCCCTGGCAAATAATCTAGAAAAACATCTGGGAATTCTCTGACTATGGGAATACTGTCCACATTAGCTTTAGCATCAGTAGATACAGTCAATATACAACATAGATACCCTTTATATCCCTTCTTAATTAGTTTAAAAGCTTTCATAGACGAAATCAGATATGGGGGAGGCACTACACCAACTCCGTTAAATACAAATTCAGGCAATCCAGGTGGACGGAAAACAACTTGTTTTGTCACACAGTCTATGGTAGCATGATATTTTGTTAACCAGTCCATTCCCAATATCACATCGAAATGATCGATATTCAAAGGCAGTAAATCAATATACAAATGCACATCCCCAATAATAATTTCACATGCAGGGTACATGTAAGCACAAGTCATGGATCCCCCAACAGGTGAAGATACAGCTAACAAATAATTCATGGGTTCCAGTGGTCTATTTAGTTTTCGCGAAAAAGCATGCGAGACATATGAATGTGTAGACTCCAAATCAATCAGAACATAAGCAGTTTGAGTACAGATTGAGAGTATACCTGACACAACGGTCTTGGTATTCTGCACATCTCCCGGTACAAGTGCGAACACTCGGCCTTGCCTTAGAGGCTCCTTTCCGGTAGCTTTGCGAGTGGGTTTTGGTGCAACAGTTGATGCTGCTGCGCTAACTGCAGCTTTACTATTGCCTTGAGAAATGGAAGGGCAATCTTTAACCATGTGACCCACTTTGCCACATCTATAACAAGCACCAGAGATTTTATAGCAAACCCCTTTATGCTTTTTCCCACATTTAGAGCATGGTGGTATGGAATTGTTTCCCTGGCTAGAACTGGTTGTTGACCCTGTATTTTGCTTTTTGTTCAATGGACTACTTCGGCCTTTCTTAAACTTAAAACCCCATCTCTTACCACGCCATTCAGTCCCTGGTGTTTTGGTCTGTTTTAATGCCTCGATGTTCGACTTAGCTATTATCGCCCGGTCAAGAACATCCACATATTTCAGTAACTTCAGCACATTGATTCTGTCAAGTATCTCTACATTAAGGCCACGTTCAAACTTCCTGACCTTTTTGTAATCAGTGTCCACCATGTGTGGCACGTATCTGGTGAGTTCGTTCAGTAAACTTTGATTCATACTCTGCCACTGACATAGTACCTTGTTTCAACTGTTCAAACTCAGTCACTTTGCAATCCCTGACACACTAAGGAAAGTATTTTTCAAAGAAGGCTTTTTTAAATTGAGCCCAAGTCAAAGCAGTATTAGTGTCACGAACAAGCATCCACCATCTTTTGGCCTCTTCTTGTAAAGTAAAGGTAGCCAGCAATACCTTGTGTGCTTCGGAACACGAAAACACTTCAAATAATTTCTCTGTTTCTAGAACCCATGCTCCGGCCTTTAACGGTTCAAGGCCTCCCTGACAGGATCGTGGTTTCATTTTACTGAACTTCTATGTCAAGGCAGTTATATCCTCATTAACATTTTGCTCCAGTTGAACTGGAGGAGGTGGGGGCTGTTGGTTCTGTTATAGCCTCAAGGCCTCAGTCAACAGTTCAACTGTTCTTTCTAACCTTGCCATTCTTGCCTCTGATGATTCAGATTCATCGGCATGCCTTGCATTGTCCATTTCACTATAGGCAATATGGTAATAATGAACATAGGCAGTTACATACTTAAACACATTAGCACATTAGCACATATATTCATGTCACGACAACACACATTTTTATCACTGCTCATGCAATGCCCTAATCACTTTTCTAGAACATCCTATAGCTCATTTGGACACATGTGTGCAGTATAACTCGTGGTTTAGTATCGCTTTGATACCACTCTGTCATGACCCAAACCCACCCCTATGGGTTTAGCACCGTAACCGGCCAATAATCCGTGATTACCAAAGGCCTGCTTAACAGTAATAGCAGTAATACAGAGTAAAGGGGCTGGTAGAAGTCAAAATAATAAATAAAAGATATCCAATGAGCTGTGACAATCTGGATGCAAAAAGACTTTTTATAAACATGTCACATTGATAACCATAACATATGTACATGCGACATATATACAAACATCCATGTCAGGGGCCAAATCCCTAACTATTACTGTATAGTCAAGTCTAAAACATTCATTACAAGACAGAAACAAAAGGGTGAATCTGGACATCCCAAAATAGCCGTGGCTTGGACGGACTTGGAACCTTGAGGTGAGGCACAATGGTTGGCTTGACAAAACAAAAGCTAATCCGACGCTCCTAGCTCCGGTCCGGTGCCTGGACACCTACATATATATATATATATAAACAGTGAGCTAAAGCCCAGTGAATACCAGTTATATAAAGAGGTTAAGAATAAATGTCCTTTCAGTAATTAAACAGTCATATCAGTCACTTAGAAACCATAGCAGTTATATGTGGTGCATCCCATAGCAAAAAAATACAGTAGGTCTTAACAGGCCGAGCAGTCAGTTGATGGCTATCATAACAGTAAACAGTAGTGGTTCCAAACATGGGAACCGACAGAGATCTTTGTGACAGTAGCAGTAACAGTACAGTAACAATAAATTACTATGGATGTCATGGATACAGTTTACAAGTAGGACAAACATTCATTCATTAAACAATAACGGTTCAATAAGCAGAACAGTTGATCATTCAGAAAATAATCATAATTGAACATATCTTTACAACATTGTTATTCACAGAGCACTGGGCTATAAGCAGCTAGTGGGCGTCCTCGGGTGCCAACCCTACACAGTTATAGAACAAACACACACTAAGTTACACACTCGGGAATCAACAACTTAGTCCCTATCTTGACTCGGTGTGGTTCTACATCAATATCCTCATTAAGATGCCTTAAACATGGCCTAGGAATGCCTAGGATGGAAAGAGGATGCAAGGATGCACTTTAAAACACTTTTCAAAATTTGTTGAAACAGGGGTCCACGCTCGAACGTGGCTTCTACGCTTGAGCGGACATGCAGACAAAGGAGCTCCGCTCGAGTGTGACTTCCTACACTCGAGCGGACTGCAAACTTCACGAAAAGTACTGGATGCATGCAATTTACGCTCGACGGACGCTCGACCCCCGCTCGAGCGTGAGACTCAGGTCCTCGCTCAAGCGTGAACTTTCTTGCTCGAGCGGACTGTAAAACACATGAACTTCTGGGCATGTGCATTTCACGCTCGAGCGTGACTTCCTATGCTCGAGCAGAAGTGCATGTACTCAGAGTGTACGCTCGAGCGTGAAGTCGTACGCTCGAGCATGGGTCCAAAATCTGGAATTTCCAGATTCAACCTCAAGCATGAAATTCAACTTTAAAGGCTTCAAATTCGATCCCCTTGGGCTAATTTTCTGGAAAACTCTTGGAAACTCATAGTATAACATGTTTTTGAAGATCATTTGTAAAATCAAGCCCAAAGGTAAGCCAATTAAACACAAATTTCAAATAAACTTCAAGAACAAGATGTACATTTAACATGCATGTGTTCAATTGAGTTCAAAGCTTCTAACACATGATCAAATGAGTCAATCCCTCCAAAATCATGATGAATTCATGGACCATAACAAAAATATGAACTTGCATGTGGAAATTCTCATGAAACAACTCCAAAATTCAAGAATATGCACATGCATGCAAGGATTAACTCTCAATTCAACATTTTAAACCAATTCTTGACTTAGATCACTAATTTACCATGAACCATGCAAGAAAAAATTTAATTACATAAACCAAAGGATGAATTCTCTACCTTAGTGTAGACACCCCATTTTTGACCGCCCTTCAGACTTGGGTGTTACTGAAGGTTTACTTGGTGGTAAAAGGTGTGTAGGGTAAAGGTTCAAACTCTTCAGCAATGAGAGAGTCAAATCCCAACTTCATACCCCTTTTGGACCAAAACAATCTTGATCAAAATATTTTAGATCTTAAAATCCTCTCTTTCAAAATGTTTGAAAATAAAGTTCCTACGATGTTCCGACGCTTGCATTTCGGTAAATGTTACGCTTTTCGATAAACCGAGCAAGGACAAAGTGGATATGAATGAAAGAGAGATGAAATCTTTGAAAAATCTTTCAAAACACTTTGTTTAGGGGTTTGGAGTTGAAGAAAAGAGGAAAGGAGAGGACAAAACTAGTTTGGGAGAAGTTCGGCATGAATCCGGGTAGGAGAGAGTCGAGCAGCCCTCGCTGAATCGGGCTTATTCATTTGAATACTTGGATTTTAGCTATGAGGCCACTACCATTGGAAATCTTACTTCCGGGGCTTCATTTTACACTCAAGAATCTCCTAAAGCCAAGTCCGAGTGGGGGAGATATGGTTGATTGAAGTAGGGCATCACTCCGGTTGGACCGAATCTGCGCGGCTTCACCAAAAAGGGCATAACTTTTTTCTCAGGAGGAATTTTAATGCAAGGTTTGAGCCATTGGAAACATAACTTCTGGGGCTTCAATTTGAACACCCACGGTCACTTTTTGGCCTCGGAAGCCACCTACCGGCCATCAATTTAGCCGACCAGCCAGTCAAAATAGCCGACCGACCAAATAAGTAGCCGACTGACTATTTATTTGGCCGATGGCCTCCTTTTCTGGCCGGTACCACCTTTTTGACTCTTCCAAGCATGGTGCATGCTAGCTGTGCCAGTTGGGGTGCACAGACCCTGCCTCCATACACGTATGTGGTTGTTTTGGCCCCTTTGCACCCTTTTTGATCCAAACTTCCTCTAGAAGATTGCACCCTTTGCTCAAGCTTCTTGAGGAAGCTTGACCCTTTGTCTTAGCTTCCTTAAGAAGCTTGAACCTTTGGGTTAGCTTCTCTTGGAAGCTTGGCCCCTTTGACCCTTCTTTTATTAGCTTCTTTAAGAAGCTTGGAGCCATTCCCTTGTCTATATAAGGAGACCCTCCTCCTCCTTTGTTTTGGTTCAGCAAAAAACCAGACCTTACATCTGATATATGATATATATCACCCTCTCTCTCTATATCTTCCTCTCTCTCTACATTTGGGTGTGTTAGAGGGTTAAAAAAGGGTCTTGTTCTTGGCCCATTGCACTACACCTCATAGCCTACCACCTCCACCATCCATTCAAGTGCCTTGAAGCTGATTTTTAGAGGTTGGGAGCTCACTTTCTTGGTCTAGAGTTGGCTGCATTGCTGTCCTACAAGGGTAAGCCTTTATTTCCCCAATTTTTGCATTATTTTGTTCCATTGCTCATCCCTATTCGCAAGCATTTTTGAACTTCGACATAAACTAGAAAAAGTCTTATTTTGATCTTCTAAACATGTTTTTTTAAGGACTCTTTTCTGTTTGGGGTCATCTTCCCCCTTCCATGCTTCATTCCTTCATGTTTAGGGCTATGCATTAGAGCATTGGTGATGGCCTTACTTTGGCCTCTTAGCCACTGAAATCCAGTGGATTTTCAGTGGCTTAGACGTGTTTTTGAGCATCAAAATTAGAGAGGGGTGACCCTCTCACCCCTTGTTCTCTTTACTAGCATTGTTGGCCTTCCAAAGGAGCTCCATTTTGCATGTTGTGAAGTCACATTTCAGGCCCTATTTTGTGAGTTTCAAGGTCTGCCTTGACTCTATCCAGAGCCTTTTTGGCCATATTTTATGTCTATGATGCATGTGTAGAACAATCCTATTCAAGGCCTTTCAAAGGGACATTTCATTGCATGCTTCCTAGACCAATTTCAGGGCCTATTTGGTGGGTTTTAGGGCTGTCATAACTTGTTTCCAGAGATGGTTTTGCTCTTTGGTTTGTCTATCATATATGTGTAAAGCAACCCCTTGCATGGCTTTCCAAAGGAGCTTATCGTTCTTGCATGTGTAGACCTCATTTCAGTGGGTATTTGGGCATATTTTGATATGTTTTGTTCACTGTTTTTGGCTGGTTTGGTGAGATTTCATATGCTTCATATAGGTGTGGTATAAACCATGCTTACTAGCCAATCTTGCATATTGTTTTAGCCTTACATGTTAGCACCTTTTGGCCATGCTTTAAACTAGTATTGTGTATATTTTGGGACTGCCTTGGCTCTGTCTTTGTGCTTCATGGTCAAATAATGCTTGCTTTGCATAGTTATAGTTCAATACATGTGCCTAGTTTTGAGTTTCGGGGGCTATTTCATGCATTGGGTGGCATATTTGCATGTTTTGGAACCATTGAGCATCATACTTCAGTGCTGGAACATATGCCATTATATGCCATAATTCATCCTTTCAATGCCTTTGTGGAGTTATGTTTCATGCCTTAGACTCGGGGCCATTGCATTGTGCATGTTTGCATGCATCTTGGTTGCCTCATTTTCATCAAATGGCCACTGATTTTGGCATGCTTGCGAGCTATCCATGTTAGTTTAAGTCCATCATCACATGTTGTTGCATGCCATGTTTGCTTACATGTTTAGGTTGCGTGCCTAGTATACATTGCTCATTTGCATGTTCATGTTGCATACTTAGCCTCTATGCCTAGGTTGCATTTCATTGAGCATGCATCCCTTGCCTCTTGATCAATCATGATAGGGGTTGGGGCCCTTTGATGTGTTTTGTGCTTGCATTTCATTTGATATCGAAGTTGCACACTTGGCTTTTAGACCATCATGCATTGAAATGCGTGATTGATGGCCCGAGGGTCGAGGGCCATGCTCCCTTGCGTCCATTGCATGATAGGGAGTGTGGCCATGCTCATATTTGCTTGAAAATTTCATGCCATACACTGCTTGCCCTCTGCTGCTGTCAACTACAAGATTCTGCAGGAAGCAATGGCCGGCCGGCCACCTACAGTGCCGACCGACCATCGGTGTCCGGCCGGCGATACAACAGTTAGCCGATAAGCCCATCCCCATGGCCGGTGGTGCTTTGAATTGCCCGGTGATATTCCAGAGTGATCAGGAATCAGTTCAGAGGTGCCCTAAGAATTTTCACAGTCCTCAAAGGAGCAGGGCAGTGTTAACAGAGGCAACAATGCTATGGCAGCGAGTTTCCGGGCGAGACGAGTCAAGCATGCATCATTCAAGCATCCTGAGGCGGGGCTGTGGCCACTTTTTTTTTCTGCATTTAATTTTTTAATTAATTAGAAATTCTGTAATAATTAATTTAGTATTATTTATTCGGACTGTAATATTTATTCGGACCCTCCGAGTGAGGGCAATTGTGTAATAAGTGTGCGTGAATGTGTGTATGTCTCCCAACCCCACGTCTTTCTTCCCTTTTATTTACTAGTTGTCGATGGTTAGTCTAGGGTATGTTTCAATTAGCATACAGTATGATAGCATGTTTGCATCCATTCATCAGTATTGCATGCACCGGGCTCGGCACATCATACTAACTGCATTGTATTTCAATTCCAAGTTGAATACGTGTTAGTTGTAGCATCATCATATGCCATCCATAGTTTAGCCGAGCCTATTGTAGCTGCATCTTGCATGTGTTGCATTAGCCATCTTGACATGAACTAGGATCATGCATATGATTACTAACTAGTTTCTGTTTTGGCTTAGAGTACTCGGTAAGCATTTATGCTTTAGCATCCTTGCATGCCTGTGAGTGTTGCCATGACAGCATGCTTACCATGAGGCTACTTGCTTATGTGATCTAACTGCTTGAATGCCTGTGGGTGGAGGTTGAATTACCTAAATTAGAATAATGCATTAAAACTGTGAGTTTTAAGCCCACTAGATAGTGGCAAAACCATTTTTTCTAAAGCCCACTTGAGGGTGGCAAAACTTGCATTTTAGCCTACTTGCGAGTAGCAAACCATTTTCAAAACAAACATGCAATGTTTTGTTCTAATTTAGGCGATTTGGTCTACTTGTTTGCTGTGCGCATAACATAGTAATTCTAGGCTAATAACTGGAATAAGAACACATAATGCTTTCAAAACAAGATGTCATGGTTAGTAGAGGCCGATCTTTGATCGGGCAAGCGGGGGTGCTCATAGATGACCTTCCCCAATCGTACCCAAGTTCTCGAGCCGAGGCAACTTTGGTGATGACGGACACGTGGCCTTTGGCACCGAGTCAGGGTTTCCTAAATTTCCCAAAATAAAATATTTAGGTGGCAACTCTGTATCTGGCAAAGCAGTCCATGTTTGGCACTTCTTTTCTAAAAATCTGTATTTCTCAAAACGATTTGCCGGATTTGGACACTTTGGTTCAGATTTAGAACCGTGACAATTTGAGAGTCCGAACTGTAGTGAGCCCAATATGAACAGAACGGGACCCATCCTCCCGGGGCATTCGGGGACGTCTACACTTAGGTCTTGAATTCCAAGTATGGAAGCTCAATTTTGCAATCTACTTCAATTCCTCTAAGTCTCCAAGCTAATCCTTGTTGAAATCAAGTTTCTCCTACTCTTCCTCTCTCTCTCTCTCTCTCTCTCTCTCTCTCTCTCTCTCTCTCGATGTTGGACTAGAAAATGGACAAAATGATGCACCAACTGATATGAATTAAGTCTCAAAGTGTTGTATGAAAGTGGCCCACTAATGGCAATTTGGTAATAACTCAAACTAATGTAATTTAACATTATTTAATCCAATTTAATCACTCCAAATCAAATTTTCATTAAACCTACCATAAAATCACATAAATTCTAATTAGCATAAAACACTAATCAATTTCTGATTCGGTCGCCGATAAGGCCTTCAATTCGCAATGCGAAACTTAAAACATGAACAGATCGATCAAATGACAAACAGATAAAAATGCAAGTTGAAGCAATATAGTCTTGCAATCAATTCAGAATTCCAATCAAATCAGTTACTTATCATTCTCAGTTACAGTTTAGCATTAATCAAAGGTGAGAGTTGTCACAAATTGTCTTCATTCTTTTAAGCAGTGGAACAAGTTCCCAAGTGGCATTCTTTTGCAAAGCCTCCATTTCTTAGTTTATCACCTTTCTCCATTTTGGATCAGCCAATGCATCCTGCACATTACTAGGAATAGAAACCATGCATAGTTGATTAACAGTAAATGCATACGATTCAGTCAACCTATGAGAGGACACATAGTTGTTAATTGAGTATTTGGTCTTGGCTTTAGGATCAGGTTCATATTGTTTTTTTTGAACTCCCTTATTCAATCTTTGTGGATATCTAGGAGCTATATTTCTGCAGGAACATATGTTTCATTAGACTCTCCAAACACAGGATTTGTAGTTACCTAAGGAAGAACATTCTGGGTTGACTCTTCAGTTAATTGTGTAGACGGAGGCAACTTTGAGGGTATTGGTGATGATTCAATTATGTCAGGTAAAACCAATGCCTTTTCAGGAGAAATTAATGAGTCACTCTCTGTTTCATGGTTGTGATCACAGCCTTGTTGCACATCATTACAACCTTGTTGCTTAAAAAATTCATTCACCTCTTCTAACTCGATAAAATCATCACCTCCGTCATTCCCTTGTTGAACATTCTCTTCACTTGAGCTCTCCCCCTGAAGAGAATTGTTATAGACCCCCCCGGAGTAATAAGGCTCTAATTCAAGGAAAGAGGCATCGAGAGTCACATGGAGCTTTCGGGTTTGTGGATCATAGCACCTATATCCTTTTTGAAAGTCAGAATAACCAACAATGACACATCGTTTTGGGTATGGATCAAAGTTTGTTTCGCAAGGTTTTTGGGATGTGAACATACACGGTACATCCAAAAACTCGGGGTTCAAGATTTGTAAGATGGGGAATTGAAAGTAATGATTGCAGTTTTTGTTGAGGAGTTTAAAAGTCTATTATTCGAGAAGGTGAGGTAGGCAGCAGATTTCATAGCCTCGCCCTAATAAAATCGAGGCATGTTCATGCCAAAGAGGGAGGCACACACTACCTCTAAAAGTTGTCTATTCTTCCTCTCTGCCAATCCATTTTGTTGCAGAGTATAGGTGCATGAAGTTTGATGACGAAGGCCATGGTTGCTCAGAAAATTACCGAGAGAGCCATCTACAAACTGGGTACCATTGTCAGTTTGCAAAACACGAATCTGCTTTTGGTATTGAGTGTGTGTCATTTTGTAAAAGTGCTGAAATGCTAGACACACATCATTCTTTTTTTTAAGCAAGGACACCCAAGTCATTCTAGTGCATTCATCAATAAATGTCACAAAGTAACGAGCTCTAGAAATAGAGGGAACCTTTGCAGGACCCCAAACATCAGAGTGAATAACCTCAAAAGGTTCTGAACTTGTATTCAATTTGGGGTTGTTTGGGGTGTCCTAAATAAGTATACTTTTTATCTTTTTGGACTAAAAAGTTGAGGAACAAAATATGGATGTTTGGGTTAACTTTTTGACTTTTTATGAAAAATGTGTATTAAAAAATTGTGTAAAGAAGTGTGTAGGAGAAGATATGTAGTACGCCGTATGGAGGGGAACATTACAGTCGGCTTGGTGAATACATGGGAAAAGATTGCCTCCTTTTCGGTCTTTGATTGGACAGTGTTGTTCGGCCCGTGGGGCCTACCACGGATCCTATTTTTCTAATCGGAACCGTTTAATGTGTAGAACTCGTCGAATACTATATGCTTGTAAAAAATCACGTTGATTGGATATCGATACCTATCTGATCGTGGTAATTTTTTTTGTCAACTGTTAACTATAATGCCATCCAATTTTTATACAAAACTGATTTGATCATGTAATTAGCGATATCCGATAGACGTGATTTTTTATAGGCATATAGTACTAGACGAGTTTTACATATTGAACGGTGTAGATGTCCCCGAACGCCCCGGGAGGACGAGTCCCGTTCTGTTCGTTATTGGGCTCACTACAGTTCGGACTCTCAAATTGTCACGGTTCTTAATCTGAACCAAAGAGTCCAAATCCGGCAAATCGTTTTGGAAAATAGATTTTTAGAAAAGAAGTGCCAAACATGGACTGCTTTGCCAGATATAGAGTCACCACCTAAATATTTTTTATGGGAGAATTTAGGAAACCCTGACTCGGTGCCAAAGGCCACGTGTCCGTCATCACCAAAGTTGCCTCGGCTCGGGAGCTTGGGTATGATTGGGGAAGGTCAGCTATGAGCACCCCCTCTCGCCCGATCCGAAGATCGGCCTCTACTAACTGTGATATCCTTTTTTGAAAATGTTATGTGTTCTTATTCCGGTTAATAGCCTAAAATTACTATGTTATGCGCCCAGCAAACAAGTATAGACCAATTCGCCTAAATTGGAACAAAACATTTCATGCTTGTTTTGAAAATGGTTTGCTACTCGCAATGTAGGCTAAAATGCAGGTTTTGCCACCCTCGAGTGGGCTTTTAGAAAAGATGGTTTTGCCACTATCTAGTGGGCTTAAAATTCACAGTTTTAATGCGTTATCCCAATTTAAGCAATACGACCTCCATTCACAGGCATTCAAGCAGTTAAATCACATAAGCAGCTAGCCTCATGGTAATCATGCAATTATGGCAACACTCACACGCATGCGGCATGCTAAAGCATAAAAGCTCACCTAGTACTCCAAGCCAAAACAGAAACCAATTAATAATCACATGCATGATCCTAGTTCATATTTGAAATGGCTAATGCAACACATGCAAAGATGCAATCCAAACAGGCTCGGCTATCCTAAACATGGCATGTGAAATGCTGCAACTAACAAATACTCAACTTGGAATTGAAATACGAGTGCAGTTAGCATGATGTACCGAGCCTGGTGCATGTAAGACAAATGTATGGATGCACGCATGCTAAGCATCAGGTATGCTAATTTAAATATGCCCTAGTCTACCATCATAAGAGGGTAAATAAAAGGGAAGAAAGACGTGGGGTTGGAAGACATACACACACTCACGCACACTTATTACACAATTGCTCTCACTCGGAGGGTCCGAAAGAATAATACAGTCCGAATAACAAATCAACTATCCTAGCTAATTAATTATTACAAACCTTTAATTAATTAACAAAATAAATACAGAAAGAAGGTGGCCGCAGCCGTGCCTCGGAATGCGCGAATGATGCATGTTTGACTCGTCTTGCCCGGAAACTCGCTGCTATAGCACTACTGCCTCTGTTTACACTGCCCTAGCTCCTCTGAAGACTGCACAAGTCTTGGAATAGGTTCTCTGCACACTTTGGAGCACCACCGGCTAGGAGGAATGGTCACCGGCCGCGGGGAATGATCACCGGCTGCATTTTGATATATCGGCTGCAAATTCCTGGCCAGTCGGCACTATATGTAGTCGACCGGCCAAAACTTCCTGCAGAACCTACAATTGATAGCAGCAGAGGGCAAGCAGTGTATGGCATGGAATTTTCAAAGCAATGTATGCATGGCCACTCTCCCAATCATGTAATGGACTCAAGGAAGTATGCCCCTCGACCCTCGGGCCATCAATTATGCATGATGGCCTAAGAGGCCAAGTTTTGTAACTTCGTTATCAAATGAAATGCAAGCACAAAATACATCAAAGGGCCCTAACCCCTATCATGATTGATCAAGAGGCAAGGGATGCATGCTCAATGAAATGCAACCTAGGCATGGAGGCTAAGTATGCAACATGAACATGCAAATGAGCAATGTATACTAGGCACGCAACCTAAACATGTAAGCAAACACGGCATGCAACAACATGCGATGATGGACTTAAACTAACATGGATAGCTCGCAAGCATGCCAAAATCAGTGGCCATTAGATGAAAATAAGACACTCGAAATGCGTGCACGCATGCACGCAAATCGAGGACTGAACCTAAGGCATCAAATGCCACTCTACCAAAGCATGGCAAGGCATAGAATATGGTATGTAAACATGCAAATTTCAACACTGAAATATGATACAAAATAGTCCCGAATCATGGAAATATGGCACCCGATGCATGAGATGAGCCCCGAAACTCAAAACTAGGCACATATGATGGCTTACAGCTATACAAAGCATGCATTATTTGATCATGAAGCATGAAGACAGAGTCAAGGCAGTCCCAAAACATGCATATTTCCAGTTCAAAGCATGGCCAAAAGATGTTAGCAAGATGGACTAAAATAGCATGCAACTTTGACTAGCAAACATAGGTTGTATGGTAAGTATATGATGCACATGGAGTCTCACCAAACCATCAAAAATCAGTGAATAAAACATGTGAAAATAGGCCCAAATAACCACTGATATGCAACCATGGCATGCAAAAATGATGAGTTACTTTAGAGGGCCATGCAAGGAGTTATTAAGCACATGCAAGATAGACATTTAGCAAGACCAAATCAACTCTGAAAATGAGTTCTGAGGGTCCTAAAACCCACTGAAAAATGCCTGAACCGAGCTCAAGAAGTGTGCAAACATAGGCCCCTTTGGAAGACCAAAAAGGGCAACAAACAAGGCAACAAGGGAGAGGGTCACCCTCTCTTTCTTAGGACCTCAAACCACCATCCTCACCACTGAAATCCTTCAAGATTTCAGTGGTGAGGAGGCCCAAACAAGGTGGTCCCGGAGCTCACCAAAATCACACAAAAATGGGGCCAAACAAGGCCTAAGAGGGGGTAAACGACCCCAAACACAAAAGTGGTCTAAAAAAACTTCAGAAGGAGCTCAAAATAAGACTTTTTTTAGTTTATGACAAAGCCCAAAACAGCTTGCAAGACAGGCTAAAAGTGTGTGCAAAAACGGGGAATAAAGAGAGAAAATGAGTTACCTTTGTAGCCAAAAGGGGACAGCAGCCTCTTGGTCCAAAAAACAGTCCCTTAGCCTCTGAAAATGGCCTCCAAGCTTCTTAGGTTGATGATGGAGGTGTTAGGCCAAGAGTTGTAGTGCAAATGTGCAAGAACTAGACCCTTTTGAGCCCTCTAACCAACACAAATGTAGAGAGAGAGGGAGATATAGAGAGGGAGTGATATATATCTCCTACATATCAGATTTTTCAAACCCTTAAAAGGGGAGGAGAGGCCCTCCTTTTATAGAGAAACCAAGGGGGCAAAGCTTCTCTTAGAAGCTTTGAGCAAAAAGGTCAAGCTTCTCTTAGAAGTTTGGAGCAAAAGGGCCAAGCTTCTTGGAGAAGCTAGGCAAAGGGGTCAAGAGGTTCAAGCTTCTTCAAGAAGCTAAAAAAAGGATCAAGCTTCTTGGAGAAGCTAAAAAAATGGTCAAGCTTCTTGGAGAAGCAAAGGGGTCAAGAGGTTCAAGCTTCTTCAAGAAGCTAAAAAAAGGATCAAGCTTTTTGGAGAAGCTAAAAAAATGGTCAAGCTTCTTGGAGAAGCTAAAAAAGGGTCAAGCTTCTTGGAGAAGCTAAAAAGGGTCAAAAGGTTCAAGCTTCTTGGAGAAGCTAAAAAAGGATCAAGCTTCTTGGAGAAGTTAAAAAAAGGGGCAAGCTTCTTGGAGAAGCTAAAAAAAGGATCAAGCTTCTTGGAGAAGCTAAAAAGGTTCAAGCTTCCTCAAGAAGCTAAAAAAAGGTTCAAAAGGGTCAAGCTCCCTCAAGAAAAGGTCTCGGCCAGGAAAAGTGGCCGATTGATCAGAAACAGTGGCCGGCCGACCAAACACAATGCCGATCGACCATCAATAGTGCCGACCGGCCATCACCAATGGCCGGTGGCAAGGAAACAAGGCCGGTGGCCTCAAGCCATGGCCAGTGAGGTGTGGGGATGGCCTACAAGCTACTTCCCACCCTCAGAAGCAAAACAACAAGTGTTTGGTGCACAACCAGACACAAAACAGTCGAGTCGAGGGATCCTAAGGCAGGGCGCGTAGCCGAGACCTCCGGGAACTCAAGACGAATACGAACAAGGATGATCATCGAGTGTTCAAACGATGATGTCCAAGTCTTGAGAACGGTCAAAAATGGAGTGTCTACAAACGGTTCAAATTATCAAAATGAGACCCATGGTGGGCCCCCACAGGCCCAACTTTACCATTTAACTTAGTGAATGTACACACGTTATTATTATTTTTTTCCTTTCATTACGGGTGGCTGACGTCAGTACGTTGATGGGTGGGAAAAGTTGAACTATTATATTAATTTACCATTCAAATTAATATTTGTATATTAATTTTTTTTTATATTTTTTTTGATGAATAGTGATAACTTTTTAACTTTTTTAGTAACTTTTTGACTTTTTGACTTTTTTTGAACTTGCCAAACCAGCCAAATAAGAAATACGGTGGCTTTTTGCCAGTTCACAAGTGTCACAACGAAAAGCCAAATCATTTACACTTGAAAAAAGTTGTGGTTGCAATTTTTTAAGATAACCAAAAGAAAGATGTCCTAATCTACGATGCCATAACCATATAGTTGCTTGAGCCTTGTCTTTACTACTAGCGTGATTTGCCTGACTGATTTTCGATCCCTCATTCTTTATCAATTCCAAGTAGTAGAGGTTGCCCCTTCTAACACCATAACCAAGAATCTTCCGAGTTAGAATGTCCTAAAAGACACAAAATGAGGGCCAAAAAGTTATAGTACAAGCAAGATTTGAAGTAATTTGGCTAATAGACAAGAGATTGTAGGCAAGAGATGGAACAACAATGACAATATCTAATGTGAGGGTATTAGACAAGACAATGGATCTTTCCCCAGTAATAGGTGAGGTACTACCATTGACGATGGAAATAACTGATTGAGGAGAACGGAGATCATATTTTAATTGACTGGTGATGGGTCGTTACACACACCAAAAATAAACACTAAACTATACCAAATTCTTTTAGAATAATGGCAAGTCCAGGTATCGATCCACATGGACAATTGTGTAATTAGACTAATTTAATCGCTAAATTTCTAAATTAATTTTGATTAAAAAGATTGAGAGATTTTATGACTAAAAAAGAATTAAATGAAATTAAGAAATTAAATTGACAATTAAAATTAGGGTTTGAATTATTAATTTTTAGGACAAATCCTAGGGCAAAGAATTCACCACTAACCATATAAACGAGATTAAACATTGGCTATCAATTGCAATTCGGTTTGAAATACCCAATATTTCATAACTACGAGTTTGAAATATTGATGAAGAAGGTTGTTGCATTCAATGTACAGGCACGAGTCATCCTGAGTAGCATGAGGTGTTTGCTCTAAACTACGGTAGCAACACAACCCGTCTCTCGTTGCATGACTTGTCTTGTACTTTGAACACAAACACAAAGAAAACTAATGCATGGAAAGCATTAAACAATCACAGAGAGTAAAATACTTGAAGAGATGAAAAGAATAATTATTATAAACTTCTAAAGCATCCGTACATTGATTCAAATCGAATCACAATCAAAGCATATGAAAAATCCTATTACATGGCTAGGGTTTCATCAAAACCCTAGAAAAGAATAACCTAGCCACTCATGGAGGAGTGGGAAGAGGTGGAAGAGATGAGAGAGATGGAAGCCCCTATGGAAGTTGTCTTGAAAGCTTGAGAATCCTTCTTTTTCTCCAAACCCTAGCCTCTCTCTTCTTGGAATTAATTTCAGAACCCTAATCCAGCCTCTTTCTTGCCTATTTATACTTCTGCTGACTTTCAAACAGGTTTAAAACATCGGGCTCGTTTTCCAAGAAAAGTCAACGTACGTGCAGAAAAGTCAACGCAAGTGCAGAAATCAACGCACGTGCAGAAAACTGTTTTCTCTTCAAATTCTGTATTTTTGTCCATTTTATGCACCGACTATGTACAACCTGATTGACATTAAATACTCATAAAATATATAGTTTGACAAGCAAGTAAAGTTAAGAGAACCTAATTAACGGCCTCAATGTTGTACAATTCGGCCTTAATCACATCCCTCAACTTACAACGTGCTAGTCCTCAAGCAAGTAATAAAAATAAAATAAAATTAAACAAAATCTAGCTATTTCCTCTTTCGTGGGAAAACGGTTGCATTTAGCATATGCAACAAGCCTTTAAACCACAAAGTTACTCCAAGTGGATGAGCAAAGTCTCGTGAGGGTTTTTAGAAATGATACCCACAAACATTAACATATTCATATATGCTCAACAACAATTAACCACACTACTCCACCTAACAATTAACTTATGTGCCACTACAGTGTGATATTGAGACATAATGAGTCATTAAAGGCACAGTGAACAAGCATGAAGGAATCTATTGAGTCAAAACCATAATTCAGTTAATACAAAAGTAAAGTCCCCTATACTTGTGCATGCTAGTAGACAAATCATCAGTACCCTCGGTGTAAAGTGCAATCTCCATGTTAGTTAACTGTTCACTATAATAGCCCAGTGTAATTGATAATAACACCCAACATATACAGAAAAACTAAATTGTTGCAGCCAAGATTCTCAAAAGTGTTTTTTTTTTTTAGATGACCGTGCAATGTCCTGATCCATTAAGCTTTCTAATCAACCCATGTAATAAGCATTGGGCCAATGACTCCCAAACTAGACAGTTTTAGAGCACTAGGTGTGAAGACACCCTTACGGGCTTAATAACTCGAGTTGAAAAGACTACAAATCTGAACAAGTCATTCTCTTTATTTTTCCTTAACTGTGCAATGTCTAAGTCCCTTAAGCTTTCTAATTAACCCATGTAACAAGTATTGGACCAATGACTCCCAAACCAGACGGTTTTAGGGCACTAGGTGTAGAGACACCCCTACGGGCTTAATAACTTGAGTTAAAAAGGCTACGAACCCAAACAAATCAAGTTTTTTTATTTTTTATTTTTTTATTTTTAATGAAAAGAAGAAATAACTAAAAAGAAAAATAAAAATAAAAGAGACAAAGCAATATATAGGCTGGTACTATTGAGAATCTGGTGGCGATGGTGGCGGGAAATACTAGGCAAACAAGGCATGCATCAAAGATCGCGTCTCAAAGGCTTTATGTTGAACCCGTTGGCCGAGCTGATCTAAACGCTGCTGGCTCGACTCTCGATATGTATAAAATTCAGTTTGCAGTGATGCAACTGACTGCTAAATGTCGAGCTAGCAGGCGTGTAGCTGGTAGAAGGCCGCTTGAGCATAGTCTCGATACGCCTGAAAATCCGTGCGTAACCCCGTGCGACTCTGGTGGTGATCACGAAGAGTATTGTGGACCTGATCTACATAGTGCTGAAGCTGTAAGTACTCATCGCGAGTCATGTAGAATGGGTCCCCTGGGAGAGGCACAAGGGAGGCAGGATAAGGTGGTTGGTCATGGACAGGGTCTTGGGCCTCGTCAACCGGGGCACCAACCTGCTGCGAGATGCGAGATAGGCTATGCTGCTATTCCCGCTGCCTGAAAGTCAGATAAGCTCTATCAATCTCCTTAGTTGAATCAATGGGGAGGCTGTTCAGCTCGAAGACAAGTGTGAGCAAGTTGGCAAATGGCAAGAGCCAAGTCAGGTTCTGCATAGGTTGAGGCCGAACTGCCTCGCGTAGAAATTTGTGCAAATGCATCCAGATGATGTGCGCAAGTGGGACCTGATAGCCATGCTAATAACCATGTAAGACCCGAACAAACTGCCAACGGCGCTTAGCTTTATGCCCAAGTGGAAGGGCATTCTTGTATATCACGGAATCAATGAATAGCAAGTGGCCAGACAGCTTGCTCCGGCGCAAACATGTGTAACTTGCATCACCGTGGGCCTTCGGGAAGTACTCTTGGATGAGGCTGTGTATGGGTTGTTGGTTTTCAACTTTTGGGAAGGGCTGGTGTTCCGACATGGAAAAGAACCTTAACACGTCGGCAATCATGGATTCTGTGATGCTGACAAGATGGCCATCAATAGTGGACAGCAGTCCTACCTCGGTGAGTGACTCATACAGGTTCTAGTAGAAGAGCCATACCATACGAGGATAAGTGGGTGTTGTCACAGTGCAAAGGCCCAACTGTTGCCGAAGGCGGAGCTGCTCAATGGCCCAAGAGGTGACTGGGTCATTCTGAAAATAGTTGAGTTGGAACTATGTGAGCTTGTGAATCGGGCGTGAAGCCCATTCCAGCCGTAGCAACCCAACCGGTGGTGGTGGCGAGGATGGTGGTGACGATGGCGGTGGTGGCGCCGAGGAGGTGGAACCTCTAGCCTTTTTGGAGGCCCGGGTGGATAACTGTCCACTCATTTCCAGCACATACCAAAAACATATACATGCTCATGGAACCAACATGAGAATAAAACAAAATATTAAAGCACAAGTTTGCCCACTGATGTACCACATGCAATTCTCATCATTTTTGTGTTTTTTTTTTTAACGAAAAACAAAATAAAATAGAATAATATAAACTTACATATTAACATTTTGACAAGTATTGAATTAAACTAACAAGTAATACTGAGATAATAGAATATATCTAAACAACTAAATAAATAGATGGACAATACAATGAATTAGAAAAGCTAAGTATTAGAATTTTTTGTTTATTTTTTTTATATTTTTTTAATAGAGAAATAAATGAACTAAAATAAAATATGAATAAAAATAAAAATAACAACAACTAAACTAGTTACACAATTAGTTATGAAACTAACTATTGAACCTAAAATAAACTTCTTTTATTTTATTTTATAATATATGAAATCTAAAATAAAATAAATTCGACACATTCACATTTTATGTAAATAACGACAGATTAAACAAATGAAAACAAACTACACTAACAAGTAATGAAATAAACTAATAAAGAATAAATAAATAATTAATTTAAAAAAATTTAACAACTAAGTAAATAAAAAAAATAAAATAAATAAACAACTAAACAGCTAAATAAATAAATAGACAACCTAGGATTAAAATGAATTAGAAAAGTCAAGTATAATTAAAATGAATTAGAAGGCCTCGTTTGGGAAGCGACCGGTTTAGTCAAAAAGCCAAAAAATTACTAAAAAAATCAAAAAGCCAACAACCCATACCAAAAAGTCAAAGATTTCATTTTCTCTATACTTTTTGCACATTTTTTCGTAAAAAGTCAAAAAGTAATCCCAACACATAATAGTTTTTTTTACATCACATTTTAGCTAAAAAGTCAAAAAGTTACTAAAAAAGCCTATTCCCAAACGAATTAATAATAATTTTTTTTTTGGGAAAGGCACCACACATGTGCCAGATTTGGCCACACGTGCGGCGGTCGTCTTCTTCACTGCACAATTTTTTTTATTTTTTTATATAACAATAGATAATGACTTGAACAAAATCAAAAACAAAACTCTACTTATCTACTCCTACATCCACAAATCTAAACAAAAAGGAAGGTTTACCTTGAAAGAGTGGAGGAAGAGGGAAAAAGAATGGAGATTTGCCGGAAAAAATGGTGGTCGCCGGAGATCGCCGGACGGGAAGGATGGTGATGCTCCGGTGAAAAAGTGATGGTGAGGAAGAAGAAAGGAGGGGTGAGAGTTGAAGGAAGAAGAAGGAAGAAGAAATTGGTGATGGTGGGAGTATGATGAGTTGGTGGGTTTGTGGGGTTGAGAGAGAGAGAGAGAGAGAGAGAGAGAGAGAGAGAGAGAGAGAGAGATGGTGAGAGGTAGAGTGAGAGTGTGGTTGAGAAAGTGATAGTCAAAAGAGGATCTAGGGTTTGGTTTCAAGAATATTTATTTATTTTATTTATTATTATTTAGTTAATTATTTATAATTACTTTTTTTTAAACGAAAATAAAATAAAAAAAAATAAATAATAAAAAAATGGAACAAAGAAATCTGGAATTTTTTTTTTATTTTTAATTTTTTTTAATTTTTTTTTTCCGCACAATGGCACACACCTGCATGTAAAGCAGGCGTGGGATTAAATTTAGAAAATTTCCCGCACGTTTGGGGCCAAACTGCATGTGCGGCGTGCAACCGCACCACCGCCACGCACTTACTTTTAAAGCAGAATGGATTAAAGTTGTAGCCCCACGTACGGTGGGTTTGGTGGCACGTGTGGAGAGTTTTTTTTTTTTTTTTGTGGAGACGACGTTCCGCACGTGCGGGGGTCAAGCCGCACGTGCGGCTCGGTTGCCGCAACTTCTCTGCGCACCTGCAATTAAAGCAGTAAACAAGTGTGAATTGAAAATTTTGCCGCACGTGCGGGGAATTTTTTTTTTTTTTTTGCAACCTAAATAAAATTTACAAAGAACTACAACCCAAGTAAAAATTCAAATAATTTCTAGCTTAGTTTCGCATTCGGAAAAAAAAGAAAGAAAAGCATTACAAGAATAACTACATTCTCACCAAAGGTATGATCTTCACGCGAAACCAAGGGTACTACTTTTCTCTCTAACAATGTTTGTAACTTTTCCTATATTCTAACAGGGTGACAGACTAGGTTGATTCAATAACCAGAATCGAGGTGCCTAAGGCTAACTCGACCTATGGGGCTGCCAAACAGAGTTCAACCCGGGGTGGTTTTGAAGCAATCTCCACACCCTTGGGTATTAAAACCAGACTTTGGTCTCGGAAATTCCAAACCTTTGCATTCTAGGTTTTGCCATTCGAATTCTAGTTTCCACCGTCTAAGTTGGTCTCCTAGGAGCTCACTACAAACACAGTTAGGTGGCTATACCAGACCGTTAGATGCCGTTCGGGCACGACAAACACCAAAGAAATTACACCTTTAGAGGAATTAAAGTTTCCTAGACTCAAAGTAATGCACAACAAAAAATAAAGAAAAATACAAAAGAATAGAAAGGAAAGAAAAGAGATCAAGACTTTAATTTCTCAATCAAAGTAGAAAGGGTCCATCAAAGCAATGGTCTCAATCATATCCCCATTCCCAATCCCCTCTATGTATGGCTTCAGTCTTTGGCCATTCACCTTAAAAGTGTGGCCATTCTTTAGATCTTGCACCTCAATGGTGCCATGAATAAATGCCTCTACAACCACAAAGGGACCATCCCATCTTGATCTAAGCTTACCCGGAAAGAATCTCAATTTTGAGTTAAAAAGCCACACTTTTTGGCTAGGTTCAAAGGATTTTCTATTAATGTGCTTGTCATGGAATTCCTTAGTCCAAGCTTTAAAAATTCTCGAACTCTCATATGCATCATTCCGAATTTCCTCCAACTCATTGAGTTGCAATTTTCGGTTGAGCCCAGCCGCGACCATGTCGAAGTTAAACTTCTTTATGGCCCACAACGCTCGGTGCTCAAGTTCAACCGGGAGATGATAAGCTTTGCCAAACACCGCCCTATATGGTGACATCCAAATGGGTGTCTTATAAGCAGTGCGGTAGGACCATAATGCATCAATCAAACGTTTTGACCAATCTTTCCTATCTGGCCTCACTATTTTTTCTATTATATGCTTCACCTCCCTATTTGAGACTTCCACTTGGCCACTAGTTTGAGGGTGGTAGGGAGTGCCAACTTTATGAGTGATAGAGTATTTCTTAACTACCGACTCAAAGAATCGGTTACAAAAATGCGTACCCTGATCACTTATTATGTCTCTAGAAAACCCAAAACGACTAAAGATGTTTTCATGCAAAAATTTGATTACTACTCTATGATCGTTTGTTCGGGTAGCTATCACCTCCACCTACTTAGACATATAATCCACTGCCAAGAGAATATACTCAAACCCAAACGACGACGGGAAAGGGCCCATAAAATCAATCCCCCAAACATCAAACATCTCTACTACAAGAATATGGGACATTGGCATCATGTCACGCCGAGATATTGAACCCATTTGCTGACAGCGCAAACAATATCTACAAAATTGATGGGCATCTTTAAAAATTGTGGGCCAATGAAACCCGCTTTGTAAAATCTTGGCGGCCGTTTTATGCCCACTAAAATGGCCGCCACAAGTAGAAGAATGGCAAAAAGTAAGAATGCTATGCACCTCACTATCCGGCACACATCGTTGGACAACTTGGTCGGAGCAATATTTAAACAACTCCAGATCCTCCCAAAAATAATACCTGACCTGCGAAAAGAATCGATCTTTGTCTTGCTTAGACCAATTTTGAGGAATTTGCCCAATGGCCAAGTAATTCACAATATGTGCAAACCACGGGGGGCTCGCTCGTGACACCACAAAGAGTTGTTCGTCTGAAAACAAATCACGCAAAATTAGAGGGTCACTAGTATACTCAACAAGGATTCGAGAGAGGTGATCCACCACCATATTCTCAGATCCTTTCTTATCTCAGATCTCTAGGTCAAATTCCTGTAGCAACAAAATCCATCTAATTAACCTAGGTTTGGTCTCTTTCTTTGATAATAAATATCGCAAAGCGGCATGATCAGTGAAGACTATGACCTTGGAACCTAAGAGATAGGACCGAAATTTATCTAAGGCAAAGACCACAACTAGCAACTCTTTTTTGGTGGTAGTGTAATTCAATTGTGCATCCAAGAGACTGCGACTAGCATAGTATATAGCATATGGTGCCTTATTGACCCTTTGACTTAACACAGCCCCAACAGCATAATCTGAGGCATCACACAAGATTTCAAAGGGAAGTGACCAATCCGGTGATTTCATGATTGAGGCGGTGGTAAGGGCAATTCTCAGTGTTTCAAAAGCCCTCGAGCATGCCTCATCAAAGATAAAAGGCGCGTCCTTAGCAAGTAAACTACACAAGGGACGTGATATTTTACTAAAGTCTTTGATAAACCTACGGTAAAAACTTGCATGCCCTAGGAAAGACCTAATTTGACACACATAATTGGGTGGAGGAAGGCCTGCAATGAGGTCAACCTTAGCTTTGTCAACCTCTATGTCTCAAGGGACATAATGTGTCCCAACACTATACCCTCACGAACCATAAAATGGCTCTTTTCCCAACTCAAAATCAGGTTTGTCTCCACACAACGAATAAGGACTTTGGTTAAGTTCTAGAGACATTCCTCGAAAGACGGCCCAAACACAGAGAAGTCATCCATGAAAACCTCTAAAAATTTCTCCACCATGTCAGAGAAAATGACCATCATACACCGTTAAAAAGTCGCCGGTGTATTACATAACCCAAAGGGCATACACCTGTAAGCAAAAGTGCCAAAAAGGCAAGTGAAAATGGTCTTTTCCTGGTCAGCGGGGTACACCAGGACTTGATTATACCCCGAGTAGCCATCAAGAAAACAATAGAAACCCTGCCCCGTTAACTGCTCTAGGATTTGGTCAATAAAAGGTAAGGGAAAATGATCCTTCCTAGTCGTGGAATTCAAGCTCCTATAATCAATGCACACTCGCCACCCAATAGTGGTTCGTGTAGGGACTAACTCTCCTTTCTCATTCTCAACAACAGTCATGCCCGATTTCTTGGGCACCACTTGTGTGGGATTCACCCATTTGCTGTCTGAGATGGGGTATATAATACCCGCATCCAACAGTTTTAATACATCCTTTTTCATCACCTCTTTCATATTAGGATTAAGCCTCCGCTGCATTTCACGAGAAGGTTTGGTGTCCTCCTCTAGGTGTATATAATGCATGCACACGAAAGGATCTATCCCTTTCAAATCAGCAACTGACCACCCTATAGCACTCCGATGCGCCACAAGAACACTCATTAACTGACTCTCCTGCTTTGCAGTCAAGTCAGATGCAATGATGACTGGTAAAGTATCCTAGGGCCCTAAAAATGCATACTTGAGTGTGGCCGGGAGTGGCTTCAACTCAAGTGTAGGTTGTGTGGCCAAAGATGGTATGGCAGGCTCTCTCGACAGAGGAGGAAGTGACTCAAACCGGGCTTTCTGCGGAGGAAAATCCAGTGTAGAAGAAGCATTAAGTAAAGCATTCACCTCCTCAACCGATCCATCAATATTAAATTTTTCAAACCCAAAATGAGCTAGATAAGCTGCTAGAAGGTCCTCTACAAGAATGGAGGACAATGCTTCCTCCACAATTCCATCCACAACATCCATAAATAAGCACTCCTCTTTCTCATAGGGTTGTTGGGATGCTTGGAAAATATAAAGTTTCACTTACATGTTACCAAATGAAACTTCTATAACCCCGATACGACAATTTATGCATGCATTGGCCGTAGCCAAGAAAGGTTGACCTAAGATCACCGGGATTTGTTTCCTAGAACTGGCTACCGGTTCCTTATCTAAAATCAAAAAGTTAACAGGAAAGTAAAACCTATCGACCTTCACTAGCACATCCTCAATCATGCCACGTGGCACTTTGAGGGACCGGTCAGCCAACTAGAGAGTAACAATAGTGGGCTTCAACTCACCAAGCTCAAATTATTCGTACACAGAGTACGGTAACAAATTGACACCAGCCCCTAAATCTAATAAAGCCCTATCAATGAAATGGTTCCCTATAATGCATAAAATGGTTGGGGCACGCAGGTCTTTAAGCTTAGGGGGTGTGTGAATCAACAAGATAGAGCTTATTTGCTCCATGAGTATGACCTCTTGGGACACGTGTGTCCTAGATTTATGCTTTTGCATACAAATGTCCTTTAGAAATTTAGCATAGGAGGGTACTTGCTTAATTGCCTCCAACAGGGGGAGGTTGATTTTCACTTGTTTAAAGACCTCCATCATCGCTTCCATAGATGCCGCCTTTTTATTAAAAGGGGACGATGTATCAAGGCATTGTGGAAAGGGTGCCTTAGTCACATATGGTTCCTTAGGCTCATGTGAAGTGCTAGGGACTAAGTAATCCCTCTTAGGTGTTTTTCTCTCACCCTTGCTCTCATTGGGTGTACCACCGTGGTCACCCTTCTTAGCTCTAGTTGCATTAGATGCAACTAACCGAGGCTCTAACTCTCTCCCACTTCTCAAGGTAATCATAGCTTGCACCTGCTCTTGGTGCTTTCTATTCCCACCCGAACCCTCTACCCCATATTGACCCTTAGGGTTGACCACGGTCTGACTCGATAATTTTCCATCCTCTCTCCTATTCATGTTGTTAGCCATTTGACCTAATTGGGCCTCTAGCCTGGCAATGGAGTGAGTGTGAGAGTGAACTACTGGTGCTAACCTTTTAAGTTCTGGGAGAACTTCTAACACCTGAGTCTCAAAGGCAGAGTTACCTTGAGGAACATGTGGGGGTTGTGGTTGCCAATAAGGTTGTGGGAGTTGGTAAGGTTGTGGTGGTCGGTAGGAAGATTGGTTGGCAAAATTATTAAAATTCTGCCTTGGTGGTGGAGGATTGTAAGAAGGGCCTTATGAAGGAGGTCTCCATGAAAAATTAGGGTGATTTCTCCATCTCGAATTGTATGTGTTGGAGTATGGGTCATTACCCGAGTTGGAGAATCCTTGAGCCGCATTCACATGCTCTTGGACTGACTCCGGAAATTGTGATGCCGAAGGGCACTCACTCAAGTCATGAGCAGAGCTCACACAAATAACACATGCCTCGTGAATTTGAGGCTGATCTTGCTGTGTAGGGGCATGTCAAGCAGCTAATAATTGGTCCATTTTGTGGGACAATGCCTCTACTTGTTGGGCTAACTCTAGGTTTTGCCTGACCTCATAAATGCCCCCTCTCTTCGGGGCTCCAACTACTGGTTCCCGGACTTGCCGGGCTGCAGAGGCATGGTGAAGGGAATTATCACTTAGGTTCTCAAATAATTTCCATGCCTCGGCATCATTTTTGGACATGAATGTCCCACCACAAGAGGAATCCACCATTTGGCGGTGAGGCTCAGTTAAGCCATAGTAAAAGGTCTGCACAAGTTGCCAATCAGGCACTCGGTGGTGGGGACACTGTTGGAGAGGGTCACGAAGTCTTTCCCACGTCTCATGAAATTGCTCGCCAACAATTTGAGCAAAATTGGTGATGGCTCGCCTATGTTGGTTGGTTTTACCGATTGGAAAGTACTTCTCCAAGAACCGTTGCTGTAATTGGTCCCAAGTTGTGATTGAATTAGCAGGTATCGAGTTTAGCCAGTGTTTGCCTTTGTCCTTTAATGAGAATGAGAACAATCGCAACATTAAGGCCTCATTTGTGAAATTCTGGATCCTCACTGTAGAGCAAATTTCCAGAAATTTATTCAAATGTTTATAAGGATTATCATGAGCTAGTCCATGGAATGATGGGAGCATTTGTATAGTACTGGACTTAATCTCATAATGAGCAGCAGTGGTGTCAGGTAATTGGATGCATGTGGGTGTGAAATAATCTTTAAGGGTCCGGTTGGGCTCATTTAGGCCTTTCGGGTTTTCCATCTCTATTGGATCAATGTATGGATATGAATATTCAAGCCTAGGAACACGGGCAGAGGCTCTAAGTATCCTAAGAGTCCTTTCTAGTTCAAGGTCCAAACTCCATAATTTAGGGCGACAAGAACGGCGCCTGTGCATACACTACTCCCTCACACACACTAAGTTCCGACTCTAAGCACTAAGTTATGTAAGCAAAAATACCAAAGAAGAGAATACTCACAGTGATTTAACGAAAACGCTTTACTCGTCTTGCGGATGCTTGACGTGTAGACGTTTTCTCCAACCTCCAATTGAGCTTTGTCTTTCTTTGTAGCACTTTGGTGCCTTGTTTGCGAGTGTTTGCTTTTTTTTTTAAGCACTTTAGTGCTGCAGTTTGTTTTTTTTTTTAAAGCTCGGTTTGCTTCGCTTGCACTTCAGTGATAGCTTCCACTTTCAAACGCTCTGCACACTTAGCAACATGAAAGCATAAAATCCTAAACTAAAAATTAAAATAAGAATATAACTTTAAATTAATTAATTTCGCCATAAGTCCCCGGCAACGGCGCCAAAATTTGATGGGTCATTACACACACCAAAAAATAAACACTAAACTATACCAAATTCTTTTAGAATAATGGCAAGACCAGGTATCGATCTACATGGACAATTATGACATTAGATTAATTTAATCGCTAAATTCCTAAATTAATTTTGATTAAAAAGATTAAGAGATTTTATGACTAAAAAGGAATTAAATGAAATTAAGAAATTAAATTGACAATTAAAATTAGGGTTTGAGATATTAATTTTTGGAAAAAATCCTAGGGCAAAGAATTCACCACTAACCATATAAACGAGATTAAACATTGGCTATCAATTGCAATTCAATTTGAAATACCAAATATTTCAGAACTACAAGTTTGAAATATTGATCAAGAGGGTTGTTGCATTCAACGTACAGGCACGAGTCATCCTGAGTAGCACGAGGTGTTTGCTCTAAACTACGGTAGCAATACAACCCGTCTCTCGTAACATGACTTGTCTCGTACTTTGAACACAAACACAAAGAAAACTAATGTGTGGAAAGCATTAAACAATCACAGAGAGTAAAATACTTGAAGAGATGAAAAGAATCATTATTATAAACTTCTAAAACATCCATACATTGATTAAAACCGAATCACAATCAAAGCATACGAAAAATCCTATTACATGGCTGAGGTTTCATCAAAATCCTTGAAAAGAATAACCTAGCCACTCATGGAGGAGTGGGAAGAGGTGGAAGAGATGGGAGAGATGGAAGCCCCCGTGGAAGTTGTCTTGAAAGCTTGAGAATCCTTCTTTTTCTCCAAACCCTAGCCTCTATCTTCTTGGAATTAATTTCAGAACCCTAATTCTGCCTCTTTCTTGCCTATTTATACTTCTACTGACTCTCAAACAGGTTTAAAACATCGGGGCTATTTTCCAATAAAAGTCAACGCATGTGTGAGAAAGTCAACGCACGTGCGAGAAGCTGTTTTCTCTCCAAATTCTGTATTTTTGTCCATTTTATGCTCCGACTATGTACAAACTGATTGACATTAAACATACATAAAATATATAGTTTGACAAGCAAGTAAAGTTAAGAGATCTTAATTAATGGCCTCAATGTTGTACAATTCGGCCTTATTCAACTGGAATCCCTCGTCATGTGATCAGATGCACCTGTATCAATAATCCAAGTTCTATTCTTAGTAGTTGCAGAGAATACAAATGCTTTACCAATAATACCTGGATGGGCAATATTTGTCGTAGGCAGTGGCTGATTTTCCTCTGTAGATGTCAGCAGAGCTTTCCCAACAGTCTTTTTTCGAGGTTTCTTTGAGAAGTCCCACCACTCCGAATAGCCAATAATCTTGTAGCAGCGTTGTTGTGAATGACTTTTTTCCCCACAGTGGGTGCATACCAAGTTGTTAGCCTTTCCAGATGATTTGTTGTTTCGATTGTTTGATGATCCAACCGACGGTCCTTGTCGAGTTTTGTTGGCCAGCATAGCTGAGTTCTCAGAGATTGGACGATAGCTCCCCATTGTCTGTCTCTGTTGATATTCTCTCCGGACATATGCATATGTGCTCTCAAAATCAAGTTTTGGGTCTTTTCGCAAGATTTCTCCACGAGCTTGATCAAACTCAGAGTCAAGTCCACTTAGCCTTGGTTTGGTTTTCATGTTGGGACTAAATAAGCACATAAGGACAAAAAAAAGCCACAAAATCACAAAATGACAAAACATTTGATTTAGGATGTAAAATTACCAAACTAACCCATATACAAACAAAAAGTAAAAAAAGTATCATTTCCAAATTGAGGGCAAAAAAGCCAAACAAGAAAACCAAACAAATAAAAAAGTCCCAGGCTAAAAAAGTCAAAAAAGCCAAAAAGCCAACATTGCCAAACGACCCCTTAGAAAAAAATGAGCTCGAAGCCTAGCCATCGTGGAGTGCAATTGGAGTACCCCATCGGCTGTTCCTTCCTGAGATGTAGTTCTATGACCAATTTCCTGGAAAATGGCAACAAGTTCATTATAGTATGTTGATAATGGTCGACCATTTTGCTTGGTAGAAAAAGATCTCTGGTTCAACTAAAAAATACAGGTTTCGTCTAATCCATTTTAGAACGTTTTGGATACGGCCTCCCATATCTCCTTGGCGGTGGAGAGGCGAATAAAACGCTACATTAGCGACAGACTCATTGAGTCAATAAGCCAACTCTTCACTCTGTGATTTTCAGTAATCCATGCTCTAAGATTGTGATCTCCAGATGCTGGTTTGTTTATTTTTTCGGTGAGATATCCAGCTTTGTTGCGAACGCCAATACGCATTTCCATGAGTTGAGACCATAATAGATAATTGGTCTCATCGAGTGTGATTCCGATTGAAAACGCATAATTGTCTTGGTGTACAATAATCTGCTGTGTTGGTGCTGGGATGAGTTCAGTTGATGCATGCGCCTGTAGTGGTAGCCATCAGACTCACAACGGCTTTACGAGGGTGATCAGCTTCGAGGGAAAAAAAAACGCCTATGATTGTTTATCGCAGACTTCTTTGGAATCGAGCCTGCTCTGATACCATGTCAAACAATAGAGTTTTTGCAGAATTTTCCAATGTGTATTCTTCTTCAAATCAGAGGTAATATATAGATACTATTACATTCTAAAATTGGGTCCTAAAAATAGGGAAACAAATCATTTCTATATTTATATACATGATTGCTTAGCTAACCAGATTTCTAGGATCAATTAAAACCAATCTAATATTGTATACAACTCATGCATACAATCCAGTGTTTATATTTACAAATATGTATACAGCATATGGAGTGTGTATATAAGTGATTGTTTGTGATTGATATTAAAATAAAATTAGATTAAAAAGCAAGGTATTAGAATATATAATTTGGAATTTAGAGTTAATTTGTGGTTTAATTGATTTAATGTTGATTAGGTTTGAAAGTATGTGTATAATAAAAAAGAGAATGGAAAGAAAAAAAAGAAAAGAAAAAGGTATTGACTATTCCATATCGAACCCTACTAACACATATCTATGGTAGGGTTTGACAATCAGTTTTTTTTATTTTTTTTATTTTTTTTATTTTAGGGGGAAGGGGTGTGGTGGTTTGAAAAGTGAACTTTTAAGTCGAGAACAATTATTATTATTTTTTTTGGGGTGGTTTGGTGTTGTTTTGAAAATGAACTTTTTAAGTTGAAAATAATTTTTTTTTGAGCGAATTATATTAATAGTTCTTATAATTTAAAATTTGTATTATTTTGGTTTTTAATTTTTTAATTGTGATATATTTGATCTTAAATTTTGAATCTTGTTTTAAATAAGGACAAGTGAAGATATCATTGCTCAATTTTAAGGTAAAATTGTCAATTTTAAGGGTAAAATTGTCAATTTGATAAAATACAAACTGATTTGATAAAAATAAATGTCAAAAAATATTTTTTAAATTTTAAAAATAATTTCTACCCACCAAAAGATAAAATTATGTAAAATTGACAAATCTTTTAGATAATTTTTTTTTACAAATTAATTTTTATTATGTGTTTGGATGATGACCATGTAATGAGTGGTTTTTAATCTTTTAATGTGTAACCAATATATTTAGGGTAAATTACAAATACGCCTTTTGAGATTTGCTTAAAATACGAATTGCCCTATGTAATTTAAAAAATTACAAATACCTCATTGTCAGAATTTTTTTTTATTTAGCATAATTAATTGAAAAAGTAAAATTTCTAATTGTTCACCTATACAATAATAAAATTATTTGAATTATTAATTGAAATAAAATTTTAACATTATTAAAAACTGTTAATTAACTTGATGATTATTAATAAAATGACATATTTGTTATGAAATTAGAAACCTTAGGGGCATAATGTAATTTCTAGAACCATAGGGGGTGATTTTTAATTTAAATAAATCTCAGGGGTGTGTTTGTAATTTACCCATATATTTAATATATGAAATGTTTTTAGTTTTGGATTTTTTGATTTAATGGATTGGTTTAATAATGATTTCAAAGTTGTTGGCATATTTGACTTCTGAAAAAATAAAAAACAATTTAATGAAAATAAAAACAACTACCCATTACTTGATCATCATCCAAACACATAATAAAAATTAATTTGGTAAAAATAAATAAATAAATAAATATTTAGAAAAATTATCAATTTTACACAATTTTATCTTTAGTGGGTAGAAATAATTTTTAAAAATTCAAAAATAATTTTTTAATATTTATTTTTATTAAATTAGTTTATATTTTATCAAAATGACGATTTTACCCTTGAAATCGAGCAATGATATATTCAATTATCTTTATTTAAAACAAGATTCAAAATTTAGAATTAACTATTTGACAATTAAAAAAATAAAAATAAAAATGATACAAATCCAAACTATAAGAATCGCGGGTGTAATTCACTTTTTTTGTTTTTTGTTTTTATAATAATGTGCGCGCGCATGCGCTTATATGACAATTTTTATTATTATTATTTTAATGTTTTTACCGCAAGCCAAACAAGGTGAGTTCAACAATTAATACGAGAAAAAAGAAAAAAGTCATAATATATGGAAATAAACTCAGTAAATAAAGAGTCTTTATAGTAGAGAATAAATAACATTTTTTTTTTCTTTTTTGGTGGTATTGAATAAGGATTGATGACTATTAAATCCGAAAGATTTTAGAACATTTTAAAAGAATTGGAAATTTTGGAGAAATTTTGAGAAATTTAAAGAAATTTAGAAGGTTCTAGATTATTTTAGAATAGTATAGTAAAATAGTTTAAAGAATTATAGAACATAATGGAAGGGGCTAAGTTGATCCTAACCATTCATCAAAGAGGTAGAAGACTAAATAAATGCAAGACCCCTCATTTTATTTATTTATTTTGCGATCGGAACGGTGGAACTGGAACTCTAGGTACATTTTCTTGGATTAGTCTCTTTTCACTCGTAGAAATTGTTTTCGAAAATGAATTGGCACTCTCTCACTCCAAGGAGAGCGATTGTTTTAATAGAAATTGGATCTGCACCTAGCAAAAAGAAGTATTCACTACCATCCTATTCAAAATCAACATTAGAATCTCAGGATCAAATTTCATACGTTGGTAGTGTTATTATAATTAGTGAGTGATTTATTTTGACATTTACCTTCTTTTTTTTTCGCAAATGACTTGTTAATTTTTTCTTTTGGGAATGATGTTGAGTTTTTGTCGGCCAAGCAGTGGTGACTTCATAATTTTTTTTACGGTAGATATTCAAAAATTTAGGTTCCATTTGGTAAGCCTCTCAAATTATAGTTCTACCTATTGATTTGAGTGTGGTGTTTGTTTTGAGCTTTCAAATCATAATTCTATATTCATTTCTCAAAACTCAATTCAAGACATAATCATTACTTTTCAAAACTCATAACCAAACACATAATTCAAAATTCTTTTCAAAACTCAATTCAAATCAATATTTTAATATTTTAAATATTTAAATATTTAAATATGGGGCAAATTACATATACACCCCTCGAGGTTTGGCTAAATTACAAATACCCCCTGAGGTTTGAGAAATTACGAATTCCCCCCTGAATGCTATATTTGCATAAGAAATTAGGGGGTAATTTGTTATGAAATATAAACCTCAGGGGGTAAATTGTTATGAAAATACAAACCTCAGGGGGCGGGATGTAATTTCTGAAACCTCAGGGGGGTATCTGTAATTTAACCAAACCTCGAGGGGTGTATATGTAATTTGCCCTAAAATATGTTACGATTTTTTTAATTTTTAAAATTTTTGAATATTTTAATTTTTAAATATTACGATTTTAATTTTTTAAATTTTAAAATATTTTATAAAAATAAATTCAAACTTTATTTTTTAAAAATATTTTTAAATATTTTAATTTTTTTATTATGTATTTGATTACGATTTAAGTACAGTGTTGTGAAAGTAATATGGAGTTTCGAGTTATATGTTTGGTTATGAGTTTTAAAAATAATGTTTTAATTGAGTTTTGTTTTATGTGTTTGGTTACGATTTGAGTGTAGAGTTGTCTTTAAATTTAAAATATTAAATTATTAAATTATTTAAATTTTTTGAATATTTATTTTAATTTTTTACTTATTAATTTTTTAGATTATTTAAATATTTATGATTTAAATTTTTTGAATATTTATTTTGAAAAAAAATTATTTCCTTTGTAGTATTTTCAGTTAAAAAATTGATTAATGTTATTTTCTGTTAATAATAATTTTTTTTAATTGAATTTTAAAAAGAGTTTGGTTATAAGTGTTCATCAGAATTTTCAATAGTGTGAAAATAGTGTGTTTTGTTATGAGTTATAAGAATTTGAATTAAGTTTTGAAAACTCTTTCCAAAACTCATAATCAAACAAATTTTCTTACTTCACATGTCAAATCAAACTTTCAAAACTCAATTTCACACTTTTTTTTGGATAAGTAAGTCATAAAATAAAGACAATAAAATTATACAAGTTTACAAGGGGCATACCCCAGGCACGCCCAACAACAAAGAAAAAATGAAATAACCAACTTAAACTACCACTACACACCCCTAAGAAAGGGTACACTAGAACAATAGAAAATACAAAAGAAAACTCAACTCTGCCCATATATCCTATTTGCTCCCAAGTAACCCTTACCATCGGAGATAATAGATGGAAACTAGAGGAGAATATATGGGCAAAGATACAAAGACACCACAAGCTTATAAACACAACAGACACAAACACAAAACAACAAAACAACAACCCTAAAGCCGAAACCAAGATGATAACCAACCCCACATGCCCCCAGTCTCTGCTGCAGATAACCACGTGGAATCCAATAAGCGTCCCACTCTTCACAGCCGTGACATCCAAGCCACTTAACCAAAGCCATAACAGAGGAAAAAATCTATACCACGAGAAATCCCAACAAAGTCACATGAAGCTTGCACGATAAGAAATTATAAGCCACGTACTAGGGAGTTGTAGTGAAAACAAATAGCCCCCCAGCAGCAAACCAATATATAGCCAACAAAAACATGAGAGTAATCATCACATCCCCCAGTTTCTTCCTTGGTAGATCACAAGTCTCAAACCCCACGGCAGTATGCCCTTCACTCCATGTCAGGTGTGGCAATACGATCAATTAGGATGGGTCACATGAAGATAAGAAGTAACCAGAAAATCGGTAGCTATTCTCCCGCTCATCTCCCAGTCTCTAACTTAGCTAGTTATCGAACCACTATTCCCCATAGCAGTGACTCCCCAATCACTCTTGACAGAGATGGCTCAAAACCAACCTCATATCGAGTCACATGAGGATCACACAATTAATCATCATGAAATAATCAACTATAAATGAACTGTTGCAAAGTGACTATACAAAAATAATATTCCAAAATGAACCCAAGTACAAAAATATATCCGTTCACCCAAGTGAATTGTCTGCAGTATAGTCCAACAAAAGTCCACTAGGTTGCGAAATCTAGGCCCACGAAATATATATGTATTGAAGTCCATCATAAAACCGTGGCCCACTAAAATTTCAGCCAATTGAAAAAGGTGGTCCACGGACGGCCCACTCCAAATCGTGTTTGGTTTGAATTTTTTGAATTAAGTTTTTTAAAAATTAAATTTTTTGATTTTCGTATTTTTTTTGTTTTTAGTGAATATTTTTTAAATTTTAAACATTTTTTTTTAACTTTTTAGATGCACCTTACTTAGAAGCATCTAAAAAGTAAAAAATTTGTGAAAAAATATTTTAAAAATTAATAAATACATAAAAATATACTGAATTATCGCATTTTTTTTTGTATTTTAGGTATTTAGTGAATTTTTAAAAGGTTTTCTTCACAAATTTTTTACTTTTTAGATACATCTAAGTTAGGTATGTCTAAAAATTTTAAAAATTGCTTAAAATATTTAAAAAATCAATAAAAATAACAAAATACGAAAAATAAGAAAGTAAAATTTTTTAAAAAATAATTTTTGAAAAGTGAAACCAAGCATAGCACCATCCCACAAAATTTGAAGTAAATAGTGCTGGTGGACCTACCACTTGCAAAAGCAATTTATAATAATAATCAACAGCTCATTCCTCAAATAACAAACCCACGTGACAAACTAGGGCCCACGGATTATATATGTATTGAAGTCCATCATAAAACCGTGGCCCACTAAAAAATTCAGCCAATTCAAAATAGGTGGTCCACGGACGGCCCACTCCAATTCACATGGACCATTACCCAGAAAATTTCCCCATTCACAAAATTTGAAGTGAATTCTGCTGGTCGGCCCTACCACTAGCAAAAGTAATTTATAATAATAATCAATAGCTCACTCCTCAAATGACAAACCCACGTGACAATCACGACAAGAGACAAAACTGAAAACCAGTCCACCAATTTAGAAAACCAGCCCACTGTTTCCAAACTTTTGCCCATAACCCAAGCCTAATTAGGCGGGAAAAGCACTCAACGTGCAGACAAACGTACACAAACGCAGAGGAGCTTATCCTATGCAACCAGCTATACCAGCAGACGTGCTAGCTTGGCTAGAGCACCTTTGCAACACGCAACATGCCCGTGGATCACCACCATCATTTTACTCCAGATCAACGACCGGATTTGCAGCAAGCTGACGAACACAAAGCCATGGACCACTGAACCTCCTCACCGAAGCAAAATTACACCACAACCATCATTGATGTAGCAGCGACGCTAACAATCTAGAACCAGAACACCAGCGCTGGAAGACCGAATAAAAATCTCTTGAAAATAGCTGGAGCCTCAACGCAGATTGCACACCCAAAAATCTAGCTCATCATCAGGTAGCGTCGGAGAAGAAGCTGAACACAACCAGCAACTTCGAGCAACGCCAAGAAAAGTCACCAGAATACACCCCCGCGACTACCGCGAAGAACACACACCGACTTCGTAAAAGACCGGTTGCAACAACTTCACAACATGACCAGAACTTCCCATCTTGACCCAAGTTGGACAGAACAGACATGAGTAGAATATCACTTAATTCTACGCTCAATTCAATACTCTATTCAAAAGTTATAATTAAATAAATTTTTAACATTTAAATCATAATTTCAAAATACACAAATTCAAAATACAATTCATATTCTCAAATCATAATTAGAAAGTCTTACCAAACGGAGCCTTAATTTTTTTAGACTTTTCAAATAACACACAAATAAATAAATAAAATAAAATTATAATACATTGATATCAATTTTCAAAAAATAAAATGTAGATACAATTTTTTTCATAAAAATATATATTTTTAATCACTAGCATGATAAGAAAAAAATGAAGAAAGCTTGTTTAATTCAATTTGACATAAGCTGTGAAGCTGCTAATCAACATTAATAATTTTTTTTAGAATCAACATTAATATTCAAGTGATACACTTGAGAATGACAAAATCACATAATTTTGTCAAAGAGATATTTTGCACAGGCTTCCAAAACATATTATCTACTCACTTCACAAATCATATATATTGATTAAAAGGTTATGGACTGGGCTAGGTGTACAAGAAAGTGGGCTGGACTGGGTGTACAAAAAAGTGAGATAGTATGTTTAACATAAATTTTTTTGTTGAATCATATATATATATATATATATATGTGTGTGTGTGTGTGCGGAGAGCAAATATTTAGGCAAGCTCGCACTCCTTTCTTCCAAGCTCTTGCCTGTCCGATCGACCTATGAGCATAATGGCAGTGAGCTACCCAGCGGTGTGTGGCTGGAAAACCCCTCCGACGATCAAGTTAGACACACACACAGGGATAGAGAGAGAGAGAGAGGAATGAGTTGTGTTCAGTGTTTTTCTCACCAAATTGTGTCATCCCCAACATGGGGGGCGCAGACTTGCTTATATACCTTTTGCGCCCCAAATCTACTCCCATCCGTCTCTCGACACGTGGTGCTGCTATCCTATCTGTCAGCACAAATCTTGCTGAACACCACCTAACCAAACTGCCAACCCACTCTATCGGGAGCTCGGCAGCCGGGCTGAATCTTTTCGACTATCAACGGCCGTGCTGTGCAGCTGGCCAGAGCGCTCCGCTCGCCGTGGTTAATGAGGACCGAGCTCGGCCGCATCCCGGCATAACCGAGCTCGGGACAGTCCACGCTGGTTTGCCGCCGGCCTTCCTGCTGGGCTAACTCATGAACAGTGGAATAACAACGCCGTTCCTGGTGCCGGACATCTTACGTGCCCGGCCTCTATTCCATGAAGCCAAGTAGTTCGGTCCAACCACGCCTTGCTGAAATAAATTCAAATCGTTTCAGGGCACGGGCCGCGCTGCCTCGGCCCAATCTTGTTCGACCCAAATCTGTCCGGCCATTATCACGGCCCAATCCAGATCATAAATCTCCCTCTCAATTGCCCCTTAATTCTATCCGCGCAAGCGTGACTGGGATTACCTATTCTAACCGGGGTAACTCTTCCTCGGTCCTTGGTTTGCAATACGGTGACTGGGCTAGTTGACATGCCCGTCTTCAAAACTTGCCCGGTCGACGCCTCGATTCACCATCCTGTCTTTGGACTTGTCTGGTTGGCGGCTCGTCTGACCTTCTTGTCTCTTCAGCTCTGACGCTGCCATTAATGGGGACACGTGTTGTGCGCTGATTGGCCTCGAGCCGCCAACAGTCACGTCCCTTCAATTCAAATTTTGGGCGGCCTTTCCACCCCTATAAACATGCCCCATCTCATTTCCTTTCATTCTTACTGTCTCACCTCAAACCTTCAACGCTCCAGAGCTCAAGCATCCCTAGCAAGCTTCACTCCTGCCCATTCTTGGACTCGTGCTTGAAGGAGTAGTCCCTGCCCTCAACTGGTAAGTTCTTCAGCTCTTCTTCTTGTCATTTCATTTGATATTACTCCTTTTAGGGCACAAAATCCGTAGGTTTTAGAACATAACCCTCCAAAAACCCACCTTCGTCCCTATTCTCTTCATTGTTCTTCAATCCCAGTGATGAACACATGAATACACGAAGAACTGGGTCAGACCGGGCTCCAGGTTGCCTTTTGATCCAAAAATATAATAAGACCGAGCAATTTACTAGTTTATCAAAACCTTTAGCAAAAACCGGGGTAGGCAGGGAACTTGGCCGCTCGACCGGGCTAACATCTAGTCCACTTGAGCGACCGAGCTCCTTGGTTTGCCTTCAAGACCGAGGTGGTTGGCACTCTTCATAACCGAGCTAAAGTCAAACTCGTTTTGCGCGACCGCGCTCACACTTACCATTGCCATCATTTTCCTGTAGAGTCCAAGGGGACCACTGACTAAATATTGAGGCTCTCAAAGGCTGAGCAGCCATCAAGACACCAGTCTGTGCCAAACCACCTAGCCGAGCTAAACCAGCCGGCTACACATAGGGCACTTCTGCTTCCTTGTCGACACCCCGGCTGTCTTGGCCGTATTCCGGGAAGACTACGGCATCCCGACAGATGTTCACCTAGAGTTCGCCGAGATCAAGACAACCCCTTGGGGCAGATTAGACCAGTGCCCCTTCACCGTTCTTTTTATCGTTGAGGGAGGCCTCCGCTTCCCGGTCAACCCTCTACTGACTGAATTCCTGGGCCGTACCGGGCTAGCACACACACAAGTATCAACCAACACCTACAGAATAATCAACGGCATTCACGAGCTAAATAACCGGCTAGGGACCAACTTAGGTTTAGCCGAGATACTGCGACAGTACACACTCGGGCACACGGGCGACGGCCTCGCCTATTACTTAAAAATTCGACCTGGCAAAGAAAACATAGTGACCGGCACCCCAAACAAGGACTTACACGATGACGACTTTTTCTGGGTGTCTGGCAACTATGAAACGGCCGATGTGCTGGGCTGGTTGATCAGCAAGAATTTCGGTTCCACATGTAAGCCGTGCCAACTTGCTCGGTCAATTGCCTTTGCTCCATATTCTATGTTTTAACACTTTTCTTCTTTCCTTTGCAGCAATCCAAGCCTTATAAGCCAACTACCACTATCCCAACGAAGAAGCCATCAGGGCCGTGCTCCGTTATAGCAACCGGGATTGCAACGAGCTGCTCGGCTACACCCCAACCTACCGGTATTCTGCTCCACGTCGGAGTAAAGTCACAGACTTTCTCCGTGCTCCAGCACCTCCTCCAGACCCAACACTACCGGACGTGCCCCTAATCCGGTTAACCGAGGTGGAAGAGATGGCAGAGAGAAGTCGCATCAAGAACCTACTCACAGCAACTTCCACCGAGATCCCGAGCATCCAAACCCGCCCAACTGCTGCCAGTCAATCTAGTGGGGCCGTGGTTGCCTTGGCTTCTCTGGCTGTCGGTCAAGCCGGCAGAGAGACACACCGTGCTGGCAAAAGACCATGTGCGGACCCTTCTACCGAGCTGGTGACTGAGCTCAGCACCGAGCAACCTGCCATCACCGTCGACCCAACACCGGCATGGAAGCCCCACCTCAAACACCGAGGTAAAGACATCCCAGCAACCGCTTCCGTCAAGGGGGACAAAGAGCATCTGCTTGCCTTTGACCTTTCAAAAGCACTCCTTCTACCGAGCGACGTGGTTGGCAGCGACCACGTGCCAGACACCCGGTTGGTGAAATCCGCAGTGAAGTCCATGACCAGGGTAAGTCCCAACTCATACTTAAATTTCCACAAGTGTTTGCATGGTTTCTTCTCTGATCAAGCTTTCTTCTCGTAGGCCATCCAGAAGCAACACTTGGTCAGGGAGAGAATTCATCGACTGCGGCAGAAGGCAAACGAAACTGCCAGCCAAGTCCAAAGTCTTCAAACCGAGCTCGGCCGAGCAAAGTCTTCACTGCAGATTGCCAACGCTGACAACACCAAGTTGCTCAGCCAGCTTGGTGACGCTGAGAAAAAGAGGGATGAGCTCCAGGCCGAGCTGGATGTACTCAAAGAGTCAAGGGAGAAGGAGTGCGAAGACGCCAACAACGCCGGCTTTAAGGAGGCGGAGGACAGCTATAAGAAGCAGGTCTTCGCCACCCAAGACATCTATTTCAAAGCAGGTTAGAAGTCTGCCCGCGAACAGCTCGGTCAAGGTCCTGATACCGACGTGTTTGCCTCTTCGCCAACTGTCTTCCTACCGGCCTATCTCGTGCCATATGCCAACGACGTCTTCAGCGCGTTGCAGGCTGAGGCTGAGGAAGGACTTGAAGGAGCAGCCGAGGCAGATGCTGAGGAAGAGGACCGCCAAGAGCAGGAGCAGCCCTGCCAAACAGAAACCGGTGTCCAAGACCAATCTCCAACGGTCAACTTGGAGGCAACCGAGGATGAATTCACCAACCTATCCCCCTTTGCCTAGTTTTCTTTTTACTTGCTTTTTCTCTGAACATGTAATTGGGCTAAGTTCCCCACCTTTTGTATTTACTTTCACATCAATGAAAATGCTCTAATTTCATCAAGTGTTTGTGCAGTCTTCAAGCCTTATAATTTCAGCCGAACAAAATACCTCGGCGAGACAAACCACATTAATTAACTGATGTACCGGAAAAGACATCTAGGTTTGAATCATAGTTGAACAAATCATCAACTCTTTCAATTGGAATAAACACCTCGGTTGAGAGCACCTAAGTTGAGCAAACCATCAACTCTTGTAACCGGAATAAACATCTCGGTTTGAATCATAGTTGAACAAATCAACTCTTTCAACTGGAATAAACATCTCGGTTGAGAATAACTAAGTTGAGCAACACATCAACTCTTTCAAGTGGAGTAAACATCTCTGTTTGAATCATAGTTGAACAAATCATCAACTCTTTCAATCGGAATAATCATCTCGGTTGAGAATAACTAAGTTGAACAAAATATCAACTCTTTCAACCGGAGTAAACATCTCGGTTTGAATCATAGTTGAACAAATCATCAACTCTTTCAACCGGAATAATCATCTCGGTTGAGAATAACTAAGTTGAGCAAAACATCAACTCTATCAACCAAAGTAAACATCTCGGTTTGAATGATAGTTGAACAAATCATCAACTCTTTCAACCGGAATAATCATCTCGGTTTGAGAATGACTTAAACACAAAGCAACGATAAAAATGCGAAGGCAAAGATGTGACACTTCTATATATTGACAAAAATGAATATTACATGAAGTGTAAGGCAAAAAATTCCTTTGCACAAAAAGAAAGCTAAAGCTAGAAATCATACAGCTTGAGGTTGGCTGCATTCCATGGCCGGGGTATTGCTCTACCATCCAAGTCCTCCAGGTGATATGCCCCCTTGCCCACCAGACCAGTTATCTTGTAGGGTCCTTCCCAATTTGCCCCTAGTTTGCCTTCACCTGGCACCGGGGTATTGCCCATGACTTTTCTCAAGACCCAATCACCTACTTTGAACGGTCTGGGGTGCACTGTTTTGTTGTATTTCCTTGAGAGCTCTTGTTGGTAGGCAGCTACATGGATGAGAGCCTTTTCCTGACGCTCTTCCACTAGATCTAGTTCAAGGGCAATGGCTTCGGTGTTTAGCTTGGGTGCAAAACTTTCATGTCTGAGGGTGGGCATGCCGACTTCCAAAAGTATGACTGCCTCCATGCCATAAGCCAAAGCAAATGGAGTTTCCCGGTAGACTGCCGCGGGGTTGTTCGGTATGCCCAAAGGATGCTGGGGAGTTCCTCAGCCCACTTTCCCTTGGCCTTCTCCAGCCGTTTCTTCAACCCATCAAGTATGATCTTGTTCGACGCCTCGGCTTGGCCATTGGACTGTGGGTAAGCCGGAGTAGAGTTGTAGAATTCAATCTTTGGATCTTCACAAAACCCTCTAAATAGGCGACCGTCAAACTGGGTGCCATTATCAGAGATCAGAATTTTGGAGACGCTAAACCGTGTGACTACGTTCTACCAGACAAACCGCTTCACGTCTTTTTCCTTGATTATTGCCAAAGGCTCCGCTTCAACCCATTTGGTGAAGTAGTCTGTGGCCGCGATGAAGAACTTCCGGTTGCCTGGTGCTGTTGGGAGCGGCCCCACTATGTCTAGACCCCACATCGCAAAGAGCTAAGGGCTGGTGAGGGAAAGAAGTTCCTTGGACGGCTGGTGGATCTGGTGGGCAAACTTCTGGCATTTCTCACACTTGCGAATATATTTCTGGGCGTCGGCTTGCATGCACGGCCACCAGTAGCCTTGCGAAATAGCTCGGTAGGCCAAGGACCTGCCCCCTATATGACTGCCACAGATGCCTTCGTGAATTTCGTAAAGGAAGGCATCCACGCTGTTCGGGTGCACACACTTCAGGTAGGGACCGGTGAAAGACTTCTTGTATAAAGCGCCTGATGGAGAGAGCCAAAACCGCTCGGACTTCACTCGCACTTTATGCGCTTCCTTCTTATCGGCTGGAAGGGTCCGTTCTCTGAGAAAGAGGATTATAGGGTCCATCCAAGAAGGACCTAGCTCGGCACAGAGTACTTCTGTCTGCCCGGTTTCCTCAATGCTGGGCCTCGGAAGGAATTCAATCAAAAGAAGGTTGGGATATGTGCTGTCGACCATGGAAGCAAGGCCGCCCAACTCATCTGCTCGGACGTTTTCTTCTCGGCCAATCTGTTGGACCCTGATCGCCTGAAACCGCTTGATGTGGTCTCTGACCAGAGCTTGGTACTTCATCATTCTATCATCCTTTGCCTCGTAAACCCCAGAAACTTGGTTAACCACAAGTTGGGAATCGCTGTAAACCATTAGCTCGGATGCTTGCATCTAAAGCGCGCTCTTGAGACCGACCAATAGCGCTTCGTACTCGGCCTCATTGTTGGATGCTGGGAAGCCAAGGGTGATAGAATGTTCAATAGTCAGTCCGTCTGGCGAAATCAGAACTATACCCAGTCCGGCACCGTGACGGTTCGAGGCTCCATCAACAAAAAGTTTCCACATTTCGCCGACAAAGAGCTTCCAACACTCTGAGGGGTCCTGAGAAGCTTGAAGGTTGATGGGATCACGGTTGCTTGGCTGTTCGGCTTCCGGTGCCGTTCTGAGTGATTCCATTACAGCCCCCTTGGTGATTCGGTGCCGGACTCAGCAAGTTGATCCATAATGCCTAAGTCCGTAGGTGAATCGCCAGGTTGCGGTATTATGTCGGCCGCAGGCTCTATGCTGAGCGGTTCCATTTCTTCCCTCCTCGGTGATGTGGTGTCGGACAAAGCAGGTTGGTCAGTGATACCCAACTCCGTCATGGCCTCACCGGGCTGTAGTATCGTATTAACTGAAGGTGCTTCGGCGGGGCGCGCAAGTTCTGCGTCGCCAATGCCGTCAAGCTGTGGTATTTCGGTCGAGCTTGCATTCACCTCTTCATCTGCCACGGCAATATCGACCGGGCATACCAGATGAGTTCCAGGTGAGAATTCAGCAATGAAGTCAGCCAAAGTTTGGGCTTTTATGGCAGTGCGCGGCTGAAACTTCACATCAAATTGTCCCAATTCGACCGCCCACTTAAGAATCTGACCGGAGAAGTCTGCCCGTTCGAACAAAGCTTAGAGGGGGAACTCGGTTAAGACGATAATGGTATGGGCATGGAAATAGTGTGCCAACTTCCTTGAAGCCATCATCAAAGCTAACGCAAGTTTTTCCAGCAGCAAGTACCTCGACTCTGCCGGTAGCAAGGTTTTGCTGACGTAGAAGATGGGTAGATGTTTGATTCCTTCCGACCGGACAAGCACCGCACTGACTGCATGCTGCGAGACGGCCAGATAAAGGTAGAGTTCTTCTCTGGGCTCCGGTGTGACCAACAACGGCGCTGAAGACAAATACTCCTTAAGCTTAGCCAAAGCCCAGTCACACTCTTCATCCCATGAGAACTTTGATTTCAAGGCTTGAAAGAAAGGGCGGCAGCGATCTGATGACCGGCTTATAAATCGGTTAAGTGCGGCGGCCATTCCGGCTAGATGCTGCACATCCTTAGCCGAGCTAGACTGTTTTAACTCTTGCACGGCTCGGATTTGTGTAGGGTCTGCTTTGATACCTCGGTTTGTGACTAGGAAACCCAAAAATTTTCCGGATCCCACGCTGAAGGCACACTTAGACGCATTCAGGCGTAGCTTGTGCTTTTTGAGAATGGCGAACATCTCGGCCAAATCAGACAAATGGTCTGCTTGATGTCGGCTCTTAACCACCATATCATCAATATAAGCCTCCATTGTCCAGCCTAGCAGACGAGCGAACATCTTGGTCACCATCCTTTGAAAAGTTGCCCCGGCGTTCTTCAAACCAAAAGGCATGACTCGGTAGTAGAAGAGTCCCCTTGGTGTAGTAAACGAGGTGATCTCTCGGTCGGCCCCATGCATGGAAATCTGATGGTAGTCGCAGTAGGCGTCCAAGAAACTGAGCCTGTTATGTCCAGCCGTTAAGTCCACAAGCTGGTCTATTCTAGGCAGAGGGAAACTGTCTTTCGGACAAGCTTGGTTGACGGTCTTGTAGTCGACACAAACTTGCCACTTCCCATTCTTCTTGGGCACCACGACCGTGTTTGAAATCCACCGAGGGTAGTGCGCTTCCTGAATCGCTCGCGCCTCAAGCAAGTTTTTCACTTCCTCCGCAACTACCTCAGCGTGATACAGCGCTGATCTCTTTGTTCGCTGAATGACCGGCTTGGCTCCGGGAAAGACATTGAGATGATGGCATATAAAACTCGGATCGAGTCCGGGCATATCGTAAGGTGACCATGCGAAGACTTCGATGTTGGCCATCAAAAACTCAACCATGTCGGTCCTTTCTTGGGCTGTAAGGCTTGAGCCGAGCAAGAAGAACTTGTCCGGATGCTCTGTATCAATGCGCACTTCCACCAATTCCTCGACAGCTTTGTCCTCGGCCTTGGTGCTCACATCGTCAAGGACTCCTCGGTCCTCCGGTCCCTCAATCATTTGAACGAAGCCTTTGGCAGCTCGGCTCCCGTTGACCGCCATGAAGCATTGCTTCGACATGACTTGATCGCTCCAAATCTCCTCGATTGCCCCCATAACCGAGGGGAATCTCATCACCTGATGATAGGTCGACGCTACGGCTTGCATAGCGTGAAGCCATCCCCTTCCAAGGATCAAATTATAAGTGGATGACACCCGCAACACCCAGAACTCCTCTTGTTTGACCACGGATCCTACTTTGACCGGCAGGATAATATTTCCCAAAGGCCACTTCGGTTGTGAGTTGAAACCAACCAATGGCGAAGTTACCGGGGCCAAATCTGTATCCCGGAGCTTGAGCTGTTTGAAAGCGTCGTAGTACATGATCTCGACCGAGCTTCCCTGATCGATCAAGATCCGTTTGACATCAAATTCTTTGACATGGAGTGTAACCACTAGGGCATCGTTGTGCGGCGTCTGAATGCACTCTAGGTCTCTTGAGGAGAAACTGATCACATCTTTCTCTTCAGTCTTCTCCCTCTTGATCGCAAGCTGAACTGACAAAACTTCCCTCATGTGTTCTGCCTTCTTGATCTTACCTCGGAGCTCGCACATACGTGCCGGTTCAATAATGCCGTGGATGACATTAACAACCCCTTGTGGAGGCGCATCTCGGACATCCGGTCCCTGCGGGTCAACCGGAGCTTGATTGGTCTTCACGCCCCCATCAATGTAAAGGTCCAGGTGGCTGGCTGCGACTAGCTCTTCCAAGTGTTGTCTTAAAAGCAAACAGTCCTCTGTTCGGTGGCCTCGCTCCCAGTGAAACGTGCAACGGTACCTCAGATTGAAGCCCTTTTGTCCGTCGTCTAACTTAGCAGGAAACCGGACATACTCCTCGTCACGGATTTCACTAAGTATGCGATAGATTGGAATCTTAAAGACCGTGGTGATGCCTGTCCTTGCTTTCAACCTTCTGTTTGCATTGGCTACGTCATCCCGGGGGTAGTCATCCCGGTCATTCCGACGTCCCCTACCCCGGTTTTTGCGATTCGAGCCATGGTCCGATTCCTCAGTGCGGTCACTTGATCGGCTGGACTCCTGCCCGACCGCGTGCACTTTGCCAGCTAACCTCTTGTCCGCTACTACCGGAGTTGTTTTCACGGTAGATGCCGACGCATCATCCTCCACACGGATGTGCTCATTGATGCGCTGCATTAGCTGGTCCATGGATGTCGGCTGGTGTATGGTAAGCGAGTCCCGCAGTCTATGTCCGACCGGGAGACCACGCTTGTATTGTGTGATTGCAAGGTTGACCGGGCAATTCAAGATCTCGTTGAAGGTCTCCCAATATCTGGAGTTGTATACCTTCAATGTGTCACTCGGTTCCATCTTGACACTCAGTAGGTGGTCAACTTCTTTCGGCGTTTTGGTGTTGGTTTTGAAGCGCGTCATAAAGGCTTCCGCCAACTGATGCCACCTTTCTATGCTCCCCTCCGGCAACCTCTCGAACCATTTCAAGCCCAGCTCGCCCAAGCTTGATGGGAAGATAAGGCACATAAGGGCGTCATTTCGCCTATGTTCGGCCATGACCTGTCGGAAGTGGCTTACATGCATATACGGATCGGTTTTTTCATCGTAGAGCGTGAACTTTGGCTGGTGGAACCCTGCCGGAAGCAGTGTTGTTTTTATCTCTAGGGAGAAAGGAGTGGCGCTAAGCCTCGCCAAGTCTGTGTCTAAAGGAGAGGCGCAGCCAGGCGGGGTGGAGGCATTCCGACATCTTCACTGGTGTGACCCCCATAGGATAGCCGTTGGAATGCCGGCACCATCTGAGCCTCCCGCCGGCGAGCCCGTTCTTTCAAGATTGCCAATAAATCCTCTGAATGGGCGGAATATGAATACCTCGACGTCGTCGCTGGACTTGAGGGTCGGTAGATACTATCTTGCGCGCTGGCCTTCTCTTCGCGCGCGTCGGAATCCCCAACCTTGTAACTTCTGGTGATCGAGATGGACGGAGTGCGCCGTTGGCTCTGACTGCTTGAATGGCGTGGTTGGGTGCGCTCACTGTGGTCACCCACTCTAGCTACACCTTTTCCTTTGACATGCACTTAAGATCCTCCATCTCTGTCGCCATTCACCGGATGACGGCGTCTTGGTCCCTTAGCTTGTGTTCCAGTCGTCTGGCGTGCAATTCTCTCCGCCGCCGATGACCGTCCGGACTCCGTGAATGACCAAAGCTTCTGCCGCGCATCTCTTAAATGTCCTCCCGGAGAAGTCTCCAAGTCTGCCATCGGTGGAATGATGGTGGGATGTCCTTCTCTCCGTCTGCCTGACTCCGGGGTAACTCCGTCGATGGCAAACAATGGAATCTCGTTATTGTTCGCCATGGACGGCGATCAGATGAGCCTGGAAGACAAGGTTTTGTCTTTCAAAGCTCCCACAGACGGCGCCAATTGTGCGGGGAGCAAATATTCAGGCAAGCCTGTACTCCTTTCTTCTAAGCTCTTGCCTGTCCGATCGACCTGCGAGCACAACGGTAGTGAGCTACCCGGCGGTGTATGGCCGGAAAACCCCTTTGACGATCAAGTTAGACACACACACAGGGATAGAGAGAGAGAGAGAGAGAGAGGAATGAGTTGTGTTCAGTGTTTTTCTCACCAAATTGTGTTATTGTAGACGTCCCCCGAACGCCCCGGGAGGAACGAGTCCCTCCCGTTTTGTTCATATTGGGGTCACTACAGCTCAGGACTCTCAAATTGTCACGGTTCTAAATCTGAACCAAAGAGTCCAAATCCGGCAAATCGTTTTGAGAAAACAGATTTTTTTTGAAAGAAGTGCCAAACATGGACTGGTTTGCCAGATACAGAGTCGCCACCTAAATATTTTATTTTAGGGAAATTTAGGAAACCCTGACTCGTTTGCCTAAGGCCACGTGCCCGTCATTACCAAAGTTGCCTCGGCTCGGGAACTTGGGTACGATTGGGGAAGGTCACTTCGTGAGCACCCCCGCTCGCCCGATCAAAGATCGGCCTCTCCTAACTATGATATCTAGTTTTGAAAACTTTATGCGTTCATATTCCGGTTATTAGCCTAGATTTACTATGTGATGCGCACAGCACACAAGTATAGACTGGATCGTCTGAATTGGAACAAAACATTTCATGTTTATTTATTTTGAAAATGGTTTGATGGTGCTACCCGCAAGTAGGCTAAGACGTGGATTTGCCACCCTCGGGTGGGCTTAGAAAACATGATTTTGCCACTATCTAGTAGGCTTAAAACACACATTGATGAATTGTTCCAATTCAAATAACCCAACCTTTACCCACAGGCATTCAGACAGTTATATCACATAAGCAATTAGCCTCATGGTAAGCATGCTATCATGGCAGTCACTCACACGCATGCAAGGATGCTAAAGCATAAAAACTTACTGAGTACTCCAAGCCAAAACAGAAGCTAATTAGAAATCCATGCATGATCCTAACTATACAGAAATGTCTAATGCAACACATGCAAAAATGCAACTATAGCAGGCTCGGCTATTCTAAACATGGCATATGAAATGCTACAACTAACATGTATTCAACTTGAAATTGAAAATACAATGTAGTTAGTATGATGCGCCGAGCCCGGTGCATGCAAAACAGATGAATGAATGCAAACATGCTATCATACTGTATGCTAATTGAAATATGCTCTAATCTAACCATCATAAGCGGGTAAATAAAAGGGAGAAAGACGTGGGGTTGGAAGACATACATCACACACACGCACACTTATTACAACATTGCCCTCGCGCAGAGGGTCCGAATAAATAATACAGTCCAAATAATACAGCCCAAATATGTATAAATCCCTAATTAATTTACAAATTAACTAAGAAAAATAATAAACTGGCATGCAAGCCAGGGACTGTCTTGACTCTTCTCCAGATGATAAATGATGCATGTCCGGGTCGCCTTTGCGCGGAAATCCACTGTGATGCCCCAATTAGTCTCTGTTTTGCAATGGTTCTTGGAAAGCGCGCCAAGCCCCGGAAGACTACTGATTCTTGATTTGCTGCAACAGAGAGCAAGAGAGGGGCATAGCAATGTATTTTCACAGATGTATGCATGCCTCGATCCTCGTGCCACCAATCACGCATATCGATGCATGATGGCCGAGGAGTCGATTTGCATTACTCAATATAGAATGAATGCACATGAAAACTCAACTAAAACCTAACTCCATCATGGATAATCCGGAGTGTCAGTGACTGGGAATTGAGGCACGTTCCGTCACTCGGAGTACGAAACGTTCCTCGTTTCCCGTGCCTGGGTTAATTCCTATCCCAAGCACAATACAATATGCATGATATGCATGAAATGCAACTAAGATATAACCTAACATACACAATGCTATGAAATGGCATACACGATGCACGAGGTAACATGGCATACACAATGCGCTAACATACAACCTAGCATACGCAATGCTATGAAATAAAATGGCATACACAATGCATAAATGGACTTACACTAACACAAGTGGACCTCAGCCACACTCGCATAAGAGGCCATGAGATGAAAATGAGACAACTTGGAATGCGTGCACACATGCACGCAAACCGAGGACCGAGCCTAAGGCACCAAATGCCACTCTAACAAGACATGGCAAGGCATGAGACATGGTATGCAAACATGCAAATTTCAGCGCTGAAAAATGACCCAAAACAGCCCCGAATCATGAGAATATGGCACCCGATGCACGGAATGGGACCCGAAATGCAAAACTAGGCATGCGCAATGGCCTACAGCTATACAAAGCATGCATTGTTTGAACATGGAATGTAAAGACAGAGTCAAGACAGCCCAAAAATAAGCATGTTTACAGTTTTAATCAAGACCAAACAATGAACAAAAATGAGGCTAAACTAGCATGCAAAAATGGCCCCGAAAGCAAGCTAATGAAGCAAGTGACAGCTGCTGACCCAAAACAGAGAAGGGCCCTTCTACAATGTGGAAGAGGGACCCAAAATATGGCATTTTACAGTTTATGATCAGACCCAAAACAGTGCACAAGCATGCTCAAAATACTATGCAAAACAAGGCCAAAAAGTGAGCTATAACACAAAGTACAACAAGGATGCCTCAAATAGTAAAAGACCCTTAATGAAACATGAAGAGGGGGTCAAAATAAAGCCATTTATAGTTCGGACCAAAGCCCAAAAATAGAAGCATAAGAGGCTAACAAATCATGCAAAAATGGAGCCAAAAGAGAGATATAAAGGCAAGTGGCACATGGAAGCCTCAAACAGTGATAAGCCCTTCAACAATGTTGAATAAGGGCTCAAAATAAGCTACTTTACAGTTTATGACAGAGCTCAAAACAGTTTATACACAGGCCTAAAATACTACACAAGAAAATGACATACAAGGGAGGTAATGAAGCAAGTGCAACAAGAAGGCCTCAAACAGTGAGAGGCCCTTAAACAAATATGAAAAATAGCTCAAAAAAATGCTATTTTCAGTTAGGGTCGAAGCCCAAAAGTGCAATCAAGAATGGCTAAGAAAGCATACAAAAATAAGCTTAAAAGAGAGGAAATGTTGCTCACCCCTGAAGACCAAATTTAGCAGCCTTTTGGCTTAAGAAAAGGTGCCTCCAAAGCTCTGAGAAGGCCCTCCAAGTTGCTGTGTAGAAATGAGTGTAGGACTTGAGAGGTTTGAAGCTTGGAAGTGTAGAGGGAGAGAGATACAATATGGAAGCTCAAAGGCAAATTTTCTAACCCCCCAAAACCAGCTGGGAGTGCTGGTTATATAGACAAAAAGGGTGGAAAAGAAGGGGAAAAATGGGGGGGAAAACAATTCAAGTTTCCCCCTAAAAGGCCAAACCCTCAGACATAAGGTCTAGAGGAAAACAAAATTCACTTCTAGGGCACACTTGGGGAGGGGGTTATGGACAGCTAGCTAAAAAGGGCAAAAAAAATCGTTTCACCAGCTAGGTGGCTGGCCTGCTAGATTTTCTGGCCGGCCTGCTACTTTCAGGACAAAAAAAAATGGGCTGTCGGAAAGAAAAGTGGCCGGTGGGTGATTGGGAAGTCTAATGGTAGCCGTTCAAGTGTCCAAATTGAAGCCCAAGAAGTTAGATTTCCAATGGAGCAAACCTTGCATTAAAATTCCTCCTGTGAAAAACGTTATGCCCTTTTTAGTGAAGCCGCGCAGATTTCGGTCCAACCGGAGTGATGCCCTACTTTGATCAACTATATCTCCCCCGTCCGGAATTGGATTTAGGAGATTCTTGAGTGAAAAATGAAGCCCCGGAAGTATTATTTCCAACGGTGGTGGCCTAATAGCTTGATTCCAAGTATGCAAATGAATAGGCCCAATTCGGCGAGGGCTGTTTGACTCTTTCTTAACGGTTCATGCCCATTTTCTCCCCCAACTAGATTTCTTCCCTCTTCTCCTCTTTTCTTCGACTCCAAACCCCTAAGTAAGGTGTTTTGAAATATTTTTCAAAGATTTCATCTCTCTTTCATTTATTTCCACTTTGTCCTTGCTCGGTTTACCGAAAAGCGCAACATTTGACAAAATGCGAGCCTCGGAACATCGTAAAAACTTTATTTCAAAAATGTTTTGAAAGAGAGGGTTTTAAGGTCTAAAATCTTTTGATCAAGATTGTTTTGGTCCAAAAAGGGGTATGAAGTTGAGCTTTGACTCTCTTATTGCCGAAGAAATTGAACCTTTTCCCTGCACACCTTTCTCCATCATGTAAACCATCAGTTGCGTCCAAGTCTTAAAGGCAGTCAAAAATGGGGTGTCTACAGTTATCCCCAGCATGGGGGGTGCAGACTTGCTTATATACCTTCTGCGCCCCAAATCTACTCCTATCCGTCTCTCGACACGTGGTGCTGCTATTCCATCTATCAGTACAAATCTTGCTGAACACCACCTAACCAAACTGCCAACCCACTCTACCAGGAGCTCGGCAGCCAGGCTGAATCTTCTCGGCTATAAATGGTCATGCTGTGCAGCTGGGCAGAGCCCTTTTCTCGCCGTGCTTAATGAGGACCGAGCTCGGCTGCATCCCGGCAAAATCGAGCTCAGGACAGTCCACGCTGGTTTGCCGCCGGCCTTCCTGCCAGGCTAACTCATGAACTGTGGAATAACAACGCCGTTCTTGGCGCCGGACATCTTACTTGCCCGGCCTCTATTCCATGAAGCCAAGTAGTTCGGTCCAACCACGCCTTGCTGAAATAAATGCAAATCGTTTCAGGGCACGGGCCGCATTGCCTCGGCCCAATCTTGTTCGGTCCAAATCTGTTCGGCCATTATCACGGCCCAATCCAGATCATAAATCTCCCTCTCAATATATATATATATATATAAAATTGAACACTCACACTTACATGTAGAGTCGCCTGGTAAGAGTGACATAAAAATAAGCGAGAATAACAATTGAGTATGTAACCTTACTAGGCATCTTGATAGGAATTGACCTATATTGACAAGCATTGCTAGCTACATAATGTTCAACCTCTACAACATCCTCTACTAAGTGCTATAAGAGTTCAACATCTCACTATTATATTATATTTCAGGTCTCAACCCAAGTAGAAATTGTTCAACAAAAATCCAGGTTGCAAGTAATTTTGACGATTTTGGACAAACTCTTTTAAAGTAGAGACATGAATAGCAAAGTTAGATTTTGTTAAACAAATATGACAATGTCGATTAGACTCCCATGGCAATCAAATACAAGTACACCGATTGTGCCTTTTGCACCATGAAAGTTGATCTGGAGCACATTTAGATTCTCATCTAAGTTAGTTAGCGCAATATAAACATTGGGTTCAATTACACTTCCAACAATTCTACCAGCGGGAGCAATGTGGGGATCAAAAGCAATTTGCCTAGTAACGAAACCATAAACAAGCAAACATGAGTGATAAATTGAAAAAACTTCTATTTCTACGTGAAAAGAGTCTTGTAAACTAAATTTGGTAAATTCAAAATTAAAATCATCTTCCTCTAATTGAATTAGGGCCAAATCCCAATCTCGCCTTACATGCCGCCGCCGTCTGTCCAGTTGGTCAGGCGGGCTGGGCTAGGCTGGGCCTGGGTTTGGGCGTGGGTGCATGGTGTGAGGTTGGGCTGGGCTTGTCCGGCCCAATACTAATTATTTTTAGGCCAAAAACATTTGAAATTAATTTTATTTTTGAAATAAAATCTGTTCAGTTTTCCCACCCAAACAGATTCAATTTTTGTTTAAAATTTAAAACCCAACAGGTTCCAATCTGTTTGAATTAAAACCGGACAGATTCAATATCTGTTTGAATTTCAAACCAACCAGTGCCTTAACTGTTTTATCTGTCCCGAATAGATTCAATACCTGTTCAAGTAGGTTTTGTACCTGTTAAATTTAAACCAAACAGCCTCCATCATCTATAAATAAGACAAGTCCCTCATTTTTTTTTCCACTCCAATTTTCGTTCTTCTCTGCTGCAATTCATCTCTGCATTTTCCTGCATTAATTCCATTAATCTTCTGTGAGAAAGAGTGTATATACTAAGTGTGTTCGTTATACGAAAAATTGTAGTGCTGCAATTTTTCGTTGATTGATCATTTTATCCTGGGAGATAGACGTCCACGTTTTGAAAGTACCGTTGAGAGGACGAATCTGTCTTAAGGACACAGTATTAAACACTAGATTTGATTAAAAATTTGTTCAAGAAATTAATCAAGTAAGTTGATAATTTATTTTCTGGTTTATTATTTTTCTGGTTCAAAATTTTCATTTTGTTTTTGTAACAAAATAAAAATCTATTTTTATTTATTTATTTATTTTCTAGTTTGATTTTTGTAACCAAACATTCTCCCTCATTTCCTTTATTTCTTTTGTTTGTTGTTAAGTACACAAACTTAATTTATTTAGAATACAGTGAAGATTGTCCAACAATCTTAAGACAGACTAATTTTTTCGTGTCTTCATTGTATTTAATTTTTTGTGATTTCACAAAGTGATATTCTAGTTGGAAAACACAAATAGTAGTAATATACTGTTTGACAAATAGTAGTAATATACTGTTTATTTTCTTTAACACCTAGTAGTAATATACTGGTGCCATTAACAATTGCAGAATATTAATTTGTGCTACAGAAAATTATTGTGGTATTTTATTTTTCTAGTTTTAGTAACATGGAAAATAAAATTATTTTCTATTATAATTTATTTTTTGGTTTTAGTAACTAGAAAATTAATTTGTGTTTTGATTTTTTCTGATTTTTGTAATCAGATATTATGGCTACTGCAATTGAAACTGCAACTGGAAGTGGTACTCCAATTGTTACACCAACTCCGGTTCCTATCCAGAACCATGTTCAAGTACCAATAAATCATTGAGAAAAACTGAAAAAAATTTAACGGTATTGAGTTTAAGAGATGACAGCAGAAAATGCTGTTTTATCTTACAACTCTAAATTTGGCCGGGTTTCTCCTTAAAGAGGCTCCAGTACTTAGAGAGGATGAAAGTGATCAGCAAGTTGTTGCCGCTGTAGACACTTGGAAGCATTTTGATTTCTTGTGCAGAAACTACATCCTCAATGCCTTGACAACATGTTGTATAATGTTTACAGCCCTTTGAAAACAGCAAAAGAATTATGGGATTCTTTGGAGAAAAAATACAAGACAGAGGATACCGGCACAAAAAAATTTGTTGTCGGTAAATTTCTGAATTTCGTTATGGTAGACTCCCAAACGGTAATTTCTCAAGTTCAAAATTTTCAAATAATTTTGCATGATATTAATTCTGAAGGTATGTCTCTTAGCGAGTCTTTCCAAGTCATTGCTTTAGTGGAAAAGTTACTATCGGCTTGGAAAGATTTCAAAAATTATTTAAAACATAAACATAAGGAGATGACCATGGATGAATTGATTATAAGATTGAAAATTGAGGAAGATAACCGAAAGGCTGAAAAGAGAAATGGTAAAAATCCCATTGAATCTAAGGCTAATGTGGTTGAACAAGTGCACAAACCACATAACAAAAAGAGGAAGTTTACTGGAGATGGTCCTAAACAAGGCGACAACAATGACAATAAAAAGTTTAAAGGTAAATGCTATAACTGTGGCAAGACCGAACATCGAGCTTCTGATTGTCGTCGCCCTAAGAAGGATCGCGGAAGTACAAGCAAGAAGATCACGAATCAGGCCAACGTGACCAAATTAGATTACATCTATGACGGGGTAAATGACATCAATTTCTCTGTTGTGGTGTCTGAGGCTAATTTGGTTAGAAATCCCAAGGAATGGTGGGTTGCCACTGGAGCAACCCGTCATATTTGTGCGGACAAGAAGATGCTCACTACCTACAATGAGGCTGCAAATGGTGAACAACTTTATATGGAAAATTCTTCTACTTCTACTATGGCTGGACAAGGAAAAGTGATCTTGAAGATGACATCAGGGAAGGAACTTACTCTCAACAACGTACTGCATGTACCAGACATCCAAAAGAATTTAGTTTCTGATTCTTTGTTAAGTAAAAATGGTTTTAGGCTTGTGTTTGAGTCTGATAAATTTGTATTAAGAAAGAGTAGTATGTATGTTGGTAAGGGATACATGAGTGATGGCCTCTTGAAGTTGAATGTAATGACGGTTGTACCAAAACTTGCTATTAATGAGAATAACACATCTTTTACTTATATTCTTGAGTCGAATTTATGGCATGGTAGATTAGGACATGTAAATTTTGATGCTTTGCGTAGATTAATTGGTTTGGATTATATACCAAAGTTTGAAATTGATCCTAATCACAAATGTGAGATTTGTGTAGAAGCGAAACTAACTAAGGCTCCATTTAAATCGGTTGAAAGAAAAATCAAACTTTTAGAATTAATTCATACAGATGTATGTGATCTTAAATTTGTTCAAACTAGAGGAGGCAAAAAGTATTTCATAGCATTTATCGATGATTGCACAAGATATTGTTATGCATACTTACTTAGAAGCAAAGATGAAGCCTTGGAAATGTTTGAACTCTACAAAACTGAAGTTGAAAATCAACTTGGAAAAACTATTAAAATGGTTAGAAGTGATAGGAGTGGTGAATATGATGCACAATTAAATGAATTTTGTGCACAACATGGCATTATTCACCAAACTGTAGCACCCTATTCAATGGGATCGGCATCTGCCTTCATTTTGTCTTTTCCTCTGGCCTCATCCTGATCGAGGGTTTGGGTTGATGTTGATATGTCATTGCCATAGTTGGAGGCCATCTTCGGTTGGCTAAGTTCGATCACAATTCGCCCCAACAACGGGGGCTCCTGGGGTACAAAACTCCCGGCATATGGTGCGGCTGGAGGTGAAGCTGACATTCCGTAGGCGAGATCCGCCACAGACCTCTGGAGATCACCTATCATCCCCATTAGTTCAAATGTAGTAGGCTCGCGAGCCTGGTATAGCTGGGGGGCCCAAACCGGGTGCGCGACAGGCGACCTGGGTGGATGTGACACATCAGTGTTGGCCTCACTTTGCAGAGTGATCCCCTGCTCTAATGCAGCTGTCATAACCACGATCTCTTCTGAATTCTGCGTCATCACAAGTCTTGCCTCGGCGAGGGGGAGCACTAGCTATTCTGTACCAGCTGTCCGTACTGAAAGAGACAACAAGCAGCATTTCAGCCCAAACAGATCAAACACGGGTGTAGCTGAACAACTATACTTTACTGCTGATCACTATTCCCAGAAATCACTGTCCCAAAACTGAATCTGATACCTGCAGATAACTGATTCTCATAACTGACACTGATACTGGTGCCTTCGGGCCCGATGTTCAAACTTGCAAACTGATATGTACATTCCTGTAGAGATACACTTTAAAAGCACATAGCAAGTAAAGAGAGCCAAAACACCCCTATGCTGGGGTAGGGTTTCCCTGTCCTATTTTGTCAGGAACTAGGGTTTCACTATGCACGCAGCAGTTTCAAACAACTTAGCATCGGGTAAGCAACCTGTCCTAGTTTGGAATGGTCACTATGGATTCCGAATATGCACTAGGTCGAATGGTCAAAAGGGTGCCCCGGTAAAACCGGGGTTTGTGTTCCCATACTGTCAGAGCCCATAACCGGTCAGCCTTATGGTCATGCCTTGACAAGACAAGCCTCCGGCAAACCGTTCAGGAATGGCAGATGGCAAACACTGTGTTCCTAGGCGCACCTATGCACATGCAATGCAATGCAAAGAGACACATAAATGAAATCAAAACAGGATATCACGAGTTCGAGTCAAGCTCTCTAACTCCCCAGCAGAGTCGCCAGAAACTGTAGACGTCCCCGAACTCCCCGGGAGGGTGAGCTCCCGTTCTGTTCATTTGTGGGGTCACTACAGCTCGGACTCTCAAATTGTCACGGTTCTTAATCTGAACCAAAGAGTCCAAATCTGGCAAATCATTTTGAGAAACAGATTTTTGAAAAGAAGTGCCAAACATGGACTGCTTTGCCAGATACAGAGTCGCCACCTAAATATTTTTTATGGGGAATTTAGGAAACCCTGACTCAATGCCGAAGGCCACATGTCCGTCATCACCGGAGTTGTCTCGGCTCGGGAGCTAGGGTACGATTGGGGAAGGTCAGCTATGAGCACCCCCTCTCGCCCGATCCGAAGATCGGCCTCTACTAACCGTGATATCCATTTTTGAAAACTTTATGTGTTCTTATTCCATTTATTAGCCTAGAATTACTATGTTATGCGCACAACAGACAAGTATAGACTAGATTGCCTAATTTGGAAACAAGCATTGCATATCCGTTTGTTTTGAAAAGCGCTTTGGAATTTGCTACTCGCAAGTAGGCTAAAATACGGATTTTAACGAGTTTTTCCAACTCAAACAATCCAACCTTCACCCACAGGCATTCAAACAATTTATCTCATATAAGCACTTAGCCACGTGGCAAGCATGCTATCATGTTAATATTCACACGCATGCGAGATGCTAAAGCATAAATACTTACATCGTACTCCGTGCCAAAACAATAAACTAGTTAGCAAACATGCATGTCCTAGTTCATGTCAAGTTGACTAATGCAACACATGCAAGATGCAATTAGAGTAGGCTCGGCTAACCTAAACATGGCATGTGAAATGCAACCAATTGATGCACGTATTCAATTTGGAATTTGAAATACAAATGCGGTTAGCATGATGTACAGAGCCCGGTGCATGCAAAGCAAATGTGTGAATGCACGCATGCATTGCATGAGGTATGCTAATTTAAACGTGCCCTAATACTAACCATCAAAGCAGGTAAATAAAAGGGAAGAAAGAAGTGGGGATTGGAAGACATACACACACTCACCCACACTTATTACAGATTTGCCCTCGCTCGGAGGGACCGAATAAATAATACAAATTAATTAACTACGCAAGCTAATTAAATATTACAAATTGCCTAATTAATTAACAAATTAACTAAGCTAGGAAAAACAGTAAACCGCCTCGGGAGGAAAGCCGGATGCAGCGCATGCTCGGGTCCCGTTCGGAAGTGCACGGCCATGCATAGTCTGCCTCTGTTTTCCCTGCTCTGCTCCTCTGAAGACTACCAGAGTCTCAAGGATGCTTCTCTGGATGCTGGGAATCACCACCGGCTGAGTAGAATCACCACCGGCAGTGGTATGTGGTCACCGGCACAAAATGAATCCATCGGCTGGTAAATTACTGCCGGTCGGCAATGTATACTGCTGGTCGGCAAAGAATGCCTGCAGAACCTGCAACTCACAGCAGCAGAGGACATAACTTGCATGGCAATACAATTCAAACAATGTATGCACCAATCATGTCCCCTATCATGTTTGTAACTCAAAGGGGCATGTGTCTCGATTCTCGGACCACCAATCACGCATTTCCATACATGATGGCCCAAAGAATCAAGTGTGCAACTTTCATGTCAAATGAAATGCAAACCAAACAAACAAACCAAGGCCTAATTCCTATCACCAAGTCAAGGAACAAGGCATGCATGCAAGATGCAATGCAACCTAGGCATACAAGCTAAGGATGCAACATGGCATGGCAAGACACTTATGCAAGCATACAAGCAAACATGAGGCAATGCGAATTGATGGAAAGGTGGACTTATACATGATTTAGGCAGCTCTAAATAGGCCTAAAACAATGGCCAAAGTAACCAAAATAAAGGACTAAACACATACACACATGCACATGTTTAAGGCCTAAATGCTTAGGCACAAATGGGACAACTCTCAAACACATTTGAAAGAAGGTAATCATGGACATATGGCATGCAAGGTAAGCATTGAAAATCATGTTAAAACATGGTGCCAAACCAAGCAACAAGTCAAGCTAAACATGCGACAAATGGTCCAAGTGCTTGAAGCAAGTCAAAAGGGCTTGAACCATGACTAAGCCAACCGAGCCTCACAAGGCTAAGAGGACTTAAAATAGGTTCAAGGCAGACCTAGACCATGCAAAGGGGACCCCCTAGATGGCATCTAAGTGGCTCAAAATCAAAAGCATACACAAAGGCCAAAACATGGGGCATGTAAGCCAAGCTTCCAAAGCTTCAAAGAGGGGTCCAAAGCAAACATCCAAGCGTGCTATAAGGTCTGAAATTATGCTAAAATGATGCCAAATCATTAGAATAAAGCAAATAGTGCATGCTATAAACTCACACACTTGAGGCCAACGAGCCAAAATGCAAAAGGGGCATATAATGCGTGCCATGGCCGACCCAAACAACTATGGACAGACCTCTAGCATGGCAAAATAAGCACACAAGCTTCACAAAACGAGACCTAAAACATGCTCGAGCAAAGGCTAACAACCTAAGGCATATTAAGGCACTAACATGGCATTACATGGTAGGTATGCTAAGCATGCATGGTGTACCAAAACCAACACACAACAAGGTTATATCATGGCATAATAAGCATGGAAAACAGCCAAGATATGATCAATACACACTTTAACATGAAGCTCTCTCAAGAGGCCAAAAAGGGTCCCTTTCAAGGACAACAAGGAGAGGGGGTGACCCTCCATTTTTAGAGACTTCAAGGCACCATCTCCACCACTGAAATCCCTCAAAATTTTAGCGGTGAAGAGGCCCAAACACCAAAGTCTCGAAACTTGCACAAAGTGGCTCAAAATAGGGCCTTACAAGGTCTAAGAGGGGTCAAACACCTCCAAACCAAAAAACACTCTAAACAAACAATTTAGAGGGCCTAAAAACAGAACTTTTTTGTATTATACACTAAGCTCAAAAATGATTTTAAGATAGGTAGAAATACAATGCAAGATTGGGGAATAAAGGGACTAGTTTCTCACCTTTGAAGACCCCTTCAACAATGATGCTCCAACAGCTCCTTTTAGGTTGAAAGCAGCTCCAAAACTTCAAAACCAACCTCTTAGAACCTCAGTAGCTAAGTGAAGGTGAAACACTATGTGTTTGTGTGCAAAAGTAAGACACAAATGCACTTAAACACACACAAGAGGGAGATATAGAGATAGAAAGTGTATGGTTTCTAACCCTAGAACTTAAAACCCTAAAAATGGCTGTCTAAAAATATCTCAAGTCTCTCAAGTGTCTAACCCTAAGGCCAAGAGAGAAGACCCTCTCTTATAGAGCCTTTGTCTTGTAAAGCTTACAAGACAAGCTTCTAAAGAGAGAAATCCCTCCATACACATGTATGGAGGGGAGCCAACTGCAAGACAGCTATGACAAAATATCTGAAAAAGCAGATGCACAGTAATCGGCCCGCCAAAGATGCCATTTTGGCAAAAAGGAGTGCCGATCGGCAACAAATAGTGCCGACCGGTAACAAAAGGTGCTGATGGTAGCAAAAACCAGCTGGTGACCTCTAACCACTGCCGGTGGTGTGTGGGGATGCCTCACAAGGCATTCCTTGCCCCTCCAAGGCAAAACACAAGTGTTTGGTGCAAAACCAGACACAAAACGGTCAAGTTTGGAGATCCTGAGGTAGGGCGCGAGAGCCGAGACCTCCGGGAACTCCAAACGAACACAAACAAGGGTAATCACCAAGTGTTCCAATGGTGACGTCCAAGTCTTGAGGACGGTAAAAAATGGGGTGTCTACAGTTGCCCCTCTTTGACAGAACTCGAAAGTCATACCAATGACGGGAGTGAATGTCAAAGCCCAGAGACGACCCATTTTTGACAAGGCCGAAGACTCAGACAAACATGCAAGACAAACAAGATATGCGCCCGAAGGCAGGGGGCAAAATGCAAGACAATGCACAGAGCCGAGCATAACTTATGATCATGCAAACAAAGCTGTAACGAAGCATAACATGCGACAATTTTAAGCTAGCATACACCAAACTACACTACAATGCAGAAAGGATGTAAGAGAATTATGCAATTCTCGATACGTCTCACTCGGAGGATACAATACTTGTGCGGCTCGTCTGGTTGCACCAGCCTCAAATGAACCGTATATACAATATCGTGCTTGAAAAGAAAGCAAACTTAACAGGTACAATATTGTTAGCAGCATGCATGATAATGCAAAAATGGATGCAAGATGATATGCAATATATACAAAACAATGTATAAATAATGCAAATGAAGATGCAATGTAATTGAAACAATGCAAACTATATGCAAAGCAATTGAATCATGATCCAGTCACGAGTGGTTCGAGACCACACCTATGTCAAATAGATTGATGAAGGTAACAAGTCTGTCTACCATAGAACGGTTTACTGAACTATGAGCATCGTAGACAGACACAAGAACGAGTATTGGGGGGGTTGACACAAGTGGGGAAACGACCCGCTGGAGAAAGGACAATGATCCTAATGCCGGATGCAAAAATTACACTACAATGCAATGTATATATGTGGATATGCTGGGGAGGTGGCAATGGATATGGCACGCAGGCCAAACCAAATTTTGCCTAGGAAAAGCATGTACACATACAAGCCACGTCTAACATAGAACGGTCCACTGAACTATGCTTCGACACGAGAAGTATGGGCACATGCCAGACCAAACTCAATCATGGAAAGACGCGAGCCATAAATGGAAGTGATGCGATGAATGCATGCAATCTACAATGCAATATTTACAAATATGCAATGGGATGGAAATGGATACAATGGGTATGGCACGCGGGCCAAACCAAATCTTGCCTAGGAAGGGCATGTACGCATACAAGCCACGTCTAACATAGAACGGTCCACTGAACTATGCTTCGACACGAGAAGTATGGGCACATACCAGACCAAGCTCAATCATGGAAAGGCGCAAGCCATAGATGGAAGGTGATGCAATGAATGCATGCAAATCTAAAATGCAATGGAAATAGCACTCGGGCCAAACCAAATTTTGCCTAGGAAGGGCATGTACACGTACGAGCCATGTCTAACACAGAAAAGGTGCCGCAACCCTCAAACCAACATACCAGCGTGGAATAGGCGCGTACACATGCAGAACTGTGCTTTAACGTGAAAAGTAAGGGCACATACCAGACCAAGCTCAACATGGAAAGGCGCAAGCCATAGATGGAAGGTGATGCAATGAATACATGCAAACTACAATGCAATGGATATGGCACGCAGGCCAAACCAAATCTTGCATAGGAAAGGCATGCACACAAACAAGCCGCGGCTAACATAGAACGGTCCACTGAACTATGCTTTGACACGAGAAGTATGGGCACATACCAAACCAAGCTCAACATGGAAAGGCGCTAGCCATAGATGGAAGGTGGTGCAATGAATGCATGTAAACTACAATGCAATATTTTACAATTATGCAATGGAATGGATATTTACAAAATGCATGACAATGCAGTATGATGCGATCTACTGGGGAAAATGCAATGGATGCATGCGAGCTACAATGGAAATGCATGACAATGCACTATGATGCAACGGCTATGATTGCGACTTTCCCTATCTTACCAACAGGGCGATATACTAGGTTGGTTCAGTATCCAGAACTGAGGCGCCGACATGCTGCCTCAATCTATGGGGCTTCCATACAGATTTCAAGCCGAGGATACACCCCTGGGTATTTAAACTAGATTTTAGTCTCGGAACTCCCGAACCTTTGCGTTCTAGGCACTAGTCGTTCGAACTCTAGTTTCCACCGTCCCGGTTGGTCTTCTAGGAACTCACCGCGAACATAGGCAGGTGGCTTTACCAGACCACCGAAAGTCGTTCGGGCACGACAAACACCAAAGGAATTGCACCTTCAGAGGATTTAGGGTCTCCTGGACCGTGTAGATTTCACAAGAGATGCATAACAATGTAGGTAAACTGCACACATCAATGCACCGGAGGTTTCGCACCTCCCAAGGATTTAAGGTCTCCTAGACCGTGGAATATCTGTGCGGTTCATCTGGTCGCTCCAGCCTCAAATGAACCGTACATACAATATCGTACCTGTAAAGAAAACAAACTTAACAGGTACAATGTCGTTAGCAACATGCATGACAATGCAAATGAAAGCAAGACAACACAGGTCGCAAGGAATGTAAGACAATGCAAATAAGGCACGCATGCTAGTGTAAATGACGACACACATGCCAATGAAAATGAGACACGCATGCCAATGAAGATGAGACACGCATGCCAATGAGAGTGAGACACGCATGCCAATGGAAATGTGACACGCATGCCAATGAAGATGAGACACGCATGCCAATGAAGATGAGACACGCATGCCAATGAAAGTGAGACACGCATGCCAATGGAAATGTGAGACACGCATGCCAATGGAAATGTGACACGCATGCCAATGAAGATGAGACACGCATGCCAATGAAGATGTGACACGCATGCCAATAGAAATGTGGAATAATATAAATGAGACACGCGTGCCTCATGGGATGCAAAATGAAACAAATGAGACACGCATGCCTCATAGGATGCAAAATGAAACAAATGAGACACGCATGCCTCATAAGATGCAAAATGAAACAAATGAGACACGCATGCCTCATAGGATGCAAAAATGATGCAAGTGAAGATTTTGACAATCGGACTTATACGCTACGCGAAGCCGGTTCGTATTCAAAACAATGCAATGTACTAACAAGTACAAGCAAGGTGCGCAAGATAGCGCGAGAGGATGCATGCAAAATGCAAGTAAGGTGCACAAAATAGTGCGATGCGCAAGAAAGCGCGAGTGATTTGAAATGCACAAGACAGTGCGATTGAAATGTAATGCACAAAACAGTGCGATGCGCTAAACAGCGCGAGTGAAATGCAATGCACAAAACAGTGCGATGCGCTAAACAGCGCGATTGAAATGCGATGCACAAAACAGTGCGATGCGCTAAACAGCGCGATTGATTTGAAATGCACAAAACAGTGCGATGCGCTAAACAGCGCGATTGAAATGCAATGCACAAAATAGTGCGATGCGCTAAACAGCGCGATTGATTTTGAAATGCACAAAACAGTGCGATGCGCTAAACAGCGCGATTGAAATGCAATGCACAAAACAGTGCGATGCGCTAAACAACGCGATTGATTTTGAAATGCACAAAACAGTGTGATGCGCTAAACAGCGCGATTGAAATGCAATGCACAAAACAGTGCGATGCGCTAAACAACGCAATTGAAATGCAATGCACAAAACAGTGAGATTGTATGCGATATGCATGGGGCAACTTTTGAGCTTTTGTAAAAGTTAAAAGGATACGAAAAGGATACATCATTGTATGAGTTGGAGTGCTACGTACAGAAGATGCGGTCCGAGGTCAAAACGGAGGCCGGTTGAGCGTCGGAGATACACTTTCTTGCACTTTCTTGAGCTATGAAGACCAAAAACTACTCATATGGCCTAAACAAGGTTGTGGGAACACCACCGGCTGTCCACCGGCTGCAAAATAACTTCATCGGCACAATATTCTGCCGGCCGGCACAAAATGTTGCCGACCGGCAAAAAGTTCCTGAGTCGGGGCAGATTCGACATTTCATCATGGGTGTTTTAAAATAGGGTTTCTAAACCCTATTCCTCACTTCCTTTTCCGCCGAAATCTCACACTCTCTCTCTAGAGCGTTTTCTTCTCTTCTTTGCCCGTTTCTTCGCGTTCTACGCCCGTTTCGTCGTTGGATTCGCGATTCTCTTCGCGTTTCGGACATTTTCAACCGAACAAATCTTTGTTTTAGTGCCTCGTTTTCCGTTCCCACCTTTTCAGGGTTTGTTCCCCTCGCTTTCCTCTTGATTTTCGTACCCTTTTCACATCCTAGCCTTTCCGGCCATTTTCGACCTTCTCGAGGGTTGACGTTTCGGTTGACTTTTCGTATTCTAGCCCGGTTCTCCTTCCTTCGGCTATTTTCTCATCATTCTTGACATGGCGGACGACATTCCACGCAGCGGGACTCTCCCGGATCATGAGATGGATCCTGGGGTCGAGCTTCTACCTTTGAGCGAGCGCCCGTTCGACCCGACGACCTACTGGCCGGCGATTCATGTTCTGCCCCCTGACGGACTCCGCCAGTTTCGGAGCTTCGAGAGGCACGTGCCACCCGAGCTATTACTGCGTGAGCCTACCTCCCACCTCTCCTTCGGCGCTTCCGAGGTAACTCTCTTTTCTCTGTTTTACTTTCTGCAATGTAGGACACAAAACTGTCATAACTATTTGTGCTCTTTAACTGCTTTAGCTCAGATACCCTGTATACTGTAGTTGATTGTAAACATACGTGCAACTGACACCTGCTTGAGACTGACACATGCACACACACTACACTAGCCCTGAATCGCCCAAACATACGGCGCACACTACATTTCACTGCGTACACACTGGTACCCAATATTTACTTGAGTCTGAAAACACACACACATGCTGTCCTGTACTGAACCACCCAAACACGCTGACACATCACACATTGTAGTTCACTGTAAGCACACCGGCACCCGGTATTTTGCTCAAATCTGTCAAACTTGCACACATGCTATATCTGTTCTGAACCACCCAAACACGCTGACACATCACACGTTGTAGTTTACTTTAAGCACACCGGCACCCAGTATTTGTTTAAATCTGTTAAACTTGCACGCATGCTACATCTGTATGCTTCTTAGAACTGCATTTTGAACGTTGCCTTGCAATCGTTATTTTCTGTTTACAGGGGGATTCCCATACCATCCGTGGGTATGGGAACACCGGCGCTCGGGAGTGGTATGCCGAGCTTCCTGATGCGGTCCGTCGCATAGTGGACTAGGCAGGCTTCGGCGCCTTCTGCAGAGGACTCTCCAGGCTCACGACATGCAGACCTCTCCTCGCCGCTCTGGTGGAGAGGTGGTGGGACAACACCGATTCATTCCATTTCTCCACGGCAGGGGACATGACGATGGCCCCTTACGATTTCTCGATGCTCATAGGCATCGGGGTAGGGGGTGATCTGATCCCCTTTGATATTGACATGGACGAGTGGACTGCCGCTCAGGTCTATCTGCTGAGTGAGGCGCCACCTCTCGCTCGTCCAAGCTTTGTCCGATATTCCTGGTTCGAGGTGCAGTTCCGGGTCCAGCCCACCCTTGTTGATGTAGCCCCGATGACTCCGGAGGCCGTGGAGAGGTACGCACGCGGCTTCCTCATGTTCTTATTTGGGATGACTATTTTCGCCGACCGGGCGAACACCGTGCCTCTCTGCCTGCTCAGCGCACTGGTGGACATCAGGCGGATCTTGCATTACGACTGGGGTAGCACCGCTCTGGCCACTCTCTACGGATATATGAGCTCAGCTTCCCGCGGCAGCGGACAGTTGCTCGGAGGCTACTGGCGGGTCTGGGAGGTACGTTTCTTCTCCGCTTTTCAATTCTGCTTTATATTTTCTGTACTCTGTACACTGCACACACTGTAGTCTGTTTTACACTTGCTGTATACTGTACACACGGCACACACATATTCTGCTTTACACTGACTGCACACTGCTCACACTGCACACTGTGCACAATACATTGCACAACACATGGCTCTGCTATTTCTGCTTTATTCTGTATTCTGCTTTATCTGATAATCATATTGATGTTTTCTCTGCAGTTGTGGGTTTACGCCTACTTTCCTAGGCTTGCACCCGTGCCAGTCATGGAGACCCCTCTGGTCGTCCCCTTTTCGCGTCGCTTTGACGGGAGATGCACCCGGAGGCCGCGAGAGACTTTCAGCTTCTTCCGTCGCTTCTTCGACACCGTCACCTCCGCAGAGGTATGTTTTACTTGCAGTTTATTTAAGCTTCACCTTTCCACTACATATTTCAATAACGGTAGATAACAAACTGTATTACATTTTCAGATCACCTGGCAGCCTTGGGCTCCTTTGCCAACCGTGACGCGGGATCGGTTTGCTGGTGCCGATGAGACCTCGCGTTTCCGGATCTTGTTGGAGGGCCCGGTCTGTCGGGCTTGGTACCTGGGTGAGCGTTTCTTACGCCAGACTCTAGGGTTACTGAAGCAGATAGTCCCGATTCACCCTCCCGAGGATATGAGGAAGACCGAGAGGCTCACCACCGAGCAGATGGCCGATTACACTATCGGTTAGGAGGCGACCTGCTTCAGAGGCATCGGCGACTACCGAGAGTATGTACAGACGTATCTTATGCGGCCTCTGAGCGGCGGCCGTCGAGCTGAGGGAGTTAGACCCGTGGCGCGAGTAGCGAGGACAGGAGCGGGAGCTGGAGCTGGAGCTGGAGCTTCGAGAAGGGCCCGAGTCCGTGGCAGGGGCGGAGTTCATGGGGGACGAGGGACCGGTTGGCCTGTTCTACCCGCTTCATTGACTTTCCGAGGGCAGGGTGGGGCGACCTATCAGGTCCCCTTCGCCCCTCCGCCGGCTAATCACGAGTTTGCCGGTGTCCCCGACTTGCCTCCGGTATGTATTACTGCATTTTTGTACAGTCATTTCATTTCAGTTTATTTGGCATTCCATAGAATATTGATGCATCTGATACTTTTGTAGGCTTCTTCTAAGTACACCCGGCAGTCATTGGAGATGAATGCCTCCATGATGGGGATGCTACAGCGGTCCTTTGATCTCCTGGCCCTCTACAGCATTCCGGTATGTTCTTCTGATCACGGCCTCAAATCACTCACAAGCTGATTCACGTAATCTGATGCACGACACAACACCCGACGCACTGATCTCACAGCATCTGATACACTGTATACGCTGCATTCTGCACTGTACCCTGCACTGATAAACTGTTCACAACATTCATACGCGGTACTCATACACTGCATTCTACACTGTACTCTGCACTGATAAACTGCTCACGGCATTCATACACGGTACTCATACACTGCATTCTACACTGTATTCTGCATGGATAAACTGCTCACGGCATTCACCCACTGTACTCATACACTGCATTCTGCACTGATAGATTGTCCACAGTATACTGATGCATTTGCCTTTTGTGTACCTTTTTTCAGCCTCCTTTCCAGATTCCCGTGGTAGGAGGTGCTCCCGCTGGACCTTCCGTCCCCGCCCGAGGGAGAGATGAGGAGGGCAGAGTATTCCCCCGCTCCAAGGCGGGGCGCACTCACGCCGGGAGCAGTTTGCGGGCTCCCGTCCCTGATGATGACGATGACGATGATGATGACGAGTCGGAGGCGGAGGCAGGGTCGGAGGCGGAGTCATCGGAGGAGGAGACCGGAGGCGGAACTAGCTCGGGCTCTGATGACGATGCTGATGATGCTCCTGGACCTTCGTCCAGGAAGAGGACTAGGACAGACTGATAGCCCCCGGAGCCGCTTGACATGGATTTTTGTTATTTTTCTTCTCTTTCTTGTACTTTTCCTTTTGTTGGTAGTTAGGTTACCTTGTACTGCCGCAGGCAGATTTTTGTTTTCCTCAAAACTTTGTACTTAAAAAAGATTATGAAATAAACAAAATTTTTTGCTTAAAAAAGTGCTACATTTACATATCTTATGTATCACATCGCATCCCATCATGTTACACCTCAATGTAAATGGAATTGATCTGTTGTCTGAATGATTGAACACTTGCACGGTAATAATCAGATAACTAAACAGCCAACAGCAAAATAGCCCAAGCAGCCCACTGCCTGATTCTGGACACACACAACCCTTACTCTGCTGGGTATTAATCTGCATACAGCCCATAACACAGCATTCGGTTCATTCTGCACACAGCAAATTTTAAATGAAACAGCCCAATCTGACAAGACGGAGCTCAAAGGTGGAACCGGTTAGAGTTGAAGTACGCTCAAATATAGAGAATGGTACAGCATTCTGACCATAAATGATTTTTGAAATTGAGTAAGGGTTTTTCAAACCGGGGTATCGAGCCTACAACTGAACACAGCGGGGAAAGACTCAAACAAAAGGGTACACGACCTAAACATGACGAGAAACGCTCGAAAAAGACCTAAAACAAAGGTTGAGGTAAACAAAACAAAAGATACGCCACACAGACGCGTTAACGAAGACGGGGACCTCTGATCACGAGGAGCCAGTTTCTCTGGGTATTGTTTCCCACCTTTTCTGATTTGTGATTCTCACATCACTCGACCCTCAAGCTCGGATTTTCTCTCAAAACACTTTTGCTCACTTTTCTCTCAACTCACACCTCTCTACTCTTCATTCTCTCATTTTTCGTCCCTCCCCAAGGTGATCAATGGATGAATAGGAAGTTGCGGGTTCATGCCCAATGCCGTTAGCTCACAGCTATTTCTTCTGGTGGGTAGAGTGCCCTTCTGGCAAGTATGTTGACGACCGGGGAGGGGGGGGGAACAGAGCACCTGGCTCAACTGTGCCCTTAGTTCATCACTTTAACCATTCTTTGTTTTTGCTTTCTACTAAAACAGTTTTGATCAAAATGAGAGTCGGATTAACATACTTGTTCGATTTTTGATTTGAAAACCATGCAAGTCAGGCTATAAGCACTGAAAATTTTCCTTTTTGGGTCCAAGACAATGGTCCAGTTGAGGAAAATGGAATAGTTTTCGAGAAAATGGAATAGTTTTCGAGAAAATAATCAACCTCAGTAAAAATTTCCAAAAACTATTTTGCAAACAGTCAATGCTCGACGAGCATGGAACTTACTCTTTGAGATGTGCAACCTCGGATCGGAGGCAATGGAAAATTGCCCATGGCTTTAAAGGGGTGGATGGCAACGGAAAGTTGCCCCTGGTTTGAATGGCAACTCGCGACGGCTCGTGGCAACGAAAAGTTGCCCCTTGTTTGGATGGTGCCGTAGCAGTCCGCAAACAGTCTTCGTTGGCGGTGGTCGAGCTCTTGGACACAGAGATGACGAAGACGGTCACAACAAATATATGGACACAGTCATCTTGGAAGGTGTTGGCGACTGGACTTTGGGATGAAATCGAAACCATTGCATGGACTGAGACGCTATGAAAGCGTTGGGGGCTGGACTTCATGATGAAGTTGCCTACGTATCCCAAACATGGGAATCAAGCCTTACGTAGTTCCGGTTAAGGTACACTCGGGTATTTTAACCTTCACTTTTCAGGCGCTAACTTTTGCCAAGGTGCCCGATGCGGGTTTTCGACCTTGCGAGCTTTTCTTTCTCTTTTTTTTTTGAATTTTTCTTCTTTTTCTTTTTTTGCATTTTTCTTTTCTTTTCTTTTTTTTTTTTTGCTTTTTTGTATTTTTTACTTTTTGCTTTTTTGTATTTTTCTCTTGCTCTAACTTTTGCCTGGGTCGCCCTTCCGGGTTTTCGGCCCAGCGAGCCTCTCAAAGGGTAAAAGTGTAACAAGTCCATGCCAAATGGTTTTTGAAGTTGAAGCCTCTCTATGTCTAAGAGAACGGCTGTTGTAATAATTTGCGGAAGAATCCATCATGGTTGCTCCATGAGCTCCTTCAGGTGAGATCTACTCTTTTGATTCAATTTCGGCGCCTCTTGGTCGAGGGTTGCTTCAAAACTGGCCATACGGGCCTTGCATGACGTTTGACCGTTTGAACTTTCTGAAGGGGTTCAAGGTTCGAAATGGGCGGGTTGAATCTTGAGGCTGAGAGCGATCCTAGGTTGCACAATCTCAAGAGCGGTTCCACACAGGTCTTCACAGGGCCGTGTAAAACATTTGTTTTTGAAAGTTTTTAAGAAAGCGACGAATCGCTCGCGCCGAAGATAGTGTGGAACCAATTTGGATCAAGCCAGGGTCCTTCCCAGTACCCACGCCGACAAACATGGTTTCATTCATTAAGAGCTTAGCACGCCTCTCTTTCTCTCAAAATGATCAAAATTTTGCAAAACCCGAGGAATTCCTTCCTCTTCGTTTTTATCACCGCAGTGTTCAAAAGGGTTTTTTTTAAAAAAAAAACTTAGGTTGATGCAATGAGTTTGGCGCGCAGGAGAGCAGGCGAGATGTACTGTCAGCCCAATCAAATTCTTTGGCACTTATACTGAAAGCAAGCATGAAAGTGAGATAGCAACAGCTGTTTCATTCAGATTTGTTGGTGTAACTGGCCCCTCGGCAGAAACAGACTCAAAAAAAAAAAGGCAATTACAAGACAAAACGGTGTTCGAGGTAACAACCCCAGAATCACCTGGTATTCTATACAAAGGGGACTGACTCACTACAACAAGACAGACCTTTAAGCAAAAAAAAGACTGACTCAAGACAAAGAGACAGACTCAAAACAAAAGACTGACTCGATACCCAAGCCAGGATTTACAAAGCTAGCGTCCACAGCCACTCAAAAATGCGTGCCAGACGCCACATTCAAAATACATCCAGATGCCGCCCGCAGGTGGTTCACCTTCTGATTACATACTTGCAGTATCTGTGTCCTCAAAATCCAATAACTGGGTGGTAACGGACTTGGCTGAGGTGGGCGGGAGGATAACCTCGTTGTCAATCAAGTCTTGCACCTCATGGCGGAGGCGGAAGCAATTGTTGGTTGCATGGCCTGTCTGCTGGTGGTACGCGCAGTACTGAGCAGCATCATGCGTAGCAGGGAGATTCTTCAGGAGAGGCCGAGGCTCCAAGGGTTTAAGGTGTCCCCTCTCGGCGAGGATCTGAAGTGCCTTGGACAAAGGCATATAGAGAGCATGAAAGGTCCTGCGCCCCCGGGGCAGGTACTTTGGAGTCTGAGCGCTCTTACTAGCCGCACAAGCGAAAGGGTCGGCAGGCGCCACCTTAGCTTTCTGATCTTTCCCAGGTGCAGGGGCTGGAATAGGAGGAACTGTCTTGGCATGACAGGGCCTATCCCGATTTTTTGACTGGCCTACCAAAACCAACACACAACAAGGTTATATCATGGCATAATAAGCATGGAAAACAGCCAAGATATGATCAATACACACTTTAACATGATGCTCTCTCAAGAGGCCAAAAAGGGTCCCTTTCAAGGTCAACAAGGAGAGGGGGTGACCCTCCCTTTTTAGAGACTTCAAGGCACCATCTCCACCACTGAAATCCCTCAAGATTTCAGCGGTGAAGAGGCCCAAACACCAAAGTCTCGAAACTTGCACAAAGTGGCTCAAAATAGGGCCTTACAAGGTCTAAGAGGGGTCAAACATCTCCAAACCACAAAACACTCTAAACAAACAATTTAGAGGGCCTAAAAACAGAACTTTTTTGTATTATACACCAAGCTCAAAAATGATTTTAAGATAGGTAGAAATACAATGCAAGATTGGGGAATAAAGGGACTAGTTTCTCACCTTTGAAGACCCCTTCAACAATGATGCTCCAACAGCTCCTTTTAGGTTGAAAACAGCTCCAAAACTTCAAAACCAACCTCTTAGAACCTCAGTAGCTAAGTGAAGGTGAAACACTATGTGTTTGTGTGCAAAAGTAAGACACAAATGCACTTAAACACACACAAGAGGGAGATATAGAGATAGAAAGTGTATGGTTTCTAACCCTAGAACTCAAAACCCTAAAAATGGCTGTCTAAAAATATCTCAAGTCTCTCAAGTGTCTAACCCTAAGGCCAAGAGAGAAGACCCTCTCTTATAGAGCCTTTGTCTTGTAAAGCTTACAAGACAAGCTTCTAAAGAGAGAAATCCCTCCATACACGTGTATGGAGGGGAGCCAACTGCAAGACAGCTGTGACAAAATATCTGAAAAAGCAGATGCACAGTAATCGGCCGGCCAAAGATGCCATTTTGGCAAAAAGGAGTGCCGACCAGCAACAAATAGTGCCGACTGGCAACAAAAGGTGCCGATGGCAGCAAAAACTAGCCGGTGACCTCTAGCCACTGCCGGTGGTGTGTGGGGATGCCTCACAAGGCATTCCCTGCCCCTCCAAGGCAAAACACAAGTGTTTGGTGCAAAACCAGACACAAAACGGTCAAGTTCGGAGATCCTGAGGCAGGGCGCGCGAGCCGAGACCTCCGGGAACTCCAAACGAACACAAACAAGGGTAATCACCAAGTGTTCCAATGGTGACGTCCAAGTCTTGAGGACGGTCAAAAATGGGTTGTCTACAGATATAAATGGATATTCAAGAGAAAAATGAAAGCAGATGGTTCAATAGACAAATATAAAGCAAGACTTGTAGTAAAAGGTTACAGACAAAAGGAAGGTGTGGACTATTTTGACACATGTTCCCTTATGACAAGAATAACATCCATTCGCATGCTCATTGCTATAGCAGTGTTGTATAATTTAGAAATACATCAAATGGATGTTAAGACAACTTTCTTAAACGGTGATCTAAATGAAGAGATCTATATGGAGCAACTCGAAGGGTTTGTAGTGCCGGGGCAAGAAAAGAAAGTTTGTTGGCTTGCAAAATCTCTTTATGGATTAAAACAAGCACCTAAGCAATGGTATGAAAAAGTTGATCATGCTATGCTTACTAATGAATTTAAAATAAACGAATGTGACAAGTGCGTCTATGTTAAAAACACTGTCCAAGGATATGTCATAGTTTGTCTTTATGTGGATGACATGCTTATCATTGGAAGCAGTCAAAATATGATCAAATCAACTAAGCAAATGCTGAATAGAAGCTTTGATATGAAAGATATGGGGGTCGCAGATGTAATATTAGGAATGAAAATTACTAAAACATCTGACGGATATGCATTATCTCAATCACATTATATTGAAAAAAATTTTGGTAAATTTATCAAGGATGATATGAATGTAGCTAGAACACCTATAGACATCAGTCATTATTTATCAAAAAATAAAGGTGATGCGGTGTCTCAATTAAAATACTCCCAAATCATTGGAAGCCTAATGTACCTAATGAATTGTACTCGTCTTGATATAGCTTATGCTGTCCATAAATTGAGTAGGTATACTAGTAACCCCAAAGAAGACCATTGGAAAGCGATCATTTGGGTTCTTAGATATCTAAGATTTACCCGTGATCATGGTTCGAACTTTACTCGATATTCAGCAGTACTCGAAGGTTATTGTGATGCCAATTGGATATCGGATACTAAAGATTTAAAATCCACTAGTGGATATGTCTTTACTCTGGAAGGCGCTGTTGTTTCTTGGAAATCCACGAAACAAACATGCATCGCATGATCCACAATGGAATCTGAGTTCATTGCTTTAGACAAAGCAGGAGAAGAAGCAGAATGGCTTCGTCACTTCTTAGAAGACGTTCCAATGTGGCCTAAACCTGTGCCAGCTATTTCCTTTCATTGTGATAGTCAATCTGCAATAGGCAGGGCACAAAATCATATGTATAATGGTAAGTCATGACATATTCGTCGTCGACATAATACCGTAAGGCAATTGCTCTCAAATGGAATAATCTCAATAGATTATATAAAATCTAAAGAGAATATTGCGGATCCGTTAACAAAAGGTTTGACAAAAGAGGAAGTGTATAGTTCATCGAAGGGGATGGGATTAAAGCCTATTACATAAGAGTCATCATAATGGTAACCTTACTTATATGACTGGAGATCCCAAGAACTAAGTTCAAAGGAACAACTACGTTATGTGTGGCTAGCCAGAAATGACCAAGGGATTAAAATTCCCTACACATTTCTATGGTGAGAGTGATATCTACAACATGTGTTGTATGCAGGGGTTTAAGAATAAGCTTTGTTTTTAATGATTACTTATATATTGATTTAGGCATAAAATCAAGACGAGTATAAGAGATACTCACAATAAGAATCACCTATATGAGTGTTGAACTGGGGCCGGTTCTATGAAAATGAAAAGGCTAAATTCTCTAGAAGCATTCATGAACAACTAGGAGCGTTCAAGGCCAAAATGAACACAACCATGAGAACCACGATGTGTCAGAAGATATTTTGTGTGAAATCTATTATCTTGGCTTACACAAACGGTTGAACAATTCAAGGCATCGCGTCCATTAGTTAGGTACTAAGTCCGATAGGTTATCACTATGGAAGGTTCAAGGCCCGAGAGCTATCTATCCTGATGCAAGATATTTTCGATTCATACTCTTTCGACAAATTCTGCATATTGCTGCATTTCTGTTGTCATCAAATTCCATTAATGTGGGGGATTGTTAGAAATGATTTCGAAAGTTTTGGAAAAATATAATTTTTCCTCAACTTTGGTATATTTTTAGGTGAGACCCATGCGTCGAATTTCGCAGGTCTAAGTGGTAACGTGTTCTATGCCACATTCTGATTCACATGGTATATTTAGTTGCTCAAAACCATTATCGGGTGAATGGGAAATTGAAGTCAAAGAGAGCTCCATGGAAATGGTATTTTTGGTGAAATTTCCTAAAGGTTTGGTTTAAGGCTTGTCCCACATTGATTTGGTGGACAAGTTTTGAGTGGGTTTATAAGGCATGGGATTATAACTTGAGGAGGGCCCCAAGAGGCACCCCAAGTTTGTAGAAGGGAGAGGTTATCGGCAAATCGGGCTAGACCCATTGGACTAAAAAATAAACACATACGTGCGTGCCGCCGTCGTCAGTCCGGTCGGTCGGGCGGGCTGGGCTGGGCCTGGGCTTGGGCGCGGGTGCATGGTGTGAAGTTGGGTTGGGCTTGTTCGGCCTAATACTAATTATTTTTTGGCCAAAAACATTTGAAATTAATTTTATTTTTGAAACAAAATCTATCCAGTTTTTCCACCCGAACAGATTCAATTTCTGTTTAAAATTTAAAGCCCAACAGGTTTCAATCTGTTTGAATTAAAACCGAATAGATTCAATATCTGTTTGAATTTCAAACCAAACAGTGCCTTAACTGTTTTATCTATCCCGAACAGATTCAATACCTATTCAAACAGGTTTCGTACCTGTAAAATTTAAACCAAACAGCCACCAATCATTTATAAATAAGACAAGTCCCTCATTTGTTTTTCCACTCCAATTTTCGTTCTTCTCTGCTGCAATTCATCTCTCCATTTTGTTGCATTAATTCCATTAATTTTCTGTGAGAAAGAGTGTATACATCAAGTGTGTTCGTTGTACGAAAAATTTGTAGTGTTGCAATTTTTCGTTGATTGATCATTTTATCCTGGGAGACAGACGTCCACATTCTGAAAGCACCGTGGAGAGGACAAACCTGTCTTAAGGACACAGTGTTAAACACTGGACTTGATTAAAAATTTGTTCAAGAAATTAATCAAGAAAGTTGATAATTTATTTTCTGGTTTATTATTTTTCTGGTTCACATTTTTCTTTTTGTTTTTGTAACAAAATAAAAATCTGTTTTTATTTATTTATTTTATTTTCTAGTTTGATTTTTGTAATCAAACATTCTCCCTAATTTCCTTTATTTCTTTTGTTTGTTGTTAAGTACACAAACTTAATTTATTCAGAATACAGTGAAGATTGTCCAACAATTAGAAATGGTTTTTGGAAAAAAAATCTGGAAAAATAGAATTTTTTCTAAACTTTGGTCTATTTTTTAGGTGGGACCCATGCGCCAAATTTGGCTAGTCGAAGTGGTAACGCGTTCTATGCCCCGTTGTGATTCACGTAGTATATTTGGTTGTTCAAAACCATTATCGGGTGAGTGGGAAATTGAAGCCAAAGAAAGCTCCATGAAAATGGAGTTTTGGTGGAAATTTCTTAAAGGTGTGGTTTGAGGCTTGTCCCACATTGGTTTGGTGGGAAAAATTTTATGGGTTTATAAGGCATGGGATTGGAACTTGGGGTAGGCCCCAAGGGGCATCCAAGTTTTGTAGAGAGGGAGGTTATGGGCAAAGTGGGCTAGTGTAGACACCCCATTTTTGACCGTCCTCAAGACTTGGACGTCACTGTTTGAACACACGGTGATCTTCCATGTTTGTGTTCGTTTGGAGTTCCCGGAGGCCTCGGCCCGCGCGCCTTGCCTCAGGATCCCCGAACTCGACCGTTTAGTGTCTGGTTTTGCACCAAACACTTGCATCTTGCCTTGGAAGGGCAAAATGGGGCTTGTAGACCATCCCCACCCATCACCGGCAGTGGCTAGATGCCACCGGCTGGATTTTTGCTGCCACCGGCAATATTGTTTGCCGGCCGGCACTCTTTGTTGCCGGTCAGCACTCTTTTGTGCCGACCGGCACTCCTTTTGGCCAAGATGGCATTTTTTGCCGGCCGATTGCTGTTCATCTGCTTTTGCAGATATTTTTAGACAGCTGTATTGCTTTTGCTCCCCTCCATACACGTGTATGGAGGGATCTCCCTCTTGCAAAGCTTGTCTTGTAAGCTTTACAAGAGGCATATAGAGAGAAGCTCTCTCTAAGGCAAAAAAAAGGGGCTCTTAGACATTTTTTGGGGAGAAAATACAGAGAGAGCTCTGGTTTTTCTAGGGTTAGGGTTAGACATACACAACCTATCTCTCTTTCCCTCTCATTTTGTCCACTAGGTGTTTTGTGCCTTACTATTGCACACAAACACCTAGTGTTTCACCTTCCTCTCTGAGCTGAGGTTCTAAAGAGTGTGTTTTGAAGTTTTGGTTTTGGGTTCAAGCTCAAGAAGGCCATTGGAGCACCATTGTTGAAGAGGACTACAAGGGTAAGAAACTAGTCCCTTTTTCCCCCATTTTTGCATTGATTTTCTACTAGTCTTAGAGCTGTTTTTGTGATTATTGTATAACATAAAAAAGTTCTGTTTTTAAGCCCTCTTTATTGTTTATTAAGAGTGTTTTGTTGTTTGAGGGTTGTTGACCACCCTTAGGCCTCAAAAGGCCTCATTTTGAGCCATTTTGTGCTAGCTCCGGGATTTTGGTGTTGAGGTCTCTTCACCACTGAAATATTGAGGGATTTCAGTGGTGAAGATGATGCTTTGAAGTCCCAAGAAGGGGAGGGCCACCCCCTCTCCTTGTTGTCCTTGAAAAGGACCTATTTTGGCCTCTTAAGGAAGCCTATGCTTGAGTGTGTGTTGGGCATATTTGGTTTGTTTTTCATGCTTATATATCCATGATATAACATGATTTCAAGTTGGTTTTGGAACTCCATGCATGCTTAGCATAGTTGCCATGTAATGCCATGTTTATGCCTTAATATGCCTTAGGTTGTTAGCCTTTGTTGGAGCATGTTTTAGGCTTGTATTTGTGAAGTTTATGTGCTTATTTTGCCATGTTTTAGCTCTGTCCATAGTCGTTTGGGTTGATCTTTGCATGCATTATATAGCTCCTTTGTATTTGGGCTTGTTGGCCTTGAGTATGTGCATGTGTAGCATGCCATCTTTGCATTGTTTTGATGATTTGGAATCATCCTACATGCTATTTCAGTCCCATTTCCATGCTTGTTGGATTGCCTTGCATGTCTCTTTAATGCTTTGAAAGCATGTGTTGCAATGCTCCATGTTTTGGCCATGGTGTATGCCTTTGTATTTGGGCCATTTAGATGCCATCTAAGTAGTCCTTTAGCTTTGTTTTAACATGATAAACCTCTGATTTTGGTCCTTCTTTTCATGCCAAGTTTGGTCATGTTAAGTGTAGTTCATTGCCTCATTGATTTGCTTTGAACACGTAGGCCATTTGGTGCATGCTTGGCTTGATTTGTTGCTTGGTTTGGCACCATGTATTAGCATGATTTCAAAGCTTATAATGCATGCTAATTGTTCATGTTTGTCCCTTTCAAGTGTGCTTGAATGTTGTTTGATTTGTGCTTAAGTGTTGGTCCTTATGTGCATGTGTGTGTGTATGCCATTTAGCCTTCACTCTTTAGCGCTTATTGGCTACTGTTTTAGGCCTTATTAGAGCTGCCTAATTCATGTTTAAGTCCATCTTGCCATTTATTTGCATTGCCATATGTATGCTTGTATGCTTGCATAAGTGCCTTGCCATGCCATGTTGCATTCCTAGCTTGTATGCCTAGGTTGCATTGCATCTTGCATGCATTCCTTGTCCCTTGACTTGGGTGATAGGGATTGGGAGTTTTGTTTGATTGGTTTGCATTGCATTTGAAACCAAAGTTGCATACTTGGTTCTTTGGGCCATCATGCATAGAAATGCGTGATTGGTGGTCCGAGAACCGAGGCACATGTCCCTTTGAGTTATCACAATGATAAGAGACATGGTTGATGCATACATGCCTTGAAATATGCTGCCATGCCTTGTTTTGCCCTCTGTTGCTGTGAGTTGCAGGTTCTGCAGGAATACTCTGCCGACCGGCAGTGTAATGTGCCGACCGGCACCATTTTCTCTGCCGACAGCTTCAACTTTGTGCCGATGGCCATACAACACTGCCGGTGGAAATTTCATCTAGCCGGTGATGATCCCCTCTGTCCAAGGATGTAGTCCTGAGGTTTTGACAGCCTCCAGAGGAGGAAAGGAAGGAAAACAGAGGCAGCTTGCGCATGGTGGCGCGCTTCCCGAGGTGTTTTTCTGTTTTAGTTAATTTATTTAATTTATTAATTAAATTAATTAATTTGTAATATTTAATTAGCTTGCGTAGTTAATTAGTTTGTAATATTTATTCGGTCCCTCCGAGCGAGGGCAAGTCTGTAATAAGTGTGTGTGGGTGGTGTGTATGTCTTCCAACCTCACTTCTTTCTTCCCTTTTACTTACCCGCTTTAATGGTTAGTATTAGGGCACGTTTAATTTAGCATACCTTATGCTGTGCATGTGTGCATCCATGCATTTGTATTGCATGCATTAGGCTCGGTACATCACGCTAACTGCATCAGTACTTCAATTCTCAAACTGAATATGTGATAATTGTGCATTTTCACATAACATGTTTAGGATAGCCGAGCCTATTCTAGTAACATTTTGTATGCGATGCATTAGGCACTTCACATGGACTTGGATCATGCATGTTTGCTAACAAGTTCTTTGTTTTGGCACGGAGTACTATGTAAGTATTTCCGCTTTAGCATATCACATGAGTGTGAATATTGCCATGACAGCATGCTTAACATGTGGCTAGATGCTTATGTGTTAAACTGTTTTGAATGCCTGTGGGTGAAGGTTGGATTGTTTGAGTTGGAAAAACTCGTTGAAATCCGTATTTTAGCCTACTTGCGAGTAGCAAATTCCAAAGCATTTTCAAACCGAACGGATATGCAATGTTTATTTCCAAATTAGGCAATCTAGTCTATACTTGTTTGCTGCGCGTATAACATAAGTAATTCTAGGCTAATAATTGGAATGAGAACACGTAAAGTTTTCAAAAACGGATATCACGGTTAGTAGAGGCCGGTCTTCGGACCGGGCGAAAGGGGGTGCTCATAGCTGACCTTCCCCGATCGTACCCAAGCTCCCGAGCCGAGACAACTCCGGTGATGACGGACACGTGGCCTTCGGCACCGAGTCAGGGTTTCCTAAATTCTCCCATTTTAAAATATTTAGGTGGCGACTCTGTATCTGGCAAAGCAGTCCATGTTTGGCACTACTTTTTCAAAAATCTGTTTCTCAAAACGATTTGCCAGATTTGGACTCTTTGGTTCAGATTAAGAACCGTGACACAAATCGAGTCCGAACTGTAGCACGAGGCCCACGCGGGCGCTGTTACAGCTAGACCCATTGGACCCAATATAAACACACGTGCGCTCTATCGTCCGGTCGGTCGGGCGGGCTGGGTGCGGGTGCGAGGACGAGGTTGGGTTGGGCTTGTCCGGCCTAATACCTATCTTTTTCGGCCAAAAACATTTGAATTTATTTTTTACGTTTTGGGAAAAATAAATTATGGCAATTTTGAATTCAAATTTTCAGTTGGAAAATTCAAAACTTTGCTTACACTTCTTCAATTTTTCTGTACATATTTTATCTGTCCGAAACAAATTCAAATATGTGGAAATTAAACTGAACAAATTCGGTTATTTGTTCAACAGTGCCGAATAGGTCTTGCACCTGTTCAAACAAGTTTGGTACTTGTTTAATTCAAAACAAATAGCCACTTTTCCATCGATAAATAAGATAGACCCTCTATTGATTATTTATTCACAATTTTCGTACTTCTCCTCTACAATAATTCTCTACATTTTGCTACATTAAATTTCTGTGAGAAATAGTGTAAACACTTAGTGTGTTCGTTGTGCAAACAATTTGTAGTGCTGTTATTGTTTGCTGTTGATCATTTTATCTTAGGAGATAGACGTCCACAATCTAAAAGCACCGTGGAGAGGACGAATCTGTCTTATGGACACAGTGTTAAACACTGGACTTGATAAGAAAAATTTGTTCAACATATGAATTTGCTAAGTAATTAATTTATTTTTCTATTTTATTATTTTTCTGTTTCAAATTTTCTTTTTGTTTTTGTAACAAAATAAAAATATGTTTTATTTATTTTATCTTATTTTCTGGTTTAATTTTTGTAATCAAACAAATTCTCTCATTTCCTTTATTTCTTCTGCATTCCGTTTGTTGTTAAGTACACAAACATAATTTATTTTTCAAATACAGTGAAGATTGTCCAACAGTTTCGTTGGCCAAAAAAATCCTCACCTACGCGAAGAAAAGAGATTTTAATAAAATCGTCAAGAATACCATGTGCGTTAGTCGAAACAAGACCTTCTTGGTGTAGGCGCGCCCTTGGGCTTCAATGCTACAGTTTGGACTCAAATGTCACTGTTCTTAATCTGATCTCACAATGTGCAATGTGAGATTGTTAAATCATCAAAGAGTCCAAATTCGACAAATCGTTTTGGAAAACTGATTTTTGTAAAAAAGTGCCAAACATGGACTGCTTTGCCAGATATAGAGTCGCCACCTAAATATTTTATTTTGGAGAAATTTAGGAAACCCTGACTTGTGCCTAAGGCCACGTGTCCGTCATCACCAAAGTTACCTCGGCTTGGGAACTTGGGTACGATTGGGGAATGTTATTTAATGAGCACCCTCGCTCGCCGGATCAAAGATCGGCCTGTACTAAACATGATATCTTGTTTTTGAAAACACATGTGTTCTTATTCCGATTAATTAGCTAGAATTACTACGTGATGCTGTAGACACCCCATTTTTGACCGTCCTCAAGACTTGGACGTCACCGTTTGAACACTCGGTGATTATCCATGTTTGTGTTCGTTTGGAGTTCCCGGAGGCCTCGGCTCGCGCGCCTTGCCTCAGAATCTCTGAACTTGACCGTTTAGTGTCTGGTTTTGCACCAAACACTTGCATCTTGCCTTTGAGAGGCAGGGTAGGGCTTGTAGACCATCCCTACCCACCACCGGCAGTGGCTAGAGGCCACCGGCTGGTGTTTGCTGCCACCGGCAATGTAGTTTGCCGGCCGGTACTATTTGTTGCCGGTCAGCACTTTGTTGGGCTGGTCGGCACTCTTTTTGGCCTAGATGGCATTTTTGGCCGGCCAATTGCTGTTCATCTGCTTTTGCAGATATTTTTAGACAGCTGTCTTGCTTTTGCTCCCCTCCATACACGTGTATGGAGGGATCTCCCTCTTGTAAAGCTTGTCTTGTAAGCTTTACAAGAGATATAGAGAGAGGCTCTCTCTTGTGGCTAAGGGAGAGACTTAGGTTGGAGACTTAAGATATTTTGAGAGCAAAACAGCCATTGTTGAGCTCTAGTTCTAGGGTTTTGAGTTAGATACATTTTCTATCTCTCTCTCCCTCTCTTTTGTTCACTAGGTGTTTTGTGTCTTACTATTGCACACAAACACCTAGTGTTTCACCTTCCTCTTGGAGCTGAGGTTCTAAAGGGTTTGTTTTGAAGTTTTGGTGCTGGATTCAAGCTAAAGGAGGCCATTGGAGCACCATTTGTGAAGAGGTCTACAAGGGTGAGAACCTAGTCTCTTTTTTCCCCATTTTTGCATTGATTTTCTACTTGTCTTAGAGCTATTTTTGTGCTTATTGTATAACATAAAAAAGTTCTGTTTTTAGGCCCTCTTTATTGTTTATTAAGAGTGTTTTGTTGCTTGAGGGTTGTTGACCACCCTTAGGCCTTAAAAGGCCTCATTTTGAGCCATTTTGTGCTAGCTCCGGGATTTTGGTGTTGGGGTCTCTTCACCACTGAAATCTTGAGGGATTTCAGTGGTGAAGATGATGCCTTGAAGTCCCAAGAAGGAGAGGGCCACCCCCTCTCCTTGTTGTCCTTGAAAAGGGCATATTTTGGCCTCTTGAGAGAGCATTATGCTTGAGTGTGTGTTGAGCATGTTTGGTCTGTTTTTCATGCTTATATATCCATAATATAACATGATTTTAAGTTGGTTTTGGTACTCCATGCATGCTTAGCATAGTTGCCATGTAATGCCTTGTTTATGCCTTAATGTACCTTAGGTTGTTAGCCTTTGTGGGAGCATGTTTTAGGCTTAGTCTTGTGAAGATTATGTGCTTATCTTGCCATGTTTTAGGTCTGTCCATAAGTGCTTGGGTCGATTTTGGCATGCTTGATATAGCTCCTTTGTATTTGGGCTTGTTAGCCTTGAGTATGTGCATGTGTAGCATGACATCTTTGCATCGAATTGGTGATTTGGGGTCCCTCCACATGTTATTTCAGTCCCATTTCCATGCTTGTTTGATTGCCTTGCATGCCCCTTTAATGCTTTGGAAGCTTGTGTAGCAACGCTCCATGTTTTGGTGTTTATGCATGCCTTTGATTTTGAGTCACTTAGATGCCATCTAAGTGGTCCTTAGGCCTTGTATTGATGCCCCAAAACTCTGTTTTTGGTTGATAAGCTCATACCATGTTTAGTCTTGTAAGTGTATTTCAATGCTCCTTGGATTTGCTTTGAACACTTAGACTATTTGTTGCATGTTTAGCTTGATTTGTTGCTTGGTTTGACACCATGTATTAGCATGATTTTCAGAGCTTATGTTGCATGCTTTTAGTCCATGAATGTCTCTTCCAAGTGTGCTTGAATGTTGCTTGCTTTGTGCCTAAGTGTTGGGTCTTAACGTGTGTGTGTGTGCATGTGTGCTTAGCATCCATTTTGGGCATTAATGGCCACTGTTTTAGGCCTTATTAGAGCTGCCTAATTCATGTATAAGACCATCTTAGCATTAGTTTGCATCGTCATACGTATGCTTGCATGCTTGCATAAGTTCATTGCTATGCCATGTTGCATCCTTAGCTTGTATGCCTAGGTTGCATTGCATCTTGCATGCATTCCTTGTCCCTTGACTTGGGTGATAGGGATTGGGAGTTTTGTTTGATTGGTTTGCATACATTTGAAATCAAAGTTGCATACTTGGTTCTTTGGGCCATCATGCATGGAAATGCGTGATTGATGGTCCGAGAATCGAGGCACATGCCCCTTTGAGTCATTATCATGATAAGGGACATGGTTGGTGCATACATGCCTTGAATTGTGCTGCCATGCCTTGTTTTGCCCTCTGTTGCTGTGAGTTGCAGGTCCTGCGGGCTTTCTTTGCCGACCGGCAGTGTAAGGTGCCGGCCGGCAATCTTTTCTCTGCCGACAGCTTCGTTTTGTGCTGATGGCCACACACCAGTGCCGGTGGTGATTCCACTCAGCCGTTGGTACTCCCCAGTGTCCAGGGATGTAATCCTGAGGTTTTGACAGCCTCCAGAGGAGCAGAGGGAAGAAAACAGAGGCAGCTTGCGCATGGCGGCGCGCTTCCCGAGGCGTTTTACTGTTTTTCTTAGTCTATTTAATTTGTTAATTAAATTAGGCAATTTGTAATATTAATTAGCTTGCGTAGTTAATTAATTTGTAATATTTATTCGGTCCCTCCGAGCGAGGGCAAATCTGTAATAAGTGTGCGTGGGTGGTGTGTATGTCTTCCAACCTCACTTCTTTCTTCCCTTTTATTTACCTGCTTACGATGGTAGATTAGGGCACGTTTAGTTTAGCATACCTTATGCTATGCATGCGTGCATCCATGCATTTGTATTACATACATTAGGCTCGGTACATCATGCTAACTGCATTTGTACATCAAATTCTAAACTGAATATGTGATAGTTGTGCATTTCTCACATGCCATGTTTAGGATAGCCGAGCCTATTCTAGCAACATTTTGTATGCGATGCATTAGGCACTTAACATGGACTCGGATCATGCATGTTTGCTAACGAGTTCTTTGTTTTGGCACGGAGTACGATGTAAGTATTTCTGCTTTAGCATATCGCATGAGTGTGAATGTTGCCATGTCAGCATGCTTAACATGTGGCTAGATGCTTATGTGTTAAAATGTTTTGAATGCCTGTGGGTGAAGGTTGGATTGTTTGAGTTGGAAAAACTCGTTGAAATCCGTATTTTAGCCTACTTGCGAGTAGCAAATTCCGAAGCATTTTCAAACCGAACGGATATGCAATGTTTATTTCCAAATTAGGCAATCTAGTCTATACTTGTTTGCTGCGCGCATAACATAGTAATTCTAGGCTAATAAATGGATTAAGAACACATAGCTTTTTCAAAATCGGATATCACGGTTAGTAGAGGCCGGTCTTCGGACCGGGCGAAAGGGGGTGCTCATAGCTGACCTTCCCCGATCGTACCCAAGCTCCTGAGCCGAGACAACTCCGGTGATGACGGACATGTGGCCTTCGGCACCGAGTCAGGGTTTCCTAAATTTCCCCATTTAAAAAAAAAATATTTAGGTGGCGACTTTGTATCTGGCAAAGCAGTCCATGTTTGGCACTACTTTTTCAAAAATCTGTTTCTCAAAACGATTTGCCAGATTTGGACTCTTTGGTTCAGATTAAGAACCGTGACACAAATCGAGTCCGAACTGTAGTAGCGAGGTCCCACACGGGCGCGTCTACAGTTTCTGGCGACTCTGCTGGGGAGTTAGAGAGCTTGACTCGAACTCGTGATATCCTGTTTTGATTTCACTTATGTATTTCTTTGCATTGCATGTACATTGGTGTGCCTAGGAACACAGTGTTTGCCATATGCCATTCCTGAACGGTTTGTCGGAGGCTTGTCTTGTCAAGGTATGTCCATAAGGCTGACCGGCTATGGGCTCTGACAGTATGGGAACACAAACCCCGGTTTTACCAGGGGCACCCCTTTTGACCATTCGGCCTAGTACATGTTCGGATCCATAGTGACCATTCCAAGAATAGGACAGGTTGCTTACCCGATGTTAGGTTGTTTGAAACCGCTGTGTGCGTAGTGAAACCCTAGCTCCTGACAAAATAGGACAGGGAAACCCCACCCCAACATAGGGGTGTTTTGTTCTCTTTACTTGCTATGTGCTTCTAGAATGTATTTATACAGGGAAAGTACATGTCAATTTGCAAGTTTGAGTATCGGGCCCGAGGGCACCAGAATCAGTATTGTTGAGAATCAGTTATCAGGAATCAGTTATCCGCGGGTATCAGATTCAGTATTTTGGGAATAGAAATCTGGGAACAGTGATCAGCAGTAGGGTACAGTTGTTTGGCTACACCCGTGTTTGATCAGTTTGGGCTGAAATGCTGTCTGTTTTTCTTTCAGTTCAGAGAGTTGCAGAGTTGATACAGAATAGTCAGTGTCTCCCCTTGCTGAGGCAGGATTTATGGCGGCACAAAATTCAGAAGAAGTTGTGGTTATGACGGCTGCATTGGAGCAGGGGACCGCTCCACAGAGTGAGGCCAGCATCAGTATGTCACACCCGCCTAGGTTGCCCGTTGTGCACCCGGTCTGGGCTCCCCAGTTATACCAGGCTCGTGAGCCTACCACCTTTGAATTGATGGGAATGATAGGGGACCTCCAAAGGTCTGTGGCAGACCTCGCCTATGGAATGTCGGCTTCACCGCCAGCGGCGCCGTATGCCGGGAATTTCGTACCACAGGAGCCCCCGTTGCTGGGGCGGATTGTAATAGAACTCAGCCAGCCTGAGGTGGCTTCCAGCTACAGCCGCGACATGCCAGCATCAACCCCGACCCTTGATCAGGCTGAGGCCAAAGGAAAAGATAAGGCAAAGGTAGACGCCGACCCTATTGAACAACTGCTGTGGGCAGTCGAGGCTTTGAAAGTCAGAGGGATGAACAAGCAACAAACATCCGCGATCGTGATCAAAGTTGTGGATGATGCTTTCCCCGCTCCGATCAAAGGCAGTTCAAGCCAGGTAGAAAACCGGGATGGGCCCCGTCATGCCCAGACAATTCCTGTAGTTCCTAACCCTGCACCGGGAAAGGTTCAAAAAGCCAAGGCAGCGCCAGCCGATCCTTTCGCCAGCGCATCTGGCAAGAATCCTCAAACTGCAAAGTACCTGCCCCGAGGGCGCAGGGTCTTTCACGACCTCCACATGCCTTTGTCTAGGGCATTGCTAATATTGGCGAAGAATGGGCATCTTAAGCCTTTGGAGCCTCGGCCACTCCCGAAGAATCTCCCCGCCACCCATGATGCCACCTTGTACTGCGCGTACCATCAACAGTCCGGTCACAGTATCGATGGATGTTCCCGCCTTCGGCATGAAGTGCAGGATTTGATTGATAACAAGGTTATCCTACCACCCACCTCAGGCAAGCCCGTCACCACTCAGTTGTTGGATTTCGAGGGCTCAGATACTGCGAGTATGTGAAGTGGACCGCCTGCGGGCAACATTTGGTGTATTTTTGAAGCGTCTAGCACGCATTTTTGAGCATCGGTGAAACCGAGTTTTGTAAATCCTGGCTTGGATGTCGAGTCAGTCTTTTGTTTTTGAGTCTGTCTCTTTGTCTTGAGTCAGTCCTTTTTGCTTAAGGGTCTGTCTGGTCGTATCGAGTCAGTCCCCGTTGTATATAATACCAGGTGATTCTGGGGTTGTTGTCCCGAACACCGTTTTGTTTTGTAATTATCTGTTTTTGTTTTGAGTCTGTTTCTGCCGAGGGGCCAGTTACACCAACAAAGCCGATTGAAACAGTCGTTGCTATCTCAAACTTCATGCTTGCTTTCAGCATAAGTGCCAGAGAATTTGATTGGGCTGACAGTACATCTCGCCTGCTCTCCTGCGCGCCAAACTCATTGCATTAACCTAAGTTTTTCACAAAAAAACTTTTGAACACTGCGGTGATAAAAATGAAGAGGAAGGAATTCCTCGGGTTTTGCAAAATTTTGATCGTTTTGAGAGAAAGAGAGGCGTGCTAAGCCTTTTATGAATGAAACCTTGCTTGTCGGCGTGAGTACTGAGAAGGACCCTGGCCTGATCTAGATTGGTTCCACACTATCTTCGGCGCGAGCGATTTGTCGCTTTCTTAAAAACTTTCAAAAGCAAATGTTTTACGCGGCCCTGTGAAGACTTGTGTGGGATCCCTCTTGAGGTTGCGCAGCCTAGGATCGCTCTCAGCCTCAAGATTCAGCCCATTTGTTTTCTGACTTTGAACCCGTTCAGAACGTTCAGAAAGTTCAACGGACAAACGCCATGAAAGGCCCGTGTGGCCAGTTTTGAAGTAGCCTTCGATCAAGAGGCACCAAAAAACCAAATCAGAAGGAGTAGATCTCGCCGGAAGAAGCTCGTGGAGCAGTCATGATGGATTCTCCGCAAATCAATGCAACAGCCGTTCTCCTAGACACAGAGGGGCTTCAATTTCAGGAACCATTTGGCATGGATTTGCTACACTTTTACCCTTGAGAGGCTCGCTGGGCCAAAAACCCGGAAGGGCGACCCAGGCAAAAGTTAGAGCAAGAGAAAAATACAAAAAAGCAAAAATACAAAAAAGAAGAAAAGAAAAGAAAAAGAAAAATGCAAAAAAAAAAATAGAAAATGGAAAGAAGCTCGCAAGGTCGAAAACCCGCATTGGGTGCCTTGGCAAAAATGAGAGCCAAACAAAGTGAAGGTTAAAATACCCGAGTGTACCTTAACCGGAACTACGTAAGGCTTGATTCCCATGTTTGGGATACGTAGGCAACTTCATCATGAAGTCCAACCCCCAATGCTTTCATAGCGTCTCAGTCCATGCAATGGTTTCGATTTCATCCCCGAAGTCCAGTGGCCAACACCCTTCAAGGTGATTGTGTCCATATATGTGTTGTGACCGTCTTCGTCATCTCTGTGTCTGAGAGTTCGACCATCGCCAATGAAGACTGTTTACAGATTGCTGCGGCACCATCCCAAACAAGGGGCAACTTTCCGTTGCCATGAGCCGCCGTGAGCCGCCTTTCAAACTAGGGGCAACTTTCCGTTGCCTCCCACCCCCCTTCAAACCAGGGGCAATTTTCCATTGCCTCCGATCCGAGGTTGCGCATCTCAAAGAGTAAGTTTCATGCTCGTTGAGCATCAGCTGTTTGAAAAATAGTTTTTGAAAATTTTTACTGAGGTTGACTATTTTCTCGAAAACTATTCCATTTTCCAAAATCGGACCATTGTCTTGGACCCAAAAAGGAAAACTTTCAGTGCTTGCTGCCTGACTTGCATGCTTTTCAAATAAAAAATCGAACGAGTACGTTAATCCGACTCTCATTTTGATCAAACTTGTTTTAGAAGAAAACCAAAACGAAAAGAATGGTTAAAATGATGAACTAGGGGCACAGTTGAGCCAGGCGTTCTGTTTTTCCCCCATCATCGACGTACTTGCCAGAAGAGCGCTCTGCTCGCCAGAAGAAATAGCTGTGAGCTAGCGGCATCGGGCGTAAACCCGCAACTTCCTGTTCATTCATCAATCACCCCGGGGAGGGATGAAAAATGAGAGAATGAAGAATAGAGAGGTGTAAGTTGAGAGAAAAGTGAGGAAAAGGGTTTTTGAGAAAAAAATCCGAGCTCGAGAGCCGAGTGATGTGAGAATCACAAATCAGAGAGGGTGGGAAACAATACCTAGAGAAACTGGCTCCTCGTGGTCCGAGGTCCCCCCATCTTCGCTAACACGCCTGTGTGTCGTGTCTTTTGGTTTTGTTTACCTCAACCTTTGTTTTAGGTCTTTTCCGAGCGTGTCTCGTTGTGTTTAGGTCGTGTACCTATATTTGAGTCCTCCCCGTTGTGTTCAGTTGTAGGCTCGACATCCCGGTCTGAAAAACCCTCATTCGATTTCAAAAATCATTTATGCTCAAGAATGCTGTGCCATTCTCTACATTTGAGCGTGTTTCGACTCCAACCGGTTCCATCTTTGAGGTCCGTCCTGTTAGATTGGGCGTTTGTTCAGAATTTGCCGTGTGCAGAATGAATCGAATGCTGTGTTATGGGCTGTATGCAGATTAATCCCCCAACAGAGCAAGGGCTGTGTGTCCAGAATCAGGCGGTGGGTTGCTTGGGTTATTTTGCTGTTGGCTGTTTAAATTATCTGATTATTACAAGTGCAAGTGTTCAATTTTCAGATAACCAATCAATTTCATTTACATTGAGGTGTAACATGATGAGATGCGATGCAATGCATGAAATGTGTAAATGTAAACACTTTTTCAGATAAAGAGTCCGTTTCATTTCATTATCTTTTCAAATGTACAAGTTTTGGAAACAAAAATCTGCCTGCGGCAGTACAAGGTAATCTATCTACCAACAAAAAGAAAAGTACAAGAAAGAAGAAGATAGCAAAAATCTGCATCCATGTCAAGCACTCCGGGGGGCCGTCAGTCCGTCCTAGTCCTCTTCCTGGACGAGGGTCCAGGAGCATCATCAGCATCGTCGTCAGAGCCCGAGCTAGAACCGTCTCCGGTCTCCTCCTCCGATGACTCGGACTCCGCCTCTGCCTCCGCCTCTGACTCCTCGTCATCATCATCATTCGGGACTGGGGCTCGCGAGCTACTCCCGACATGAGTACGCCCTCCCCTGGTATGGGGAAATATCCTGCCCCCCTCATCTCTCCCCCGGGCAGGGACAGAAGGTCCGGCTGGAGCACCTCCTGCCATGGGAATCTGGAAAGGAGGCTGAAAAAGTACACAAAAGTGAAATGCATCAGTATACTGTAGACAGTTTATCGATGCAGAATGCAGTGTGTGAATACAATGTATGAATGCCGTGAGCAGTTTATCAGTGCAGAATACAGTGTATGAGTACAGTGTGAGAATGCCGTGAGCAGTTTATCAGTGCGCAGTTTCTTAGTGCAGAATGCAATGCAGAGTACAGTGTGTGTATGCCGTGAGCAGTTTAACAGTGCAGAATGCAGTATATGAGTACAGTATGAGAATGTCATGAGCAGTTTATCAGTACAGAATACGGTGCAGAATGCAGTGTATGCAGTGTATCAGATACTGTGAGATCAGTATATCGGGTGTTGTGCCGTGCATCAGATTATGCGAATCAGTATATGAATGGTTTGAGGCCAGTGTCAGAAGGACATACCGGTATACTGTAGAGGGCCAGGAGATCAAAGGTCCGCTGGAGCATCCCCATCATCGAGGCATTCATCGCCAACGACTGACGGGTGTACCCAGAAGAAGCCTGCAAAAGTATCAGATGCATCAATATTCTGTGAAATATCAAGAAAACTGAAATGAATAACTGTACAAAAATGCAGTAATACGTACCGGAGGTAAGTCGGGGACATCAATGAACTCGTGACCAGCCAGTGGAGGGGCGAAGGGGATCTGATAGGTCGACCCACCCTGCCCCTGGAAAGTCAGTACAGCAGGCAGGGCAGGCCAGCCAGCTCCCCGTCCTCCCTGCACTCCACCCCTACCACGGACCCGGGCCCTCCTCGAAGATCCAGCCCCTGCTCCCGCTCCGGCCCCAGCCGCCGATGCCACAGGCCTAGCCCCCTCTGCTCGACGGCCGCTTAGGGGGCGCATTAGATACGTCCGCACGTACTCCTGATAGTCTCCAGTGCCTCGGAAGCCGGCCTCCTCCCAGCCGATGGAGTAATCATCCAGCTGCTCAGTGGTGAGCCCCTCGGTCTCCCTCATGTCTGCAGGAGGGGGAACCGGGACTATCTGCTCAGGTAACCCTAGGGTCTGGCGTAGAAAACGCTCCCCCAGGTACCAAGCCCGACAGACCGGGCCCTCAAGCAGAATCCGGAAACGCGAGGTCTCCTCCGCACCAGGGAACCGACCCCGCATCGCCGCCGGCATAGGAGCCCACGGCCGCCATGTGATCTGAAAATGACAAACAGTTTGTTATCTACTGTTATTGAAATATACAGTTGGAAAGCAAAGCTTAAATGAACTGAAATTAAAGCATACCTCCGCGGGGGTGATGGTGTCGAAATATCTGCAGAAGAAGCCGAACGTCTCCCGTGGTCGCCGGGTGCATCTCCTGTCGAAGCGACTCGAGAAGGGAACGGCCAGGGAAGTCTCCACAACTGGCACGGGGGCAAGCCTAGGAAAGTAGGCGTAAACCCACAACTGCAAAACAGATGTCAGTATGACGGGCAGAATAAAGCAGAAAAGGCAGAGCCGTGTGTTGTGCAGTGTATTGTGTGTAGTGTACAGTGTGAGCAGTGTACAGTCAGTGTAAGGCAGAATGTATGTGTGTGCCGTGTGTACAGTATACAGCAAGTATAAAGCAGACTACAGTGTGTGCAGTGTATAGACAGAAAGTACGAGACAGAAATGAAAAGGCGGAGAAGAAATGTACCTCCCAAGCCCGCCAGTAGCCTCCAAGCAGCTGGCCGCTGCCGCGAGAAGCCGAGCTCATGTACCCGTAAAGGGTGGCCAGAGCAGCGCCGCCCCAATCATAGTGCAGAATATCCCGGACGTCCACCAGTGCGCTGAGAAGACAGAGAGGCACGGTGTTCGCCCGGTCGGCGAAGATAGTAGTCCCAAACAGGAACATGAGGAAGCCGCGAGCATACCTCTCCACGTCCTCCGGGGTCATCTGCGCCTCCTCCTCCAATACGGGCTGAACCCGAAACTGTACCTCGAACCAGGAGTACCGCACGAAACCTGGGCGAGCTAGGGGTGGCATCTCCCCCAGTAGATGGACCTGAGCGGCGGTCCACTCATCCATGTCTGTGTCAAAAGGGATCGGATCCCCCCCTACCTCGATGCCTGTGAGCATCGAGAAGTCATGAGGGGCCATCGTCAAATCCCCTGCTGCAGAGAAATGAAAAGAATCGGTGGTGTCCCACCACCTCTCCGCCAGAGCGGGGAGGAGAGGTCTGTATGTGGACAATCTGGAGAGCCCTCGGCAGAAGGTGCCGAAGCCCGCCCTGTCCACGATGCGTCAGGGAGCTCATCATACCACTCCCGTGCACCAGTATTCCCATACCCGCGAATGGTATGGGAACCCTCCTGCAAACAGAAAATAACAATTGCAAGACAACATTCAAAACGCAGTTTTGAAAAAGCAGTTAAAGCATGTGTGCAAGTTTGACGAGTTTCAGGAAAATACCGGGTGCCGGTGTGCTTACAGTGAAATGCGTGTGCTGTGTCAACGTGTTTGGGTGTTTCAGAACAGGTATAGCATTGTGTGCAAATCTAACAGATTCAGAGAAATACCGGGTACCGGTGTGTTTGCAGTAAAATGCAGTGTGCGCAGTGTGTTTGAATGATTCGGGGCTAGTGCAGTGTGTGTGCATGTGTCAGTCTCAAGCAGATATCAGTTGTATGTATGTTTACAGTCAACTACAGTCTACAGCATATCAGTTTTCAGCAGTTAAAGAATACAACTAACTATGACAGTTTTGTATCCTATATTGCGAAAAGTAAAGCAGAAGACAGAGAGTTACCTCGGAAGTGCCGAATGAAAGGTGGGAGGTAGGCTCACACAGCAGTAGCTCAGGCGCCACGTGCCTCTCGAAGCTCCGGAACTGACGCAGGCCGTCGGGGGGCAGAACATGGATCGCCGGCCGGTAGGTCGCCGGGTCGAACGGGCGCTCGCTCAGCGGTAAGAGCTCGACCCCGGGATCCATCTCGTGGTCCGGGGGAGTCCCGCCACGTGGAATGTCATCCGCCATGTAGAGAACGATGTGAAAATGGCCCGGAAAAGGAAAACCGGGTCGGAATACGAAGAGTCGACCGAAAAGTCAACTCCCGAGAGGGTCGGAAATGGCCGGGAAGGCCAGAATGTGAAAAGGCACGGAAATGAAGAGGAAAGTGAGGGGAACAAATCCCGAAAAGGCGAGAACGCCAAACGAGGCACCGAAACGAAAATGTGATCGGTGGAAAATGTCCGAAACGCGAAGAGAATCGCGAATCCGACGACGAAATGGGCGTAGAACGCGAAGAAACGGGCGAAAAATGAGAGAGAAACACTCTAGAGAGAGAGAGCAAGGGATTTCGGCGGTGGAGAAGTGAGGAAATAGGGCTTGAAGCCCTATTTTAAAACACCCAAGGTGAAAAGTCAAAACTGCCCCGCATCAGCAACTGTTTGCCGGTCGGCAATGTTTTGTGCCGGCCGGCACTTTTTTGTGCCGATAAACTTATTTTTATGCCGGTGGCCAGCCGGTGGCCTCCCCTTTCGGCCGGTGGGGTTCCCACAGCCTTGTTTAGGCCATTTGAGTTGTTTTTGGTCTTCATAGCTCAAGAAAGTGCAAGAAAGTGCATCTCCGACGCTCAACCGGCCTCCGTTCTGACCACAGGCCGTGTCTCCAGTGCGTGGCACTCGAATTCGTGCAAGGTGTATCCTTTTTGTATCCTTTTAAATTCAAAAGTTGCCCCATGTGTGTTGCACGAGTTCATCACACTACTTCGGTGCATTACATCGCGCTGTCATGCGCCACACATTTGCATTGTTATGCACGTGTTACATGCATTGCAACACGCACCCCTTTGCATTGTCGTGCACATTTCTCATGCATCATCATTGCATTTCCATTCCATGCATTGTCATGCATTCCGGAATACGTGCGTTGTTGAGCATTTAAGCCCATTTACATTCCGTGTGGCATGCGTGTCACACTTATTGTCGCACTGTTTTGTGCATTGTATTTCAATCGCGCTGTTTTGCGCATGACACTGTTTTGTGCACTTCAAAATTGCTCGCGCTGTTCTGCGCATCGCACTGTTTTGTGCACCTCACTTGCATCTTGCATGTATCCATTTCGCGCTATTTTGCGCATCTCATTGCATTTTGCATGCATTCCATCGCACTGTCCTGTGCACTCGCGTTGCCTAATGCATTGCGCTATTTTGCGCATCATACCGTCGTGCAATACGCACGGTCTGGCGAGACCTTAAACACGCATGGTCTGGCGAGACCTTAAACACGTACGGTCTAGGAGACCTTAAATCCTTGGAAGGTGCAAGGCCTTTAATGCATTGGTGTGCACACTATTGCTTTGTACATGTCTTAAGCCGCGTGTTGTCGCGCATTCCATGCCACATGCATCACTTGCATCATGTGCATCTCAAAAAAAAAAACAAACAAAAACATGCATTGTCATGCATACATTTTGCATCTCGGTCTAGGAGACCTTAAATCCTCTAAAGGTGCAATTCCTTTGGTGTTTGTCGTGCCCGAACGACTTTTGGTGGTCTGGTAAAGCCACCTGCCTATGTTTGCGATGAGTTCCTAGAAGACCAACTGGGACGGTGGAGACTAGAGTTCAAACGGCTTATGCCTAGAACGCAAAGGTTCGGGAGTTCCGAGACTAAAGTCTGGTTTAAATACCCAGGGGTTTACCCTCGGCTTGAAATCTGTATGGAAGCCCCATAGGTTGAGGCGGCATGTTTACGCCTCAATTCTGGATACTAAACCAACCTAGTATATCACTCTGTTGGTAAGATAGGGAAAGTTGCAATCATAGTCATTGCATCATAGTGCATTGTCATGCATTTCCATTGTAGCTTGCATCCATTGCATTTTCCCCAGTAGGTCGCATCATATTGCATTGTCATGCATATTTGTAAATATCCATTCCATTGCATATTTGTAAATATCGCATTGTAGCTTGCATGCATTCATTGCATCACCTTCCGCCCATGGCTTGCGCCTTTCCAAGTTGAGTTTGGTCTAGTATGTGCCCTTACTTTTCATGTTAAAACACAGTTCTGCATGTGTATCGCGCCGATTCCACGCTGGTATGTTGGTTGAGGGTTGCGGCACCTTTTCTGTGTTACACATGGCTTGTATGCGTACATGCCTTTCCTAGGCAAGATTTGGTTTGGCCTGCGTGCCATGTTTACATATTACATTGTAGTGTAATTTTTGCATCCGGCATTAGGATCGTAGTCCTTTCTCCAGCGGGTCGTTTCCCCACTTATGTCAATTCCACCCAATACTTGTTCTTGCATCTGTCTACAATACTCATAGTTCAGTTGACCGTTCTATGGTAGACAGACTTGTTACCTCCATCAATCTATTTGACATAGGTGTGGTTTCGAACCGCTCGTGATTGGATCACGATTCAAATGCTTTGCATGTAGCTTGCATTGTTTCAATTACAATGCATCTTCATTTGCATTGTTTATACATTGTTTTGTATATATTGCATTTCGTTTTGCATCCACATTTGCATTGTCATGCATGTTGCTAACCATATTGTACCTGTTAAGTTTGTTTTCTTTGCAGGCACGATATTGTATGTACGGTTCATTTAAGGCTGGTGCAACCAGACGAGCCGCACAGGTATTGTATCTCCCGAGTGAGACGTATTGAGAATTCCATAATTCTCTTACACCATTTCTGCATTGTAGTGTAGTTTGGTATGCTAGCTTAAAACTGTCGCATGTTTTGCTTCGTTACAGCTTCCTTTGCATGATCATAAGTTATGTCCGGCTTTGTGCATTGTCTTGCATTTTGCCCCTGCCTTCGGGCGCATATCTTGTTTGTCTTGCATGTTTGTCTAAGTCTTCGGCCTTGTCAAAAATGGGTCGTCTCTGGGCTTTGACATTCACTCCCGTCATTGTTATGACTCTCGAGTTCTGTCAAAGAGGGGCAACTGTAGACACCCCATTTTTGACCGTCCTCAAGACTTGGACGTCACCGTTTGAACACTCGGTGATTATCCATGTTTGTGTTCGTTTGGAGTTCCCGGAGGCCTCGGCTCGCGCGCCTTGCCTCAGAATCTCCGAACTTGACCGTTTAGTGTCTGGTTTTGCACCAAACACTTGCATCTTGCCTTTGAGAGGCAGGGTAGGGCTTGTAGACCATCCCTACCCACCACCGGCAGTGGCTAGAGGCCACTGGCTGGTGTTTGCTGCCACCGGCAATGTAGTTTGCCGGCCGACACTATTTGTTGCCGGTCAGCACTTTGTTGTGCCGGTCGGCATTCTTTTTGGCCTAGATGGCATTTTTGGCCGGCCGATTGCTGTTCATCTGCTTTTGCAGATATTTTTAGACAGCTGTCTTGCTTTTGCTCCCCTCCATACACGTGTATGGAGGGATCTCCCTCTTGTAAAGCTTGTCTTGTAAGCTTTACAAGAGATATAGAGAGAGGCTCTCTCTTGTGGCTAAGGGAGAGACTTAGGTTGGAGACTTAGGATATTTTGAGAGCAAAACAGCCATTGTTGAGCTCTAGTTCTAGGGTTTTGAGTTAGATACATTTTCTATCTCTCTCTCCCTCTCTTTTGTTCACTAGGTGTTTTGTGTCTTACTATTGCACACAAACACCTAGTGTTTCACCTTCCTCTTGGAGTTGAGGTTCTAAAGGGTTTGTTTTGAAGTTTTGGTGCTAGATTCAAGCTAAAGGAGGCCATTGGAACACCATTTGTGAAGAGGTCTACAAGGGTGAGAACCTAGTCTCTTTTTTCCCCATTTTTGCATTGATTTTCTACTTGTCTTAGAGCTGTTTTTGTGCTTATTGTATAACATAAAAAAGTTCTATTTTTAGGCCCTCTTTATTGTTTATTAAGAGTGTTTTGTTGCTTGAGGGTTGTTGACCACCCTTAGGCCTTAAAAGGCCTCATTTTGAGCCATTTTGTGCTAGCTCCGGGATTTTGGTGTTGGGGTCTCTTCACCACTGAAATATTGAGGGATTTCAGTGGTGAAGATGATGCCTTGAAGTCCCAAGAAGGAGAGGGCCACCCCCTCTCCTTGTTGTCCTTGAAAAGGGCATATTTTGGCCTCTTGAGAGAGCATTATGCTTGAGTGTGTGTTGAGCATGTTTGGTCTGTTTTTCATGCTTATATATCCATAATATAACATGATTTTAAGTTGGTTTTGGTACTCCATGCATGCTTAGCATAGTTGCCATGTAATGCCTTGTTTATGCCTTAATGTACCTTAGGTTGTTAGCCTTTGTGGGAGCATGTTTTAGGCTTAGTCTTGTGAAGATTATGTGCTTATCTTGCCATGTTTTAGGTCTGTCCATAAGTGCTTGGGTCGATTTTGGCATGCTTGATATAGCTCCTTTGTATTTGGGCTTGTTAGCCTTGAGTATGTGCATGTGTAGCATGACATCTTTGCATCGAATTGGTGATTTGGGGTCCCTCCACATGTTATTTCAGTCCCATTTCCATGCTTGTTTGATTGCCTTGCATGCCCCTTTAATGCTTTGGAAGCTTGTGTAGCAACGCTCCATGTTTTGGTGTTTATGCATGCCTTTGATTTTGAGTCACTTAGATGCCATCTAAGTGGTCCTTAGGCCTTGTATTGATGCCCCAAAACTCTGTTTTTGGTTGATAAGCTCATACCATGTTTAGTCTTGTAAGTGTATTTCAATGCTCCTTGGATTTGCTTTGAACACTTAGACTATTTGTTGCATGTTTAGCTTGATTTGTTGCTTGGTTTGACACCATGTATTAGCATGATTTTCAGAGCTTATGTTGCATGCTTTTAGTCCATGAATGTCTCTTCCAAGTGTGCTTGAATGTTGCTTGCTTTGTGCCTAAGTGTTGGGTCTTAACGTGTGTGTGTGTGCATGTGTGCTTAGCATCCATTTTGGGCATTAATGGCCACTGTTTTAGGCCTTATTAGAGCTGCCTAATTCATGTATAAGACCATCTTAGCATTAGTTTGCATCGTCATACGTATGCTTGCATGCTTGCATAAGTTCATTGCTATGCCATGTTGCATCCTTAGCTTGTATGCCTAGGTTGCATTGCATCTTGCATGCATTCCTTGTCCCTTGACTTGGGTGATAGGGATTGGGAGTTTTGTTTGATTGGTTTGCATACATTTGAAATCAAAGTTGCATACTTGGTTCTTTGGGCCATCATGCATGGAAATGCGTGATTGATGGTCCGAGAATCGAGGCACATGCCCCTTTGAGTCATTATCATGATAAGGGACATGGTTGGTGCATACATGCCTTGAATTGTGCTGCCATGCCTTGTTTTGCCCTCTGTTGCTGTGAGTTGCAGGTCCTGCGGGCTTTCTTTGCCGACCGGCAGTGTAAGGTGCCGGCCGGCAATCTTTTCTCTGCCGACAGCTTCGTTTTGTGCTGATGGCCACACACCAGTGCCGGTGGTGATTCCACTCAGCCGTTGGTACTCCCCAGTGTCCAGGGATGTAATCCTGAGGTTTTGACAGCCTCCAGAGGAGCAGAGGGAAGAAAACAGAGGCAGCTTGCGCATGGCGGCGCGCTTCCCGAGGCGTTTTACTGTTTTTCTTAGTCTATTTAATTTGTTAATTAAATTAGGCAATTTGTAATATTAATTAGCTTGCGTAGTTAATTAATTTGTAATATTTATTCGGTCCCTCCGAGCGAGGGCAAATCTGTAATAAGTGTGCGTGGGTGGTGTGTATGTCTTCCAACCTCATTTCTTTCTTCCCTTTTATTTACCTGCTTACGATGGTAGATTAGGGCACGTTTAGTTTAGCATACCTTATGCTATGCATGCGTGCATCCATGCATTTGTATTACATACATTAGGCTCGGTACATCATGCTAACTGCATTTGTACATCAAATTCTAAACTGAATATGTGATAGTTGTGCATTTCTCACATGCCATGTTTAGGATAGCCGAGCCTATTCTAGCAACATTTTGTATGCGATGCATTAGGCACTTAACATGGACTTGGATCATGCATGTTTGCTAACGAGTTCTTTGTTTTGGCACGGAGTACGATGTAAGTATTTCCGCTTTAGCATATCGCATGAGTGTGAATGTTGCCATGTCAGCATGCTTAACATGTGGCTAGATGCTTATGTGTTAAAATGTTTTGAATGCCTGTGGGTGAAGGTTGGATTGTTTGAGTTGGAAAAACTCGTTGAAATCCGTATTTTAGCCTACTTGCGAGTAGCAAATTCCGAAGCATTTTCAAACCGAACGGATATGCAATGTTTATTTCCAAATTAGGCAATCTAGTCTATACTTGTTTGCTGCGCGCATAACATAGTAATTCTAGGCTAATAAATGGATTAAGAACACATAGCATTTTCAAAATCGGATATCACGGTTAGTAGAGGCCGGTCTTCGGACCGGGCGAAAGGGGGTGCTCATAGCTAACCTTCCCCGATCGTACCCAAGCTCCCTAGCCGAGACAACTCCGGTGATGACGGACATGTGGCCTTCGTCACCGAGTCAGGGTTTCCTAAATTTCCCCATTTTAAAAAAAAATATTTAGGTGGCGACTCTGTATCTGGCAAAGCAGTCCATGTTTGGCACTACTTTTTCAAAAATCTGTTTCTCAAAACGATTTGCCAGATTTGGACTCTTTGGTTCAGATTAAGAATCGTGACACAAATCGAGTCCGAACTGTAGTAGCGAGGTCCCACACGGGCGCGTCTACAGATGCGCACAGCAAAACAAGTATAGACTAGATCGCCTAATTTGGAACCAAGCATTGCATATCCGTTTGTTTGGAAAATAGTTTGAAGTTTGCTACTCGTAAGTAGGCTAAAATACGGATTTCAATGAATTGTCCCAATTCAAGTAATCCTTCACCCACAGGCATTCAGGCAGTTATAGCAAGTAAGCAAATAGTCTCATGGAAAGCATGCTTTCATAGCAACATTAACACACATACAGTATGCTAAAGCGTAAACACTCACAGTGTACTCTGAGCCAAAACAAAGAACTAGTTAGAAATCAATGCATGATCCTAATTCATGTTTAAAATGGCTAATGCAACACATGCAAAAATGCAATTAAGATAGGCTCAGCTATCCTAAGAGTGTCATGTCAAATGCAACGTGGTACATGTATTCAAATTGGAATTGAAATATAATGCAGTTAGCATGATGCGTCGAGCCCGGTGCATGCAATTCAGATGAATGGATGCATGCATGTAAATCATAAGGTATGCTAAATGAAATATGTCCTAAAACTAGCCATCGTAAGCGGTTAAGTAAAAAGGAGAAAGAAATAGGGATTGGAAGACATGCATCACACACGCGCACGCTTATTACAATGATACGCCCTCTCGAGGGAGGGACCAAATAAGAAGCTAACTAGCTAATCTAAGCTAATTAAACTAATTATTACACAACAAATTAATTAACGAATCCTAGTTAACTAATTATTACAAAACGAATTGAAAATAGCTAACGCATTAACTAATTAAAGTACAAACCAAAGCATAACCTAGCTGTCTAAGCATGGCAGCTAAGGAAAGCAATAAATCAGGAGCCTCAGAGGTAGAGGAATGCATGCATGCTCGGTCGCCTCGTTCGGAAATCCAATGCGATGCCCCGATTTGCCTCTGTTTTCATTTGTTTTCAGAAACTTGCACCAAGCTCCAGAAAGATGAAAATCCACCTTGGGAATCCAGTGGGAGGGTGGCCGACCACTTTTGGTCTCTCCAGACCCCTGCCGACCACTTTTTGTTGTTGAAAACCAAGAAAAGTGGTCGGCCAGCTATTTTTTCTGCCTGGCCGACCAGTTGTTGCTGCCAGACTCCAATTTTCTGCAACAGAGAGCAAGAAAGGGCATGACAATGTATTTGCAAGATATGTGTGCACAACCACCCTCCCTATCATGTTATGAACTCAAGGGGGTGTGGTTCTCAACCCTCGGGCCACCAATCGTGCATTTTCATGCATGATGGCCGAGAGGCGAAGTTGCATAATTCAATATGAAAATGAATGCACAAGTAAACACATAAAGCCTAAAACTCTATCATGTATGATCAAGAGCGTCGGCGACCGGGAATTAAAGCACATTTCATCACTTTAAGTATGAAACGTCCCTCGTTTCCCATGTTTGGACTAACACCTATTCCAAACACAATGCAAGCAAGCATGGCATATACAATGCGAATAAACTACATGGCATACTCAATGCAATATGACATGATTTACTTAACAAAGCTAATGGCATGCGAACAATGCTAATGCGTGCATGCACAATGCAATGCTACAAGGACAAATTAGCAATGTTAGGGACATGCATGCTCAATGCAAATATCAGTTAGCATGCACAACGCAATGGTGAACTAAGCATGCACAATGTAAAGTACAGGGCATACATAATGAGATGAACAATGTGGCATACTCAATGCAATATACATGGCATGTTCAATGGACTTAGACTAAAAGGGGTAGACCTCAGTCATGCCCAAATCAGTGGCCACTGGTGATGAAATGAAGGCACATAAAGCAAGGCATGCATGCACAATGCATTGGCAATCAAAGAGGCCAAAGAGCACAACTCTCAAGAGTGCTTGACGAGCGACAAAAGTGAAAGTGTAACAACACTAAGTACACTGAAATGAAGCAAGAAACGATACCAAATCATTCAAACAACATAAGTAAAGCATGCTAGGGTCCTAAGGCATGAAAGCTAGCAAAGAACAACTCAAAGGAGGCATGCGACACATGGCACAAATGCATGAACTAAGCATGGACAGAGCTCAAGTAGGTTAAAACAAGGACCTAAACATGCTGAGATGAGGGCCCAAAGGCCTAGGCACGCAAGCATGCAAGCTAAGGCCATAACAAGGGAACAATGCACAACACTTAAAGACATTCAAAGCATGAATGAAGTGGGAGCCAAAGCATGCTATAAGCTTTGAAATGTCATGTTAGATGATGCCAAATCATGCACACGACACAAATGAAGCATGCAATGATGCTCAAAGCTTGAAGCAAGCAAGGGCACTTGTACTACAAGTATACAAAACATGAAGCATGTGACTAAGGCAACCCAAAACAGTCCTAGAACATGTTAAAATGATTCTAAAACATGTATGGAAGTAGGCCAAAATATGTTAGCATGAAGGGCATGAAGCATGGTGAATGTAAGGCAAATAAGGTGGATTACACTACACCTATTAAGACCAAGCATGGAATGGCTTAAGCAATAAAAATCAGAGTTATATCATGGCAAAATAACCCCAAATAAACACTAAAATGGTGGCTCGCAAGCGAAGGCATGAAGGCATACGCAATGGTTCATGTTAAGGCATAAAGGGGGAAACCCTCCATCGCATTGAATGAGTGATAAATGCAAGTGCATGGCCATGAAACATGGACTGAAATCACATAACAAGTGATGCCAAATCATTCAAATAAGCCAAGTAGAGCATGCTAGTGGACTTGGTGTACATAGCTAACAAGCTAGATTGAACTATAGCTATACAAAGCAAGTCATGCATGGCCAAAACAACCAAAATCAGAGCTAAAGTATGTTAAAACATGGGCAAAAAATTCATAAAGTCAAGCCAAAAGTGTCACGATCCGAACCCGCCCCCATGGGTTAAGGCCATAACCGGCCAGTAATCATGAGATTACCTACGGCCTCAAACCAAATTAGACATAACTCATTAGAGTAAAGGGGGCCAAATGGAAGCAATTGCAAAAAACTTTGTCCATAAAGCTGTGCTTACATGGCACGTCATAACAAACCATACCTATGTACATTAACAACTCACAATAGAAACACAGTAGCATCAAGTTTTGGACAGACAGGATCATCCAAATCTAAGTCAACCCATGAAAACTATACACAGACATATTCAAAGACTTCGCCAACATGACAACATAAAACAAAATGACAAAAAGGCGAAGACGAGTCTCGTGCGTGAGACGCAAGGGCTGACTCTTCAAAACCTTTGTTGTTCCACACAGACATCACTGGGGCTGGGTCTGGACTTCTCTTGGCTTACCTACAAACACATGAATGAGCGTGAGCGATAGCCCAGTGAATAATATCAAATAAAGAAGTTATACAAACGATATGTAGAACAACATACTTCAAATGGCCTTGGGCCCGATTTATATTTCTATTTAAGATATATATACACAATTTAAGTCAAGTGACTGTGGTTTCAAACATACTGGCCTTTGGTCCATTCATCTTTCATTTGTCAAACCGGCCTTTGGCCCATTTAGACTTTCATTTGTCAAACCGGCCTTTGGCCTATTCAGACTTTCATGTCAAATTGGCCATTGGCCCATTCATTCATGTCAAACTGGCCTCTGGCCCATTCATTCATGTCAGACTGGCCTCTGGCGCATTCAAACTTTCATGTCAGACTGGCCTCTGGCCCATTCTTTCATGTCAGACTAGCATCTGGCCCATTCATTCATGTCCAACTGGCCTATTCGTTTATTCATATAAAACATTTGTCCATAATTCAACTAGCAAACTTATAAGGCTTATAAGGAAATAAGCAATTGGACAAATGACAAGTTTCAAATATCAATATTACTCACAGTGATCGGTTGGTTGGTTTGCCCTGGAGCTTGACCCTACACATCACATAGCACATACGGGTCACAAATGATTCAATCCGTTCATTAATTCACATATTCCTCTTTAGGCTTCATTCTTATCTCTTTAACTCATTTACAATGCCCAATGCATGCCTAAGAGTGCTTGCAAGTGAAAGAGGATGGAAAACGAAACACAGAACGCATAAACAAAATTTCAGAAAACAGGGTCCCCGCTCGAGCGGACCCAAGAGGCCTGCAAAAGTACTGGCTATGTCAAATTTACGCTCGAGTGTGCATTTTGGCTCTCGAGCGGAAGGCCTCTCTACATGGCTCCCCACTCGAGCGTGAACTTCCCCGCTCGAGCGGGAGTTATGTCTGCAAAAAAATGCTGGGAGCCCGTATTTCACGCTCGAGTGGCGGTTTCCCCTCTCGAGCGGACTCCAAATTTTCTGGGTTTTCCAGCTATGTTCTTGAGCTTCAACTTGACATTCCATCCAACATTTCTTGCATGCAATAGCTCAAACTTCAAATACACTTGTACTAACATGGTATAAACCCCAAATTACAACCCAATGAAGCTCAATTTCATGAATCAAACACATGCATGTCCCAAATTGACTCAAACTTATCACCAACACACTAAATTCAAACATTCAAGGTTCATACTTCCATGATTTGCACTTGCATGTGGAATATACACAATATCCTCAACTTAATTGGTGAAGAGGTGATCAAATATATGGACTTAAACCAATAATTCAACATGGATCATACACGTTGTGCTCAAATATGGAAATTCATAGTAATTTCCTACATGCATGCATCTATTGACTTTAAATTCAACAAATACAACTCAATTTCCTTATAATCAAACTAATTCATGTTCTTGACCATTAATCAAACTTGAATTCACAATTTACAACATTAAACTCATGAATTCACTTACATAGAGGCTCAATTCTTCCAATCTATGGTCAAATCTAGAGTTGGCCTTCAAATATTTAAGCTTCAATGATCAACTTCAACCCTCTCCCTCTCTAGCCGGCCCTCTCTTCTCTCTTAAGGTTAGAATCAGCCAAAATGAAGCTAAAGAGGGAATTTGAGGGTGTAGTGCCGTATTACAACAAATCCCACTAATTCCATTTTAATAATAATAAATAATTGGGCACTAATTCATCAATTAAATCAATTAATTCTGATTTGAATCAATTTCCAATTAAATTTCACCGTAGGCTCTAAAAATTATGCCAATCGCAATGGCCTAGTCAATTTCGATTTCTGTGGCCGATAAGGCCTTCAATTTAATTTCCAAAGCAGACAATCAAACAGATATTCCTACGGTGAACAGATAGAAATTCAAAACCACATATTTTCACATAATGGCACACAAAATCATATCAAACACATAATCACATTCATGTTAAAGACCAATTAACATATTACGAAACAGGGATATCACAGTCTTGCCCCCTTTAAGAAGTTTGGTCCTCCAAACTTGCTTTACTTTCGTTAGGAAACAAATGTGGATAGCGTAGTCGCATATCCTCCTCTTTTTCCCACGTGGCATCCGTCCCATAGTGTTCTTTCCATTCAACTTTCACCATTGGGATGGACTTGTTTCTCAGTTGTTTCACTTGCCGGTCAACAATTCATTCCGGCCATTCAGCGTACTCCATATTTTCATCCAAAGCTACCCGGTGATAATCAATCACATGGAACGGGTCTCAGAGATAACCCCTCAACATCGACACATGAAACACATTATGGATTTGCTCGAATCATGGTGGTAAAGCAACTCTGTAGGCCACTGGGCCAAGCCTTTCCAGAATCTGAAACGGCCCAATGTAACGGGGCGACAACTTGCCCTTCTTTCCAAACCTGACTTGGCCTTTCATCAGAGAAACACGGATGAACACATGGTCACCAACCTCATACTCAAGAGGTCTTCTCCGAACATCTGCATAATTCTTTTGTCGGTCCTGAGTTGTTTTGAGCCTTTGCCAAATAGTTTTGATCTTCTTAGAAGTATCTTGCACAATTTCAGGCCCAAGTAAAGCTCTATCCCCGACTTCTGTCCAACAAATTGGTGATCTACACTTTCTACTATACAAAGCCTCGTACGGTGCCATACCGATGCTGGAGTGGAAGCTGTTATTGTATGCAAATTCTACAAGTGGCAAATAGTCTTCCCAACTCCCCTGAAAATCCAAAGCACACATCCGAAGCATATCCTCCAAAGTCTGTATTGTTCGTTCTGATTGCCCATCTGTCTGTGGGTGGAATGCAGTACTGAACCTTAGTTCTGTTCCCATGGCTTCCTGTAAACTTTTCACAATCTAGATACAAATTTTAGATCTCTATCAAACACAATAGATACCGGAACTCCATGTAAATGAACAATCTCATCAACATAAATGGTAGCCAGTCTATAATCATTAAACGTAGTTCTAACTGGCAGAAAATGTGCAGATTTAGTCAGTCTATCAACTATAACCCAAATAGAATCCATACCTCGAGAAGTCCGAGGCAGGCCAACAACGAAATCCATAGTCACATGCTCCCACTTCCATTCAGGAATAGGGAGAGGTTGAAGTAGACCACCTGGTTTCTGATGTTCAACCTTAACTTGCTGACATTGAAGACACTTGGACACATATTCTGCAATCTTTTTCTTCATTTTAGGCCACCAATAGGTTTGTTTCAAATCCCGATACATTTTATTGTTACCCGGATGCATAGCAAACACAGATCTGTGGGCTTCATCTAAACCCTCTTCTTTAGTTCTGGAATATCTGGGATACACATTCGGTTTCAGAATTTCAGCACTTCATTTTCAATGCTAAACTCTGCTTTCAGACTTGTCTCAAATTCACCAATCACTTTCTGGAGGAATTCATCCTCTTTCTGTTTCTGCTTGATTTCATCAATGATTGCCGGCTCGGCTGTAATAGCGGCTATCAATCCGCCCTGTTCACACATTACCACTTTAATTTCAGATTTCTCAAAATCTTGCATGATCTCTCTTTGTTTAGTAAACAAACAAGCCATACTCCTCGTTGATTTTCTGCTCAAGGCATCAGCAACTGTATTAGCTTTCCCGGGATGATACTGAATCTCTAGATCATAATCTTTTATCAGTTCCAGCCATCGCCTCTGCCGCATATTCAACTCCTTCTGTATGAAGAAGTAGTTCAGACTTTTGTGATCCGTGTAGACTTCACACTTCGCTCCATATAGATAATGCCGCCAGATTTTCAAAGCAAAAATGACTACGGCCAATTCTAAGTCATGTGTTGGGTAGTTTTTCTCGTGCAGACTCAACTGTCAGGAGGCATAAGCAATAACCTTTATGTTCTGCATTAGCACACAACCCAAACCTTTATAAGACGCATCACTAAAAATTACAAAATTTTCCATACCTGACGGTAGTGTCAACACTGGTGCAGTGGTCAATCTCGTTTTCAATTCATGAAAGGCAGCTTCTCTTTTATCATTTCATTCAAATGATTGCCCCTTGCGAGTCAACTGGGTAAGAGGTACAACTATCTTGGAAAAGTTTTTTCACAAACCTCCTGTAGTACCCGGCTAAGCCCATGAAACTACGGACTTCTGTTATATTGGTCGGTGTAGGCCAATTTACAATTGCCTCTATTTTTTGTGGATCCATTGAAATTCCTTCCTTATTGATCACATGCCCTAAGAAAACAACTTCATCTAACCAAAACTCACATTTCTTTAGTTTAGCAAATAATTTTCTTTCCCGTAGTATTTGTAGGACAATTCTCAAATTCTGTTCATGTTCAAGTCTATCTTTAGAATATATCAAAATGTCATCGATAAAAACCACAACAAATTCGTCAAGGTAGGTTTTAAAAATCCGGTTCATTAAATCCATAAATGCTGCCGGAGCATTAGTCACTCCAAATGGCATAACAAGAAACTTAAAATGTCCATACCTCGTTCTGAATGCGGTTTTCTCAACATCTTCTGCCTTTACTTTCAATTGATGATACCCAGATCTCAAATCAATCTTGGAAAACACTTGTGATCCCTACAACTGGTCAAATAAGTCATCAATACGAGGTAGAGGATATTTGTTCTTTATTGTTACCTTGTTCAATTCTCGATAATCGATACACAAGCGTAGGGTTCCATCTTTTTTTTTCACAAACAGTACTGGTGCACCCCATGGTGAAGTGCTAGGTCGGATAAACCCCTTGTCAAGCAGGTCTTGTAACTGTTCTTTCAGTTCTTTCATTTCAGCAGTAGTCATTCTGTAAGGAGTTTTAGAAATGAGCTGGGTGCCTGGCACAGTTTCAATAGTAAACTCTATCTCCCTGTCTACCAATTCCCCTGGTAATTCATTTGGAAACACATCTAGAAATTCTCTAACAATAGGGATATCATTCAATTGAACATTCACAGATTGTTCAGACAACACATAGCACAAATAACCTTGACACCCTTTCCTGATAGTTTGCATGCTTTTATTACAGATATCAAATACGGTGGAGGCACTACCCCATTACCCACAAACACAATCTCTTTATGTTCTGGTGGTTTAAACATAACCCGTTTTGTCACACAATCAATGGTGGCACAATATTTGGTCAACCAATCCATACCCAAAATTACATCGAAATGCCTAAAGTTTAAGGGCAGCAAATCTACATATAGGATAGCATCCTCAACACGCATATCACAAAACTGGTATATAGATTCACACAATACAAATTCCCCAGATGGAGCAGACACACATAGCAGATATGGCAGTAATTCTAGAGGTCTATTCAGTCTAGATGCAAATGCACATGTCACAAAAGAATGTGTGGATCCGGAGTCAATTAACACAAAAACATCCTGATTACATATAGAAATAGTACCTGAGACAACTACGTTGGCATTCCGTGTATCGCCCGGAACAAGCGCAAAAACTCTCCCTTGTCTCATAGTATCCCCAGTGGTAGCGGATCTCAAAGTATTTCCCGGCTTCGGGATAGATGCAGTTGAGCTAGTAGCTAGCTTCCCACTGTTCTGATTACAATCTCGGGCCATGTGCCCTTGTTTACCACACTTGAAACAGGCCCCTGACACAAGGTAACAAACCCCACGGTGCCTTTTGCTACAAATATTGCACATGGGAGATGCGTCTCGGGAAGAATTCAAAGTATTTGAGGAGCCCGTGTTTTGCTTTTTTAGAAATTTCTTCTTTGAAAAGAAGCCTTGCCTTTTGTTGCCTTTCCACTTTGTTGGTGGCTTAGCCTGTCTAGCTATGTTAGCCTCTGATATGATGGCCCTCTCTAGCACCCCAATGTAGGTCTCCAGCTTCAAGACATTCACTCTTTCTAAAATGTCACTTCGAAGCCCACCTTCAAAATGTCTCGCCTTCTTATAGTCAGTGTCAATCACGTGTGGTGCAAACCTGGCCAATTCAGTGAATTTGGCCTCATACTCGGCTACAGTCATGCTGTCTTGCCTAAGTTCCATGAACTCTGTTACTTTCCTGTCCCGAACACACTGCGGGAAGTACTTGTCATAGAAAATTTCCAGAAATTTCACCCAATCAACATCCTTATGATTCTCACGCATTAACATCCACCATCTTCTTGCCTCGTCTTCTAGCATAAAAGTGGCTAGAAGCACCTTCTGTGTCTCCGAGCAAGGGAACACTTGAAATAGTTTCTCAATGCCGAGAACCCATGCTTCGGCTTTTAACGGGTCTAATCCACCATGGAACTGTGGTGGTTTCATTTTCTTGAATTCTTTGGTGAGAGCTATTACCCGATCATCATTCTGATTATCTCGCACAGGTGGTGCCGGAGGTAGAGGTGGCGGATGTGGTTGTTGCCACTGTTGCTGCCATTCCTGTTGCTGTCTCAAAGTTTTTGCCATTTCCTGTATCAATCTTTCCATTCTGTCTATTCTGGCAGTAGAGGATTCCTCTATCTCATCACCTCTTGTTCTCACCATCTGATTAAACTTGTATTATACTTTATACAAAAGATACACAAGTATGCATATACTAAGGAGCATACATATTCAAACAATTTGTAATGCAAGCAAATCACAAACTTATGGCACATAACTGTTCATATCAAAACATTTAAGCACATTATCGATGCTTCCGAGTTTATATTTATCATATGAATGCATCCTAAATCTTTTCTAGATGCTTATTGCTCTTTTGGACAAGTGTGTGAGTTATTAACTCATGCTCTCATACCACTCTGTCACGACCTGAACCCACCCCCACGGGTTAAGGCCATAACCGGCCAGTAATCATGAGATTACCTACGGCCTCAAACCAAATCAGACATAACTCATCAGAGTAAAGGGGGCCAAATGGAAGCAATTACAAAAAACTTTGTCCATAGAGCTGTGCTTACATGGCACGTCATAACAAACCATACCTATGTACATTAATAACTCACAATAGAAACACAATAGCATAAAGTTCTGTACAGACAGGATCATCCAAATCTAAGTCAACCCATGAAAACTATACACAGACATATTCAAAGACTTCGCCAACATGACAACATAAAACAAAATGACAAAAAGGCGAAGACGAGTCTCGTGCGTGAGACGCAAGGGCTGACTCTTCAAAACCTTTGTTGTTCCACACAGACATCACTGGGGCTGGGTCTGGACTTCTCTTGGCTCACATACAAATACATGAATGAGCGTGAGCGATAGCCCAGTGAATAATATCAAATAAAGAAGTTATACAAACGATATGTAGAACAACATACTTCAAATGGCCTTGGGCCCGATTCATATTTCTATGTAACATATTTATACACAATTTAAGTCAAGTGACTATGGTTTCAAACATATTGGCCTTTGGCCCATTCATCTTTCATATGTCAACTGGCCTTTGGCCCATTCAGACTTTCATTTGTCAAGCCGGCCTTTGGCCCATTCAGACTTTCATGTCAAACTGGCCTTTGGCCCATTCATTCATGTCAAATTGGCCTCTGGCCCATTCATTCATGTCAGACTGGCCTTTGGCCCATTCAAACTTTCATGTCAGACTGGCCTCTGGCCCATTCATTCATGTCTAACTGGCCCATTCGTTTATTCATATCAAACATTTGTCCATAATTCAACTAGCAAACTTATAAGGCTTATAAGGAAATAAGCAATTGGACAAATGACAAGTTTCAAATATCGGTATTACTCACAGTGATCGGTTGGTTGGTTTGCCCTGGAGCTTGACCCTACACATCACATAGCACGTACGGGTCACAAACGATTCAATCCGTTCCTTAATTCACATATTCCTCTTTAGGTTTCATTCTTATCTCTTTAACTCATTTACAATGCTCAATGCATGCCTAAGAGTGCTTACAAGTGAAAGAGGACGGAAAACAAAACACAGAACGCGTAAACAAAATTTCAGAAAACAGGGTCCCCGTTCGACCGTGGACTTCCCCGCTCGAGCAGACCTAATAGGCCTGCAAAAGTATTGGCTATGTCAAATTTACGCTCAAGCATGCATTCTGGCGCTCGAGCAGAAGGCCTCTCTACATGGTTCCCCGCTCGAGAGTGAACTTCCCTGCTCGAGCGGGAGTCATGTCTGTAAAAAAATGCTGGGAGCCCGTATTTCACGCTCCAGCGGCGGTTTCCCCGCTCGAGCGGACACCAAAATTTCTAGGTTTTCCAACTATGTTCTTGAGCTTCAACTTGATATTCCATCCAACATTTCTTCCATGCAATAGCTCAAACTTCAAATACACTTGTACTAACATGGTATAAACCCCAAATTACAACCCAATGAAGCTCAATTTCATGAATCAAACACATGCATGTCCCAAATTGACTCAAACTCATCACCAACACACTAAATTCAAACATTCAAGGTTCATACTTCCATGATTTGCACTTGCATGTGGAATATACACAATATCCTCAACTTAATTGGTGAAGAGGTGATCAAATATATGGACTTAAACCAATAATTCAACATGGATCATACAGGTTGTGCTCAAATATGGAAATTCATAGTAATTTCCTACATGCATGCATCTATTGACTTTAAATTCAACAAATACAACTCAATTTCCTTATAATCAAACTAATTCATGTTCTTGACCATTAATCAAACTTGAATTCACAATTTACAACATTAAACTCATGAATTCACTTACCTAGAGGCTCAATTCTTCCAATCTATGGTCAAATCTAGAGTTGGCCTTCAAATATTTAAGCTTCAATGATCAACTTCAACCCTCTCCCTCTCTAGCCGGCCCTTTCTTCTCTCTTAAGGTTAGAATCAACCAAAATGAAGCTAAAGAGGGAATTTGAGGGTGTAGTGTCGTATTATAACAAATCCCACTAATTTCAATTTAATAATAATAAATAATTGGGCACTAATTCATCAATTAAATCAATTAATTCTGATCCGAATCAATTTCCAATGAAATTTCACCGTAGGCTCTAAAAATTATGCCAATCGCAATGGCGTAGTCAATTTTGGTTTTTGTGGCCGATGAGGCCTTCAATTTAATTTTCAAAGTAGACAATCAAACAGATATTCCTATGGTAAACAGATAGAAATTCAAAACTACATATTTTCACATAATGGCACACAAAATCATATTAAACACATAATCACATTCATGTTAAGGACCAATTAACATATTACGGAACAGGGATATCACAAAAAGCATGCTAGAATGACATGTCACAACATGATGCATGTTAGGCTATTTTATGGAACTACACTACAAGTGTATGGAGCATACAAGGGCCAACCAAACCAAACCAAACCAAAACAGAGTCATGACATGGCAAAACATCACCAAAAACATGTTGAAATGGAAAGAAAACAAGCTAGAATGACATGTTACTTCATAAAACATACAAAGCTAGTTTGGGTGATTTACACTACAGGTGTATTAATCATGCATGGAGTGACCAAAGAAAGCAGAAATAGTGGTATGCGATAGCAAAACAACCACAAATACATGCTAAGAACAAACTAACACAAGCTTAGTAAAGGTGCTCAAACATGAGGCATATTAAGGCATGTAAAGAAGACACAAGGAGAGGGGATGACCCTCTCCTTCTTAGGACCTTAAAACAGAAGGCCAATATAAGGTGGTCCCGGAACTCACAAAAAAGGCTAAAAAATAAGGCTAAACAAGGCCTAAGAGGAGGTAAACAACCCCAAACACCAAAGTGATCTTAAACAAACTTTTTAAACATGCAAAAATAGAACTTTTATCAGTTATGAGATAAGCTTAAAACAACATGCAAGATAGGCTAAAAGCTTAAGCAAGAAAGGGGGATTTAAAGGTCAAAAGCTCACCCTTGAAGACCCTCTATATAACTGTAACTCCAGCAGGTTTTTCAATCTCAAGGCAATCCAAGAACACCAAAATCAGCCCCTAAGCACCTCAGTAGCAAAAGGATGGTGTTTGAGTGTGTGTTTGTGTGTTAAAGTAAGACAAATCTACACTTTTGAACACAAAAATGAAGAACAAGAGTGATATAGAGACAAAGCTATATGTAACTCTCTTGGGGAAAAATTCTAAACCTGGAGGAGGGAGGAGGAGCCTCTCTCTTATAGAAGAGGAAAGCCAAAGCTTCTTGGAGAAGATAAGCTTGAATGCCATCCCTCCATACACGTGTATGGAGGATGGCTCAAATGCTCTCCAGCTATGCCAGCTGTCCTAAAATATCTCCAAAAAGGTGCCAAAAAGCAGTCGACCACTTGAAGTGGTCGGCCTGCTAGTAAAAGTGGTCGGCCGACCACTTTAGGTGATCAACCAGAGCAAAAACTGGTCGACCATAGGTGGGAGAGGTCAACACACTAAATGCAAGGTGGTGGTGTGGTGGTTGACCAGAAAAGATGGTCCAAACACCAAGAAAGCCAGTTATCTGACAAGAAAACTAGCTGGAAAAAGAAAAAGTGGTCAGCCAGGAGAAACACTGGTCTCCCACCCTTGTACCTCCTTCCAAACAAGGAAAGCAAGGTTTTTACCAAAAACAAACCAAAGCGGATGTAAGACGAGAAATCGGGAGTCAAAGCACGCGACCGAAAACCTCGAAAACTAGCTGACGAGCACCAAAAGTGGTATGCAACCACAAAAGTGGTCTCCCGGACCACAGTGTTCCTCTAGGCAGAGGCAATAAGGTGTGGTTCAAAAACCACGCTAAACGGAGAATGTTAAGCAGTCCCGAGACAAGGCACGCGGCCAAAGGCTCCAAAAATCAGAAACTAGTCTCTAAACGGGAAAAGTGGCCTACGACCACGAAAAGTAGTCTACGACCACAGAGAGATGGTCTACAAGACCACTCCCTCCCTCCGGGAAGGGAAAACAAGACTTGGTCCGCAAGCTGAGCCAAAGCACAAAGAGTTCCGAGGCCCGGAGGCAAGGCTCTCAGCCAAAACTCCGAAACCTCTAAATGAGCACAACATGGACCATCACCGAGCACTCAATCGATGACGTCTGAGTCTTAAGATCGGTAAAAAATGAGGTGTTTACACTTGGTTTATAAGGATGTTGTCATCCTTTGAAACATTAGTTTGTCGCTTTGTTGTTGATGCCAATGGTGGGGAATATTTGCCTTTTTGGTCATGGTTCTCAAGTATAGGCACTAAGACCTCTATTAGAACTATAGTCTTTTTCATTTTTTCATAAAACTCTTCTCGTTTGTCTGGCAGGAGAGTGCCAAATTTATTTTCAAAAAATATTTCCACAGAGAGAAATAGAAACTAAATGAGAGATATAGAAATCAGAGAAATCAAATAGTGTTCCTTTCCAACAGTTGTGCTTGGTCCAACACTTTTAACTAGATTGCGACACATCACAGAAAAGCCATCCAAAGGGTTGAATGATGGCGTGGCGTTATTTATCATCATGGCGTGGTGTCATTTCGTCCTTTGCTGGAGAGAATCTAAATCACGACTGAGGGCTTTGGGATAGGCCATATGTCCACTATTTGATTTTGCTGATCTTTATATCTCTATTTCTCTCTGGAAAAGCATTCATGGAAACGTTTTTTGAAAATGAATTTGACACTTTTGCTAGATAGACAAAAAGAGTTTTATGAAAAAATGAAGAAGATTGTAGTTGTAATAGAGGTCTTAGTACGTGTACCCAAGAACCAAGACCAAAAAGGCAAGTATTCCCTACCATTGGCATCAATAACAAAGCCACAAACTAATGTTTCAAATGGTGGCGGTGTCTTTATAAACCAAGAAGGTCTTGTTTTGACTACCGCACATGTTATTCTTGATGATTCTATTGGAATCTCTTTTTGTCGTGTGGGTGAGGATTTTTTTGGCTAGTGAAACTTGTTAGGGTGAGATTAGGATTTGGTTCTAATTAAACTCAGATGATTTTAATTTTGAATTTACCAAATTTGGTTCACAAGACTCTCTTAACATAGGAATGGAGGTTTTCTCAATCTCTCACTTACTATAGCTTGCTTTTCTTGCTCCTTTCGGATACAATAGCCCTACAGTTCAGACTCCCGTGATTCTGAATTTGATTTCACAAGTGTAATATGAAATAGATCAACACAAATGAGTCTAAATCTGACAATTCTTTTAGAAAATCGATTTTGAATCAAAAATGTCAAAAATGGACTGCTTTGCCAGATTTTAGAGTCACTACCTAAATATTTTTGGAAAATTTAGGAAACCCAAGACTCGTGCCAAAGGCCACTTATCTGTCATCACCAAAGTATCTTAGCTCAGGAAATTATGTACGAGAGGGAAAAGGTCATGAAGTGAGGACCACACTCGCCCGATCAAAGATCGACCTCTACTAATCATGATGTGATTCTTATTTACATTATATGCTCTTGTTCCGATTATTAAGCTATTTTTACTATGTGATGCACACAAGTATAGATCAATTCACAAAATTTGGAACGCATTGATTTCATGTTTGTTTTGAAAAAGTGTTTTGAATACGTGTCACTTGAAAAAGTGATCTTGTATTGATATTTAATCAAATTATTCCAAGTTAAGTAAAAAGACCTTCATCCATCGGCATTCCAAACAGGCATATCACTTAAGCATTTAGCCTCATGAAAAACATGCTTAACATGTCAACAATCACACACAATGCCACATGCTAAAGCAATAAGTGCTCACCTAGGACTCCAAGGCAAGCCAAACAAAGCAAAATAATTAGAAAATATGCATGTTCCTAAATAATGCAATATGACTAATGTGACGCATACAATCATGAAAATAACAAGGTCGGCTACTAGCATGGCATTTGATTTACTTCAAGACATGGGATAAAGCATGTATTCAAGCAAGGAATTTCATTTTGACATTGGTTAAAATGATGAGCCAAACCCTTATGTATGCAAAATGAGTGGATGCAAATCATAGAAGAATGCTAAGGAAACATGATGCTCTATGCTACCATTGTAAGAGGGTAAATAAAAGGGAGAAAGAAATAAGGGTTGGAAGACATACACCACATTATTACATATTTTACCCTCGTGTAAAAGGGTCTGAATGTCTAAGTGTCCGAATTAAACTAACTATTACAATATTGAATGAATACTGAATAGCTAACTAACTATTTAATTTATTACAACAATGATATTACAACAATTACAACAATAAGAATTCATAAAGATCGCATGCGTGCTGATGAAGACAGTGCTTAGAAACTGCTCTGTCTACCTAGATGGCTCTGTTTCACCCTTAGCCATTGCCCTCTGTTTCTGCCAAAAAAGCTCTGTTTACCAAACATTGGAGCTCGGTCGGATCCCAATGAGGCCCGGCCGGGTCCAAACAAGGCCGGCCGTGCCCTAATTTCATGAAAAAACCTATTTTTGTGCTTTGAGGTGAAAATAGGGCAGACAGAATAGTTGAAGCCCTGTTTGTCCCTTCTGCTCTTCTCTGTCATGTGGAACTTCAAGAGAAAAACGGATTCGGTTCCAAAATCACCAACAAGCACATTGATGGCTTGATAAGTTTGAACACGATTTGGATAAAAATCAATGAATGCAATGAAAGGTTAGCACCCCTCCCTCTTATCATGAATTTAGCTCAAAGAGGGAGGTAGACATGACTCAAGTTTCATCAAAATATCAAGAAGTAACATATGATGACTCTTGATGCGATGGACTCAGCATAATGTCCGGCTGAATCCAATCAATTTTAAACATTTTCTTTATGTTGGTTGAGTTGATTTCAAACCAATTTTATTAGTCATTTTTTACTTACCTTTCCATTACTTACTCATTTTGTCCAAAGTGATGGTTAAGTCCACTAAATGAGAAGAAATGTAAAATGAGAAGTGATCCATAACATGAGAGGGAGATTATGCCTTGACGATGAACCTCCATAGAGATTAAGCCATTGAGCATAGGTCTCTTTCTCATGCCTTGAATAACAATCAATCACTTGAAATAATTCTTAAACAAGAAAAACCAAGAAAAGAGGGAGAGTGCAGAAATGATTATGCGAGATTGATGATTTACATGAAAGGATGGTAAAGAAGGCTATCAACTTGAATGGCTCGGTGTTTAAGGCCTAAACAACCGAAGCCATGAGGACTTACAACACAACAAGAAAAGTATTCAAAGCATGAACAAAGTAAATGAATTAAAACAACCCTAAATAGCCCCTAAAAGTGTAAAAAAAAAAAGTAGCTAAAAGTGTGTTTAAAGGGCACAAAAAGACAGACAAAAGCAAGAGATACAAAGCTAGTAAGCAAGATCAAGGAGAGGTGGTAACCCTACCACTTTTGAGACTTGTAAACCATGTTTTTCAGCCCTTTTAAACTCTAAAAATTAGTGTAAAATACTAAAGAAAAGAGTGCAAGAACAAAGGGTGTGAGTTATGAGATAAGGTGCAAGAAAGGGTGTTAAGCCTTTCTACCTTTGGTAGCTATTCAACCTCAAATTCCAACACTTGAGATGGATCCAAAAGAGTGTAAAAACACAAGAAAGAGATAGAACAAGACTGAAATGAAAGCAAAGAGAAAGGTGGTAAGCTTATACCTCTTGAAGAGAACAAGCTCTTGTTGTAAACCAAACTCAATCCAAAGGCACTCTCAAGTTTGAGTTGTGATTCTCAAGCCTCAACCAAACCTCTAAGGTCCTGCTCTAAGGTTGCATATGGTGTATAGATATAGTGTAAGGACGATAAGCTTGCTCAAAGATAGCTTGCAAAGGAAGAAGAAGCTTTCAAGGGCGTATTAAGCTTTTTGAAAATTGTTCAACCCTCAAAACAGAGATATATGCTCGTATTTATAGAATCTGAGCAAAATAGGTCAAAAATATCTTCAAAAATAGATAGCTAGCGGGCTCTCACCCAGAACAATGTTTCTCACCAAAAAGGCACGGCTGACCCCAAATCGCTACAGCTGGCTCCCAGTAAGGCACGGCCGGGCCTCAATGTACTCTCCTGTTCCTCTGTTTCAGGTTCAGTGTAGGGTGGCATAGTGCTATAAGATGGATTTTTGTGGTCTAGAGGTATAGAAATAGCTTGGTATAGAAGGTTGTGATATGGTTAGAGCTCGAACCAGATTCCTTCGTTGAGAATTCGAACCACTGACAACGTCATTTTTATCATCGAGAGCTCAGGACAAAGCGCCTAAGTCTTGCAGGCGGTCAAAAATGGGGTGTCTACAGTTGCCATCTTTGGCAGAACTCGAAGTTATAAAATGACGTGAGTGAATGTCAAAGCCCAAAGATAACCCATTTGACGAGGCCGTAAGACTTGGGCAAGGAAATAAACAAAAATAATTGGTTCAACCCAAGGATTGCCTACGTATCCCTTTGCAAGGAATCAAACCCGCGTAGTTCAGGGGCATAACTCACAATGATATATAAACTGAAAGGCTTTTGAAAGTTGGACTTACACGCTGCGCGGAGACGGCTACTTTTTGAAAAACTCATGAGCATGTAATACAATGCAATAAGCAATAATAGAATAACCACACAAATGACCAAACCGTGCCTCACATAGAAAGGAGAAAGCAAAAAACAGTTCCGAACACGTCTTACATGAGAGGAGGACGAAAGATACAAATCAAACCATGTCTCACGCAGAAAGGATGTAAAGAAATGTAAACCAAACTACGTCTCACGTAGAGAAGGGAGAAGCTCCTAACTGCGTCTCACACAGCGATGGTTTAGGATAGTGTGAACACCAGGCACACCTGATGTTTTTAACCGAGGAAAATAACTTCGAACATGTCGCACACAAAAAGATGAAAGATAGTGTGAACACCAGGCGCACCTGTTGTTTTTAACAGAGTAAAACAACTCCAAGCATGTCTCATGCGAAAGGAGGTAAGATGGTGTGAACACCAAGCACACCTGATGTTTTTAACTGAGGAAAATAACTCCGAACGCGTCTCATGGGAAAGGAGGAAAGATAGTGTGAACACCAGGCACACTTAATGTTTTTAACTGAGTAAAACAACTCCAAGCGCGTCTCACGCGAAAGGAGGAAAGATGGTGTGAACACTAGGTGCACCTGATGTTTTTAACCAAGGAAAATAACTCCGAATACGTCTTACGCGAAAGAAGGAAAGATGGTGTGAATGACAGGAACACCTGATGTTTTTAACCGAGTAAAACAACTCCAAGTGCGTCTCAAGTGAAAGTAGGAAAGATAGTGTGACCACCAGGCGCACTTGATATTTTTAACCGAGGAAAACAACTCCGAACGTGTCTCATACGAAAGGAGGAAAGATGGAATCAATGACGAGTGAAGCCCACGAAGATAACCCAAATCAAGGTACAAAGCGTAAATGCGAATTAAGGTACAAAGCGTAAACATGAATTTAACGAAACTTTGAATGTGAATTTTAACAAACTAAACAAACTTAGAATCAAAACAATCACAACGATGTTTGAATTAACAATTTGAAAACAAAAGGAACAAAGCTCTTTTTCTCTCATTTTCTATTATTATTTTTTTCTTTTTCTTTTCTTTTTTTTGTCTTTCTTTATTTCTTATTTTTTTCCTTATTGTTTTTTTTCTCTCTTTACTTTTTTTTTGTCTTTCTTTATTTTTTATTTTTTTGCTCTCTATCTTTTTTGCTTCTGCTTCGCTATAATGAACAAAACACCCAAACTGTGATACACTTGGGGTCGACCGGGCCCAAATAAAGCACGGCCGTGTGATAACCCTGTTTTGTAGTATGCTAATTGGTCCTTAACATGAATAGGATTATGTGTTTGATATGATTTTGTGTGCCATTATGTGAAAATATGTGGTTTTGAATTTCTATCTGTTCATCGTAGGAATATCTGTTTGATTATCTACTTTGGAAATTAAATTGAAGGCCTTATCGGCCACAGAACCCGAAATTGACTGCGCCATTGTGATTGGCGTAATTTTTAGAGCCTATGGTGAAATTTAATTGAAAACTATTTCTAAACGAATTAAATAGATTAAATTGGTGTTGTAGTGCTCAATTGTTTAATCTTATTTAATTGTGACTAATGGGACTTATAAAGAGGGACACTACACACTAAATTCCTCTCTTTGTTCATTTGAGCCGAAAATCACTCTAAGAAGAGAAGAGAGGATCACTTAGAGAAAGAGAGAGTGTAGGAGATTGACGGTTTGGTCAAGAAACTTGGGAATCTTGAAGCTACACTTAAGAATTAAGCATGAGCTTAGAAGATAAAGCTCCTAAGTGAGTAAATTCATGAGTTTGAACTGGTGATTTTGTGAATTAAAGATTAATTGGTGATCAAGAACAAGAGTTGTGCTATAATTGATGAATTTGAAGTTAATGTGCACATGCATGTATACGATCACCATGATTTTTGCATAATCAAGCATGTATTAAGTTGAATATGGAAATATGGGTGTTGAATCATACATGCAAGCATGTTTTTGTTGTGTTCCATGAGAATGAACACCATTTGCATTATTTGGAACAGAAATGAAGTCAAGATTAGCATGCATGTTTGAATAATTAAAGATATGGAGCTTGTATGAGGTTTTGAAGACATGAGTTTGAATTATACAAAAGGAACGTTAATTAGTTTTGAAGATTGGCTCCATGTTGTTTGTGTACTCAGGCTATATGTTGTATTTCTCCATTTTGGTACCTTAATTCGAGCTTTGGAGTCTTTGAATGTCAATTTGAGCTCAAGAACATGTTCTGGACAACCCAGAAATTTTGACGTCCGCTCGAGCGGGAGAACCGCTGCTCGAGCGGGAAATACGTGCTTCCAGAACTTTTTGTAGACATAGTGTCCACTCGAGCGGGGAAGTTCACGCTCGAGCGGGTAGCTATGTGGGATGAACTTCCACTCGAGCATCCGAGTTCATGCTCGAGCGTAAAAATGATACAACCAGCACTTTTGTAGACCTAATGGGTCCGCTCGAGCAGGTAATCCCACGCTCGAGCAGGGACTCTATTTTTTGAAATTTTGAAAGTGTATTCTGTGTTTCGTTTTCCGTTCTCTTTCACTTGCAAGCACGCTTAGGCCTGCATTAAGCATTGTGATTGAGTTAAAGAGATAAGAATGAAGCCTAAAGAGGAATACGTGAATTAAAGAATGGATTGAATCGTTTGTGACCCATAAGTGCTTTATGATGTGTAAGGTCAAGCTCCAGGGCAAATCCACAAGCCGATCACTGTGAGTAATATCTTAACAAGATATTTGAAATATGTTGTCATCCAATTGTTTATTTCTATGTAAGTTTTGTAAGTTCATTAATTTGAATGGTGGACAACGATTGGCATAAATGATTGGACCAAAGGCCGATTGACATAAATGATTGGGCCAAAGGCCGATTGATATGAATGATTGGGCTGAAGGCCGATTGACATAACTGATTGGGCCAAAGGCCGATTGATATAAATGATTGGGCCGAAGGCCGATTGATATAAATGATTGGGCCGAAGGTTGATTGACATAAATGATTGGGCCAAAGGCTGATTGACATAAATGATTGGGTCGAAGGCCGATTGACATGAATGAATGGGCCAAAGGCCGTTTCGACATGAAAGTACGAATGAGCCAGAGGCTAGTTTGACATGAATGAATGGGCCAAAGGCCGTTTCGACATGAAAGTACGGATGGGCCAGAGGCCAGGTTGACATGAATGAATGGGCCAAAGGCCGTTTTGACATGAAAGTACAAATGGGCCAGAGGCCAGTTTGACATGAATGAATGGGCCAAAGGCCAGTTTGACAAATGGAAGATAAATGGGCCAGAGGTCAGTTTGACATGAAAATCTGAATGGGCCAAAGGCCAGTTTGACAAATGGAAGATGAATGGGCCAAAGGCCAGTATGTTTGGAACCATAGTCACTTGACTTAAATTGTGTATATATATATGTTAAATAGAAATATGAATTGTGCCCAAAGCCATTTATATGTTAAATAGAAATATGAATTGTGCCCAAAGCCATTTGAAGCATGTTATTCTACGTACCGTTTGTATAACCCCTTTATTTGATATTATTCACTGGGCTATCGCTCACGCTCATTCATGTGTTTGTAGGTGAGCCAGGAGAAATCCAAACCCAGCCCCAGTGAAGTATGTATGGAACAACAAAGGTTTTGAGAGTCAGCCCTTGTGTCTCTTGCACGAGACTCGTCTTCGCCTTTTTGTCATTTCGTTTTATGTTGTCATGTTGGTGAAGCCTTTGAACATGTCTGTATATAGTTTTCATGGGTTGACTTAGTTTTGGATTATCCTGTCTGTACAGAACCTTATGGTACTGTACTTCTTTTGTGAGTTATTAATGTACATATGTATGATTTGTTATGATGTGCCATGTGCACAACTCTATGGACAAAGCTTTAAATTGCTTTCGTTTGGCCCCCGTTAACTCTGTTAGAATACGTTTGGTCTGGTTTGAGGTCGTAGGTAATCTCATGATTACTGGTCGGTTATGTCCTTAACCCACGGGGCGGGTTCGGGTCGTGACAGAGTGGTATCAGAGCACGAGTTAATAACTCACACACTTGTCCAAAAGAGGAATACGCGCCTAGATAAGATCTAGGATGTATTCATGTGATAAGTATGAATCTGAAAGTATCAAGAATATGCTTAAATGTTTAATATGAACGAATATATATTATAAGTTTGTGATTCGCTTGCGTTGCAAATTGTTTGAATACGTATGCTTTTTAGTATATGCATACCTGTGAATCTTTTGTCCAAAGTATAATGCAAGTTTAATCAAATATTGAGAACATGTGATAATATGAGATGTGAATTGTTGCACTAATGTGTACAACAAGTTTGTTTTGTTATAAGGCACATATATGAACATATGAATCATGAAAAGTTGCTTATGTGCATTCGATTATGCCAATGGGTGTCTATGTGAAATATGAACGTGATTTGAGTATGTAATTACTTAGTAAATGTTCAGCATGTGATATCTGATAAGTATGCAATCATCTGTTACGTATGTGATTAATTGTGTCTTGTCGATACATAAAATGAGAAAATAACAATGTGCCTATGTGCGAATGTACGCATGTGTATCTGTGTTTATCCTTGTATTGGGCATCCTGGTATTTGGCAAGGCTTAATAAGAATTTGTGTAGAACACGGATAAAGTAAGGGCATACGAGTTGGCAGACTCTTCCATAGCCCGACTTGATAGACTGGAAAGAATAGTACAAGAAATGGCAGAGATTTTGAGACAACGTCAGTTGCCACTACGGTGAGAACCTTTGCCACCATCAGTGTAAGAAACGCCGAGGGGTTTGTTATCGGACTTCTGGGCTCGTTATAGGTGTGGTAAAATGGACCATATGGTAAGGAATTGTCCCCGAACTGGACAAAATGTTGATAAATCTTCAGCCTCAGCTAGATTCGTACCAATGGTAGGAATTGCTAATCAGGATAGAGTAATTGCATTCATCCCAGAAAGCACTCAGAATACTGCGACCGTTATCCCAGGTATCTATACTGTTTATAAACAAATGCTTATGTGATGATTGATTCTGAATTAGTACATGTGCACATCCTTGCTTGGGATATTAATTGATTTGGATCGACATCTTTTTCGTATCTATTGCATGTATATCTAGATTGGTTAGACCCACAAGATCGAGACCGTATTCATTGAATGTATTGGGATATCGATTAACTTTGTACATGCACATGTACATCTGGACCTATGCTCGGGGTAATTTATTATATTACTATCTTTAAAGACTGAACCACTGGAATTATGACTCTGTGATTGTGTGACCGGGTGAGCACCCCAAATAATGAACTTTATAAATTGCGAGATCATGTATTTTGATTGGTAGAAAATTGACTGGACTATGTGATTATATTAGGCTTGACTCGTCAACCTATGTTTTGTGATTGATTTGAAACTTCTGTGTGACAAATCCTATATTATGTGTAATCGAAGAACCTTGTTTAATGTGTTACTGTGTACCATGTGCTTGCATCTAAGACTTATTTGAGAACTCCTATATTGATTATGATATATACCACCTGATACGAACAACTGCATGCATATGCAACTATACCTGAACTTATGTGGACAATGCCATATTGTACATGATTTGAAATACTTTGACATGAACAGTTGTGATAAATGACTCCGATATGACTTTGGGAACTGATCAACTTAGAACAGTTGTGAAACTATCAACTATGTACCTAAGCAACGAAGTGTGCCTTACAAAACCAAAAATACCCCATTGAGAAAACTTTTATCTGATTCAATCTGATAGAACCTTGTCTGATTCGGCCTGATAGAATCCTCATTGGACATAATTCGATGGGACCGTTGTTTGATCTAATCTGACAAGACCTTTGCTTGGATTGATTGATAAAACCCTCTATCTAATTTGATTTTGTAAAAAGGGGATTACGAATTGTTCGTGAATAGATAGCCAGATTATTCTTAGCAGGAAAACTGATAGACCTAAAACTTGAATCCGTTGGGAGTACCTGACTTATTTGAAAGACCTTTTGTGGACTATCAACATATTGATCTAACCATGAACACCGTTGAGAACCAACCTCCAACTACTGAGGGCATATGTGTTAAAAACGAACTGAATTGTGTAAATCCAGTGAGTGGGTGTCTTAAGGAACAATGCTCGTGTATTGTCGTATTCTTGCTTATTTGACGTTATGGAAGCCGATGACAACAGATTGATTTGATTGTAAACAGTACCGAATATTTATCCTCGACTAATCAGAATATGTTTCATATGTCTGCTTCCGTGTTATCGGATTTTGGAAAATCAGGTTATGTGAGTGGTATTGTGTTTGTTTTGATGACATTCTTAAGACGTCCTTTCATGCTAGGGGACGTTAAGCCTATGTAGCACCATTGTTGAGATATCTCTTTTGCCATCGACGGTTTTGTACGGGTGGGTTTGTCTAATCGATCTCGGGTCGGCCACCGACGGTCGTGAACGGGTGTGCTTTGATTCCGAGACGATTATTCATTTGTTTTGTCTGGAATGTCATCCTTTGGTATTGTGTAGATGTTATTAACGTCCAAGGAGCTTTTAAAAACCCTAATTGAACGAAAGTATGTGAATGCAATATGCCTACTGTAAATAACTACTCAGTGCCATTATATTATGCAATTGGGGCTCTGAGAATGTGTAAATTGTGTTTAACATGTGATTGACTGTTTTTATATTATCTTTGACATCACGGGGATTAATAAAAGAATTGCCTTATGCTTTTTACGACTATGAGATAATGTGGAAAGACTCGAAGGAGCAGGGAATTGAATGTCGAACCGAATTGTAAACTGTAAACTGTTGAATGGATTGAGGACACGTGTATTCTATTAGAAGTCGACTGCCTCGATGTTATTGTACTTTACAATTGATACTATGGGGATATACAAGTTATGTATGTCGTGTGGTTGATTGCTTCGTTGTTATCTTTGTTGACTCGAGAATCAGTGTCTGGATCCGCTTTAAATTCCTGTAGACTTTTGATTGACCTTGGATAACTGTGATGAGTCACTGAACTAAATACCGAATCAGATTGTGAATTACGAAGTTATTGAAGAATGAATTGAACTTTTGTGACAAGGGGATAGACCAAACTTCTATGGTAAAGTTAGTTGATATCTGAAATAAGTATGTGGTGACCTATTGTGAAAAAGGAAATTGTTGAATTTGTGTCTAAACATTTTTCGGTGCCAACAGGCCAAAGTCGAATATCAGACAGTGGCAGAACTACTTCAACCTTTCTCTATTTTGGAATGGAAATAAGAATGTGTGGCTACGAATTTCATTGTGGGGCTACCTTGAGCACCCAAGGTATAAGTCCTGTTTAGGTTACTGTATGTCGAATTACTAAGTTTGCTCATATCCTTCTCGTAAAAATCTTCGTATGATGCTTATAGACCAGCCACTAGTTACATCGATAAAATTGCTTGTTTGCATGGGGTCCTAGTGTCTATTGTTTTAGACAGGAATCCTAAAATGTGCCCGAATTCTGATAAGCCTTCAAGAGGTAATGGGGACTGAATTGTGATTTGACGCTGTTTGCCATCCGAAAATCGATGTATAATTAGAAAGAACTTTTGGGAGAAATGCTCCAAATATATTCAATAGATCTTTCAGGGAATTTGGAAAGTCTATTCGTTGTTGGCAGACTCTGCTTACAACAACAGCTTGCACTCTGGTATCGGTGTGGCACCGTGCAATACCTTGTATGGCGGAAAATGTAAGCCTCTGATTGAGTAAGAACAAAATGTTGCTTGATTTTGAAACTAAGTAAACGGCTATAAAAAAGGATTGGAACCGTTGAATGAAAAGTGTTCTGAATTGTGTTCGACTAAAGGTAAAATAAGTTTGGAGGACCAAACTTCCTAAAGGGGGAAAGACTGTGACAACTTTGTTCTGTAGTATGCTAATTGGTCCTTAACATGAATAGGATCATGTGTTTGATATGATTTTGTGTGCCATTATGTGAAAATATATGGTTTTGAATTTCTATCTGTTCATCGTAGGAATATTTGTTTGATTATCTGCTTTGGAAATTAAATTGAAGGCCTTATCGGCCACAGAACCCGAAATTGACTGCGCCATTGTGATTGGCGTAATTTTTAGAGCCTATGGTGAAATTTAATTGAAAACTATTTCGAAACGAATTAAATAGATTAAATTGGTATTGTAGTGCTCAATTGTTTAATCTTATTTAATTGTGACTAATGGGACTTATAAAGAGGGACACTGCACACTCAATTCCTCTCTTTGTTCATTTGAGCCGAAAATCACTCTAAGAAGAGAAAAGAGGATCGGTTAGAGAGAGAGAGAGAGTGTAGGAGATTGAAGGTTTGGTCAAGAACCTTGGGAATCTTGAAGCTACACTCAAGAATTAAGCATGAGCTTGGAACATAAAGCTCCTAGGTGAGTAAATTCACGAGTTTGAACTGGTGATTTTGTGAATTAAAGATTAATTGGTGATCAAGAACAAGAGTTGTGCTATAATTGATGAATTTGAAGTTAATGTGCACATGCATGTATAGGATCACTACGATTTTTGCATAATCAAGCATGTATTAAGTTGAATATAGAAATATGGGTGTTGAATCATACATGCAAGCATGTTTTTGTTGTGTTCCATGAGAATGAACACCATTTGCATTATTTGGAAAAGAAATGAAGTCAAGATTAGCATGCATGTTTGAATAATTAAAGATATGGAGCTTGTATGAGGTTTGAAGACATGAGTATGAATTATACAAAAGGAACGTTAATTAATTTTGAAGATTGGCTCCATGTTGTTTGTGTACTCAGGCTATATGTTGTATTTCTCCATTTTGGTAGCTTAATTCGAGCTTTGGAGCCTTTGAATGTCAATTTGAACTCAAGAACATGTTCTGGAAAACCTAGAAATTTTGACGTCCGCTCGAGCGGGAGAACCGCCGCTCGAGCGAGAAATATGTGCTTCCAGAACTTTTTGCAGACATGGTGTTCGCTCGAGCGGGGAAGTTCACGCTCGAACGGGGAGCTATGTAGGATGAACTTTTGCACGAGCGTCCGAGTTCACGCTCGAGCGTAAAAATGATACAACCAGCACCTTTGCAGACCTAATGGGTACGCTCGAGCGGGTAATCCCACGCTCGAGCGGGGACTTTGTTTTCTGAAATTTTGAAAGTGTATTATGTGTTTCGTTTTCTATTCTCTTTCACTTGCAAGCACTCTTAGGCATGCATTAAACATTGTGATTGAGTTCAAGAGATAAGAATGATGCCTAAAGAGGAATATATGAATTAAAGAATGGATTGAATCGTTTGTGACCCATATGTGCTATATGATGTGCTGGGTCAAGCTCCAGGGCAAATTCACAAGCCGATCACTGTGAGTAATACCTTAACAAGATATTTGAAATATGTTGTCATCCAATTGTTTACTTCTATGTAAGTTTTGTAAGTTCGTAAATTTGAATGGTGGACAACGATTGACATAAATGATTGGGCCAAAAGCCGATTGACATAAATGATTGGGCCAAAGGCCGATTGACATGAATGATTGGGTCAAAGGCCGGCTGACATAAATGATTGGGCCGAAGGCCGATTGATATAAATGATTGGGCCGAAGGCCGATTGACATAAATGATTGGGCTGAAGGCCGATTGACATGAATGAATGGGCCAAAGGCTGTTTCGACATGAAAGTATGAATGGGCCAGAGGCCAGTTTGACATGAATGAATGGGCCAAAGGCCGTTTCGACATGAAAGTATGAATGGGCCAGAGGCCAGTTTGGCATGAAAATCTGAATAGGCCAAAGGCCAGTTTGACAAATGGAAGATGAATGGGCCAAAGGCCAGTATGTTTGGAACCATAGTCACTTGACTTAAATTGTGTATATATATATGTTAAATAGAAATATGAATTGTGCCCAAGGCCTTTTGAAGCATGTTGTTCTACGTACCGTTTGCATAACCCCTTTATTTGATATTATTCACTGGGCTATCGCTCACGCTCATTCATGTGTTTGTAGGTGAGCCAGGAGAAGTCCAAACCCAGCCCCAGTGAAGTATGTGTGGAACAACAAAGGTTTTGAAGAGTCAGCCCTTGCGTCTCACCCACGAGACTCGTCTTCGCTTTTTTGTCATTTCGTTTTATGTTGTCATGTTGGCGAAGCCTTTGAACATGTCTGTATGTAGTTTTCATGGGTTGACTTAGTTTTGGATGATCCTGTCTGTGCAGAACCTTATGGTATTGTACTTCTGTTGTGAGTTATTAATGTACATATGTATGATTTGTTATGATGTGCCATGTAAGCACAGCTCTATAGACAAAGTTTTAAATTGCTTCCGTTTGGCCCCCGTTAATTCTGTTAGAATACGTTTGCTTTGGTTTGAGGCCGTAGGTAATCCCATGATTACTGGCCAGCTATGTCCTTAGCCCACGGGGGCGGGTTTGGGTCGTGACAGCCGGCCGGGTTGTGACAGTGATATAAGGGAGTTCGGTAAAAGCTGCGCCCGTGGTTGATTTAAATTAAACCCAACCCTCATTTCACACATACCCACACCCAAAAAATTCCATCTCTCTCTATAAGCCTCCTCGTTCTCTAGATTCTTCCTATTTTCGCAAAACCAAGCAACCCTCGCGATTTTTCTTCTTGAAACAATTTCCCCCCTCTACACTTTGAACCGATTAAAATTTGATTTCGTTGAGTTTTGGGTTTCTTTTTGTTTTTCTTGGATTCTCACATATTTACGCACACGTTTCCCTCTCCCCCTTTGATTTTTCACTTTTTCTTTATTTTCTCTCTCCTAGGGTTTGGAATTTTTTGGGATTTTCACTTAATCTCACTCACCCACTAATGTTTCTTCACATTTTCTCACTTTCCCTCTATGGCCAGTGGTGAGGTTTCCATCCCTAACCTTGTTGTGGATATTGGTGCCGTCCTTGGTGAGGATATAGAGGCCGAGAATGTTCTCCCTCCTATTCTTGAGCCTGAGTTGCCTCTTCTTGCCGATAGGCCTTTTGACATGGCCACTTACCAGCCACACACACATGCTCTAACCCCTGGCGGTAGGTTGAGATTCGAGGGCCTTATCTCAGGGATCGACAAGGACGTTCTGCTACGAGAGCCTGCGGAGCACTTATCCACCGACGCTTCTACGGTAAGAAACCTTTGCCTTTACTTGTTGTTTGTGTTTTTTCTTGAACACAGTTTGAATCTTGTAAGCAACTCTTTGATTGCTCTTTAATGCAACTACTGACAATATTCCCACATTACAGGTGATAGCCTGGAGGCTTGGCGGCTACGGGTCTATTTCTGGCCCCAAGCACTGGTATGAGAGGCTTTCCACGGAGGTCTGCACATTGGTCAATGCTGCCAGTTTCAGGCCTTTCTGCTCAGGACTGGTACAAATGAGGGTTGAGCCATTACTATACGGGGCCCTAGTGGAGAGGTGGTGGAATACCACAGATTCGTTCCACTTCTCATCGATTGGGAAGTTGACTTTGACCCCTTACGATTTCTCGATGCTCACTGGTCTACGAGTCGGGGTTGGCGGCCCAATCCCGTTTAATCCTAATATGACGCAGTGGAGAGTTGCACAGCTTCAGCTTCTCAGTGCGATCCCAGACATTATTGTCCTTGGGATGGTGCGATATAGTTGGCTCCTAGATCACTTCACCGACCTTCAACCAGTCACCCCAGAGAAAGCTGCTAAGTACACCTGCGAATTTCTCATGTTTCTCATTGGTACTACCCTATTTGCGAACAGGGAAAATACCGTGGGGTTGTACATCTTAGGGGCACTGGTGCATCTGTCGTGGGTGGCAGAGTACAACTGGGGTGGCACCGGCCTGGCCACCCTATACTGCTATATGAGCTCTATATCCCGTCGAAAGACAGAATTGCTTGGCGGCTACTGGAGGGTTTGGGAGGTATAGCTCATACTTACTTTTCTATTTTGCTTTATATTTCCTGTTTTTACCTGCTCATCTACTTCACTTATTCACTTGCATTTCTTTTTCCTACAACTGTGGGTTTACACGCATTTCACTTCCCTTGCTCCAGTCCTAGTGAGACCGATTGAGTTGTCTGCACCTTGCTCCTGGTATTACAACTTCCGATTTGGCGGCGCCGGCACGTAGATCGAGACTTTCCTTACTTTCGCCGCTTCTTCGACACCGTCACTGCAGATAGGGTAACGAAAAATCTGACACTAGCCTTGATCTTTTACTGTTGTTTCCATACTATTGTTCCTATACTGTTGTTTCCACACTGTTGTTCAACCCCGGATACTCGACTCTTGTTTTGTATCTTCTGTTCATAAGTTGACTGGCACCCTTGGGTGGGCATTCCTCAGGCATCGAGGGTGACTTACGTTGCTACATGGGAGGCCTCCACCATGTGGATTCTGTTTGAAGGCCTTTTCGACTGGGTGTACTATATAGGGGAGCGATTTCTTCACCAGATCTGGGGCTAGGCCGATCCTGACGTCCCACATCCCCCTCCTTCCAGTATGAGGATAGCCGATGACCTCCACGATGGGCTGTTGATCGATCACCTCATACAGGGAGAGGATGGCGACCGGTATCATGGGGCCGATGATTTCACTGCTTTCTTATATACTCGGGTGATGGCCCCTCTTACTCGGGGTGTGGTCCATGCCATTCCAGAGGCTACTGCAGCCATTGCTGGAGGTGCTCCTTCTGCTACTTCCGTTCTTGAGCTTCTTGTGATACTGACTGAGGTTGTATGCATGTGACCAGATGGGGTGATCTAGCAGATCCCCCTTAAGCACATTGAGTAGAGGGAACGCCGGCTAGTGATCGGTCCCGGCGTCGAGCAGGTACACACTTCTCCATATTTTCGCCCACTGTACTTTATTCTGCCCACTATGCTTTATTACTTTGTTTCATATTCTCAATTGTTTCCTTTTTGTAGCTGCCTGTGGGGTACATGAATGATCTCCTTCGGACAGCTGACAGACTGTTTTTGATGGTGCGGAGGAGGTAGACTGCTCTAGTCACCCATGGAATCAAGGTACACTTTATCCATAGCCTACTATTGTTGTAATCTTGCCTTCAATTCTGTTAGTCTATTCTGATATTTGATTCCGATATCGGATTATGATATATGTACTCTTTTCAGCTTGAGCTGGCACCAGCTGCACCTGCAGGACCTCCTCCAGCTGGGAGGAGAGGGACACGGGGCCCAGTGAGAGGCAGAGGATGTGCTGATCGGGGGAGGGGCTGAGTGAGACAGCGCTCGCCCTCTAAGGATTCCATTGATGAGTACATGACCCCCAAGGATTTAGGGGATGAGGTCGACGTCCAGTCTAGCAGCCCAGTGATGATAGTGACACGCCTCCTCCACAACCAAGGAGGAAGGGGGCGAGGATGGGTTGATTTTTCTTTTATTTTCTTTTGCTTTGTAGTTAGGAACTATGTAGCTTTAGATAGACCTCTGTATTTTGTTTTCGAAGACTTTTCTTTTGTTTTTGATCTTTGTAAAACAATGATCGGGGTTGGACACATTGGTTAATGCAAAGAATATTTTGGAATGATCTCCGTGCATAATACGTGATAAGTGGCGCAACCTTTGCTTGGTAACTTTGTACAAGACTTTAGAACTGTGAATGATTGCTCTTATATTTATTCTTGAATCAGATAACAACCTACAACCGGACAAACTGTAAAATACAACTCGATAACAGGAAAATGACATGAAAACAACTTGAAAACACTAAAAAACACTTGATACAAACAAAACAAGACTCAAAATAAAGCCATAACACTCCAACGCCAGAACCTACTTTTTCTACACCCTGCTCAGCCTAGGCCAACATTTAGACCCGGCTGGGTCCAAATAGGCACGGCCGGGCTCCAATGATGCATAACCATGCCTAAAAATGAGGTCGGTCAGTGGGTCCAGCTGTCATGCACTGCCTCTTCTCCAACTCTATAAATGGTGCTCCCATGCTGTTTTTCTGGCAGAATAGCAAGTTTTTGATGTTTTGCTCTCAAGATGGAGATATTGCTCATAGGCTCCGAGACTAGATAGGCACTTTGGAAGGCTCGGAAAAGGTGAACTTTCTCGGTTTCAGCCTAAATGCTCTTTTTCCTTTGAGCCGCACTTCGCTTTGTTTTCCATTCCTTCATGTCACGGTTCGATGCTGCATGTGTTTCACTTTAGATCACAAGAAATGTGTCTGATGCTCGAAGAATTTCAAGCATTGATGGAATCTCGGCACGACGAAGAAATCATGCCTCAGCCCCGTTTTGGCCATGCCTAAGCTTTAGGACGAATGTATGGGCTCACTTTGCACGAGGCTCGATCCTTGGCTCATGATGGAGAGTTGGACATCCCAGGTTTGATTCGTCGATTTTTTGCCATCGGAGACAAAGGCGACCTTCTTTGGTGAGGTTATAGACAACGTGCCCTCTACTTATGTATGCTTGCACACTACCTACTTGCCTCTAGTTGCAGCAGAGCTAGCATTAAGTTGATTGAGGTGGCCCAATGCCTGAAATAGGGTAAGAATTGCATGGGTTTGGCACTGGCCGAGACCCTGATGGGTTTAAATGCTTTTCATCGGCAAGAGACTAATCGATTTGCAGGGAGTCCACTACTTCTTCAGGTATTGTTTCCTACCCTTTCTTATTTATAATTCCTCGCATCACTCGACACCCACTCTCTATTTTCATCTCTAAACCCTTTTCTTACTTTTTCTCTCCACGCACATCTCTCTATTCTTTAATCTCTTTTATTTTTCATCCCTTCCCAGGTATGGCTCATGGATAAGCTGAAAGTGGTGGACCCTTGCCCCGGGTATTTAGCCAGAGCGTACTTTTTTCGCCAGTAACTAGTGGACTTCCCTTTAGAGGGATGGTGGTGCGACTGGATGTGCAGTAGATCTGTAACCAACATAGCTTGGCGTTGCCCCTGGTTTAACTTGACATAGATGAGCTACAACATGTCCCGACAGCCGGGTACACAGTTGATTGGCCTTACGTACTGCATGTTCTATTTTTCTTTTCTGTTCAGAGGCCAATTTGGACATGATCAGACTTGTCCAGAAGAAGGGATAGAATACCCAGCTTCATTTCCAGTTTGTGTTGTGCACCTGACTCGGTATCTCATTGCTTGGACGATGAGAGAACTTCTAACCCCTGCCCCTAGCTTTAGTTACTCCATTTCTGGAGAGTGCTTGGCTTAGCTCGAGGACAAGGAATAGGTTTGGCCATCTTTGGCTGTAGAGACTCCTGCAAGTACGAGCAGAGGACGCAGGATCACCTGACTTATCTATGGCCCTAGTTTATTGATTTGACCTTTCTTTTCAAATTTTATGATGTAAAAACGACTTTGATTTAAATCAGAGAGTTTGGAGAATGTACTTATGTTAAAATCATTGGAATTATGGTTATGGGCACTAAGAATTCTCATTTTGGTTCCAAAATGGTCTAAGTTGTAACAGGTAAATTTTGAGAAAAATCAACTTTTATTAAAACTTTTCAAAACCGCTTCCGGAAAGGATCACTGCTTGGCACACATGGAATCAGTCCCCAAGATGCACAACCTTGAATCATCAGATCACAACTGCCTATAACTGCATCCACCATACTGGCCCTTCTGCTAAAATTAAGATCACATAACTGAGCTAACAGATAATAGAGAAAGATGACCTGATCAAAATAAACGAACAGGACAGTTGAGTTGGAGATGGTTGTGGTCGAACTTCGGGATGAAGTTGCCTACGTATCCCAAAGATGGGAATCAGGTCTTACATAGTTCGGTTCCGATTCACTCGAGTATTAACTCTCTTTTTGCGCTCTAGCCAAAGTCGCTCTTTAAGGTTTTCAACCTTGCGAGCTCAATTTTTCTTTATTTCTAATTTTTCATGCTCTAACTTTTGCCTACGTCACCCTTCTGGATTTTCGGCCTAGCGAGCCTCTCAAGGATAGTATTTCTTCAACTTGTCCATATTGATCAGCTGTGAAAACTCCAGGCCATCTAGGTCTAAGAGAATGATTGCCCTTTCTGACCAGATAGATTTGATGATGTAAGGACCAGTTCAATTAGGTCAGAACTTGCCCCCAGGGTCGTGGATGGGAACTCGGTTATCTTTCAGTGCCATGTCTCATTCTTTAAGATTCTAGGACTTAACTTTCTTGTTAAAAGCCCTAGCAATTCGGCATTGGTAGCCCTGGATATGATACAATGGCCTCAACCTCCTTTCGTCAAACAACATTAATTCCTCGAATCTGCTCTACTGCCAATTTGCCTCCGCTATTTGAAACTCGGCCATAATTCACAGCGACGGTACCTCAATCTCAATTGGCAGAACAACTTCCAGCCCATACACCAGAGAATAGAGGGTTGCCCCTGTGGATGTCTGAATCGACGTTCTATAGCCCCAGAGTGCAAACGACAGTTTGTCCGACCAGTCTTTGTAGGTCTTAACTGTCTTCCGCAGGATGTTCTTAACGTTCTTGTTGGAGCCTCAACAGCTCCATTGGTTTGTGCTCTATATGTTGATGACTTTTGAAAAGCCACATTATATTTCTCAAGCAGATCCACTACCTCTTTCTTGAAGTGTGAGCCGTTATCTGCTAGGATCTCATTTGGAACTCCGTATCGGCAAATGACGTTATTTCTAATGAACTTGGCTACATGCGACGCTTTCAACATTGCATAGGATTGAGCTTCCACTCACTTTGTGAAGTTGTCAATCGCAACCAAGATGAACTCATGCCATTTGACCCCTTTGGCGAGCTGCACCGATAACGTCGATGCCCCAAACTGAGAAAGGCCATGGTGAAGTCATGTTGTAAAGCTTTGACGGAGGAATGTTCATGCGATTGGCATGGATTTGGCATTTATGGCATCGTCGTACAAAACCAATACAATCCTCCTCCATGGTTGACCAGTAATAACCTTGTCTGAGGATCTTCTGGGCTAGCATCACACCATTCATGTGTGCCTCACACTCTCCTCTGTGGATAGCCTCCATAAGACGCTTCGATTCCTCTTCCTCCACACACAGCTTGTGCATTCCCAGATGGCTTCTCTTATATAGCTTGGCCCCGCAAATGATAAATTGGACGGCCAGACACCGTATTCCCCGTTTGTCCTAAGCATTTGCCCTTGGTGGATACGTCTCATTTTCCAAAAAATTCCAAATGTTGTAATATCAGGGTTTTTTGTCTTGAACGCCATCTATTGCGGCAATGGTCTCATAGGCCGGCGTGTATTTCTACTCGATAATAATCGGACGCATCTTCACTCCAACGGGATGTCTACCATAGAAGATAAAGTTGCCAAAGCATCAGCGAACTGGTTGTTCTCTCTCAGTAGATGCGTAACTGTTAGCTTTTCAAACCTCGGAATCAGAATATCCAGGGTCTAATAGTAAACCTTCATTTTCTCCTCTTTGACTTTCCAGTCTTCGTCAGCTTGAGAAACAACCAAGTTTTAGTCTCCGATGACATCCAACCGCATTGTCCCTAGTTCGAGAGCAGCTTCTAAACCAACAATACATGCCAAATATTTTGCTTCATTTTTGGACACTTTGAACAGGAGTTTGAACACTAGGGGTATATAGGAATCATTGGGTGTTATTAGTAACACACCTATCCCGTAACCGTATTAATTAGACGCTCCGTCAAAGTACATTGTCTATGTTTCCTCTTTCACTTGCAGAATGTCCTCATCTGGGAACAGGTACTCCACTGCCTCATCTCCTTTTACTGGGTGGTCTGCCAAGAATTCTGTTACAACTCTCCCTTTAACAGATTGGCGCGTGACATAGTTGAGATCAAATTCAGAGAGAAGAAGCAACCAACGAGCTAGCCTACCCGTAAGCACTGGTTTCTCAAAGAGATATTTGACGGGATCCAATCTCGAAACCAGAATTACGGAGTGAGCTAACAAGTAGTGCCTCAACTTCCTAGTAGCCCATACCAAGGCTAAACAAGCTTTCTCCAGGGGAGTGTAGCGAGTTTCATAGTCCAACATTTTCTTGCTCAAGTAATAGATGGCCTTCTCTACTCTATCTTTAGACTCTTGAGCTAGCATGCACCCCATGGTTGAGTCCGTTACTGACAAATACAGAATCAGCGGCTTCCCCGGCTCTGGTGGCCACAACACAGGTGGATTCTGGATGTATTGCTTGACCTGCTCAAAGGCAAATTGACATCGATCATCCCATCAAAACTTTTTCCCTTTCTTCAAGGGACCAAATAGTGGTTCACAATTCAATGTTAATTTGGAAATAAACCGTCTTATGAATTGCACCTTACCCAAAAAGTTGCGCACCTCCTTTTCAATCCTTAGTGGTGGCATTTCTAAGATGGCCTTGATTTTCAAAGGATCTATTTCAATTTCCCTTTGTGTGATAAGAAATCCCAGCATTTTCCCTGCCGTTATGCCGAAGGTGCATTTCTGCGAGTTTAACCTCAATCCGTATTCCTTGATCCGTTGAAAGAACTTTTCTAGTGCGGTGTAGTGGCCTTCTCGCTCTTTGAACTTGACAATCATGTCGTCCACATACACCTCAACCTTTCTGTGGATCATGCCATGCAAAATGGTGGTCGTAGCCCTCTGATAGGTAGCCCCAACATTCTTCAACCCAAAATGCATGACTCGGTAGCAGTACGTACCCCATGGTGTGGTGAAAATAGTCTTTTCTCTATCTTCTAGTGCCATCAGAATCTGATTGCACACAGAATATCCATCCATAAAGGAAAGCAAGGCATGGCTAGCAGTAAAGGCTACCAACTCATCAATGTGCGGTATTGGAAAATCATCCTTCGGACTCGCTTTGTTCAGGTCCCAAAAGTCGACACAAACCCTAATTCTGCCATCCTTCATCGGAACTAGGACGATATTGGCCAACCAGGTCGGATACTCGGACACTAACAAGAATCCTGCATTAATTTGTTTCGTGACCTCTTGCTTGATTTTTAAGGCCCAATCCAGATGAATTCTGCGCAGTTTCTGCTTGATTGGTCGGGACTCAAGGTCAAGAGGGATTCGGTGCTGTACGATCTCAGGGTCGATTCCAGGCATGTTTTCGTAGGACCACGCGAAAACATCTTTGAAATCTTTTAATAAAGCAATTAAACGCTCACGTTCCTCCGAGGACAACGTGGACCCGATCTGGATGAAGCGTGGGTCATTTCAAGTATCCACATTAATAGCAATGATTTCATTAATACAGGGCTTAGCACGCCTCTCCTCCTCTTCATTAATCAAGTTTTTCAAAGCCAGAGGAATTTCTTCCTCTTCGTTTTCGTTAAAATTCTAAAAATCTTGGTCAATATGATAAATCAATGGCACAGAGTAGTACACAGAATCTGCAGTGTTCTCATTCACAAGTTCTGGCCCTTCAGTTACAACATACTCAAAAGAAAAAGAAAAAGAAGACCTTGACAGGACCTTGGCATCCGGGTTACCACCCTCAGGAATGCCAGACTCAGACTCCCTGGATTGACTCAAATCTAATCCCGACTCCACAGACTCAATGGAATCAGGTCCTAGCTCATCACCATCCAATTCCGAGCTGGAAAGGAAGCCTTTTTCCAGCTGCCAAATAAGAAATGGTGCCCTTGATGCATCCAGAATACCACTGGTTGGGTCCACACCCGGTTCCTCCCCGATCATGGAGACAGTAAAGTTATCCCCCAAGTTTTTTGGGTCGATCGCGGGATTTGTCAAGAGATCAACTAGTTTTGCCGCTATGTCAACCTCACTATTTTTGGAGTCATTTTCTTTGCTTTGGCTAGCGTTGATGCTCAGCTCAGCCCTTTCTTCATCATTATCTTGCAACTGATGGTCAAAGAAAATCTCGAATCTGGGGACGCACTTTTTTGAGGAATTTACCCAAGGCTCAGGAAAGCCATAAAAGGGGAAATCCTTTGCATCTCGAACAAAACGGCCATTTAACGTCCCCTGGATCGGCTTGTGGACGAGCTCATAATGCTTCCCATCTCTTTTGGCCTTGGCTCTGCCCTTCATTTCTTCTCCCTTTCTTACCCAGTCCTCTTTGGTGGGTACATAGCCTAATCCAAAGGCATGCGGGTTGTATGGCACCTCTGCCAATGCTGCAACACTTTTCTGGCCGCTCCTTCCGAGCATCATTCTCGAAATATGCCATAGCTTGTTCATGAAGTGGATAGACTAGGCATTGACATACATGCCTTCGTTCGCGGCCAAAATTGTCTGCACTACTCGAGCTTCCGCCAGAGTGAATCCCGAGAGGAATACATCCTCATCGCCGTGATTAATCTTTAGTACTGGCATAGTCACCTTTGGTGGCGGATGGATGGATGAGTTTCCAAAAACTGTTGCTACTTCTCCCTCATAATGATACTTCAACATCTGATGGACGGTGGAGGAAACAACCTTCACGTGATGTAACCAAGGCCTCCATAACAGTAGGTTAAAGGTAGCTAGCACATCTAGGACGTGGAACTTGATCTCTTGCTCAGATATGCCTACCTGGACTTACACTTTCACTGTACCCATGACCTTTCTGCTTGTATTGCTATACGCCCGTATCAACTGGGCTATGGGGATAAAGTCTGCCGATTTGAGGACAACCGCATTGGCAGTACATGAAGCCCATACATTAATAGCTGAACCAGTATTTACCAACACCACTGGCACCCACTTCTCTCTGCATTCCACAGATATATATATAATGGCTTGTTATGAGCTGAGCTTTCTGGTGGCAACTCTTTGTCAGAGAAAGTGAGCACTGGCTTGGCTCCACTTGGAAAGACTAGGCCCATAAGTTGCTCAGGTGTTGTATCAATGGACAATTTAGCCTTGTCCATTGTCGACAATATTGCTTGTCGGTGCACTCGTGAAGCCATGACAAGTCCCTAGATAGGGATGTCAGCTTGAATCTTCTTGAGCCGCTTCAGAACTAGCTCATCTTCTAGTTCTCCTTTTGTTTCTCGACCTCCTTGTCCTTTCTTGATTGCTTTGCTTGATCCAGGTGTGGCGGCTTAAAGTACCGTCCATTTCGGGTAAGATGGTCTATCTCCTTAGCATACCATGTATCATTTGGGACGCAGTCCCCCCAGTTTTCGTCAGTATGGGCCAAATGCAAATCATTGTCATCCCATCACTCGCTATCAACCACTGACAAACAATTGTCCGGCTCTACCTGAATCATTTTTACAGTGCAAGTGTCCCTCTTAAGATGACATGCAGTTGCGATTTTCTGGCTACCTTCAATTCTTTCTCTTTCAAACTGCCTCAGCACAGCCTCCTGTCTAATGTCTATCGTTCCCACAACGCCTATGGCTTAGGTGGGTTTCCCCACACATGTGCCTTATGGCATTTTTCCTTTCTCATCAGCCTTCCTGGCTACCACAGCTATCTCAGCTTTCTTTCCCTCTGATTTACCCCTAGTTTCTTCTTCCTTGTTTGGTTCATCACTCAACCATCCGATAGTATCAGTCGATCCAGGTCGAACCACCCAATCTGTACATCTCCTTGATCATGCTCATCAAAGAATTATAGGTTGTCTAGATCTTCTTCAAGATTTGCAAGGTCATCCAACCCTTGGCTCGGGCCATCCTCCCTAACCACATTAATGTCTGCCGAGGTTGGTAGCACCACCTCAGGCCTGAGTTGAGTAGTTTGAACAATGCAATGGCTCGAGTCGTACTCACTTTCAGATGAGTCCCCGTGATATTTCGAAAGCAATCCATACCTCCCTCCGAGGTCAACATCTCTTCTACCTCAGGCGTTGTCACCACCAATCTAGGAGGCTTAGGTTGCAGATTAGATGTGTCCATCACGCATAAGTCTATGCCTTCAGGAACAAACACCATCGGTCTCGGTAGGTGGGAGGGGGTAATATAGACGCTAGGGTGATATGAGGTGGACAGTGTATGGATAAGGTAAAGATTTTGGGGTGGGGGGGACTTGGTTATGGGCGTGGAGCAGGTTGGTAGTTACATTTGGTTTCTGGGATGGAGCGATGACTTTGTTGTTATTGAGATCTTAAATCTCATGACATAAGCGGTAGCATTGGTCAGTTCCATGACCGTGCTGCTAGTGGAACGCACAATATTTTGTGGTGTCATGCTTGGATGGAAGAGGTTGAGAAGTGGGTGAGGTTCTAAGGGTTTCAGGTGCCCTTTCTTGATCAGCACCTGCATGGCTTTTGGTAGGGTCATGTATAGTGGGTGAAAAATTCTACTCGGGGATTGGGCAATTTTCATTATGGTGACAACACTTACATCAGACGGCCTTGCAGTTGTGCTACCGCTGGCAGCATTGGAATTGCGAACAAACAGCTTCTTAGCCAGCTCCTTATCGTCAGTAATAATCCCTTGTTTCATGGCATCTTCAATTTGTACCCCCATTTCATGAAGCTCTTTGAAAGTAAATAGGGGGAGAATGATCATTTTCTGCAGTAGCTTGCCATGCAGGTTCCGGACAACCATTTTGATTTGATCGTTTTCTGAAGGTCGAGTAATCTTGTCACAAACTCAGAGAAACCTTCCTTTGGCTCTTGATGCATTGCCTCAAGGTCACGAGTTGTGACCTCGATTTGTGTATTGTAAGAATACTGAGCAATGAAGGATTTGGCTAATTCCTCCCATTTCTACTTTGTAGAATTTTCCAACTTGGCGTACCAAATGGCCGCTATACCTGATATAGTACGACCAAAGAGAGATAGCTTTTGCAGTCTAGTCAAACCTATAGGCCGTAAGATATTTGAAAACAACCGTAAATGAACCATAGGGTCCCATGAACCATCAAAGCGGTCAATGTGTGGCATCTTGAACTGCTCTAGTAATGTAACCGTAGATTCAGTGTATCCATCCTCTATGTCTAGAATGGAATTGACCCTTTGCGCTTTTTTGAACGACTTCTCCAATTTGTTGACTTTGAGCTAAGCAGGATCAACCTTGAATTCGAACGGTGCCTCGGTCTGTTAAACCGGGGCTTTGGAAGGTTGTGCCATGATGGATTTTATTAGGACTGGGAAAATCGGATTACCCTGGGTTTGTGGATCTTGAGCAGTGGCAATATTAGTAGTGGCACCGGGCACAGGGATAGCTGTGGTGGGTACATGGGACACAGAGGCCGTAGTCGGCTGCAGTTGCTGTTACTATAGCCTAGTTATAACCTCGGCCTGACGGACCGCATCATGCTGTAGTGTCTCAACTGTTTGTTGTAGTTGAAGTATTAAGTGCTCCATATTTACCGGGGGATACTGTGCCATTGGAATAGGTGACTGGTCTTAAGTTGAATTGGAAGTAGCTGACTGTTCTAGAACCGGACTGAATACAGGTGAGCTGAGAGGTGACTGTTGTAAGAACTGGACTGGTGAATTGTGTCTAATCTTCCTCCGCCTTGCAACTGGTGACAGTGAGGCAAACACAGGTTGTCCCCGAACAAGATCTCCGACCTTGCAAAGTCTTCCGATGTGAGTCCAAAGTACTTGGGGGATATCCGAACCTTCTGAAGCTATGGTTTTTAACTACCTAGCAAAAAAAATAAATAAAATAAAGAAAGAGAACAGTAATCAGAAACCGCATAGCACCTCCGCTAAGATGTTTATCAACACAGACATGATCAAAGCTGTGGAACTGTACTCTGCATTGAATCCTTCCCCAAAACAGATACTAACCTTGCAACTAATATGTACATTCCTGTATAGTTTCACTGTAAAGCATATACCAGTTAAATGAGCCAAAGCACCCCTATGAGGGGGGAGGGTTAACTTGTCCTAGTTTTTGTCATGAACTAGGGTTTCATTATTTCAATCAAGTGATTTCAAGCAATCCTGCATGTGGGAGAGCATCCTATCCTAGTTTGGAACAGTCACTATGGCTTACTACATGCAGCTAGGCCAAATAGTCAAAGAGGGCACCTCAGCAAGACTACCTAATATACCTCTCACACCTATCACCGAGAAGTGAAAGAAGGATCAAGCAGTACAACGGTAGTGTAGATCCAAGGGTTGTGTTTCCAACATGGCAGAGACCACGACCGGTCAGCCTTTTGGCGAGCGTTTTAGGCAAGCATCCGGCAAACTGTCCAGGAATAGTAGATGGAAAACACAGTGACTTATAGTAACAATGCAAATGCAAATGCAAAGAACATATATATGTAGATAAAATTTCACATTAGAAAGTCTAAGTCAAGTTCTGTACTTTCCCTAGCAGAGTCGCTAGAAACTGTAGCTTTCCTTCCGTGGTCCTTTCGAACACGATAGCCCAACGGTTTGGACTCCTGTGGTTCTGAATCTGATTTCACAAGTGCAATGCGGAATAGATCAAGACAAATGAATCTAATTATGGCAATTCTTTTGGAAAATCAATTTTGAATAAAAAATGCCAAAAATGGACTGCTTTGCCAGATTTCAGAGTCGCGACCTAAATATTTTTGAGAAAATTAGGAAACCTGAGACTCGTGCCAAAGGCCACTTATCCGTCATCACCAAAGTGTCTCGGCTTGGGAACTTAGGTACAAGAAGGGAAGGTCATGAAGTGAGCACCCCACTGGACCAATCAAAGATCGACCTCTAATAATCATGACGTGATTCTTATTTACATTATATGCTCTTGTTCCGATTATTAGGCTATCTTTACTATGTGATGCACACAAGTATAGATCAATTCACAAAATTTGGAACACATTGATTTCATGTTTGTTTTGAAAAAGTGTTTTGAATACGTGTCACTTGAAAAAGCGAGCTTGTATTGACATTTAATCAAATTATTCCAAGTTAAGTAAAAAGAACTTCACCCACCGGCATTCCAAACAGGTATATCACTTAAGCATTTAGCCTCATGGAAAACATGCTTAACATGGCAACAATCACACACAATGCCACATGTTAAAGCAATAAGTGCTCACTTAGTACTCCAAGGCAAGCCAAACAAAGCAAAATAATTAGAAAACATGCATGCTCCTAAATAATGCAATATGACTAATGTGGCGCATACAATCATGCAAATAACAAGTTCGGCTACTATCATGGCATTTGATTTACTTCAAGACATGGGATAAAACATGTATTCAAGAAAGGAATTGGATTTTGACATCGGTTAAAATGATGAGCCCAACCCTTTGGTATGCAAAATGAGTGGATGCAAATCATGAAAGAATGTTAACGAAACATGATGCTCTATGCTACCATTGTAAGCAAGTAAATAAAAGGGAGAAAGAAATGGGGATTGGAAGACATACACCACATTATTACATATTTTGCCCTCGTGCAAGAGGGTTCGAATGTCTAAGTGTCCAAATTAAACTAACTATTACAATACCAAATGAATAATGAATAGCTATCTAACTATTTAATTTATTACAACAATGATATTACAATAATTACAACAATAAGAATTCATAAAGATTGCATGCGCGTTGATAAAGACAGTGCTTAGAAACTGCTCTATCTACCCAGACTGTTCTGTTTCACCCTCAATCACTGCCCTCTGTTTCTTCCAAAAAAGCTCTGTTTACCAAACATTAGAGCCCGGCCGACCCCTAATGAGGCTCGATCGGGTCCAAACAAGGCCGGTCATGCCCTAATTTCATGCAAAAACTTGTTTTTGTGCTCTGAGGTGAAAATAGTGTAGACAGAACATCTTAAGCCCTGTTTGTCTCTTTCGCTCTTCTTTGTCATGGGGAACTTCAAGAGAAGAACGGATTCAATTCCAAAATCACCAACAAGCACATTGATGATTTGATGGGTTTGAATACGATTTGGACAAAAATCAATGAATGCAATGAAATGTGAGCACCCCTCCCTCTTATCATGAATTTAGCTCAAAGAGGGAGCTAGACATGCCTCAAGTTTCATCAAAATATCATGAAATAACATATGATGACTCCTAATGCGATGGACTCGGCATAACGTCTGGCCGAATCCAATCAATTTTAAGCATTTTCTTTATGTTGGTTGAGTTGATTTCAAACCAATTTTATTAGTCCGTTTTGACGTACCTTTCCATTACTTACTCACTTTGTCCAAAGTGATGGTTAAGTCCACTAAACGAGAAGAAATGTTAAACAAGAAGTGATCCATAGCATGAAAGGGAGACTATGCCTTGACGATGAATCTCTGTAGAGATTAAGCCATTGAGCATAGGTCTCTTTCTCATGTCTTGAATAACAATCAATCACTTGAAATAATTCTCAAACAAAGAAAAACTAAGAAAGGAGGGAGAGTAAAGAAATGATTATGTGAGATTGATGATTTACATGAAAGAAAGGTAAAGAAGGCTATCAACTCAAATGTCTCGGTGTCTAAGGCCTAAACAACCGAAACCATAAAGACTTACAACACAACAAGAAAAGTATTCAAAGCATGAACTAAGTAAATGAATTAAAACAACCCTAAACAGCCCCTAAAAGTGTAAAAAGAAAAGTAGCAAAAAGTGTGTTTAAAGGGCACAAAAAGATAGACAAAAACAAGAGATACAAAGCTAGTAAGCAAGATCAAGGAGAGGTGGCTAACCCCTCCACTTTTGAGACTTTTAAACCATGTTTTTTAGCCCTTTTAAACTCTAAAAATCAATGTAAAATACCAAAGAAAAGAGTGCCAGAACAAAGGGTGTAAGCTATGAGATAAGGTGCAAGAAAGGGTGTTAAGCCTTTCTACCTTTGGTAGCTATTCAATCCCAAATTCTAACACTTGAGATGGATCCAAAAGAGTGTAAAAACACAAGAAAGAGATAGAACAAGACTGAAATGAAAGCAAAGAGAAAGGTGGTAAGCTTATACCTCTTGAAGAGAACAAGCTCTTATTGTAAACCAAACTCAATCCAAAGGCGCTCTCAAGTTTGAGTTGTGATTCTCAAGCCTCAACCATACCTCTAAGGTCCTACTCTAAGGTTGTATGTGGTGTATAGATATAATGTAAGGATGATAAGCTTGCTCAAAGATAGCTTGCAAAGGAAGAATAAGCTCTCAAGGGTGTATTAAGCTCTTTGAAAATTGTTCAACCCTCAAAACAGAGATATATGCTTGTATTTATAGAATTTGAGCAGAAAAGGTAAAAAATATCTTCAAAAATAGACAGCTAGCTGGCTCCCATCTAGAATAGTGTTTCTCGCAAAAAGGCATGGCCGGCTCCAAATGGCTATGGCCGGCTCCCAATGAGGCACGACCGGGCCTCAATGTACTCCCATGTTCCTCTGTTTCTGGCTCAGTGTAGGGTGGCATAGTGCTATAAGATGGATTTTTGTGGTCTAGAGATATAGAAACAGCTTGGTATAGAAGGTTGTGATGTGGTTAGAACTCAAAACCAGATTCCTTTGTTGAGAATTCGAACCACTGACAACGTCACTTTCATCATCGAGTGCTCAGGACAAAGCGCCTAAGTCTTGCGGGCGGTCAAAAATAGGGTGTCTACAGTTGTCCCTCTTTGTCAGAACTTGAAGTCATGAAATGACGTGAGTGAATGTCAAAGTCCAAAGGCGACCTATTTGACGAGGCCATAGGACTTGGGCAAGGAAATAAACGAAAACAACTGGTTGAACTTGAGGGTTTCCTATGTATCCCTTTGTAAGGAATCAAACCCGCGTAGTTCAGGGGCATAACACAATGATATATAAAATGCAATGCTTTTGAAAGTTGGACTTACACGCTACGCGGAGCCTGCTACTTTTTGAAAAACTCATGAGCATGCAATATAATGCAATAAGCAATAGCAAAATAACCACACAAATGACCAAACCGTGCCTCACACGGAAAGGAGAAAGCTAACAACAGTTCCAAACACGTCTCACGTTAGTGGAGGACGAAGATACAAACTAAACTGCGTCTCACGCAGAAAGGATGTAATGAAATGTAAACCAAACTATGTCTCATGTAGAGAAATGAAAAGCTCCTAACTGCGTCTCTCACAGCAAGGGTGGAGGATGGTGTGAACACCAGGCACACCTAATATTTTTAACCAAGGAAATTAACTTCGAACGCGTCTCATGCAAAAGGAGGAAAGATGGTGTGAACACCAAGTGCACCTGATGTTTTTAACCAAGTAAAACAACTCCAAGAGCGTCTCACGCAAAAGGAGAGAAGATGGTGTGAACACCAAGCGCACTTGATGTTTTTAACCGAGGAAAACAACTCCGAACGCATCTCAAGCGAAAAGAGGAAAAATGGTGTGAACACCTGGTGCACTTGATGTTTTTAACCGAGTAAAACAACTCCAAGCACGTCTCATGCGAAAGGAGGAAAGATGGTGTGAACACCAGGCGCACTTGATGTTTTTAACGGAGGAAAACAACTCTGAATGCGTCTCATGCGAAAGGAGAAAAGATGGAATCAACGAAGAGTGAAGCCCACAAAGATAACCCAAATCAAGGTACAAAGCGTAAACGTAAATTAAGGTACATAGCGTAAACATGAATTTAACAAAACTTCGAATGTGAATTTTAACAAACTAAACATAGTTAGAATCAAAATAATCACAACAATGCTCGAATTAACAATTTGAAAACAAAAGGAACAAAGCTCTTTCCCTCTTATTTTCTATTATTAATTTTTTCTTTTTCTTTTCTTTTTTTTGTCTTTCTTTATTTCCTATTTTTTTTCTCACTATTTTTTTTTTCTCTCTTTGCTTCTTTTTCTATCTTTCTTTATTTTTCTTTTTTTTTGCTCTTTATCTTTTTCGCTTCTGCTTCGCTGTAATGAACAAAACACCTGAACTGTGATACACTTGGGGCCAGCTAGGCCCAAAATGAAGCACGATCGGGCCCCAATAGAGTTGGCCGGGTGGCGACAGTGACACAAGGGCAGTTCGGTAAAAGTTGTGCCCATTGCTGGTTTAAATCAAACCCAACCCTCATTTCACACATACCCACACCTAAAAAACTTCCCTCTCTCTCTCTATAAGCCTCCTCTCTCTCTAGATTCTTCCTATTTTTGCAATACCCACCCTCGCGATTTTTCTTCTTGAAACACTTTCCCTCCTCTACAATTTGAACCGATTAAAATTTGATTTCATTGAGTTTTGGGTTTCTCTTTGTTTTTCTTGGATTCTCACATATTTACCCACACTTTTCCCTCCCCCCTTTGATTTTTCACTCTTTCTTTATTTTCTCTCTCCTAGGGTTTGTAATTTTTTGGGATTTTTACTCAATCTCATTTACCCACTCACTTTTCTTCATATTTTCTTACTTTCCCTCTATGGCTAATGGTGAGGTTCCCATCCCTGACCCCGTTAAGGATATTGGTGCCGTCCTTGGTGAGGACATAGAAGCCGAGGATGTTCTCCCTCTTATTCCTATGCTTGAGTTGCCTTCCCTTGCTGATTGTCCTTTTGACGTGGCCACCTACCAGCTATGCACACATGCTTTGACTTCTGGCGGTATCTTGAGATTCGAGGGCCTTATCCTAAGGATCAATGAGGACATTCTGCTATGAGAGCTCGTGGAGCACTTATCCGTCGACGCCTCCACGGTAAGCAACCTCTACCTTTACTTGTTTTTTTTTTTTCTTTTCTTGAACACAGTTTAAATCTTGTAAACAACTCTTTAATTTCCCTTTAATGCAAATATTGAAAATATTCCCACACTACAGGTGATAGCTAGGAGGATTGGTGGCTACGGGTCTATTTTTGGCCTTAAGCACTGGTATGGGAGGTTTCCTGTGGAGGTCCGCACATTGGTCGATGTTGCCAGCTTCGGGCCTTTATGCTTAGGACTGGTATAGATAAGGGCTGAGTTGTTACTATACGAGGCCCTGGTGGAGAAATGGTGGCACACCACAGATTCGTTCCACTTCTCATCAATTGGGGAGCTAACTTTGACCCTGTACGATTTCTCGATGCTCACCGGCCTACCGGTTGGGGTTGGCGGCCCGATCTCGTTCGATCTTAGTATGTCGCAGTGGAGAGCTTCACAGCTTCAGCTTCTCGGGGCAATCCCAAACACTACTGGCCATGGGATGGTGCGATATAGTTGGCTCTTGGATCACTTCACCGACCTTCAACTAGTCACCCCAGAGAAAGTTTCTCAGTACACCCGCGAGTTTCTCATGTATCTCCTCGATACTACCCTGTTTGTAAACAAGGAAAATACTGTGGGGTTGTACATCTAAGGGGCACTGGTGCATCTGCTGTGGGTGGCGGAGTACGACTGGGGTGGCACCGGCCTGGCCACCCTATACTGCTATATGAGTTCTGTATCCCGTTGAAAGGAAGATTCGCTTGGCGGCTACTGGAGGGTTAGGGAGGTACACCTCCCACTTACTTTTCTATTTTGCTTTACATTTCCTATTTTTACCTGCTCATCTGTTTCATTTATTCACTTGCATTTCTTTTTCCAACAGCTGTGGGTTTACACGTATTTCACTTCCCTTGTTCCGGTCCTAGTGAGGCCGATTGAGTTGTCTGTACCCCGCTCCCGGTACTACAACTCCCGATTTGAGCGGCGCTGATGAGTAGACCGAGACTTCCCTTACTTTCGTCACTTCTTCGACACCGTCATCGCAAATAGGGTAACGAAAAATCTGACACTAGCCTTGTTCTTTTACTACTGTTTCCATACTGTTGTTCCCATACTGTTGTTTCCATATTGCTGTGCAACCCCGGATACCTGATTCTTGCCTTGCATCTTTTGTTCACAAGTTGATTTGGCACCCTTGGGCAGGCATTCCCCAGGCATCGAGGGTGACTTACATTGTCGCATAGGAGGGCTCCACCATGCGAATTTTGTTTGAGGGCCCTTTCGGCAGGGCATACTATTTCGGGGAGTGATTACTTTGCCAGTCCCAGGGCCAGGTCGATCCTGACGTCCCACATCTCCCTCTTTTTGGTATGAGGATATACGATGACCTCCATGACAGGCTCTTGATCAATCACCTCATGCAGGGAGAGGACGGTGACCGATATCACAAGGCCGGTGATTTCACGGCTTTCTTACAGACTTAGGTGATGGCCCCTCTTACTCGGGGTGTGGTCTGTGCCATTCCAAAGGCTACTGCAGCCACCGCTGAAGGTGCTGTTGCTGCTGCTCTCGTTCCCGTTCTCGGGCTTCTTGTGATACTGACTGAGGTTGTATGCATGCGACCAGATGGGGTGATCTAGCAGATCTCCCTTAAGCACATTGAGCAGAGGGATCACAGGCTAGTGATCGGTCCCAGCGTCAAGCAGGTACACACTTCTCCATATTTCTACTTATTATACTTTATTCTGCCCACTATGCTTTATTACTTTGTTTCATATTCTCAACTCTTTCCTGTTTTGTAGGTGCCTGTGGGGTATGTGGATGATCTCTTCAGGACAGTTGACAGACTGCTTCTGATGGTGCAGAGGAGGCAGACTGCTCTAGTCACCCATCGGATCAAGGTACACTTTGTCCATAGCCTACTATTGTTGTAATCTTGCCTTCAATTTCTTTAGTCTATTCTTATATCTAATTTTGATATATGTACTCTTTTCATCTTGAGCCGGCGCTAGCTGCACATACAGGATTTCCTCTAGCTGGGAGGAGAGGGAGACGGGGCCTAATAAGAGGTAGAGGAAGAGCTGATCAGGGGAGAGGCCGAGTGAGACAGCGCTTACCCTCTGAGGATTCCTTTGATGAGTACACGACCCCAGAGGATGAGGGGGATGAGGTCGACGTCCATTTTAGCAGCCCAGTGATGATAGTGACATGCCTCCTTCGCAGTCGAGGAGGAAGAGGGCGAGGATGGGTTAATTTTTCTTTTCTTTTCTTTTCTTTTCTTTTCTTTTCTTTTGCTTTGTAGTTAGGAACTATGTAGCTTCAGATGGACCACTATATTTTGTTTTTGATGACATTTCTTTTGTTTTTGATTTTTGTAAAACAATGATCAAGGTTGGACCCACCAGTTAATGCAAATAATATTTTGGAATGCTCTCCTTGCATAATACGTAATGAATGGTGTAACCTCTGCATGGTAACTTTGTACAATACTTTAGAACTGTGAATTCTTGCTCTTACATTTATTCTCGAATTGGATAACAACCTACAACCGGACAAACTATAAAATACAACAGGAAAACGAAATGAAAACAAATCGAAAACACTAAAAAGCACTTGATACAAACAAAACAAGACTCAAACTACAGCCACAACACTCCAAGGCCAGAACTTGGTTTTTCTGTACCCTGCTCAGCCTGGGCTAACATTTAGACCCAACTAGGTCTAAATAGGTGCGGCCGGGTTCCAATGAGGCACGGTCTGGCCCAAAAATGAGGTCGGTCAGTGGGATCCAGCTGTCATGCATTGCCTCTTCTCCAACTCTGTAAATGGTGCTCCCATGCTACTTTTATGGCAGAATAGCAAGTCTGTGATATTTTGCTCTCAAGATGGTGATGTTGCTCAATAATAGGCTCCGAGACTGGATAGTGCAGACACCCCATTTTTGACCGCCCTTACGACTTGGGCACCATCACTTTCACACCCAGTGATGAATGTATGTACTTGTTAAGTGCTCGAAAGTCCTTAGCGGAATGCCACAGCTCTGAGCCTCAAAACCCTGCAAACCTTGTGCCTTGTTTTTGCACCAAAACCCCAGCCTTTCAAACCTGAAAAACCTGGGACTTGCAGGCCCATTTTTGTGGGCTGTTGGCCACTATTGTGCCTTGCCAACCAAGTGTGTGGCCTGCCGGCCACAAGTGTGTTTTACAGATATTTTCTGCCAACTGTGCCAGCTGTTTGCACAGATGTTTGCATCTACCTACATGTATGGACGGGTGTTTCTGAGGGAGTGTAATGTTTTTCTATAAATAGAGGACCACCCCATCCATTTTTAAAGGTTATAAAAATTAGAACAAAATTAATTTTCTCTCTCTTTCTTGAAATTTCTTGAGCTTTTGCCTATACACTCTTAACCAAACCTTGGCATCTTTGAGCTAAGGTACTTTTGAGCTTAATTTGAGCTCTTAAGGGTGTGTATGTGTTGAATTGTTGCTTAAAAGTGTTCTTCTCTTCAAGAGGTATAAGGCTTAGCTTGTTTCACTGCTTTAGTTTCTTCTTTTCCTACCATTTTTCTACTATTTTTAGGCTGTATAAACTCTGTATTTTTGGGCTAAAACTTGTGGTGAAAGGCTTTAAAGGTTGGAGGGGTGGTTTACCTTTCTTTCCACCTTGCTTCTCTAGCCTTTATCTTTGTGTTTCTCACCTTTACAATATCTTTTTTTCAGCTTTTAAATACTGAATTTCAAAGTTATTTTAGTGGCTAAAAATATGTTTTAAAGTCCAAAATTGAAGGGGTTAGCCTACCCTCCTTGTGTCTTCCTCGACTTTAAAAAATTTTGGTGCGCCTGGGTACCATCTTTTCACCCTCTCTGCGCGAGGCGCGATTTGTGTCTGGAACTTTTTCATTCTTTCTATGTGAGATATTGCTTGGCTTATATTTTTTACATCCTTTCTACGTGTGACGTAGTTTGGTTTGCGCTTTTGTTGTCTCGATTGCATAAGACGTATTGATTTATTCACGTTTTTTTGTTTGAGACACGGCTTGATTCGTTTTGCTTTAATTTATGTTGCTTTGCTTTGTTTCATTGCATGATCATAAGTTATTTTTCTTGCATGTGACTTGCTTCTTGCCCCTGTACTACGCTGGTTTGATTCCTTGCAAAGGGATATATAGGCAGTTTGTGAGCGCAACCATTTACTTTATGTCTTGTTTGTTTTTCCCAAGTCTTATGGCATCGTCAAAATGGGTCGTCTTTGGGCTTTGACATTCACTCATGTCATTTCGTGATTTCGAGTTCTGCTAAAGAGGGGCAACTGTAGACACCCTATTTTTTACCGCCCTTATGGTTTGGGCACCATCACTTGCATACCCAATGATGAACGTATATGCTTGTCAAGTGCTCAAAAGTCCTCAGCGGAATGCAACAGCTCTGAGCCTCAATACCCAGCAAACCTTGTGCCTTGTTTTTACACCAAAATCCCAACCTTTCAAACCTGAAAAACTTGGAACCTGCGGGCCCATTTTTGTTGGCTGTCGGCCATCCCTTTTGGCTTCCGTCCACCCTTGTGCCTTGCCGGCCAAGTGTGTGGCCTGCCAGCCATAAGTGTGTTTTGCAGATATTTTCTGCCAGCTATGCTAGCTATTTGCACAGATGTTTGCATCTACCTACACGTGTATAGATGGATGTTTCTGAGGGAGTGTGATGTTTTTCTATAAATAGAGGACCACCCCTTCCATTTTTAAAGGTTAGAATAATTAGAGAAAAATTAATTTTCTCTCTCTACAATTCTCTCTCTCTTGAAATTTCTTGAGCTTTTGCCTATACACTCTTAAACAAACCTTGCCATCTTTGAGCTGAGGTACTTTTGAGCCTAATTTGAGCTCTTGAGGGTGTGTATGTGATGAATTGTTGCTCAAAAGTGTTCTCCTCTTCAAGAGGTATAAGGCTTAGCTTGTTTCATTGCTTTGGTTGCTTCTTTTCCTACTATTTTCCTACTATTTTTGGCTGTATAAACTCTGTATTTTTAGGCTGAAACTTGTGGTGAAAGGCCTTAAAGGGTGGAGGGGTGGTTCACCTTTCTTTCCACCTTGCTTCTCTAGCCTTTATCCTTGTGTTTCTCACCTTTACAATATCTTTTTTTGAGCTTTTAAATACTATATTTTAGAGTTATTTCAGTGGCTAAAAATATGTTTTGAAGTCCAAAATTGGAGGGGTTAGCCTCCCCTCCCTGTGTCTTGTTCACTAGCTTACATAGCTTCATGTTGTAGCTTACAATTTTAGCTATTTTTGCCTTAATTCCTGCACTTCTTTTGCATGTTTTAAGACTATTTTGGGTCTATTTTAGGTGTTCATTGCATTTAATCTTTGTTTTGCATGCTTGTAGTTTAGTTGTCCTCATAGGTTTGGTGTTTTAAGCCTTAGCCACCAACCTATTTGAGTTGATAGAATTTATTTATTGCTTTTCTTACTTGTGATCACCTCTAATCATCTTTGCAACCTCCATCATTTCTTGGCTTTTTATTTTCTTTGAGAATTGTTTCAAACCGATTGTTCTTGTAAGCTTAAGATAGAGGTTGTCATGCTTAATGGTTTAATCCCTTTTAGGGGTTGATTGTCAACGGCATGACATCTCTCTCATGTCTTAAACTAACCCTTGGATTGATGCTTCTTTCCATTAGAGGACTTAAAGCTCACCTTTGGACTTAATGAATTAAAGAAGGGAAAGGTAATTAAAATGAAATAATAAAACATGGACTAAAATGATGCAAGATAATAACTTGTTTTGGATTCAATCAGACGTTAATTGAACTTGTTAGCCCCAAGGTTATTCAAATTTAAATTCATATTGATTTTGAATATTGACAGATATTTTGATTTCATTTTATCATTCAAAGTTTTCAAAATAAAAATATACAAATTGTGCTTCACTGGTTATAAAAGTTATATGATTCTAGAGTATTGTTTTTCAACCCTTCAAAGCAACGAATTAGCACTTGTGTAGCTCGACTTTTTCACACCCCCTTTCAGAAGTTTGAAAGAAGATCTACAGTTTGGACTCCTATGGTTCTGAATCTAATCTCACAAGTGCAATGTGAAATTGATAAACACCAAAGAATCCAAATTTGGTAAATTGTTTGGAAAATTGATTTTGAATCAAAAATGCCAAAATTGGACTGCTTTGCCAGATACAGAGTTGCCCTTAAATATTTTATTTTGGGGAAATTTAGGAAACCCATGACTCGTGCCAAAGGCCATGTGTCCATCATCACTAAGATTGTCTTAGCTCGGGAACTTTGGTGTGAGAGGGAAAGGTCATGAATTGAGCACCCCCACTCGCCCGATCAAAGATCGACCTCTACTAATCATGATATGATTTTTATCAACATTATATGCTCTTGTTCCGGTTTATTAGGCTTACATTTACTATGTGATGCGTGCACACAAGGTATAGACTAGTTTGCCCGAATTGGAACAATTCAATTTCATGTTTGTTTTTCAAAAAGGGTTTGATTTTGCCACTTAACAAAGTGGGCTTAAAGTTTGTGAATTTGCCACTTGACAAAGTGGGCTTAAACATACATTCATTAAATCATTCCAATTCAAGCAACAAGCCTTCATCCACAGGCACTCAAATAGTTTAACAAGTAAGCACTTAGCCTCATGGCAAGCATGCTAGTCATGGCAGTCACTCACTCATGGAAGTATGCTAAAGAACTAAAAACTTACCTAGCACTCCAAGCTAAGATAAAACAAAAGAGTTAGAAAAATATGCATGATACCTAACTATACAAGATGGCTAATGCAACGCATGCAATAATGCAACTAAAATAGGCTCGGCTACTTAACATGTTATTTGCAACAATTTCATAGCATGCGTTTAAACACGTATTCAACGACGTAACAAACGACAATGCAAATTTGAATGATGAATTGAGCCTCAATGTATGCAAGACAAATGAATGGATGAAAAATACGATATGCTAATTGAAACGTGATGCCCCTAATCTAACCATCAAAAGCGGATAAATAGAAAGGAGAAAGACGTGGGATTGGAAGACATACGCATTATTACAACATTGATGCCCTCGCGCAGGAGGGTCCAAATAAACTAACTAGCTATGCTACGCTACTTAACAAATTATTACAAAACTTGAGTAAATAATTAAATACCTCGAAGCTAATTAAATATTACAATAATTAAATAATTAATTATGCGAAGCTAATTAATTAAATAACAATAATGAACTAATTTAATTAACTACTTTAAACTAATTAAATAAGTACAATACGAAGCTAATTAGCGGACTATATTAACTAATTAATTACAAAGCGACTAATTAAACTAGCTAACTAATTAATTACAACATGAATTAATTAACTAAATAACTAATCTAATTAAATAATTACAACACTTTAATTAACCACAACACAACTATGACTAACTAATTAATAATTAAACTAATTAACTAGTGCCGGGAACGAGGGAGGCCCAATGCATACTCGGTTTCCACCCAAAGAACGTTCACTGTTTGCTCCCGAAAGCCTCTGTTGCACAACCCTTGCACTGATTTTCCTCTTCCAGATCAACTCAGCTCTGCTTCATAAGCATTCTGCTCAAAATTCACCAATAAGGGGTTGCCTTCAAACACTGATGGCCTGCAGGCCAGAAACAGTGGCCGGTCGGCCGGCCACTGATGATGCACTATTTCTTGTTGCAATAGAGAGCAAACAGAGCAAAGAGAGAGTATTCTCACAAGTTGTTTGTACTGTGTATCCCTCTTTATCATCAAAACAAGCTCAAATGAGTGATACACTTGGTTCAAAGACCATCAATCAAGCAATTTCATTGCATGATGGCTAAAGAACCAAGGTGTACAAGTTTAATCAATGCACAAACAAGACTAAAAACCTTCACCCTATCATGTATGATCAAGGGCAATGGTGACCTTAGAAAAATTGGCACATTTCATCATTTTGAGTATGAACTGCCCCAATTTTCCTTGTGTTCAGTTACCGTCCAATTGAACACATCGAAACACAATCAAATTCTTATCTTTGCACAATTTTAGTTTCAACTTTTAGTTACTCATTTTAATTACCCTTCCATTCTTTAACCAATTAAGTCCATTGGTGAGTTAAGTCCTCTAAAAGAGAAGGAAGTGTCAAACAAGGGGTAGTTTAAGGCAAGAGAGAGGTGTCATGCCGTTGATAATGAACCCCCAAAAGAGGATTAAACCATTAAGCATGGACTTTAATCTCAAGCTTAAACCATCCTAAGGTTGAAATAATTCTCAAAGAAAACAAAGAGTTAAGAAATGAGGGAGGTTGCAGAGATTATGCTCGCTGAAATTAAGTGAGAAAAGCACTAAAATGATGCAATCAACTCAAACGAGTGGTGTCTAAAGGCTTAAAACATCGAGCTTGTGAGGACACTTACACTAGAAGCATGAAAAACAAGACTCAAATACAACAACCAGCCAAAAATAAAGGCAAGATAGTCCAAAATAGAGGTTAAAACATGTTGGAATTAAGAAAATTAAGCTAACACATAGAGTTAACTAGGCTAGCAAACAAGGCACAAGGAGGGGAGGCAAACCCCTCCAAATTTGGACTTCAAGATATGATTTTCACCATTGAAATTACTCTGAAATTCAGTGCTCAAAAGCCCAAAAAAAGATGGTTTGAAAGTGGGAAACAAAGGTGGAAAGGCCTTACAAATAAGGAAGAAAGAAGGATAAACCACTCCCTACCTTTAATGGCCTACAACCACCAATTTTAGCCCACAAAAATAGAGTTTTTATAGCCCAAAAACAGCCCAAAATCAGTGGGAAAAAGATAGAAAAACAAATATGCTAAGCAAGTTAAAAAGGCAAGTATTATACCTCTTCAAGGGAAGACCAACTTTAGACAACAATTCAAGTCAAAACCACCTTCTAGAGCTCCAAGAAGGCCTCAAGGAACCTCAGCCCAAAGATGAACCACTTTGGTTAAGGAGGTGTAGGCAAAAGTGTGGTGTATCTAAGCTATTATGCACAAACTTACAAGAGAGAGAGAGAGAAATGTAGAGAGAGATAATTTTTGCTCCAAAAATTCTAACCCTCAAAAATGGGGAAGGAGACCCCCTATATATAGAAAAACATGCACTTGGTTGAGATATATCCCTGTACATACGTTTAGGGAAATGCAGCTAATTGTCGTAATAGCTAGCACATTTGTCAACAAAATATCTAAAAAAAGACACTAATGGCCGGCAGGCCACCACCATTGGCCAGCAGGCCACTTGGATGGTTGGCAAAGCACAATTGGTGGCCGGCAGTTTTAAACAGTGGTCGGCTGGCCACTAGGGGTTGCAAGCTTGAAGGTTTTGGTACAAAACAAGGCATAGAATGGACAGGGTTTGAAAACTCAAAGACAGGGCATTCCATCGAGGACTTTGGGCACTAACACAAGCACATGCAGTCATAATCATTGAGTGCATATGCAATGACGTCCAAGTCTTGAGGACGGTCAAAAATAAGGTGTCTACAGTTGCCCCTCTTTGACTGAGCTCGGAAGTCATGAAATGACGTGAGTGAATGTCAAAGCCCGAAGACAACCCATTTTGACAAGGCCGAAGACTTGGACAAAAAAATAAGACAAAGAACGGTTGCGCCCACAGGCTACCTATGTATCCTTTTGCAAGGAATCAAACCAGCGTAGGTCTGGGGCGATGCAAATCATATGCATGCAAAGCAGTTTGAAGGTTGGACTTACACGTCTCGCGTAGCCGGCCATTTTGAAAACTCATGATCATTCACGATGATGCAATAAGCAATAAGAGATACGACACGTAATGAAATCAACATGCTAAACACATGAATGAGTAAAAAAACAAAAAAAAATCACGCCAAAGCGTGAGAAGGGAGAACAAAACCACTCAGGGTCATGTTTCACACACCTTGAGAAACGGAACAATAGAAATCGATCAAGGTTGCGTTTCACGCATCCCAAGAAACTAAAAAAGAAAAATTGCTCGGGGTCGTGTTTCATGCATTTGAGATAAGAGAAAAATCGCTCGCCCCGCGTTTCATGCATCCCAAGAAACTAAACAACGAAAACTGCTTGGGGTCACATTTTACGCGTCCTGAGATAAGAGAAAAATCGTTCAGGCTCAAATTTCACGCATCCCTAGATAAGAAAAAATCGCTCTGGCTCGCATTTTACGCATCCCGAGATAAGAGAAAGATCGCTCGGGCTCACGTTTCATGCATCTCGAGATAAGAGAAAATCGCTCAATTCCCAAGATGAAACCCGCCTGGGGCCGCATCTCACGTGTCCTGAGAACCAACTGCTCAGGGCCACGTTTCATGCATCTTGAGAACCAATTGCTCGGGGTCGTGCTTCGCACGTCCTGAGGTAAAACCCACCCAGGGCCGCGTTTCACGCATCTTGAGAACCAACCACTCGGGGTCGTGCTTCGCATGTCCCGAGGTAAAACCCATCCAGGGTCGCGTTTCATGCATCCTGAGATCCAACCACAGGGGTCGTGCTTTGCATGTCCTGAGGTAAAACCCGCCCAGGGCCGCATTTCACGCGTCATGAGAACCAACCGCTTGGGGCCGTGCTTCGCACGTCCCGAGGAACAGAAGAGTGGTGTGTGATAGATGCATGAAGGTAAACAAGTGCGATAGATGCACAAAATAAAGGTGCAGGTTCTTCTACAGAGATACAAATGAATTTATTCGGATCTCCTCCGAATGAACCGTACATACAATATTGTTTGCCAGTTAGTATTTGATAGATGCACAGAGTGAGCAAGTGTGATAGATGCACAAAGTATTCAATTCAAGATAGACAATCAACGTATGACGTTAATCGAAAGCATTTTCTATGCAAGAATGAAAAGCATATTCTATGCATGAGTGACATGAGCATGTTTTATGCACAATTCAAAAAAGATGCAAGGGACGCGTGCGACATACGTATATTGAGAAATACATATTCGATGTAACAGAAGAAAAGAAAGATGACAAAGATGCTATTTCGATTAAATTAAAAAAAAAACTTGATGCAACCTCCGATTGACCTCTCGGAGACTTTGCAACAACAAAAGGATACACCTCATGCACAGCGGCAAGTAGGACATAGTCACGCGCCAGAATGCGTATGTAAGCTTCCAAATCAAAAACCTTTCATATACCACTCAGGAAACAGAGGCACAAAACAGCACCAGGACACCAGAGAGGGCCATCGGCCAATTGTCGGCCACTGGAGGGGGTTATCGGCCACTTGCCAGCCTTGAATTACTGTTGCTGGCCACTCGTGGCAGATTGAGGGCATTTTGGACATTTTGCCTCGGGTCTTTAAGTATTGGCCTTGGGGCCTCATTTCCACACAACTACACATCTGAAATTCCTCCATTTCTCTCTCTCTAGGTGCTTTTTCTCTCTAGATTCGGGCTTTCTACGCATTTTCCAATGCCCCACGTGAAGTTTATTCGCTAAATCCTCTTTGTTTCCTCCGTTTTAAACTGATTGAAATTCGATTTCGGTGCTTTTTCTTGGACTTTCACCACTTGAGGCTTGTTCCCCTCAAGATTTTGTAGGGTTTTGTGCCTTTTCCCGGGTTTTGACTTTTTCTTCCATTTTCTCTCTCCTAGGGTTGACTTTTTCCAAGTTTGCCTTTTTTCATCCGTTTTTCTTCATTTTTTAACCACTTTCTCATCTTCTTTCCAAATGGCGGACAATCTATCCCATGACGGAGCTCCCTTCAAGATTCCACCCCAGTTATCACCTCCGACAGAGATGGAGGCAGATTTCGCTCCTGAGCCTGAGCCCGAGATATTACTGTTGGGAGTACACCCCTTCGATCCGGTGACATACCATCCCCGGACACATGTACTGCCACCTGGGGGTATTAGGCACTTCAGAGAGTTCACGCAACGTGCACCAGAGGACCTCTTGCTATGGGAGACAGACTCTTATTTGTCCCACGGTGCCACTGAGGTACACACTGTATTCTCATGCTTTCTTCACTTTACATTGCATTTCTTGCTTTAATTGTATTCCTTGCTTCAACTGTATGGTTACACTGCATTTCTTGCCCCTTGCTGCATTTCTTGCTTCAATCACACTCTTGCACTGTATTTCTCACATAGCCTTTCATTTGTCTGTTCTTATATCACTGTATACCACTGTTCTTATCACAGGAGGACTCTCGCTCCTTCAGAGGCTACGGAGCCACGATAGCGAGGTACTAGTATCTGGAGCTCCCTGTTGACGTACGCGACATCATCGATGAGGCTGGCTTCAGCCTGTTCTGCACTGGGCTATCACGCCACGTCGTGAGCCAACCACTACTTGGCGCACTGGTGGAGTGGTGATGGGATACCACCAACTCTTTCCACTTCTCCACTGCCGGAAAGATGACGATGACTCCCTATGACTTCTCCATGCTCACGGGCGTAGGAGTAAGGGGTGATCCGATCCCTTATGACATGGATATGGGCGAGTGAGAGGCCGCCTGGCTACACTTGCTGGGAGCATGCCCACTTCTCTTCAGATCGGCCATGGTCCGATACAGCTGGTTCATTGAGCACTTCCGCGGGAGAGAGCCATAAACCCTGAGGAGACTGAGCATTATGCCCGGGCTTTTTGATGTTCCTCCTCGGTACCACCTTGTTTGTAAACAGGTGGAACACCGCAGGACTATATCTACTGAGCGCTCTGGTGACCCTACCTCAGCTCCAGCTCTATGACTGGGGTGGAGCTGGCCTTGCCACACTATACGGCTACATGAGCTCGACATCCCATAGGAGGGGGGACAGGGTTGGAGGCTATTGGCGAGCCTGGGAGGTATGCCTTACATTTTTGCTTTACATTTTCTATCTTCTATTTCTGTGCTTTCCGCTTTACACTTTATGTATACTGTATACTGCATTCTTTACATCTATACACTGTACTTTCTGTATCGCACCTTTTGCATTCTCTGTATCTATACACCGTATTTATGTATTCTGCACTCTACATTCTCTGTGTCTGTACTTTCTATACACTGTACTATACATTCTGCTTTCTGTATTCTGCATTCTATGTATCTATACACTGTATACTCACTGTTGCCTTTTCCTTGTAGCTCTGGGATATGCGTATTTCCTGATCCTTGCTTCAAAGCCAGCAGAGGAGATTCCCCCCGTTGTGCTGTACTCTCGTCGATATGACGGCAGATGCCTACGTAGGACCTGGGAGAACTTTTCATTCTTTCGCCAGTACTTTGACACAGTGACTGCGGAGGAGGTAACCTAAAACTCACAATTATTTTTGCTTTATCAATAACTGACGACTAACAATCTGTATATTGCTTGTTTGCAGATCACTTGTTAGCCCTGGGCGATGATGCCAGTTGGGGTAAGGGACCAGTACGCCGGGGCTTGGGCCACATCTCGACTCCAGATTTTGCTAGAGGGCTCAGTTTGTCGAGCTTGGTTTCTGGGCGAGCGGTTCATGCGCCAGATTATGGGTTTTCCTGAGCTGATAGTTCCCATGCTGCCCTCAGCATTTATGAGGGTTATAGAGAGCCTTTCGCTCCAGAAGATGATCCAGTTCATTGAGGGCTTGGACGCTGACTACTTCCGTGGGGAGGGAGACTACTCGACATTCATCCAGACTCATCTCATGCCTCCCTTGATGGGTGCTCGTGCAGGCAGGGTAGCAGGTGCTCCCAGGGTAGGTGGGACTCGAGCGACGAGGGCCAGGATTGGAGGGACTCCTTCCGTTGGACAAGCTACCGATTGGCCAGAGATCCTGACCATGCTGACATGCTGGAGGCCGATCGGGATGGCCTACCAGATTCTGATCGAGCCAACAGAGGTCGGGCATAGATACGTCAGAGCTCGCGACGCACCTCCGGTATGTAACCATATTTTTTCTAGCTTTCTATTTTCTTTCTGATATTTGTTCCTTTCGGATATTGATCATTTCCAATGCATTTGCAGGCACCCCCGGAGTATACTGAGGGACTTCTCGAGCTACTAGCTTCGTTCGAGGGCATGATACTAAGGAGGGAGGCACTATTCAGTCTCCACGGCATCTAGGTATTCTCCCTTATTTTATGCCCGTATTTTAGCATTTTTCTACACTGTTGTGTACATCATTCTCACTGAAGCACTGATACTCATATCACGGCATGCATTTTGCCCTTTGTCACATCACACTGATATGCTGCACTGATACATTGTACTATATTTGTACTGTATCTGACTCATTGCATTCTACGACTTTCATCATACTACATTGACAACCATACATTATATCTGATATGCCAATATTGCATCTTTTTAGGTCGCGGCCGCACCAAGAGCAGTAGCGGCGGCGATTGCATCTGAACCATCACCAGCTCCTCTACCAGCAGAGGGGAGGGAGAGACGGGCCCCATCACGTAGCCGAGAGGAATCTCGCGGTCGAGGTTAGAGGAGCCCCTAGGAGCCAGTGTTGAGTGATGACGACGGTGAGACCAGTGACTCTGGGGAGGTAGTGAGTCCACAGTCTGAGTCCTCCGAGAGTGGAGATGATGGTTGCTCGAGATCTGAGAGCGGAGGCGATGCTGAGTTGGGCTCTGAGGCAGAGAGCGGCGAGGATTTCGGTTCCGGCTCGGCATCTGAGTCAGACAGTAGCGCTGATGGAGACAGGGCTTGTAGACGCGCCCTCGAGGGCCTCATGCTACAGTTCGGACTCATTTGTCACGGTTCCGAATCTAATCCCGTAAAGTGCAATGCGAGACCGATAAATCACCAAAGAGTCCAACTTCGGCAAATCATTTTGAAAAACTGATTTTTAAGAAAGAAGTGTCAGATATGGACCCCTTTTCCAGATACAGAGTCGCCACCTAAATATTTTATTTTGGGAGAATTTAGGAAACCCTGACTCGTTGCCTAAGGCCACGTGTCCGTCATCACCAAAGTTGCCTCGGCTCGGGAACTTGGGTACGATTGGGGAAGGTCATCTATGAGCACTCCTGCTCGCTCGATCAAAGATCGGCCACTACTAAACATGATATTTTGTTTTGAAAACATATGTGTTCTTATTCCGATTAATTAGCTAGAATTACTATGTGATGCGCACAACACACAAGTATAAACTAGATCGCCTAATTTGGAACAAAGCATTGCATATCCATTTGTTTGGAAACAGTTTGAAGTTTACTACTCGCAAGTAGGCTAAAATGCAGATTTCAATGAATTGTCCCAATTCAAACAATCCAACCTTCACCCACAGGCATTCAGGCAGTTATATCACATAAACAAATAGCCTTATGGTAAGCATGCTGTCATGTTAACACTCACACTCATGCAAGATGCTAAAGCATAAAAGCTTACCTAGTACTCTGAGCCAAAACAATAGCCAGTTAGTAATCAATGCATGATCCTAGTTCATGTTAAGACGGCTAATGCAACACATACAAAATGCAACTAGACGTAGGCTCAGCTATTCTAAAATGTCATGTGAAATGCAACAATTGATACATGTATTCAACTTGGTATTGAAATACAATGCGTTTGTATGATGCGCCGAGCCCTGTGCATGCAAGACAGATGAATGATGCAAACATGCATAGCATAAGGATGCTAATTGAAAATGACCCTAAACTAACCATCAATAGCAGGTAAGTAAAAGGGAGAAAGGCCTGGGGTTGGAAGACATTCACACACTCACGCACACTTATTACAACAATTGGCCCTCTTTCGGAGGGTCCGAAAGAATAATACAAATTAACTAACTAACAAAGCTAATTAATTATTACAAAACCACTTTAACTAATTAAACAAATTAACTAAACTAGTAAAGCAGTAAAGCAGCCTCAGGAAGAGGGATGCATGCATGCTCGAACGGCTTTGCTCGGAAATCCATCGCCATACTCATGCTACCTCTGTTTACACTGCTCTGCACCTCTGAACACTGGACAAGTCTCAAGGATGCTCCTAAACCACTCCCTGATCACTGTGGGAGTTCACCGGCCAAGATATGAAGTCACAGGCGATGGGAACATGATCATCGACCAAAAGTGAAGCTCTCGGCCAGGTTAAGTTAGCCGGCCGGCACTGAAGATGGCCGACCGACCATCTATTCCTACAGAATCCTATTTTTGCTACAACAGAGGACAGACAGAGCATGGCAATGCATTTTCAAGGAAATGTTTGCACAACCACCCTCCTTATCATGTTTAAAGCTCAAAGGAGTATGGTCTTCGGCTCTCGGGCCATCAATCACGCATTTCAATGCATGATGGCCCAAAGAGGCCAAGTGTGTGATTAATATCAAATGAAATGCACAAAAACATACAAGGGTCCTCAACCTCTATCATAGTTGATCAAGAGGCAAGGGAATGCACACTCAATGCAATGCAACCTAAGTATGCAAGCAAGCATGCAAAGAACCCAAGCATGCAACAACATGTGGGGCAAGCATACAACTAATATGCAATAGGCATACAATCTAAACATGTAAGCTAGCATGGAATGCAACAAAATGCAATGGGGTTAGCATGCAAGGTACTAAATATGCAACAAGCATGCGACAATCATGCAAGGCAAGCATGCAACAACATGCGGGGATGGACTTAAACCAAGATGGACAACTCTCAAATAGGCCCAAATCAGTGGCCAAGATGCTAACAAATGAGGGACAAAATCATATGCAAACATGCATGCTAATTGGCCTAAAGACTCAGGCATAAAAGGCAACTTTCAAGAACACTTAAAAGGAATGAAAAGCATGCAAATGTGACAACATTACATGCTCTGAAATAATGCTAGGAGTGATGCCAAATCACATAGACAAATCATGATCATAGGATGCACAAGGCTTAAAGCCTAAGATTAGTGAAGGGACTTGAACCAAAGCTACACAAGACAAAGAGCATATGACAAGCATAACCTAAAACAGTCCTGAGGCATACCAAAGTGAGCCTAAAACATGCAATGACCAAAGCCAAAACAAGCTAAAACGAAGGGGCCAAAACATGAGACATGCAAGACTACAAAAGAGGTGTTACTCTACACTTACCAAAGCCAAACATGGCATGACTTAAGCAACCAAAAATAGAGTTATGGCATGTCAAAATGAGCCCAAAAACCCACTTAGATGGCATCCCAAATGCCTAAGCATAGTGGCATATATAATGACACATTCATGAGGCATAACGTATCGACTCTTTAAAGCATTAAAGAAGTTACAAGTGCAAGCATATGAGCATACTATATGGACTGAAATAGCATAACAAGTGGTGCCAAACCACTGAAATGGTCGAAATAGAGCATGTCAAAGGATTCAAAACTCAAAGCCTACAAGCTAGATTACATGGTGGCTATACAAAGCAAGTCATGGATGACCAAAACAACCAAAATCAGAGCTTTAGCATGTTAAAACAAAGCTAGAAGCTTCATGAAGTTGAGCCAAAATCATGCTAAAAAGACATGTTACAACATGGTGCATGTTAGGCAAATCATGGGATTACAGGACAAGTATACAATGCATGCATGGTATGTCTAAACCAACTTGAAATAGAGATGTATTAGGGAAAAACAAAGCCTAATACACACTGAAATAAAGCTAAAAAAAGCTAAGCATGCAAGCCACCAACACAAGCCATTTATGCAAGCACTCAAGACAACAAGGAGAAGGGAGGACCCTCTCCTATTTAAGACCTTAAAACACCATCCCCACCACTGAAATCCCTCTGGATTTCAGCGGTGAGAAGGCCTAAACAACGTGGTCTCAAAGCTTAAAAAAAAAAAGCACAAGAACAAGGCCAAGCAAGGCCTAAGAGGGGGAAAACAACCCCAAACACAAAAATGACCTTAAACAAAGGTCTTAAGCACTAAAAAATAGAACTTTTATCGGTTATAAACTAAGCTTAAAACAGTAAGCAAGATAGGCTAAAAGCTTAAGCAAGAAAGGGGTATCTAAAGCAAGGAACTCACCCTTGTAGAACCTCTTCAAGAACAAAGCTCCAGCAGGTTTCTCTGATCAAAAACAGCTTAAGAACCCTAATAACAACCCTCTAATATCTCAGTAACCCAAGGATGGTGTAATGCTAGGTGTTCAAGTGCAAAAGTAAGACAAAAACTCACTTTTGAAGCACAAAAATGGAGAAACAAGGCAAGATAGATACAAGGCTATATCTATCTTTTCTAAGGCCAATTTCTGAACCCTTGAGGAGGGAGGAGGAGCTCCCTCCTTATAGAAGTTCAATAACAATTTTTCCAAAGCAAGCTAAACCAAGAGGCAAATCCCTCCATACACGTGTATGGAGGGGAGCAAATGTGCATGCCAGCTAATCCAGCTGGCATAAAATATCTGCATAAAGCAGATGAACAGGGTCCGGCTAGCAAAAATGGCCGATCGACCAACATAATGGCCGGCCGACCAAAAATAGTGCCGATCGACCAATACATTTGGCCGGTGGCAAGAAAACAAGGCCCGTGGCCTTAGGCCATGGCCGGTTGGTTAAGGGGATGGCCAGCAAGCCACTTCCTACCCTCAAGTGCAAAAACCACAAGTTCTTGGTCCACAGCCAAGCACAAAATAGTCAAGTTGAGAGATCTTAAGGCAAGGCGTGCAGCCGAAACATCCGAGATCTCAAAACGAACACAAGCATGAATGATCATCAAGTGTTCAAACGATGACGTCCAAGTCTTGAGGATGGTCAAAAATGGGGTGTCTATACGCTGAGTCCCCACCGAGGAAGAGAACGAAAAGGGCCTCTCGAGCCTGAGATGACTGGCGTTGATTTACTTGTATTTTTGCTTAGTTTATTTTTGTTTGGTAGCATTAGCACATGTATAGCTTTAGGAAGTTCTACGTTGCTTTAAAACTTGTACTCTGCTTTTGTAAAAAGCCATGATCAGAATAAAACCTCGCAGTTTTTACGAAAAGTGTGTTGTCATTTTTACATCATGAATGCCATATATGCATGAAATGGACAGGGAGTTGAAATGGCCAAGAGCGCTTGATTAAAACAAAATACTTAATCGGTTAGTGAACCGACCAGCAACCAAAATACAAAATGCAATATACAACTCGATAAACAAAACAACCACAACTCGATACCCAAAATATCAATAATTCAAATACAAATACAAACAAAGACTATAAAAAAAAGGACAAAAGACTCAAAACAAGACCACCCAAAACACCAAAAAAACGAGACAAAACACATGCTACTCACACTTTCCAACACGTAGGTGGACAGTAGGCCAAAAAGGAGGCTGCCGGCCAGAGGAGAAAGGTTGCCAGCCATGGATGAACTTTGTCGGCCACCAACAGTGGCCTGTAGGCCACTAATGTGCAAAACCTCTAGATTGTTAACAGTTGGCTTCCACTCACTGCCTTATCTTCTACAAAAGCCTCACCTTCGTCATTTCTTCTCTAGAACTCATTCTAGCTGCTGTTTTATGCCACAAATGGAGACATTTCTTGCCCAAAACCTCGTGGATTGGATTGCTATTTTGGACGGCTCAGAAAAAGTGAATTTTTGGGGTTTCTACATAAATGCACTTTTTTCGTTGAGTCGAACTCCACTTTGTTTTCCGTTCCTTCATGCCACGGCTAGATGCTAGAACCCGATTACACACATCTTTAGCTTCGGGGGACAAGAAATGTGCCCAACAATTGAAGAATTTCAGGCATTAATGGAATCCCGGCACGATGAGAAGATCATGCCTCAGCCCCGTTTTGGTCACGTCCAAGCTTTGGGATGAATGTGTGGGCTTACTCTGCACGAGGCTCGATCTCTGGCCCATAACAGAGAGCTAGACATTCCCAGCCTGATTCATCGATTTTTCGACGCCGGTGACCGGGACGACCTTCTTTCGCCCGATTTTCGGCAGCATGCCCTCTGCTTGTGCATGGTTGCACATTTCCTTCTCGCCCCTAGTTTTGGAAGATCTAGCATTTGATTGATCGAAGTGGCGCAAGGCCTGAAAGAAGGCAAGAGTTGCATTGGCTTGGCATTGGTCAAGACTTTGATGGGCATACACGCCTTCCATTGGTGAGAGACTACCAGATTCGTAGGGAGTCCACTACTTCTCGAGGTAATGTTTCCCACCCTTTCTCATATGTGTTTCTCACATCACTCAGCACTCTGTTTTTCTCTCAAAGCCCTTTTCTCACTTTTCTCTCAACATACATCTCTCTATTCTTTAATCTCTCTTTTCTTTCATCCCTTCCTAGGTGTGGCTTATGGATAAACTGAAGGTTGTGGATTCTTTCCCTGGGTACTTAGCTTGAGGCTACTTCTTCTGCCACCAGCTTGTAAATTTCCTAAATGAGGGGTGGTGGTGCGAATAGATATGCAACAAGTCTGCTGCTGACATAGCCTGGCGTTGCCCCTAGCTTAATTTGACCGAAATGAGTTACAACATGGCTTGGCAGTCCGGCATTCAGCTAATTGGCCTCACACACTGTGTATTCTACTTCCTGTTCTGATTCAGACGTCAGTTTGGGCATGATCAGATCTGTCCAAAGGAAGGGGTAGAGTGTAATAACCCGACCCTCGTATGTGATTCTGGTATATTTTTAGTCCCTTATTCTGTGTATTTAAATCCTTAATGAAAGATTTCATGAGAAATTAAGTTTAAGTACATGGAACTTATGAATTGAGCCTATTTGTTTAGTAAGGAAAAGATCTGTCACAATTGGAATGTTTAACTCAGAAATTGAGAGCCTTAGAGGCTTGATAATCCAAAATTGATTATACAATTGGAATCAACATAATTTTTAAGTAATAATGAGCATTTCTGTGAAATTTCAATTTGGGATGATTAAACGATTACTTTTTGTCCTATTCACCTCACCTCTTATTGATATATGTGTGTGTTCTGTGGCCATTTGATCAAAAAGCTCCTAACTCAAGATAGCTCCTGAGAGAAGAGTGAGGAAGAGAAAGGTTGGAGGGTAGTGGGAGAAGATCATCAAGAAGGTTGGGAAATTGAGAAACTTAAGCATAAGGTATGTAGATGTTTATTTTAATTAACTCCAACAACTTTTTTTTTTCCTTAAATGGTGGGAGATACCCTCATAATCATGACACTCAAGGGTTGGAATTGTGGTTCTAGGTGTGTGTAGGAAGTTAATGTGAGTGTTTTGACTTAATTTGAAATAGCTATGAGCAGTTATAATCTATTCTTCAATTGAGTTAATTGAATTCAATTATGTGGCATGGCTTTGTGTATATAAGTTTATGTGTGTGTAAAGTTAGAAATCTCATGAAATTGAGTGTGTATATGAGCTTTGGATTAATGATCTAACTTATATTAGGATTGATATGTGTTGTAGTCCATGTTTATATGATTTTGGAACCAAAGTCTATCAATGTATAAGCTTATTTTGGGCTTTATAAAAACCTATCAAAGTGGGATTGTTGATGGAATTTCGGACTGCAGATTGTAGTAAATCGCCGCACGTGTGGGGGTCATTGCTGCACGTACGGGAACCCACGCCGCACATGCAAGAGTCATGGCCGCACGTGCGGAAAAATGGTGAGTTTTGGGTGTTTGAACACTGCTAGAAAAACACGTGCGGAGCATCACTACCGCACATACGGGACCCTTTGCCGCACGTGCGGCCCAAGCTGGAAAACACAAGTTGTTCCGTTTTACGTGCTGGATCCTCTAATGTTGTCGAAACCTATAATTGATGTTGTTTTGATGTTCGTTAATTCAGTCGAAGTAAAACAAGTCAGGGATTGATTTAACAAAAAAAAAGGGAATTAACTTGAATCTTTGTGTATGTGTAGGACACGCTTCAGGAGGAACTAGTGCCCCACCGCAACACAGTGAGTAATAGTACTATCGATGTTCTTTAATCACGTTAACAATTATTGTTATTGACGTTATGTTTAACATGTATGCTACTTGGGAAACGGTGTGAAATCATGAAATTGAGAAACAGTGTGAACTTATGGAAACATCGAAAGAACTTGTGAAATATGAATCTATGAGGCCGAGGGCCAACTTGTGAAATTATGAATCCAAAAGGCCAAGGGCCAATTTGTGAAGTTATGAACCTCAGTTATGAATCTATGAGACCAAGGGCTAATTTGTGAATATGTGAACCCATCAGGCCAAGGGCCAATCTGTGAAGTTGTGAACCAACAGAGTCGTTCTGCAATTTGTATAGAATCAGACTAACTACATAATTTCTGCATTACTTACGCTTTTTTATGTGTTACAATTTTAATTGATTATTGAAACATTCAAGTACTATTGTTCACTGAGCCTAGCTCACTCCATGTCATGTCTGTTTCTGTTTCTGTAGGTAACCAACCTGGATGCCGGTCCTAGTCCTGTCACCATCGCACTTTTGTCAGCCTAAGCATAGCTAGGCACTTGGTCGAAGCCGTATATTTTTGTGGTGTTTTGCTAGACTATGGCTTGTGCACTAATTATTGGCTCTGGATAAAATGTACATAATATTTTTGTTACGCCCAATCTTGGGGCTAGATCTGTATATGCATGTGTATAACTAGCTCAAATGTGTATCTCCTTAGCTCCATTCGTTTTATGCAGTGTCTGTGATCCTGGCATGGTAATAGGAGCTCAATGGATGTCATACTTTCTTATATATTATTGTGATGTCAATGCTTCCATTCAGGCCCCTAGGTTATATATCAGGTTGAGTGTCCATTTCTCCCTAGGTTATATATCAGGTTGAGTGTCCATTTCTGCTTAGGTCATGCCCAAACTTCTAGGGGCGGGTTGGGGGTGTGACATAGAGTACCCAATTTCATTCCCTATCTGAGGTTCACACTTGGCTAGGTACCTCACTGCTTGGAGGATGAGAGAGCTTATGGCCCCTGCCCCTAGTTTCAGTTGCGCCCTTTCTGGCGAGTCTTTGACTCGGCTCGAGGATGAGGCACAAACCGGTCCCACTTTGGCTTCAGAACCTTCTACAAGCATGACCGGGGGACGCAGGAGCACCTGACTCATCTATGCCCCTAGTTTATTACTTTGATTTTTCTTTTCAAGTTTTTTCAATGTAATAAAAACAACTTTGATTTGTATCAAAGAGTTGGAGAACTTTGTATTGAAATCAATGAAATTAAAATTGTGAGCACTGAAAATTTTCCTTTTTGGTCCAAAAATGGTCTAAATTGTAAAAGATAATCTTTGAACAAAAATCACCTTTTATTAAAACGTTTCAAAACCATTTTCGAGAAGGACCACCACTTGACACGCACGGAATCAATCCACGAGATGTACAACCCCAAATCAAAAGATCACAAATTGCCCCTTGTTTGAACATCACTGCTCAGCATTGTAACCAGCTCTTCTCTCCGAGTAGAGATCACAACCGAACTCTTAAGTAAAGAGCAGACAAAGATGACCCGATCAGACACATGGACAGGATAGTTGAGTTGGAGGTGTTTACGGCCAGACTTTAGGATGAAGTTGCCTACATATCCCGAAGATGGGAATCAGGCCTTACATAGTTCGGTTCAGGTTCACTCGAGTATTAACTCTCTCCTTTTGAACTCTAACTTTTGCCAAGGCCACCCTTTAGGGTTTTCAACCTTGCAAGCTCAGTTTTTCTTCATTTCTAATTTTTCATGCTCTAACTTTTGCCTATGTCACCCTTTTGGGTTTTCGGCCTAACGAGCCTCTCAGGGATAATATTTCTTTAACTTGTCCATGTTGATCGGTTGGAAAAATTCTAGGCCATCCACGTCCATGAGAATAATAGCTCCACCCGACCAGATAGCTTTGATGATGTAAGGACCAGTCCAATTGGGTGAACTTGCCTCTTGGGTCATGGATGGAAGCTCGGTTGTCTTTCAGCGCCAAATCCCCCTCTTTGAGATTTCGGGACTTAACTTTCTTGTTAAGAGCCCTAGAAATCCTGCGTTGATAGCCCTGAATATGGTATAATGCTTTCAATCTTCTCTCATCAAACAACATCAGCTCTTTAAACCTGCTCTGTTGCTAGTTCGCCTCTGCTATCTGACACTCAGCCATGACTTGCAGCGAGGGGACATCTATTTCAATTGGCAGAACAACTTCCGTCCCGTAGACAAGAGAATAAAGAGTTGCCCCTGTAGACATCCGGATTGAAGTTCTATAGCCCCAGAGTGCGAATGGCAATTTGTCTGGCCAGTTCTTGTAGGTCTCAACCATTTTTTGCAAAAATATGCTTGATGTTCTTGTTGGCAGCCTCAACAACTCTGTTGGTTTGCGGCCAGTATGTAGATGACTTATGGAAAGCCAGATTGTATTTCTCCAACAAGTCTATCACTTCTTCCTTGAAATGGGAACCATTATCTAAAATGATCTCATTTGGGACTCCATATCGGCAAATGATGTTGTTTCGGATGAACTTAGCCATATGGGCTGCTTTCAACATTGCATAGGACTGAACTTTTACCTACTTCGTAAAGTAATCAATTGCCACCAAAATGTATTCATGTCCATTCGACCCTTTTGGCGTGATTGCCCCAATGACGTCAATTCCCCAGATTGAAAAAGGCCATGGTGAAGTCATGTTGTACATCTTTGACGGTGGGATATTCATGCGGTTGGCATGAATTTGGCATTTGTGGCATCGCCGAACAAAACCAATACAATCCTCCTCCATGGTGGACCAGTAGTAACCTTGCCTGAGAATCTTCTGAGTTATCATTACTCAGTTCATGTGCGTTCCGCACTCCTTTCTATGGATGGCCTCCAGCAGGCGCTTTGATTCCTCTTCTTCAATACACAACTCGTGCCGTCCCAGATGGCCCCTTTTGTACAGTTTACCTCCTCAAATGACAAATCAAACGGCCATTCGCCATATTCCCCTTTTGTCTTTGGCATCTGAACATCTAGGGTTTGGTGATAAATCCTCATCTTTTCTTCTTTGACCGTCCAGTCTCCATTGGCTTGAGAAATAACTAGGTTCGAGTCCCCGATCACGTCTAACCTTTTTGCCCCTAGTTCCAAGGCGGTTTCCAAACCAGTGATACACACCTCGTATTTTGCTTCGTTATTGGACACCTTGAACCAGAGTTTGAAGGCTAAAAGTATATGGGAATTGTCGGGTGCTATCAGCAACACACCTATCCCATAACCATATTGATTGGATGCTCCGTCAAAGTACATTGTCTAAGTCTCGTTCTTGACTTGCAAAATAGCTTCATATAGGAATAAGTATTCTACCGCTTCATCCCCTTCTATTGGGTGATCTACCAGGAACTCCGCCACAGCTCTCCTCTTGACCGACTTGCGAGTGACGTACTTTAGATCAAATTCGGAGAGAAGAAGCAACCAACGGGCTAGCCTACCCGTAAGCACTGGCTTCTCAAAGAGATATTTGATGGGATCTAATCTCGAAACTAGAATTACGGAGTGAGCTAACAAGTAGTGCTTCAACTTCCTGATAGCCCATACCAAGGCTAAGCATGCTTTCTCCAACGGAGTGTAGCGAGTCTCATAATCCAACATTTTCTTGCTCGAATAGTAGCTAGCTTTCTCCACCTTATCCTCAGATTCTTGAGCAAGCATACATCCCATTGTGGTGTCCGTTACTGACAAATACAAAATCAAGGGCTTCCCTAGCGCTGGCGGCGACAACACAGGCGGATTCTGAAGGTACTGCTTGATCTGCTCAAAAGCAAACTGACATCAGCCATCCTATTGGAATTTCTTTCCTTTCTTTAGGAGACCAAATAGTGGTTCACAAGTCAAGGTTAATTTTGCAATAAACCGTCTTATGAATTGTATTTTACCCAGAAAGCCCCGCACCTCCTTTTCAGTCCTTGGTGGTGGCATTTCTAGGATGGCCTTGATTTTGGAAGGATCTACCTCGATGCCCCTCTGTGTGATCAAGAAGCCCAGCATTTTCCCTGCTGTTATACCGAAAGTACATTTCTATGGGTTCAACCTCAACCAGTATGCTCTGATCCGTTGAAAGAATTTCTTCAAGGCGGTGTAGTGGCCCTCTCTTTCCTTGGACTTGACAATCATGTCGTCCACGTATACCTCGACCTCTTTGTAGATCATATCATGTAGGATAGTGGTTACAGCCCTTTGATAAGTAGCCCCAACATTCTTCAGCCCAAACAGCATCACCTTGTAGCAGTAGGTTCCCCACGGCATAGTGAAAGCATTTTTCTCTCTGTCCTTGGGCGCCATCAGAATCTGGTTATACCCGGAAAATCCATCCATGAAGGAGATCAATGCATGGCCTGCGATGAAGTCTACCAATTCATCGATATGTGGCAGGGGAAAATCATCCTTCAGACTAGCCTTATTCAGATCCCTGAAGTCGACACAGACTCTGATTCTGCCATCCTTCTTTGGGACTAGAACAATGTTGGCCAACCACATTGGATATTCAGACACAAGCAAGAACCCTACCTCAATTTGTTTGGTAACTTCTTCCTTAATCTTCAGAGCCCAATCGGGACGTATTCTCCGCAACTTCTGCTTGATGGGTCAGGCCACAGGGTCGAGAGGGATCCGATGTTGTACAATCTCAGGATCGATTCCAGGCATGTCTTCGTAGGACTACGCGAAAATGTCTTTGAACTCTTTTAATAAAGTAACTAAACACTCACGTTCCTCCGAAGACAACGTGGACCCGATCTGGACCAGACATGGATCATTCTTAGTACCCACATTAAAAGTAATGATTTTATCAGCAAGGGATTTTGCTTACCTCTCCTCCTCCCGATTAATCAAAATTTTCAAAACCAGAGGAATTTTTTCCTCTTCATTTTCATTAAAATTTTGAAAATCATGGTCAATGCAATAAACAAGCGCCACAGAGAAATACTCAGAATCGGCAGCGGCATTCTCATTCATAAAGTCTAGCTCATCCAGCTCTTCAATTACAACCGACTCAAAAGCAAAAGAAAAAGAGGACCTGGACAAGACCTTGGCATCTAGGTTATCACCCCCAGGAATAACGAACTCAGACTCATAAGAACCGAAATCTGATTCCGACACCACAGATTTTGTGGAATCAGATTTTGGCTCACTACCCGACTCAGAACTAGACAGGTAGCCCTCCGCCAGTTGCCAAACTAAAGATGGTGTTTCAGATGCATCCAAAATGCTGCTAGATAGGTTAACATCCGGTTGGTCCTCGATCATGGAAATGGTCAGGTTATCCCCCAAGCTCTCTGAGTCGGCTAGAGAATCTGAAAGGAGGCATGCCAGTGCTGCCCTTACTCCAAGCTCGCTGCTTTCCAAGTCGCTATCCATGCTATGTCCAGCTTCAGCAGTTGGTTCAGCTTTTTCCTTGGCATCGCTCTCTTGCAACTGTAGGTCGAAGAAGATTTTGAAGCCAGGAACACGCTGCTTCGTAGAATTCATCCAAGGTTTAGGAAAGCCGCAAAATGGGAAGTCTTCTCCCTCCCAAACAAAGTGGCCATTTAGTGTTCCCCGAATTGGCCTGTGAATGAGCTCATAGCATTTTTCGGCCTGCTTGGCTCTAGCTCTACCTGTCATCTCTTCCTTTTTCCTGGCCCAATCCTCTTTCGTGAGCGTATAGCCAAGACCAAAGGCATGTGGATTATGCGGCACATCGGCCAATACTGTGATGCCTTTCCGACCACTTCTTCCCAACCCTATTCCTGGCACATGTTGGAGCTTATTCATGAAATAGATTGATTGGGCGCTAACATACAAGCCCTCATCAGCTGCCAAGATGTTCTGCGCTGCCCGGGCCTCGGCCAGAGTAACCCCTGAAAGGAATACATCCTCCTTGCCATGGTCGATTTCCAGCACTGGTGTAGTTACCTATGGCAGAGGATATATGGATGAATTCCCAAACAAAATAGCCACTCCCATCCTGGAGGGTATTTCAGTATTTGATAGAGGGTAGAAGAGACTGCTTTCACCAGGTGCAGCCAGGGTCTTCCTAGTAGTGAGTTGAAAGTGGCCGACACATCCAGGATATGAAACTTGACATCCTGTTGCGCCAGGCCCACCTGAACACGGATTTGTACTGTGCCCATAACTTCCCTGCTTGTGTTGTCATATGGCTGAATCACTTGGGTTGTAGACACGAAATCTGTTGGTTTCAGGCCGATGGCATAAGTTGTGCCCGACAGACAGACATTAATAGCCGACCCAGTGTAGACACCCCATTTTTGACCGACCTTAAGACTCAGACGTCATCGTCTGTGCACTCGATGATTGCACTTGTTTGTGCTAGTTTTGAGTGCCCGAAGGTCTCGGCCGAGCGCCTTGTTTTCGAGCCTCTAAACCCTCTGTGCTTTGGCCTTGTTTTTAGGCCAAACCTTGGTGCCTCTTGGCTGAAGGAGAGTGGGGTCCTACCGGCCACGTTTGGCATTTGCCAGCCACTTTTTCTTCTTGCCAGCTAGTTGGAGTCGTTGGTCAGCTAGTTTAAGTGGCCAGTCACTTTTTCTCCTTGCCAGCTAGTTGGAATTTTCTCCTTTTGCTGATATTTTCAGATCTTCTGAGCCAACTGTTGGGCATTGAAGTTGTCCTCCGTACACGTGTATGGAGGGATGGAGACAAGCTTTAAGCTTGTCAAGCAAGCTTTTGCTTGCATTGCCTATATAAGGGGAGGTCCCTCCCCCTTGTTTAAGGTTTAGAAATTTTGGAAGCAAATTTTCACTCCCTCTCTAGAATTATCTCTCTTGCTATATATATATATATATATATATATATATATATTATACTTTATAGTGCTTGAAAGTGAGTGTTCTTGACATATTTGAACACAACCCTCTTAGCCAAACATCTTGACCTTGGAGCTGAGATTCATTAAGACTTGTTTGGGCCTCCTAAAGCTGGTTTTTGGTTTAGAAGTTGTCCTCTTGCTGCTGTGCTTCAAGGGTGAGTATATTCCCTTTTTAAGCTTATTTTTGTATACCATCTTAGCCACCTTTGCATGATGTTTTAGGCTTGGTTGTTAATTACAAAAAGCTCTATTTTTAAGTGTTAAAAATTTTGGTTTGAGTCCTTGTTGGGGTTAGGGGTGGTCTACCCTCTTTCGTTGCTTATTTGCTAAGCTTTTGTACCACCTTTTGAGGCTATTCAAACTATCACTTTTTAGCCTTTTAACCACTGAATTCTAGAGGAATTTCAGTGGTGGAAAGGTGGTTTTGAGGTCCCAAATAGGAGGGGGTGGTCCCCTCTCTTCTTGTCTTGCTTGCATGTGTTGATGGCCTACCAAATGAGCATGTGTTTCTACTTCTTTGTGGCTTTGTTCAAGCATGTTTTTGTGACTTTTTAGACCTACCATAACTTTGTTTTTGGCTTGTTTGATCATTGGTTGCTTGCTCTTTACACTTGCAGTGTAATCTTGCTCACTAGCCTTGCATGCCTAATGAGTTAGCTTGTTATTCTAGCATGTGTTAGCTTAATATCAGCCCATTTTTGGTCTTATTTCAGCATGTTGTAACTTTTTTTTGGCCTGGTTGAGTCACCTCTTGCATGCTTCTTACACTTGTAGTGTAACCTTGCTCACTAACTTTGCATGCTTACTACTTTAGCCCATTATTCTAGCTTATTTTGGCTACACTCTAGCATGCTTTTGCTCATATTTTAGCATTCTTGAACTCTGTTTTGAGTGGTCTTGGCCTTTTAAGGCTTGCTTTGTATGGTTATAGCATGATAGGCTTTAATAGCTTTGTGTTTTGAGTCCTCTAGCATGCTTTGCGTGGGTAGTTTGCATGATATGGCATCATTTAATATGTGATTTCAAAGCATATATCACTGTCATACTCTCATATGTATCACTCTTTCAATGCTTTTGAGAAGTTGAACCTCATGCCTTGTTTGCGAGCCAATACATGAGCTTATTTTTCTTGCCATCTATGCTGCAAGTCTAGCATGTTTTTGCTACTGTTTCGACCTGCCTTAGGTCTGTTTTGAGTGGTTAAGGTCATTTGAGTTTTGCTTAGTATGGTTGTAGTGTAAATGGCCTTGACTAGCTTTGAGTTTTGAGGCCTTTAACATGTTAAGCATGTGATATTTGCATGGCATGGAACCATTTGGCATGTAATTTCAGTGTATATAATGTAGGCACACTCTCATATACTTGAAGTGACGTCAATCCAAACACAAGAAATGTGGGACGTTTCATACTTGAAGTGATGAAACGTGTCACGTTTCTTGGTCGCTAACACCATTGATCAAGCATGATAGGGTGGAGACATATGTGTGTCGCGTTGCATGTGTTTGAATCGGACGTTAATCCAAACACAAGAAATGTGGGACATTTCGTACTTGAAGTGATGAAACATGTCACGTTTCTTGGTTGCTAACACCATTGATCAAGCATGATAGGGTGGAGGCTCTTTGTGTGTTGTTTGTGCATTCATAAACATGGTATAAGCTTGGTTCTTGGCCACCATGCATTGAAAATGCTTGGTTCGTGGCTTGAGAGCCAAGTGCCACGCTCCTTTGAACTTGAGACATGATTGGGAGAGTGGCAGTGCCTACATTGCCTTGCAAATACATTGTTGTGCCTCTATTGTTCTCTGTTGCAGCAAAACCAAAAGCCTGGAGAAGCAACTAGCCGACCAACCAGTTTTACTAGCTGACCGACCAGTCGCACTAGCCGATCGGCCAGTTTTAGTGGATGGCAGCCACTTTTTCTGGCTGGTAGCCCACCAGCAAATCCCTGTTTTAAGGTAAAGGCAGTCTAGAGGTTAGCATAATTTTCATAGATCAAGGCAAGTGCAAACAGAGGCAATTGACAACATAGTAATTAATTAGTTTGTTAATCAATTAAGTGTTGTAATAATTAGTAAGTAGTTTACTAGTTATTCGTTTTGTTGTGTAATAATTAGTCTAATTAGCTTATTATTTGGACCCTCCGTCGAGAGGGCAAATGTTGTAATAAGTGTGCGTGTGTGTGTGAATGTCTTCCAACCCCACGTCTTTCTCCCTTTTATTTAACCGCTTTTGATGGTTAGTTTAGGGTCATTTTCAATTAGCATACCTTATGCTTGCATGTTTGCATCATTTATTTGTCTAGCATGCACTGGGCTCGGCGCATCATACAAACTACATTATATTTCAATACTTATTTGAATACATGTTTCAAAGCATGTTATCAAATTGTTGCATTTCATATGCCATATTAGATAGCCGAGCCTATTTAGTTGTATTTTTGCATGTGTTGCATTAGGCATTTCACATAGCTAGGATCATGCATGATTTCTAACTAGTTCCCTATTTTGGCTTGGAGTACACTGTAAGTGTTTACACTTTAGCATACTTGCATGTATGTGTGTTGCCATGATAGCATGCTTGCCATGAGGCTATTTGCTTAAATGCTAAACTACATGAATGCCTGTGGATGAAGGCCTTATTACTTGAATTGAAACAATTGATCAAAATGTGAGTTTTAAGTCCACTTGGAGTGGCAAATCATCATGTTTTAAGCCCATCTTGTTTGGTGGCAAATCCGCATTTCTAAGCCCACTTGAGGGTGGCAAATTCAAACCATTTTCGAAAACAAACATTGAATTGTTTTGTTCGAATTTAGGCGATCTAGTCTATACTTGTATATTGTGTGCATCACGTAGTAAGTTAGCTAAATAACCGGAATAAGGACACATTTGTTTTCAAAACAATATATCATGATTAGTAGAGGCCGATCTGTTGATCGGACGAGCGGGGGTGCTCATTTCATGACCTTCCACCCTCGTACCCAAGTTCCTGAGCCGAGATAACTTTGGTGATGACGAACACGTGGCCTTAGGCACGAGCCATGGTTTTATAAATTTCCCAAAAAAACAAAATGTTTAGGTGGCGACTCTATAATCTGGCAAAGCAGTCCAATTTTGGCATTATTCGATTTAAAATCTGATTTTCCGAAATGATTTGCCGGATTGGACTCTTTGGTGATTTATCAGTCTTACATTGCACTTTGTGAGATTAGGTACAGAACTGTGATAGGAGTCCGAACTATAGTAGCATGAACCAATTCGCGCCCTCTCCGAAAAGGGGGGCACGCAGAGGAAGTTCGGGTGGTCTACAGTTTTTGGCGACTCTGTTGGGGATTTAGAGAACTTGACTCGAACATCATGATATGTTATTTTATCTACACTTATGTGTTTCTTTGCATTGCATTTGCATTGATGCGCTTAAGTCACAGTGTTTGCCATCTGCTATTCCTAAACGGTTTGCTGGAGGCTTGCTTGAAAAAGCGTGCCATAAGGCTGACCGGTTATGGGCTCTGCCACGATGGGAACACAAACCTCGATTTTGCCGAGGCACCCTATTTGACCATTCGACCTAGTGCATATCGAAAGCCATATAGACTGTTCCAAACTAGGACAGGTTGCTTACCCGATTACAGGATTGTTTGAAATCGCACGCGTGCGTAGTGAAACCTTAGCTCCTGACAAAATAGGATAGGGAAACCCTACCCCACCATAGGGGTGTTTTGGCTGTTACTTGCTTGATATGTGCTGTTAGAGTGTATCTCTGTAGGTTGTATGTATCAGTCGCAAGTTTGGGTATCAGTCTAAGGACATCAGTATTTGGGGTATCAGATTTGATTCAGTGATTTGGAGGCAGAGATCAGTGTTTGAGAACAGTTTGTTCAGCTTCTGATATCAACTGTGTGTTATCTTTATCCTAGCCAAAATGCTGTCTGCTGTTCTGCTTATTGTTTCCTTATTTTGCTTTATTTTCCTTTTTGCAAGGTAGTATTGCGTCATTGCTTTCGACGAGGCAGATACCCCCCAAGCACTCTGGACCCGGATTGAGAGAATTCATCGATCTGAGGATCTCGTTGACGGACAACCAGTGTTTGCTGCATTACCCCCGTTTACGAGATGGAGTTCATCTAGTCACAGATCATCAGTATAGCGGTTACCAGATCAGCGGTCATTATCTACCTCACCTATGCGCAGTTGGGCTGAGATATCCGCTTCTACCTTGGAGAGGGAACATACACCTGTCCAAACAAATCAGCGCTTTACAGTTTGTATGGAAGACATGATGCGCCAACTCCAAGAGACCATACAAGCTATGCAGCAGGATGCTGCTCGTCAGGCGGAGGTTCCCGCACGTCAGGCAGAGGTTGTAGCTCAACAGGCAGAACTAATTACCAGACTTCAACAACAGTAGCAACCACAACAAGCCGGAGCTTCTGCTTCGCATCCACCCCCACCCCCACCTCCACCCCCACCCCCACCTCCACCCCCACCTAGGGTTCCAACAGCCGGGGAAACAGCTCACATCCAGGAGAATACAGACATTCCAATAGGGCCAGTCCCTCTACCGATTCTACCACAGACTTCAAAAGCACCGGCCTTCCCATTAGATGCACCGTTCAAATTCGAAGTGGATCCAACCGCCCTGAAAGTAAGTAAGCTTGAAAAGCTGTTGAAGCGAGCCCAATAGGTTAACTCGATCTCGGATATAGAAGATGGATACACTGATTCGGCGGTGACATTGCCAGATAGATTCAAAATGCCGCACACAGATCGCTTTGACGACTCGGGCGATCCTATGGTTCATTTAAGGCTATTTTCTGATATTTTGTGCCTGATAGGCTTGACGAGACTCCAAAAATTGTCACTCTTCGGTCGGACCCTGTCGGGTATTGCGGCCATTTGGTACGCCAAGATGGAGGATTTAGTGAAAAAGAACTGGGAGGAGATGGCCGAGGCCTTCGTTGCTAAATACTCATACAATACCCAAATCGAGGTCACGACTTGTGATCTCGAAGCAACCAGACAAGAGCCGAAAGAGGGCTTTTTTGACTTTGTCACCTGATGGAAGGCCAAGGCCTCCCTGATGACAACTCGACCACTCAAAAAAGATCAAATAAGAATGGTTGGGCGCAACCTACAACCCAAGTTGATGTAGAAAATGATCGTCTTACCCCTCCCCATCTTTGCTGACTTGCACAAGATTGGGGTACAGATTGAAGTTGCTATGAAGCAAGGTCTGATCGACCAGGAAAAGGACAAGCCCAAGAGGGCGTTTACACGCAGTTCGAATGTAGCTACAAGTAGCAGTGCAGCTGTAAGAACTTCTGATATGGGCATGGTCACCACCACTACAAAAACAGCCACACAATTTACAGGAACCTCTGCACCCAACTCACAACCTACCAAAAATCATGCCCGGGGCCACAGAGTCTTCACCCCACTATATATGACTTTGTCCAAAGCCTTAGGAGTCTTGATCAGGAAAGGGCATTTGAAGCCCTTAGAGCTACGGCCATTACTAGATAAGCTTCCTTCTTCCCATAACCCGGCCAAATATTGTGCCTTTCACTAGCAGCACTGTCATGACACCGAATTTTGCTACAAACTTCGTCATGAGATTCAGGATCTCATTGACCAAAAGGTGATAGTGCCTCCAGAAAAACCAAATGTTACTACCAACCCTCTCCTGCCATATAACCAAAACCCTCCACCTAGGCAGGTAAACTTCATCCAAACGACGGCCAACCCATTTGATCCTAGCATATATATCACTCCTTCCCATCTACCTAAATCGGCAGTGTTCATCCCGGAATGCACATATTTATGCATGATGAGCACGTCATTAACCCTACCCAAGCCAGTGGTGGTGACTATCGAAGACAGAACTGGGGTGACCTTGGAGGAGAATTGGAATGTTGGTTCGGAACCTGATGGATCTGGGAGCTTTACTGAGGAAACATACAACCTGTGTAGTTATATTGTGCCAACAGATCAGGCTAAGCTGAGGGTAAAGTTGCCAACTGGGGCAGAGATCGATGTGGTTCGAGAGGACGGACCAAGTCAGGGGCTAGACAACCTAGCAGAGTTGGAGGAGGACATTGCCAACCTACAGTTCTTTGATGAGTAGGATCCGAGGGATGTGAGCATCAACTGGTTTGACCTAAATGGAGCAACAGATGCTACAGGGTGGCTCAGTGACGAGCCAGATGTTGTTGAGGAGTCTCAGCCGAGGCAGGGGCAGTCAGAAATTGGAACATCTATAGTGGCCGGAATGGCCGAGAACAAGAAAGGATCGTTGGAGAACACCGATGCGAAGAATTGTGCTCAGGATTTGGGCAGTTTGGGTACAGCAGACACCGAACAGGAGGTTGCTTTGAAGAGGTTTAAGCCAGAGAGGATCGAGAACGATGAAAGAGCTAGAAAAGCCAAGGCACTTGAGAGGGCAAAATGTGTTGAGGACACAACAACAGCTACGGCGGAACCAGACAGCTGTCTGTCGATTACCGAAGGGATGTGGTGGGAAGACGATGATTTGCGTGTTGTCCATACTGATGATGACTGGGAGTAGAATCAACTCGACGATACTTGGTACACCGAGGTGGACCATATGACCCGAAGTGGGTGGTACTTCAAGCCCCCACACTTGGACCAGCCGGAGGTGTCCGGGAAAGACAAGGAAGTAGAAAGGTAGAAAGAGAAACTGCCAGAGGAGGAAGCTATACTGAAGCAGCTAAAGAAAATTTAGGCAGACATCTCCATCTGGGGACTGCTTATGGCCTTGAGGGTTCACAGAGAAGCCGTCCTTACACCCATGGATAGGGCCAAGCTTTTAATTGATACAACGCCCGAGCAGTTGGTGGGATTGGTGTTCCCAAGCGGAGCTTCCCCCACATTGACCTTCACAGACAAAGAACTACCGCCCGAGGGCTCCGATCACAACAAGCCGCTCTATATCTCTGTGGAGTGCAAGGAGAAATGGATACTGGTGGTCCTAGTTGACACGAGTCTGCAATCAATGTATGTCCGTCAAGAACGGCATATGCTATTGGGTTGAAGCCCGCAGATTTTGTGCCTACAACCCAGGTGATACGGGCCTATGATAATACCAGTCGGGAGGTGATGGGGACGGTACAGATCAAGACTCAGGTTGGCCCGGAGAAACAGGACATTGAGTTTCATGTCTTGGATGTTCCAACCACCTTCAATCTACTCCTTGGGCGGCCATGGTTGCACCAGGTGAAAGTCGTCTCTTCCACCTTACACCAGATATTGAAGTACCCCCACGGGAAGGGGATGACAATTGTTTTGGGAACTCTTCAATACATTCGCCGCCAGAGGTTTCTACACCAGTTCTGGAGATTAAGCACGGCGTGGAGGAAGTATTTTTGTCGGGATTCACCTTGGCTGAGGCTCGGGTTGTACAAGATATGCTGGCCGTTGATGAGGGGCTATACATCAGTGCACAATCTGTCTATCTTATGAACAAGCTTCAACATATGCCCAGAATGGGATTGGGGCGAAGTGGCCGGAAGGGCGTCGCAGCATCGACCGAAGTGCCGCATAACCCATATACCTTTGGCTTAGGTTATTCACCTACCAAGGAGGATTGGGCAAGGAAAGGAAGAGAAATGGCTGGAAGAGCCAGAGCTAAACAAGCCGGGAAGCGCTATGAGTTAGTGCACAAACCTATCCAGGGGACCCTGAACAGATGCTTTGTTTGGGAGGGAAAAGATTTTCCGTTCTGCGGCTTTCCAGAGCCATGGTTGAATTCAGAGAGGCGGCGCTTGCCGGGTTTTGAGATCTTCTTTGACTTGCAATTGCTAGGGGATGAAGCTGCCAAAGAACAGACTGACCCAACAACTGTGGCTGAGCAGTGCAATGTGGATGAGTCCAGTGGCACAGATTTTGAGCTAGGAGCAACACTGGCCTGTCTTCTATTAGATCCTCAGATCTTACCAGAGTGCTCGGGGGATGATTTCTCAGTTTCCATGATTGGAGATGATTCGGCTATGGGCCCTTCTTCCGGCATTCTGGATGCATCCATTACACCCTCCCTCGTTTGGAAATACGAGGAATGCTTTTTATCTAGCAGTTCTGAGTCAGGTAGTGAACCGGAATCGGATTCCACAGAGTCTGTGGAGTCAGAATCAGATTCTAGTTCTTCTGAGTCAGAGTCTGGTATTCCTGGGCGTGATAACCCGGATGCCACTTTCCTGTCCAGGTCGTCATTTTCATTTTCTTTTGAGTCGGTTGTAACCGAAGAATTAGACGATCTGGAAGTTAATGAGAATGGTGCTGCTGTGGCTTTTGAGTACTTTTCTGTGCCTTTAGTTTATTGCATTAATCAGGACTTTCAAAATTTTGATGAAAACGACGAGGAAGAAATTCCTCCGGTTTTAAAGCATTTGATTGACTGAGAGCAGGAGAGGTTTGTAAAGCCTTTGGTTGATGAAATCACCTCAATTAATGTTGGTACTGAGAAGGACTCGCGGTTGGTCCAAATCGGGTCCACGTTGTCTTCGGAAGAACGTGAGCGCTTAGTCACTTTATTAAAAGATTTCAAAGATGTTTTCGCGTGGTCCTACGAAGACATGCCTGGAATCGATCCTGAGATTGTATAGCATCGGATCCCTGTTGACCTAGAGGCCTGACCTGTTAAGCAGAAGCTCCGAAGGATCCGTCCGGATTGGGCTCTAAAGATCAAAGAAGAGGTCACCAAGCAAATTGATGCAGGGTTCCTGCTGGTATCTGAATAGCCTACTTGGTTGGCCAATATAGTTTCGGTGCCAAAGAAGGATGGAAGAATTCAGGTATGTGTGGACTTCAGAGATTTGAACAAAGCCAGTCCGAAGGACGACTTTTCTCTGCCGCATATCGATGAATTGGTGGACTTCACTGCGGGGTATGCACTGCTCTCATTCATGGATGGGTTCGCAGGCTATAACCAGATTTTGATGGCACCCGAAGATAGGGAGAAGACTGCTTTCACCACCGCGTGGGGAACCTACTACTATAGGGTGATACCGTTCGGTTTGAAGAATGCAGAGGCTACGTATCAATGGGCTGCGACCACGATCTTGCATAATATGATCCACAAAGAAGTTGAGGTGTATGTGGATGACATGATTGTCAAGTCCAAGGAAAGAGAGGGCCATTACACCGCCTTGTAGAAATTTTTCCAACAGATCAGAGAGTATCGGTTGCGGCTGAATCCTCATAAATGTACTTTCAGTATTACAGTAGGGGAAATGCTGGGGTTCTTGATCACACAAAGGGGCATCGAAGTCTACCCTTCCAAAATTAAGGCTATCTTAGAAATGCCACCACCAAGGACTGAAAAGGAGGTGCGAGGCTTTGTGGGTAAAGTGCAATTCATAAGACGATTTATTGCAAAATTAACTTGACTTGTGAACCACTGTTTGGTCTCCTGAAGAAAGTAAAGAAGTTTCAATAGGACGACCGATGCTAAGTTGCTTTTGAACAGATCAAGCAGTATCTTCAGAACCCAACCGTGTTGTCACCGCCGGAGCCGGGGACACCGCTGATATTGTACCTATCAGTAACCGAAACGATAATGGGCTGCATGGTTGCACAAGAGTCTGAGGACAAAGTGGAGAAGAAGGCTATCTATTACCTGAGCAAGAAGATGCTGGAATACGAGACCCGCTACACTTCGCTTGAGAAGGCTTGTCTGGCCTTGGTATGGACTACCAGGAAGTTAAGACACTACCTGTTAGCTCACTCTGTCATACTGGTTTTGAGATTAGATCCCATCAAATATCTCTTTGAAAAACCAACACTTACGGGTAGGCTAGGCCATTGGTTGCTTCTTCTCTCCGAATTCGATTTGAAGTACATGACTCTCAAGTCCATGAAAGGAAGAGCGGTAGCGGAGTTCCTAGACGATCACCAGTGGAGGGAGATGAAGCAGTAGAATATCTATTCCCAGATGAGGCCACTCTGCATGTTGAAGAAAAAACTTAGACTATGTACTTTGACGGAGCGTCAAACCAATACAGGTATGGGATAGGGGTGTTGCTGATAACACCCGACAATTCCCGCATACCCTTAGCCTTCAAGCTCCGGTTCAAGGTATCGAATAATGAAGCAGAATATGAGGAATGTATTGCTGGACTAGAAGCCACCCTGGAACTAGGGGCAAATCGGTTGGACGTCATCGGAGACTCGAACCTGGTTGTATCTCAAGCAAAAGAAGATTGGAAAGTTAAAGAAGAAAGAATGAAAATCTATCATCAAACCTTGGACGTTCTGATTCCTCGGTTTGAAAAGCTAAACTTCACCTATCTGTTAAGAGAGAACAACAGGTTCATTGATTCTTTAGCAACTCTGTCTTCCATGATAGACATCCCTTTCAGAGTCCGGATGCGTTCGATAATTATTGAACAGAAATTCGTGCCGCCCTATGAGCTGATCACGGTCATAGATGAAGTACAAGATCAGAACCCCTGGCATTATGACATTTGGAACTTCTTGGAAAATGAAGCTTATCCACCAGGGGCAAATGACAAAGACAAGAGGGCAATTTGAAGAATGGTTGCTCAGCTCGTCATCTGCGGGGGTAAATTGTACAAATGGGGCCATCTTGTGATGCATAAACTGTGTGTTGATGCTGAAGAGTCGAAGTGCCAGATGGAGGCCATCCACAGAGGAGAGGGCGGAGTGTACATGAGCAGGGTAATGCTGGCACAAAAAATTCTCAGACAGGGTTATTACTGGTCAACCATGGAGGAGGATTGTATTGGCTTTGTTTGGCGATGCCACAAATGTCAGATCCATGCAAATCGCATGAACATTCTGCCGTCGAAGTTGTACAACATGACTTCGCCATGGCCATTTTTAGTCTGGGGATTGATGTGATTGGGGTAGTTACTCCGAAGGGGTCTAACAGGCATGAGTATATTCTGGTAGCGATAGATTACTTTACAAAGTGGGTTGAGGCCCAATCTTACGCAGTGTTGAAGGCGTCGCATGTTACTAAGTTCATCAGGAACAACATCATCTGTCACTATGGGGTCCCAAATGAGATTATTTCGGATAATGGTTTCCACTTCAAGAACGAAGTGATCAAATTGTTGGAGAAGTACAACGTGGTTTTTCATAAGTCATCCACATATAGGCCGCAAACCAACGAAGCTATTGAGGCCGCCAACAAGAACATCAAGCACATTTTGTAGAAGGTGGTGGAAACCTACAGGGACTGGCCAAATAAGCTGCCATTTGCTCTTTGGGGCTACAAGACATCAATTCGAACTTCTACTAGGGCAACTCCGTAAACCTTGGACATTTATGGGATGGAGGTTGTTTTGCCGATCAAAGTTGAGGTTTCATTGTTAAGAGTTATGGCTGAGTGCTAGATAGCTGAGGCAGATTGGCAGCAGAGTAGGTTCGAGGAACTCATGCTGTTCGATGAGAGAAGGCTGAAAGCACTGTATTATGTCCAAGGTTATCAATGCAGGATTGCCAGGGCTTTCAGCAAGAAAGTTAAGTCTAGGAATCTGAAATAAGGGGATTTGGTGCTCAAAGACAACCGAGCTCCCATCCACGACCTAAGGGGCAAGTTCAGACCTAATTGGACTGGCCCTTACATCATCAAGTCTATCTGGTCGGGTGGAGCTGTCATTTTGATGGATTTAGATGGCCTTGAGTTCTCCTAACCGATCAATATGGACAAGTTGAAGAAATACTATCCCTGAGTGGCTCGCTAGGCCGAAAACCCGAAAGAGCGACCTAGGCAAAAGTTAGAGCACAAAAAATTTGAAATAAGAAAAACTGAGCTCGCAAGGTTGAAAACCCAGAAATGAAGGCCTTGGCAAAAGTTAGAGCGCAAAAGGAGAGTGTTAATACACGAGTGAACCTAAACCGAACTACGTAATGCTTGATTCCCATCTTTGGGATACGTAGGCAACTTCATTTTGAAGTCCAGCCATAAACACTTCTAAATCAACTTTGTCCATGTGATTGTTTTGGCCATCTCTATCTTTTCTGCGTCCAAGAGTTCGATTGTGAGCTACAGTGCAGTGCTGTTTAGACAATGGGCAACTTTCCAATTGTAGGATCTGGGGTTGTACATCTCAGTGATAGATTTTGGGTGTGTCCAGTTGCGATCCATATCGAAAATGGTTTTGAAAAGTTTTAATAAAAGCTGATTTCACTCAAATTAATCTTTTACAACTTAGACCATTTTTGGACCAAAACGGAAAATTTTTAGTACCCACAACCTTCAATTTCATTCATTTCATTACAGAGCTCTCTAACTCTCGATACAAATTGAAGTTGTTTTTTTATTACATTCATAAAGAAAACTTGAAAGTACAGATTAAAGCAATAAACTAGGGGCATGGTTAAGTCAGGTGTTCCTGCGCCCCCTCCTCGAGCTTGCAGAAGCTTCTGATGCTAAAGTAGGCCCGATTTGTACTTTTTCTTCAAGCCGAGCAATGCATTCGCCAAAAAGGGCACAACTGAAAGTGGGAGCGGGGGCCAGAAGCTCTCTCGTCCTCCATGCTATGGCATACCGAGCTAGGTGTGAGCCTTTGATCAGAAATGCAGCAGGGTATTCTATCACCTCTTCTGGGCAAGTCTGGTCGTGGCCAACTTGACGCCGGAACCAAAATGGAAAGTAAAAAACACAGTGTGTCAAGCCAACTAACTGAATCCCGAGCTGCCGGGACATGTTGTAGCCCATCTCCGGTAGATCAAGCCAGGGACAATGCCAAGCAATGTCAACAGCAGATCGAGTGCAAATCCATTCGCACCACCATCCCTCATCTGGGACATCAACTAGCCACTGGCAAAAGAAATAGTCGTGTGCTGAATATGCTGGGTAAGAGGCCACTACTTTCAACTTGTCTATCAGCCATATCTGGGGAGGGATGAAAAATAAGAGAGATTAAAGAATAGAGAGGTGTACATAGAGAGAAAAGTGAGAAAGGGTTTTGAGAGAAAAACAGAGCCTAAGGGTCGAGTGATGTGAGAAACACACATGTGAGAAGAGTGGGAAACATTACCTGTAAGAGTAGTGGACTCCCTGCGAATCTGGTGGTCTCCCGGCGATGGAAGGCATCCAAACCCATTAGAGTCTCAGCTAATGTCATGGCGATATAGCTCTTACCCTCTTTTAAGCCTTGGACAACTTCAATCAAACGAATATTGGACCCTCCAAAGCCAGGGGCAAGCAAGAAATGAGACAACATGCACAAGTAGAGGGCATGTCGCTGAAAACTTTGCCAATGATGATTGCCATAGTCACCGGCATCAGAAAATCGATGAATCAAGCTGGGGATGTCCAACTCCCCGTCGCGAATCAAAGACCGAGCGTCATGCAAAGTAAGCCCACACATCCGTCCTAAAGCTTGGATGTGGCCAAAACAGAATTGGGGCAAGATCTCTTCATCGCACCGAGATTCCGTCAAAGCTTGGAAATCTTCAAAAGTGGGACATATCTCTTGTCCGCCAAAGCTAAAAACATAAGTTATCGGGTTCCAACACCTAGCCATGGCATGGAGGAACGAAAAACGTAGCAGGGTGCGACTCAGCGTGAATAGTGCATTTATTCCAAAATCCCAGAAATTCAACTTTTTCGAGCCGTCTAAAGTTGCAAGCCACTCGGAGAGTTTTTGGGCAAGAAATGCTTCCATTTGGGGCAAAAGCAGTGTTGAAATGGAGAAACCATGAAGCTAGGGCTTTTGTAAAAGATAAGGCATTGAGTGGAGAACAGATGGCAACCATCTGGAGGTCTTAAAAATTTCTTGGCGACCGGTTAGTTCAAGTAGCCGACCAGCTAGTTTTTCTGGCTAACCAACCACTTAAGTGGCTGGCGGATGTGAAAAGTGGCTAGCAGAGGTAAAAAGTGGCTGGCAGCCTATTTCTGTCCCCAGCAAAGGGTTTTGGGTCTTCATATGTAATAAGGATGCTGAAAACCTGTGTTCTGTTCTACTCTGGTTGCGTCTGGCTCCTTTGTTCAGTAGTTTAGTTGAGTTGTTCTAATTCGATTTGTTTATTGAGTTGTTGCAAGTTGCTTATTCAATTGAATTTGTTTCATTCAGCGGGTTGTTTCATTGTTCATTGAGTTGTTGCTTTTCTTATCGAGTTGTTGCAATTTGTTTATCGAGTTGTAATTACATTGTTTGGCCTGTCAAGGCCTTGTGTTGTTTATCGAGTTGTGTTGTTCTTACAGTTGTTAGTTGGTTCACTACCTGATTAAGACAATGCATTTTGAATGTTCAATTTTCATCAATCTCATTTTTATGTAAAATGGTGCGATGCAATGCTCGGAATACAAAATACAACACTTTTTTTTTAATCAAAAAGTTGTTTTCCATTCCATCATGGTTTCTTTTTACAAAGGTACAAGTTTTAAGAAATAAAACTGCCTAGGACTGTACAATGAGCTAATACTACTAGCAAAAAAAAAAACAAAGCAAAAGCATTTGAATCGACCCCAACCAATTCAGGATCGAGAGGCCCTCTTCATCCTCTTCCTCGCCTGAGCAGACTCTGTATCATCACCGTCGGCACCACTGTTTGAACCAGAGCCCTCCTCGGTATCGTCACCACCCTCAGAACCTGAGCCTGTGTCGTCACCTCCACCGTCGGAGGACTCTGACTGAGGACTAGCTGGCTCCTCGTCCTCACCAGACTCATCATCATCATCGCGCCTAACAGGCGCCCGATGCCTCCCTTGGCCATGTGCCAGAGTCTCTCTCCCTGCTGCTGGAAAAGGCCCTATTGGTCCTGTCTGCAAGGGTGTGATCTGAAAAGACATTTTGAATTTATCAGCAAGTATCAAGTACAAGTGCGGTATGCAGAGTATGTGCGAAAGTCAGATACAATATGTGCATATAGTGTGTCGTGTCAGATGTGATCTATACAACGTATCAGTGCAATGAAGTGTTCAGTTTTGGTATATCAGCAGAAGTATGATAAATGCAAGAAAATTGAAGAGTACCAGAACGCCATGGGTGCTGAGCATCATCTCTCTCCGCAAGACCATACTCTCAAGTGAGGCCATTGCCTTGAGCAACCCCTCCCCATATCCTATAGAGTGCTGCAAATGCAAGTTAAAACAATGAGTGAATGAATGAACAAATATTTGAGCAAAGCTGAAATGCATAAAAGCTGTAAAATGTATCGGTGGTGAGCCAGACGTCCTCACGTGTCAGTGATCAGGCAATGGAGGCTCAAGTGGAATCTAATAAGGTGTCCCATACCGACAACCTGTCAGCTCAGTCGAGGGATCCGGCCATCCAACACACTGCCTAGCAGAAGGCATCCCTCTAGTCTTACCTCTCGGTGCCCAAGCTCTGCTCGTCGAGGGGGCGTCACCAGCCCGAACCCTGCTCGATGAAGCAATGCCAGTTGTCCTACCCGTGGGAGCACGAGCACCTGCTAATGGGGACAAGAGGTATACCTCGATGTAAGTTGTGTAGTCCCCCTCCCCAATGTACCTATCTGCATGCATGCCTTGCATGACGTCAATAAGCTCCTGAAGGGAGAGGCTCTCTGTGGCCCGCATAGATGGTGGAGATGGCAAAGGAACCGACTGTAATGGCAAGCCCAATGTCTGACGCATGAAGCGCTCGCCTAAGAATCAGGCACGGCCTACCGGTCCCTTGAACAAGATCCGATATCGGGAGGCACCCGAGCTCTAGCAAAATGAAACCGGGCAAACTCTGGCATCGCCGCCCAGGGCTGCCATGTGATCTGCAGACAGCAAGTACATAGACTGATAAGTTGCCATTAGATATGCAAAGTGAATCGAAATTGAAAGCAGGAAAAACTGTGAGTTTTGGATTACCTCCATCGTCCTCACTATGTCAAAGTACTAGCGCAAGTATGAGAGGGTCTCCCGGGGCCTAGGCTGGCATCGACCGTCATATCGGCGTGAGTAGGGGACCCCAAGGGGTGTCTCAACCTTTGGCTCAGGAGCGAGTGCTGGGAAATAGGCGCATACCCATAGCTGTGAAAAGCGAGAGGGTGGCAGTAAGAATAGAGATAAACACAGAAAATGTAGAATGCAACAAATATAGAACACAAAAAATGCAGAAAGCAAGGTGCATGGCATGGTGTATAGAAAATAAAAATGCAGAACAGAGATTAGATTTTGTATGTGCAGTGTACAATATACAGAAATGCAAAGCAAAAAGCATAGCAGAAAATGTAAAGCTAAATAGTAAAGCATACCTCCCAGGCTCTCCAATAGCCACCTGCTATGTTCCCACTCCTGCGGGAGGTCGAGCTTATATAACAGTAGAGGGTAGCAAGGCCGGCACCCCCCTCAATCATAATGTCACACCTGGGATAGGTCCACTAATGCGCTCAGCAAGTATAGCCCTACTGTGTTCGCTTTGTCGGTGAACAGGGTTGTGCCGAAGAGGAATATAAGGAAGCCTCGAGCGTACTGCTCTATCTCCTCTACTGTCGTAGGCTCTCCCCCTCTTAAACGGTTGGCGAACCAGGTATATCAGACCGAGCCCGATGATTGGTAGATGGGTGGGTGTGCTCCCAGTAAATGCGTCCAAGCTGCTTCCCACTCACCCATATCAGCATTATATGGGATTGGCTGGCCTCCCACCTTAAGGCCTGTCAGCATCGCGAGGTCGAACACGGCCATCGTCATGTCCCTGGTCGTCATGTCCCACCATATCTCTACCAATTCGCCCAAGACAGTCCGACTCGCGAAGAGACGCGAGAGCCCCGAACAGAACAAGCCAAACCCTGCCTTGTCGATGATCTGCTGGACGCTGTCAGAGAGCTCCAAGTACCACTCCCTCGCCGTGGTGGATCTGTACCCACGAGTGAAACAGGAGTCAACCTGTATGGGTGAGCAGAGATACAGTATCAATATGTTCAGGAAATGCAGTGTGCAGTATGTATGTTCAGAATGAGCAGGAATACAGTATGTATGTGTGTTCAGAATGAGCAAGAATATAGTGTGTAGTATGTGTGTTCAGAATGAGCAAGAATATAGTGTGTGTATGTGTTTCAGAATGAGCAGATGAGCACAATGAGCAGATGAAATACAGTGCAAAAATGCAAACTATGCAAGAAATGTAAAGTACATAGCAGAAAATGTAAAAGTGTAGTGTGTACCCCTGGTGCGTCGTGGGACAAATGGGACTCCGGCTCCCATAACAGTAGATTTGCGGGTGCATACCGTGCAAAGTCAGTGAAATGACGCACCGTACTAGGTGATAGCACATGTACCTCAGGATTGTACTTCGTGGGGTCGAATGGGCGGATCCTCAGCGGTAACGGGATGTGCTCTGGCTCTCCCTCCATCCTCGGAGGACCTCCGCCGTGTGGCGTGTCGTCTGCCAACTGGAAAGCAGGTGAAAAATAGGCAAAAATAAGCAAAATGGGGCGAAAATACAAAAAGTCAACAAAAGTCAACTCTCAGGAAGAGAAAAAGTCAAGAAAGTCAAAGCCCGGGAAAAGGGCGCCAAACTCAAGTCAAAGTTGAGAGAAACAAACCTCACATGGTGAAAATGGAGGAAAAGGCTCTGAAAACAACTTTTGTTCGGTTCAAAACGAAGAGAATCGAAAGTTTTTCGCGAATCAACTTCGCGAGGAGCGTTGGAAAAAGCGTGAAAAGCCCAGATCTAAGAGGAAAATGGGTCTAGGAAGGAAGAATAGTGAATAGTGTATTTCGGCAATGGGTGTGTGAGGAAAAGTGTTTTGGAGTTGGATTTTTAAAGATCTCCATGTGAAAAGCCCAAACTGCCCTGACTTTCCCTAACTAGCCGACCGGCTAGTTTTTCTGGCTGACCGGTCACTTAACTGGCTGGCAGCTTTGAACAGTGGCTGGCAAGCTTCCAGGGTGTTCGGCAGGTGCCTGGTATTCCCCCTGTGTGTTCTCAGACTGTTATGAGTCCTTGGTTCCCGAGAAAGTGCAAGAAGAGCCCACTTTTCAGCTCAAAATGTTTCTGCGGAAATTTCAACTCATGTCTTCGATGCGTAGCTCATCGTCAGCTGGCATGCATGAGGTGTATCCTTTTAGAGCACATTGTAACCCCTCCGAGAGGTAAATCAGGGATCACAACTAAATCGGTCTTGCCAAGACGCGCATTTCTTCATTGAGCATATTGCATCGAATATGCATTGATTATTGTGCACAGAATATGTATGTTACGTTTCACTTGCATTGTTATGCACGTTCCACTTGCATTATTATGCACCTTTTCACTTGCATTGCTATGCACGTTCAACTTGCATTGTTATGCACCGTTTCACTTGTATTGTTATGCACGTCTCCCATGCATTGTTATGCACCTTTTCATTTGCGCATTGTATATGCACGCGTTTATCTCGTATTGAAATTATATCTTGATGTAACGATAAACATGTGTTTCTACTATATTGTACCTGTCAAAGTTTCTCTTTTGTTCAGGCACGATATTGTGTGTACGGTTTATTTGAAGCTGGCACAACCAAACGATGTTGTATTTGTTTCAGTCAGAGGAACTCCAGGTAAGATCATTCCTACCCCATCGAACTCTCTTGTTTTGGTTGGAAACATTGCGACGAGTGCCCGACGTTCATCCCGCCCTCCGATTTTTGCAACGCTACCTTTCTCCTCTCGCGTTTGACACGCGTTTGGATGCCTTTCTCCTCTCACGTTTGGATGACTTTCTTCTCTCGTTTGACATACGTTTCGTTCCCCACTCTCCTATCGCGTTTGACACGCGTTTGGATGTCTTTATCCTCTCGCGTTTGACACGCGTTTGGTTACCCTTTCTCCTCTTGCATTTGACACGCATTTGGAGGCCCTTCTCCTCTCACGTTTGACACGCATTTGAATGACTACGCATTCTTATGCAGTCCTTCTCCTTTCACGTTTGATACGCTAGGAGGTGTTTCGTTTGAGGCTTTGGGTGTTCCCGATAGTCGCTTTTAGTCTTTCCAGCGTGAGCCGTGGTTAACATTGCATAATTTTCTTACATTGTTTCTGCATGAGATGTGGTTTGGTTTGTGTTTACTTGCTTGTGTGCGAGTTTGTTGTAGCATTTCTTTGCATAACATTTGCATCTAGATGCTTCATTACAGCTTTCTTTGCATGATCATAAGTTATGTTCTGCATTCTGCATGCCATTTGCATTTTGCCCCTGCCTGCGGGCGCATCTTTTTGTTATCTTGCCTGTTTGTCTAAGTCTTCGGCCTTGTCAAAAATGGGTCGTCTTTAGGCTTTGACATTCACTCCCATCATTTCATGACTTTTGAGTTCTGTTAAAGAGGGGCAACTGTAGACCCCATTTTTGACCGACCTTAAGACTCAGACGTCATTGTCTGTGCACTCGATCATTGCACATGTTTGTGCTAGTTTGGAGTGCTCGAAGGTCTCAGCCGAGTGCCTAGTCTTCGAGCCTCTAAACCCTATGTGTTTTGGCTTTGTTTTTAGGCCAAACCTTGGTGCCTCTTGGCTGAAGGAGAGTAGGGCCCTGCCGGCCACTTTTGGCATTTGCCAGCCACTTTTTCTCCTTGCCAGCTAGTTAGAGTGGTCGGTTAGCTAGTTTAAGTGGCCGGTCGGCCACTTGAACTGGCTGGCAGCCAATTTTCTCCTTTTTCTAATATTTTCAGATCTCTTGAGCCAGCTGTTGGGCATTGAAGCTATCCTCCATACACGTGTATAGAGGGATGGAGACAAGCTTTAAGCTTGTCAAGCAAGCTTTTGCTTGCATTGCCTATATAAGGGGAGGTCCCTCCCCCTTGTTTGAGGTTTAGAAATTTTGGAAGCAAATTTTGACTCCGTCTCTAGAATTCTCTCTCTCTCTCTCTCTCTCTCTCTATATATATATATATATATATTATACTCTATAGTGCTTGAAAGTGAGTGTTCTTGACATATTTGCACACAACCCTCTTAGCCAAACATCTTGACCTTGGAGCTGAGATTCATTAAGACTTGTTTGGGCCTCCTAAAGCTAGTTTTTGGCTCAGAAGTTGTCCTCTTGCTGCTGTGCTTCAAGGGTGAGCATATTCCCCTTTTAAACTTATTTTTGTATACTATCTTAGCCACCTTTGCATGATGTTTTAGGCTTGGTTGTTAACTACAAAAAGCTCTATTTTTAAGTGTTAAAAATTTTGGCTTGAGTCCTTGTTGGGGTTAGGGGTGGTCTACCCTTTTTCGTTGCTTATTTGCTATGCTTTTGTACCACCTTTTGAGGCTATTCAAACTATCTCTTTTTGGCCTTTTAACCACTGAATTCCAGAGGAATTTCAGTGGTGGAAAGGTGGTTTTGAGGTCCCAAATAGGAGGGGGTGGTCCCCTCTCTTCTTGTCTTGCTTGCATGTGTTGATGGCCTACCAAATGAGCATGTGTTTCTACTTCTTTGTGGCTTTGTTCAAGCATGTTTTTGTGACTTTTTAGACCTGCCATAACTTTGTTTTTGGCTTGTTTGATCATTGGTTGCTTGCTCTTTACACTTGTAGTGTAATCTTGCTCACTAACCTTGCATGCCTAATGAGTTAGCTTGTTATTCTAGCATGTGTTGGCTTAATCTCAGCCCATTTTTGGTCTTATTTCAGCATGTTGTAACTTTGTTTTGGCCTGGTTGAGTCACCTCTTGCATGCTTCTTACACTTGTAGTGTAACCTTGCTCACTAGCTTTGCATGCTTGCTACTTTAGCCCATTATTCTAGCTTATTTTGGCTACACTCCAGCATGCTTTTGCTCATATTTTAGCATGCTTAAACTCTGTTTTGAGTGGTCTTAGCCTTTTGAGGCTTGCTTTGTATGGTTATAGCATGATAGGCTTTAATAGCTTTGTGTTTTGAGTCCTCTAGCATGCTTTGATTGGGTAGTTTGCATGGTATGACATCATTTAATATGTGATTTCAAAGCATATATCACTGTCATACTCTCATATGTATCACTCTTTCAATGCTTTTGAGAAGTTGAACCTCATGCCTTGTTTGCGAGCCAATACATGAGCTTATTTTTCTTGCCATTTATGCTGCAAGTCTAGCATGTTTTTGCTACTGTTTCGACCTTCCTTAGGTCTATTTTGAGTGGTTAAGGTCATTTGAGCTTTGCTTAGTATGGTTGTAGTGTAAAGGGCCTCTACTAGCTTTGAGTTTTGTGGCCTTTAACATGTTATGCGTGTGATGTTTGCATGGTATGGAACCATTTGGCATGTAATTTCAGTGTACATAATGTAGTCACACTCTCATATACTTCACTTCTTCATAGCTTTTGAGGGTTGTGTGTTATGCCTTGCTTATAAGCCAACACGTGTGCATGTTCTTCTAGCATTTTGAGCTTCCATTTCAGCATGTTTAGGCCATTATGTTGGCATGATTGAGCTCTGTCCAGGGCTAGTTTGGACATTTGTGCTATGTATTGCATGCCTCTTGTGTATTGCTCTTTACTACCTTTGATGTTTTTGGTCCTCAACATGCCATGTTTGCATTGTTTGCATGCTTTAAGGACTTTAGCATGCCATTTCAGAACTAAACATCTGCCACCTCCCTCATTTCTTCATTTTTCCATTTCATTTGAGGGTTGTTTGGCCTTGAGATTGTGTTTGAGCTTGGCATTGAGACTCGTGCTTAAATGGCTTTAACCCACTTTTGAGGGTTCCTTCTAGTCAAAGGCATGGTCTCTCCTATGGCCTAAACCATTCTTTTGGTTGACCTCCTCTCCTTAGAGGACTTGCATATTGGACTTAACCAATTAAAGGATGGATTGGTAATGTAAAATGTGTAAACAAGAATTGAGTCAACTAAAACATGCCAAGATAACATATGTGTGTTGCATTGCATGTGTTTGGATCGGACGTTAATCCAAACACAAGAAATGTGGGACGTTTTATACTTGAAGTGATGAAACGTGTCACGTTTCTTGGTCGCTAACACCATTGATCAAGCATGATAGGGTGGAGGCTCTTTGTGTGTTATTTGTGCATTCATAAACATGGTATAAGCTTGGTTCTTGGCCACCATGCATTGAAAATGTTTGGTTGGTGGCTTGAGAGCCGAGTGCCATGCTCTTTTGAGCTTGAGACATGATTAGGAGAGTGGCAGTGCCTACATTGTCTTGCAAATACATTGTTGAGCCTCTATTGTTCTCTGTTGCTGCAAAACCAAAAGCCTGGAGAAGCAACTAGCCGACCAACCAGTTTTACTTGCTGACCGACCAGTAGCACTAGCCGACCGGCCAGTTTTAGTGGCTGGCAGCCATTTTTTCTGGCTGGCAGCCCACCAGCAGATCCCTGTTTTAAGGTAAAGGTAGTCTGGAGGTTGGCACAATTTTCAGAGATCAAGGTAAGTGCAAATAGAGCCAATTGACAGCATAGTAATGGATTTCCGAGCAAACGCCAACCGAGCATGCATCTTCAACCTCTTGAAACAGAGCTGAGGCAGTATGATTTGTAATTAACTTTACTTGTTAGTTAGCTTAAATTTGTAGTTTAATTAACTAGTTTGTTAATTAATTAAGTGTTGTTATAATTAGTAAGTAGTTTACTAATTATTCATTTTGTTGTGTAATAATTAGTTTAATTAGCTTAAATTAGATTACTTAAGTAGCTTAGCTTAGCGTAGCTAGTTAGCTTATTATTCGGACTCTCCGTCGAGAGGGCAAATGTTGTAATAAGTGTGCGTGTGTGTGTGAATGTCTTCCAACCCCACGTCTTTCTCCCTTTTACTTAACCGCTTTCGATGGTTAGTTTAGGGTCATTTTCAATTAGCATACCTTATGCTTGCATGTTTGCATCATTCATTTGTCTTGCATGCACTGGGCTCGGCGCATCATACAAACTACATTGTATTTCAATACTTATTTGAATACGTGTTTCAAAGCATGCTATCAAATTGTTGCATTTCATATGCCATATTAGATAGCCGAGCCTATTTAGTTGTATTTTTGCATGTGTTGCATTATGCATTTCACATAGCTAGGATCATGCATGATTTCTGACTAGTTCTCTGTTTTGGCTTGGAGTACACTGTAAGTGTTTACGCTTTAACATACTTGCATGTGTGTGAGTGTTGCCATGATAGCATGCTTGCCATGAGGCTATTTGCTTAAATGCTAAACTGCATGAATGCCCGTGGATGAAGGCTTTATTACTTGAATTAGAACAATTCATCAAAATGTGAGCTTTAAGCCCACTTGGTGTGGCAAATCATCATGTTTTAAGCCCACCTTGTTTGGTGGTAAATCTGCATTTCTAGGCCCCACTTGAGGGTGGCAAATTCAAACCATTTTCGAAAACAAACATTGAATTGTTTTGTTCCAATTTAGGCGATGTAGTCTATACTTGTATGCTGTGTGCATCACGCAGTAAGTTAGCTAAATAACCGGAATAAGAACACATGTGTTTTCAAAACAACATATCATGATTAGTAGAGGCCGATCCTTTGATCAGGCGAGCGGGGCTGCTCATTTCATGACTTTCCCCCCTCGTACCCAAACAGTCTAATTTTGGCATTATTCGATTTAAAATCTGATTTTCCAATATGATTTGCCGGATTGGACTCTTTGGTGATTTATCAGTCTTACATTGCACTTTGTGAGATTATGTACAAAACCATGACAGGAGTCCGAACTGTAGTAGCATGAACCAATTCATGCCCTCTCCGAAAGGGGGGGCGCGCGGAGGAAGTTCGGGCGGTCTACACCCAGTATTGACCAACACCACTAGCACCCATTTTTCTCTACACTCAATGGATATGTACAAAGGTTTGTTGTGTGCCGAGCCTTCTAGCGGGAGTTCTTTCTCGGAAAAGGTTAGGGTTGGACTAGCACCACCTAGGAAAACTAATTTCATAAGTTGTTCAGGGATAGTGTCAATGGACAGTTTGGCTTTGTTAATTGCTAATAATACAGCATGTCGATACACTCGAGAAGCCATGAGCAGCCCCCAGATTGAGATATCTACTTGGATTTTCTTTAGTTGCTTTAGCACTGCCTCTTCCTCCAACTACTTCTCTTTCTACTTCTCAACCTCTCTATCTTTCCCAGAGGCCTCAGCTTGGTCCAAGTGTGGTGCCTTGAAATGCCGCCCACTTCTAGTCATGTGATCAATCTTCTTTGTGTACCATGTGTTGTCTGGCAGGGGCTCATCCCACTCTTCGTTGGTGTGGTCCAAATGTAGATCATCATCCTCCCACCATACACCTCTGGCAACGGAAAAACAATTGTCCAGCTCTATTCTGATCATTCTTACATCAGAAATATCCCCTGTAGGGTGTTGGGCTTTTCCAGCTTCCTGTTTGTCTTGATCCCATTCTTGTGCAAATTGCTTCAGCGCTGCTTCTTGTTCGGTGTCCACAGTACTCACAGTGCTCGATTCTTGAGCTAAATTCTCGACGCCGGTGCTCTCTGGCAGTTTTCTTTTTTCATCGGCCATTTCGGCCACTACAGCGATTCTTGCTTCCTTTTTCTCTAGTTTTATTTCAATTCCTTTTTCCCTGTCGGGTTCATCACTCAACCACCCAGAATTGTCCGTCGACCCATTCAAATAGAACCAGTCAATCTGCACATCTCCTTGATCTTGTTTGTTATAGAACTGCAAATTGTCTAAGTCCTCCTCTAGTTCCGCCAGATCATCCAAACCTCGACTCAAGCCATCCTCCCTGTAGACACCCCATTTTGACCGACCTTAAGACTCAGACGTCATCGATTGAGCGCTCGGTGATAGTGCATGTTTGTGCTTGTTTTGAGATTTCAGAGTTTTCGGCTGAGTGCCTTGCCTCCGGGCCTCTGAACTCTTTGTATTTTTAGCTCGGTTTGTGGACCAAGATTTGTTTTCCTTGCCTGGAGGAAGAGAGAGATCTTGTAGACCACTTTTTTGTGGTCGTAGACCACTTTTCCCTCTGGTAGGCTAGTTTCCAATTTCCGGAGACTTTGGCCGAGCGCCTTGTCTTGTTTCCCTTTTGGTTTGGTTTCGAACCAAAACTTGTTTGACCTTCCCTGGAGGGAGAAGGAGGACTGTGGACCACCTTTTTGTGGTCGTTGACCACTTTTTGTGGTCGTAGACTACTTTTTTTGCTTGGAGACTAGTTTCTGGTTTTTGGAGCCTTTGGCCGCGTGCCTTGTCTCGGGGCCGCTTAACGTTCTCCGTTTGACTTGGTTTTTGAACCATGCCTTGTTGACCTTTCCTAGAGGAACACTGTGGTCTCGTAGACCACTTTTTTGTAGTCGTAGACTATTTTTCCCTCGTAGACCGTTTTTGGTGCCCGTAGACTAGTTTTCGGGGCTTCCGGTTGCGCGCCTTGCCTCTCGGACTCTTGTCTTGCATCCTTTTTAGTTTGTTTTTGGCACAAACCTTGTTTTCCTTGCTTGGAGGGTGGAATAAGGGTGGGAGACCAGTTCTTCCCCTTGGAGACCACTTTTCCTGCCAGCCAGCCAGTTTTCTGGTCAGCCAATTGGTTTTCTTGGTCTTTGGACCACCCAAAGTGGTTGGCCACCACACCACCACCTTGATTTCAGTGTGTAGACCACCTCTCCCCCATGGCCGACCACTTGTTTTCCTGGCAGACCACTTATGGTGGTCGGTAGCTTTCCATCACCTTTTTGGAGATCTTTTCTTGCCAGCTGTAACAGTTGGAGGGCACAGAAAACCATCCTCCATACACGTGTATAGAGGGATGGCTTGAAGGCCTAAGCTTGTTCAACAAGCTTAAACTTTGGTTCTCTATAAAAGAGAACCTCCCCCCTCATGCCTTAGGTTCAGAAAAGTTGCTTGAGAGCTATACATATCATCTATATCGATATTTCTCATTTCTCTCTTGTTTTGTGCTTGAAAGTGCATTTTCATCATACTATTGCACACAAACACACACTCAAACACCATCCTTTTGGAGCTGAGGCATCTTGGGGTTGGTTTTGGTGTTTTTGGACTGGTTTTGATAAAAAAAAGGTTGTTGGAGTTGCAACTTTAAAGTTGTTCTACAAGGGTGAGCTTCTAACCCTTAAAACCCTCATTTTTGTTTAAGCTTTTGGACCTATTTGCATGCTTATTTTGGCTTGACTTTCTACTGAAAAAAATTCTAATTTTTCATGCTTGTAATGTTTGTTTAATGTCTCTTTTGTGTTGGGGGTGGTCTACCCCCTCTTGTGCCTTGTTTGGCTTTGCTTTACACCATCACTTTAGGCCCTTCGGATCACTTTCTCTTGGCCTTTTAACTACTGAAATCCAGTGAATTTTCAGTGGTAAAACTTGTGTTTTGAGGTCTTAAATAGGAGAGGGTCATCCCCTCTCCTTGTATCTTGGATGCTTGCTTCATTTGCCTCATGTTTGAGCATGTTTGTTAAGCTTATGTTGGCTCCATCTTAGCATGTATTTGGGGTTATTTTGACATGGCCTACCACTATTTGGTTTTGTCACCTCATGCATGCTTTATACACTTGTAGTGTAAATTTTGCAAACTAGTCTTATATGCCTCATGTTTGAGCATGTCTTTCTAACATGTTTTGGCCATATCTCAACATGTTCTTGGTGTTGTTTTGCCATGATATACCTCTATTTTGGGTTGGTTTGATAGCCCCATGTATGCTCCATGCACTTGTAGTGCATTTTCATTCACTAGCCTAATGTGTATCATGTTTTTTATCATCATTCTAGCATGCTTTTGGCTCAACTCTAAGAAGCTTTTGTTCACGTTTTACCATGATTAAGCTTTGATTTGTGTTGTTTTGGTCATGCATGCCTTGCTTTGTATAGCCATGGTTCAATCTAGCTTACTAGCTTTGTGTATTGAGTCCTCTAGCATGCATTACTTGGACTATTTTCATGATTTGGCATCATTTTATATGTGATTTCAGAGCATGCTTCATTGCCATGTTCTCACATTTGTCACTCTTTCCATGCTTTTGAAGGGTCATGCTTTATGCCTTAAACGTGAGCCATTGTGTATGCCTTCATGCTTAAGCTTGTGAGCCATCATTTCAATGTGTTTTTGGGGTTATTTTACTATAATATAACTCTAATTTTTGTTGGCGAAGCCATCCCATGCTTGGTCTTAGTAGGTGTAGTGTAATCCTCCCTTTTGGCCTCGCATATTCCATGCTTCATGCCCTTCATGCTAGTCTGTTTTGGCTATACTCCGTGCATGTTTTAACCTTGATTTAGCATAATCTATGACTGTTTTGGGTTATATTTTCCATATGGTTCATGTTTTGCATAGCTATAGTGCAAGTGCATATGCTAGTTTCAAGCTTTGGGCACTATAACATGCTTCATTTGTGACATGTGCATGATTTGGCATCACTTAACATGTTATTTCAGAGCATATAGTATTGCCATGTTTCCATTTCTTTCACCCTTTGAATGCCTCTAAGGGTTGTGCATTGTTGCCTTGTTTGTGGCCTAGTGTGCATGCATGCATGCCTAGGCATTTGAGCGCCCATCTCAGTATGTTTTGGTCATTGTCTTGACCTATTTGAGCTCTGTCCATGCTTGGTTCATTCAATTGTGCCATGTATCGCATGTCCCTTGTATAGTCCTCTTTGCTAACCTTATGCCTTAAGGACTCTAGTATGCTATGCTTGTATTGTTTGAGTGATTTGGCATCATTTCATACCTTATTTGAGAGCTTATAGTGTTGTCACACTCCCATGCTTTTCACTCTTTAAGTTCTCTTGAGAGTTGCACTTTTATGCTTAATTGGTGAGCCAATTGGCATGCATGCTTGTATATGCTTTTGGTGCCTTCATTTTAACATTATGGCCACTGTTTTGGGCATGACTGAGGTCCGTCCATATTCGGTTTAAGTCCATTGAGCATGTTTGTTTTCATGTTGTTTGCATGCTTACGTTGCATTGCATTGTGTATGCATGCCATTAGCATTGATAGGTTGCTCACATTGCATTGCATTGTGTATGCATGCATTACATTGTGTTTAGCATGCTTGTTGTTTGCATTGTGTTTACTATGCTTGAGTTGCATTGCATGTTTGCATGCTTGAGTTGCATTATATATTTGCATGCTTGAGTTGCACTGCATTTGTTTGGATTAGGTGTTAGTCCAAACACGAGAAACGAGAGACGTTTCATACTTGAAGTGATAAAACGTGCCTCATTTCTCGGTGGCCAACCCTCTTGATCATGCATGATAGAGGTTAAGGCATTTATGTGTTATGTGTGCATTCATTTCACATTGATTTATGCAATCTTAGCTTCTCAGCCATCATGCATCGAGATGCGTGATTGGTGGCCCGAGGGTCGAGAACCGCACTCCCTTGAGCTCATGAAATGATAGGGAGGGTGGTTGTGCATACATATGTTGCAAATACATTGCCATGCACCTTCTTGTCCTCTGTTGCAGCAAACTGGAGAAGTGCAGCAAAAACTGGTCGGCCGACCAGTAAAAGTGGCTAGGCGACCACTTTTTCTGGTCTGCAACAAACATAAGTGGTCAACAGGTGGTTGGCACCACCAATAACTGGTCGACAGCCCTCCTGAGGGTCCCCAAGGTGAGTTACTATCTAGAGCTTGGTGCAGTGTTCTGAGAACAATTAAAAATAGAGGCAAGTTGGGGCATCGCGATGGATTTCCGAATGAGGCGACCGAGCATGCATCCGCTTCTCGCTTCGAGGCCCTTTCTAATTTGCTTTACTTACTACTTTGTTAAGCTAGCTAATGTATTGGTTTTGTACTTGAGTAGTTAATGCGCTTAATTATTCATTTGTGTTGTAATAACTAGTTAGTTAACTTGTTAGTTAATTAGCTTAGTTTTGTACTTAATTAGTTAGCTTGTTAGTTAATTAGTTTTGTGATGTAATAATTAGTTTAATTGGCTCAGATTACCTAGTTAGCTTCTTATTCGGACCCTCCGTCCAGAGGGCACAATGTTGTAATAAGCGTGCGTGTGTGTGACGCATGTCTTCCAACCCCCATTTCTTTCTCCCTTTTACTTAACCGCTTACGATGGTTAGTTTTAGGGCATGTTTCAATAAGCATCCTTATGCTATGCATGAGTGCATCATTCATCTGTTTTGCATGCACCGGGCTCGGCGCATCATGCAAACTGCATTGAACTTCAATACTTACTTGAATACGTGTTCAACAGCATGTTATCAAGTGTTGCAATCATATGACATGATTAGATAGCCGAGCCTACTTGGTTGCATTTTTGCATGTGTTGCATTAGCCATCTTAACATCAATTAGGATCATGCATGATTTCTAACTAGTTCTTTGTTTTGGCTCGGAGTACACTGTGAGTGTTTCTGCTTTAGCATCCTTGCATGTATGTAAGTGACTGCCATGTTAGCATGCTTTCCATGAGGCTATTTGCTTAACTGATATAACTGCATGAATGCCTGTGGATGAAGGTTGGATTGCTTGAATTGGAACAATTCATTGAAATGCGAGTTTTAAGCCCGCTTGAGGGTGGCAAAATCTACAACTTAGCCTACTTGCGAGTAGCAAACTTCAAATCATTTTCACAAATGAACATGCAATGTTTTGTTCCAACTTAGGCGATCTAGTCTATACTTGTATGCTGCACGCATCATATAGTAATTCTAGGCTAATAACCGGAATAAGAACACGTGTTTTCAAAAACAAAATATCATGTTAGTAAATGCTGATCTTTGATCGGGCAAGCGGGGATGCTCATTGCATGACCTTCCCCTCTCGTACCCAAGTTCCCGAGCCGAGGCAAGTTTGGTGATGACGGACACGTGGCTTTAGGCACGAGTTAGGGTTTCCTAAATTTCCCAAAATAAAACATTTAGGTGGCGACTCTGTATTTGGCAAAGCAGTCCATGTTTGGCACTTCTTTATTAAAATTGATTTTCCAAAACGATTTGCCAGATTTAGAATCTTTGGTGAGATTAGATTCAGAACCGTGACATGAGTCCGAACTGTAGTAGCTAAGAACAAAATGATTCGCGCCCTCGCGCGCGAAGAGTGGAGTTCCAGGCAGTCTACACTCCCTAACCACATTGACCTCCACTGTTGTTAGCAATACCACTTCTGGCTTGGCTTGATCAACCGGTGTAATGTAACAGCATGGATCATACTCCTTCTCAGACAAATCCTCAGAGCACTCAGGCAACAAACTCGCACTCTCCTCTAAGACCAGCTTCCCTTCTTCTGCTACCGTCACCACCATGGGTTTAGATTGAAGTATGGACGTGTCCATCATGCACAAGTTTGTGCTTTCAAGAATGAACACTGTCGGTCTGGGTACGTGGGAAGGGGTAATATATATACTGGGGTCGTAGGGGAGGGCCAGTGTATAGATTAGGTTTAGATTGTGAGGTGAAGGAACTTGATTGTGGGCCGAAAGAGGGTTGGTAGTTACATTTGGCTTTTGGGGTGGCGCGATCACCTTGTTGTCGATGAGATCTTGAATCTCATGACGTAGCCTAAAGCATTGGTCAGTGTCATGATTGTGTTGCTGGTGAAACGCACAGTACATGGTTGGGCTGTGTTTCGGTAGGAGAGGATCAGGTAGTGGGCCAGGCTCTAACGACTTGAGGTGCCCTTTTTTGTTCAACACCCTCATAGCTTAGGATAAAGGCATGTAGAGTGGGGTAAAGGTCCTTTGGGATCGGGCCTGGTTGTTTGAAGTTTGCGGGGTTGTACTGGCAAAAGGATTGGTAGTCTTGGTTGTGGTGGTGACAACACTCACATCAGACGGCCGCGCAGCTGTCCATCCACCAGTGGTTGCATTGGAACTACGCACAAAATGCCTCTTGGCTTGCCCTTTCTCATCAGTAATCAAGCCCTGTTTCATGGCGTCTTCAATCTAGACTCCTATCTCATGGAGCTCAGTGAATGTGAACAAGGATAGGACTATCATTTTTTGCAACCATTCCCCATGCAGATTGTGGACTACCATCCTTATCTGGTCATTCTCTGAAGGTCGTATAGTCATTATTGAAACCTTAGCGCTATACCTTGTCACGAATTCTGAGAATCCCTCTTTTGGTTCCTGGCGCATTGCCTCGAGATCACGGGTTGTGACCTCGATTTGTGTGTTGTAGAAGTACTGTGCAATAAAGGCCTCAGCCTTTTCCTCCCAACGCTGCTTCACAGAATCCTCTAGCTTCGCATACCATATGGCGGCTATACCCGACAGGGTCCGATCAAAGAGTGAGAGTTTCTGCAATCTAGTTAGGCCCATCGACCGCAGAATGTCTGAGAACAACCGAAGATGAACCATGAGGTCTCCAAAACCATCGAATTTATCGATATGGGGCATTTTGAACCAATCTGGCAATGTCAGCACAGAGTCAGTATGTGATATCCCTGTTTCGTAGTATGTTAATTGGTCCTTGTTATGAATATGATTACGTATTTGATATGATTCTGTGTGCTATTATATGAAGATATGTGGCTTTGAATTTCTATCTATTCACCATAGGAATATCTGTTTGATTATTTGCTTTAGAAATTAAATTGAAGGCCCTATCAGTCACAGAAACCGAAATTGATTGCGCCATTGTGATTGGCATAATTTTTAGAGCCTACGGTGAAATTTAATTGAAAATTGATTTGGATCAAATTAAATAGATTAAATTAATGACTTAGTACTTAAATATGTAATGTTGATAATTTTAATTAAGGGAAATTGTATATAGTGGGGCACTAAGCACTCAACCTCTCTCTCCTTATACATTTTGGCTGATAATAACTCTAAGGGAAAGAGAGGGGGTCGACTATAGAGAGAGAAAGAAGGAGAATTGTGTGTTTGGCTCAAGTTTGAGGAGTTGAAAGGTTGGACTCAAGATTCAACTAGAATTTGTGGAGATTAAAGCCTCTACGTAATTAAATTCATGGATTTCAAATTGTAATTTTGTGAAATCAAGGTTGAATAATGATCAAGAGCATGAATTAAATTGACTATGATGAGATTGAGTTGGTTTTGTGGAATTTGAAGTCAATCGATGCATGCATGTAAGAAATTGCTTTGAATTTCAATATTTGAGCACAATGTGTACGATCCATGTTGAATTTTTGGTTTAAGTCCATGTATTTGATCATCTCTTCACCAATTAAGTTGAGAATAATGAGTATCTCCTACATGCATATGCAAATCATGGAGATGGGAGTTTGAATGTTTGAATTTAATGTGTTGGTGATGAGTTTGGGTTAATTTGAGTCATGCATGTAAGTAATTCAAGGAATCGAGCTTCATTGTGTTGTAATTTGGTGTTTGTACCATGTTAGTACATGTTTATATGAAGTTTGAGCCATCACATGCAAGAAATGTCGGTTAGAATGTTGAATTTGAGCTCAAGAACCATTTTGGAAAACCCAAAAAATTCGATGTCCGCTCGAGCGTGAAATTTGTCCTCCCAGTATTTTTGCAGACATGGTGTCTGCTCGAGCGGGGGAATTTCATGCTCGAGCGGGAAGCTATGTAGACAGACCTTCAGCTCGAGCATCCGCGTTCGCGCTCGAGCATGAAATTGATGTAACCAGTACTTTTGCAGGCCTCAAGGGTCCGCTCAAGCGGGGACCCTGTTTCTGAAATTTTGAAAATACATTCTGTGTTTCGTTTTCCGTTCTCTTTCACTTCCAAGCACTCTTAGGCATGCATTGAGCATTGTAAATAAGTTAAAAGGATAAGAAAGAAGCCTAAAGAGGAATATGTGAATTAAGGAATGGATTGAATCGTTTGTGACCCATGTATGTTATGTGATGTGTAGGGTTAAGCTCCAGGGCAAACCAACCAACCGATCACTGTGAGTAATATCTTGACAAAGATATCTGAAATATGTTGTTGTTCAACTGCTTACTTCTACGTAAGTTTATAAGTTTGTTGATTTGATTGGTGGACAATGTTTGCTATGCCAAATGAATAGGCCAAAGGCCAGTCTGGCATGAATGAATGAATGGGCCAAAGGCCATTCTGACATAAATGAATGAATGGGCCAAAGGCCAGTCTGACATGATAGAATGAATGGGCCAGAGGCCAGTATGATCTGAATGATAGAATGAATGGGCCAGAGGCCAATATGATCTGAATGATAGAATGAATTGGCCAGAGGCCAGTATGATCTGAACGATAGAATGAGTGGGCTAGAGGCCAGTATGATCTGAATGATAGAATGAATGGGCCAGAGGCCAGTATGATCCGAATGAAAGAATAAATCGGCCAAATGCCAGTTTGACATAAATAAAAGACAAATGGGCCAAGGGCCAGTTTGACACGAATAAACTGGGCCCGAGGTCGTCCGATGTGTTTGAAATTGCTGTTAATTGATATACGTATGTATTAGATAGAAATGTGAATTGGGCCCAAGGCCGTCTGATGCATATTGTTCCAATGTATCTTCTTTATTTGATATTATTCACTGGGCTTTCGCTCACGCTCATTCATGTGTTTGTAGGTGAGCCAAGAGAGGTCCAGACCCAGCCTCAGTGAAGTTTGTATGGAACAACAAAGGTTTCGAAGAGTCAGCCCTTGCGTCTCATGCACGAGACACGTCTTCGCCCTTTTGTTATTTTATGTTGTTTTGTCATATTGGCGAGGACTTTGGTTTACGTCTGTATATAGTTTTGATTGGCTGACCTAGACTTGATAGATCCTATATGTATAGAGCTTTGTATTAGTACATATTTTGATGTGAGTTATTAATATGTGTATATATGGTTTGTTATGATGTGCCATGTAAGCACAGCTCTATGGACAAAGTTTTAAATTTTGCTTCCGTTTGGCCCCTGTACTCTGATGAGTTAAGTCTAAAGTGGTTTGACGTCGTAGGTAATCCTGCGATTGCTGGCCGGTTATGTCCTTAACCCATAGGGGCGGGTTCGGGTCATGACATTAATTGAAAATTGATTTGGATCGAATTAAATAGATTAAATTAATGACTTAATACTCAAATATGTAGTGTTGATAATTTTAATTAAGGGAAATTGTATATAGTGGGGCACTAAGCACTCAACCTCTCTCTGCTTATACATTTTGGCTGATAATAACTCTAAGGGAAAGAGAGAGGGCCAGCTATAGAGAGGGAAAGAAGGAGAATTGTGTGTTTGGCTCAAGTTTGAGGAGTTGAAAGGTTGGACTCAAGATTCAACTGGAATTTGTGGAGATTAAAGCCTCTAGGTAAGTAAATTCATGGATTTCAAATTGTAATTTTGTGAAATCAAGGTTGAATAATGATCAAGAGTGGCGACAAAACAACATAAAATAACAAAAGGGCGAAGACTTTGGTTTACATCTGTATATAGTTTTGATTGGCTGACCTAGACTTGATAGATCCTGTATGTACAGAGCTTTGTATTAGTAAATATTTTGATGTGAGTTATTAATATGTGTATGTATGGTTTGTTATGATGTGCCATGTAAGCACAGCTCTATGGACAAAGTTTTAAATTTTGCTTCCGTTTGGCCCCTGTACTCTGATGAGTTAAGTCTGAAGTGGTTTGAGGTCGTAGGTAATCCCGCGATTACTGGTCGGTTATGTCCTTAACCCATAGGGGCGGGTTCGGTTCATGACACGGTATATCCATTTTCGATGTCAGGGATTGAGTTAACACCTTGTGCTCGCTTGAAAAGCTTCTCTAGCTTATTCACCTTAAGCACAGTCGGGTCCACTTCAAATTCAAACGGAGCCTCGGTTTGATACACAGGCGTTTTGGAGGCTTGTGATGGGATCGGTTCTACCGGGCTGCCTAATTCTCAGCCTAGGCATTAGCAATATGGACTGTGGCTCCAGGTGCTGGGATACCCATAGGAGGTGCATGAGATGCGTACCCATAGGAGGTGCATGAGATGCAAAAGCCGCTGCCGGCTGTGGCTGTTGTTGTTGCTGCCTATTGATGACCTCAGCCTGACGTGCCCTGACCTCAGCCTAACGAGCACCGTCTTGCTGCATGGTTTCAACTGTTTGCTGAAGGTGGTGGATCGAGTCCTCCATCCTGAGTGGGGGATATTGAGCCATCGGAATAGGTGAATGGTCTCGGATCAAACTAGATGTAAAAGACTGAGCTTGACTAGATGTAGGTGAAGTAAAGGGTGACTGCTGGACTGGTGAATTGTGCCTAACTCTTCTCTATCTGGTAACCGGTGGGAGCAAAGCAAACACTGGTTGTCCCCTAACAAGATCTCCGGATCTATAAAGCCTCCTGACACGGGTCCAGAGCACTTGGGGGATATCCGAACTATCCGAAGCAATGGTGTTATACTACCTAGCAAAAAGAAATAAAGCAAAAGAAAGCAAAAATCAGAAACCACACAGCACCTTAGCTTAGATGTTAACAACACACTGATGTAATCAAAGCTGATAGGACTGCACCCAACACTGAATTCTACCCCCAAAAATGGATACCCAACTTGCAACTGATACGCACGTTCCTGTACAGTTTCACTGTAAAGCACATACCAATTAAGTGAGAGCCAAAACACCCCTAGGAGGGGGTAGGGTTACCCTGTCCTAGTTTTGTTAGGAACTAGGGTTCACTATTCAAACAAAGCGGTTTCACCCAATCCTACATTCAGGTAAACAACCTATCCTAGTTTGGAACAGTCTCTATGGCTTTCGATATGCAACTATGCCAAATAGTCAAAAAGGATACCTCAGCAAGACCACCTAATATACCTCTTGCACTCAACACCGAAAAGTGAAAGGCGGATCAAACGGTACAACGGTAGTCTAGATCCAAGGGTTGTGTTCCTATCGTGGCAGAGCCTGTGACCAGTCAGCCTTTTGGCGAGCTTTTTAGGCAAGCCTCCGGTAAACCGTCCAAAAATAGCAGATGGAAAACACAGTGACTTAAATGCACCAATGCAAATACAATGCAAAGAAACATATAAGTGTAGATAAAAGCTCATATCATGAGTTCGAGTTAAGTTCTCCAAATTCCCTAGCAGAGTCGCCAGAAACTGTAGCTCATCTTTTTTGCACCCCCTTTCGGAAGTTTGAAAGAAGCCTTACAGTTCGGACTCCCGTGGTTCTAAATCTAATCTCACAAGTGCAATGTGAAATTGATAAACACCAAAGCGTCCAAATCCGGTAAATCATTTGGAAATTTGATTTTGAATCAAAAATGCCAAAATTGGATTGCTTTGTCAGATACAAAGTCGCCACCCAAATATTTTATTTTGGAGAAATTTAGAAAACCCCTGACTCGTGCCAAAGGCCACGTGTCCGTCATCACCAAGATTGTCTTAGCTCGGGAACTTAGGTACGAGAGGGAAAGGTCATGAATTGAGCACCCCTGCTCCCCCGATCAAAGATCGGCCACTACTAATCATGATATTATTTTTATGAACATTATATGCTCTTGTTTCGGTTTATTAGGTTTGCATTTACTATGTGATGCATGCACACAAGGTATAGACTAGTTTGCCCAAATTGGTACAATTCAATTTCATGTTTGTTTTTCGAAAAGGGTTTGATTTTGCCACTTAACAAAGTGGGCTTAAAGTTTGTGAATTTGCCACTTGATAAAGTGGGCTTAAACGTACGTTCATTGAATCATTCCAATTCAAGAAACAAGCCTTCATCCACAGGTACTCAAACAGTTTAACAAGTAAGCACTTAACCTCATGGCAAGCATGCTAGTCGTGGCAGTCACTCACACTCATGCAAGTATGCTAAAGCACTAAAAACTCACCTAGTACTCCAAGCTAAGATAAAACAAAAGTCTTAGAAAAATATGCATGATACCTAACTATACAAGATGGCTAATGCAACGCATGCAATAATGCAACTAAAATAGGCTCGGCTACTTAACATGTTATTTGTAACAATTTCATAGCATGCGTTTAAACATGTATTCAATGAGGAAATAAACGACAATGCAAATTTGAATGATGAACCGAGCCTCAATGTATGCAAGACAAATGAATGGATGAAAAATGCGATATGCTAATTGAAACGTGATGCCCCTAATCTAACCATCAAAAGTGGATAAATAAAAAGGAGAAAGACGTGGGATTGGAAGATATACGCATTATTACAACATTGATGCCCTCGCGCAAGAGGGTCCAAATAAACTAACTAACTAAGCGAAACTACTTAACTAATTATTACAAAACTTGAATAAATAATTAACTACCTCTAAGCTAATTAAATATTACAACAATTAAATAATTAATTATGCTAAGCTAATTAATTAAATAACAATAATAAACTAATCTAATTAACTACTTTAAGCTAATAAAATAAGTACAATATGAAGCTAATTAGCTGACTATATTAACTAATTAATTACAAAGCGACTAATTAAACTAGCTAACTAATTAATTACAACATGAATTAATTAACTAAATAACTAATCTAATTAAATAATTACAACACTTTAATTAGCCATAACACAACTATGACTAACTAATTAATAATTAAACTAATAAACTAGTCCCGAGAATGAGGGAGGCCCAATGCATGCTCGGTTTCCACCCGAAGAATGTCCATTGTTTGCTCCCGAAAGCCCCTGCTACACAACCCTTGCACAGGTTTTTCTCTTCCAGATCAACTCTGCTCTACTTCATAAGCATTCTGCTCAAAATTCACTGGTGGCCTGCAGGCCAGAAATAGTGGCCGGCCGGCCACTGATGATGCGCTATTTCTTGCTGCAACAGAGAGCAACTAGAGCAAAGAAAGAGTATTCTCACAGGTTATTTATACTGTGTATCCCTCCTTATCATCAAAACAAGCTTAAAGGAGTGGTACACTTGGTTCAAAGACCATCAATCAAGTAATTTCATTGCATGATGGCTAAAGAACCAAAGTGTACAAGTTTAATCAATGCACAAACAAGACTAAAAACCTTCACCCTATCATACATGATCAAGGGCAATGGTGACCTTAGAAAAATTGGCACATTTCATCACTTTGAGTATGAACTACCCTAATTTTCCTTGTGTTCAATTAATGTTCGATTGAACACACCAAAACACAATCAAATTCTTATCTTTGCACAATTTTGGTTTCAACTTTTAGTTACTCATTTTAATTACTCTTCCATTCATTAACCAATTAAGTCCGTTGGTGAGTTAAGTCCTCTAAAAGAGAAGGAAGTGTCAAACAATGGGTAGTTTAAGGCAAGAGAGATGTGTCATGTCATTGATAATGAACCCCCAAAAGAGGATTAAACCATTAAGCATGGACCTCAATCTCAAGCTTAAACAATTCCAAGGTTGAAATAACCCTTAAAGCAAACAAAGAGTCAAGAAATGAGGGAGGTTGCAGAGATCAAAATTAAGTGAGAAAAGCACTAAAACGATGCAATCAACTCAAACAATTGGTGTCTAAAGGCCTAAAACACCAAGCCTGTGAGGACACTTACACTAGAAGCATGCAAAACATGACTCAAATGCAACAACCAGCCAAAAATAGAGGGAAGACAGTCCAAAAAAGAGGTTAAAACATGTTGGAATTAAGCTATAAAAGGCTAGAAAATTAAACTAACACATAGAGCTAACTAGGCTAGCAAACAAGGCACAAGGAGGGAAGGCTAACCCCTCCAAATATGGACTTCAAAACATGATTTTCACCACTGAAATTACTCAGAAATTTAGAGTTCAAAAGCCCCAAAAAAAGATGGTTTGAAAGTAGGAAACAAAGGTAGAAAGGCCTTACAAACAAGGAAGAAAAAAGGGTGAACCACCCCCTATCTTTAAATGGCCTACAACCACCAATTTCCATCCACAAAAACAGAGTTTTTATAGCCCAAAAATAGCCCAAAATCAGTGGAAAAAAGATAGAAAAACAAATATGCAAAGCAAGTTAAAAAGGAAAGTATTTTACCTCTTGAAGGGAAGACCAACTTTAGACAAGAATTCAAGTCAAAACCACCTTCTAGAGCTCCAAGAAGGCCTTAAGGAACCTCAACTCAAAGATGAACCACTTTGGTTAAGGAGGTGTAGGCAAAAGTGTGGTGTATCTAAGCTACTATGCACAAACTTGCAAGAGAGAGAGAGAGAAATGTAGAGAGAGAGAGAAAGATAATTTTTGCTCCAAAAATTCTAACCCTCAAAAATGGGGGAGGAGACCCCCTATATATAGAAAAACATGCACTTGGCTGAGATATATCCCTCCGTACACGTGTAGGGAGATGCAGCCAATTGTGGTAATGTAGACCGCCCAAACTCCGCTCCGCACGCGAGGGCGTGAATTGTAGTTCTAGCTACTACAGTTCAGACTCCTGTCACGATTCTGAATCTAATCTCACAAAGTGCAATGTAAGACTGATAAATCACCAAAGAGTCCAAATCTGAAAAATCATTTTGGAAAATCGATTTTAATCAAAAAGCGCCAAACATGTACTGCTTTGCCAGATTTCAAAGTCGACACCTAAATATTTTGTTTTTGGAAAATTTAGGAAACCCTGACTCGTGCCTAAGGCCACGTGTCCGTCATCACCAAAGTTGCCTCAGCTCGGGAACTTGGGTACGAGAGGGTAAGTTCCTGAAATGAGCACCCCCGCTCGCCCGATCAAAGATCGGCCTCTACTAATATGATATGTTGTTTTTGAAAACACGTGTGTTCTTATTCTGGTTTATTAATCTAGAATTACTATGTGATGCACACAGCATACAAGTATAGACTAAATCACTTAAGTTGGAACAAAACATCTCATGCTTGTTTTTCGAAAAGTGGTTTGAAGTTGCTACTTGCAAGTAGGCTAAGACGCGGATTTTCCACCCTCAAGTGGGCTTAGAAAACATGATGATTTGCCACTTCAAGTGGGCTTAAAACTCACATTTGATGAATTGTTCCAATTCAAGCAATAAAGCGTTCATCCACAAGCATTCAAGCAGTTAAGCACTTAAGCAAATAGTCTCATGGCAAGCATGCTGTCATGGCAACACTTACACACATGCAAGGATGCTAAAGCATAAACACTTATAGTGTACTTCAAGCCAAAACAAAAGCTAGTTAGTAATCATGCATGATCCTCGCTATGTTAACGATGCCTAATGCAACACATGTAAAAATGCAGCTAAAATAGGCTCGGCTGGCTAAGATGCCATATGAATGCAACAATTTGATACATGTATTCAAATAGGAATTGAAATACAATGTAGTTTAAATGATGCGCCTAGCCCGGTGCATGTAAGACAAATGAATGATGCACGCATGCAAACATAAGTATGCTAATGAAAACATGCCCTAAAACTAACCATCAAAAGCTGGTAAATAAAAGGGAGAAAGACGTGGGGTTGGAAGACATTCACACACACACACACACACTTATTCCAAATAATAAGCTAACTAGCTAATCTAAGCTAATTAAACTAATTATTACAAAATGAAGCTAATTAACTAACAAGTTAACTAATTACAAACACAAATGAATAGCTAAGTGCATTAGCTACTTAAGTACAGAACCAAATGGTTAACTAGCTAAGCAAAGCAGTAAAAAGGAGCCTCAGGGCGAGAAGTGCATGCATGCTCGGTCGCCTCGTTCGGAAATCCATTACTATGCCCTAACTTGCCTCTGTTTGCATTTGATTTCAGAACACTTCACAAACCTCCAGATAGCTTCTACTCCATCATGGAGACCTCCAGGAGGGTTGCCGACCACTTAATGGTGTTATAGACCACCTAAACATGCTGCAGACCAGAAAAAGTGGTCAGCCAGCTACTTTTTCTCGTCTGCCGACCAGAAAATCCTGCCAAGCTCCAATTTGCTGCAACAGAGAACAAGAAGGGGCACGGCAATGCATTTGCAAGATGTGTGTGTACAACCACCCTTCCTATCATTTCTTAAGCTCAAGGGAGTGTAGTTCTCGACTCTCGGGCCACCAACCGAGCATCGCAATGCATGATGGCCGAGAAGCCAAGTTTGCACAATTCAATGTCAATGAATGCACAAATAACACATAAGGGCCTTAACCTCTATCATGCATGATCAAGAGGGTCGGCGACAAAGAAATGAGGCATGTTTCATCACTTCAAGTATGAAACGCCCCTCGTTTCTCGTGTTTGGATTAACACCTGATCCAAACACAATGCAATGCAACGCAACGCAACAACATTCCAAACATAATGCAATGCAACATGAGCATGTCAAGTTAGAGTCCTTAAGCATGAAAGCTAGTGAAGGATGCAACACAAGGGGTATGTAATGCAATGCTCAATGGACCAAACCAACCCTAAACAAACCTCATGCATGCCAAAAAAGTAGCCAAAATACTCTGAAATGATGGCATGAAAAGCAAGATAATGCATGCTCATGCATTGGCCCATCAACAAGACATAAAAGCACAACTCTCAAACATGATCAAAGAGGGATATGCATGAGAATATGGCAATGCTATATGCCCTAAAATAACATGTTAAATGATGCCATGACATGCAACTATCACAAGTATGGCATGTTAGGGTCCTTAAAACACAAGGCTAGCTAAGCCCATTGCACTACAGCTATGCAATACATGAACCATACGGCCAAGGCAACCCAAAAAAGTCCTAGAGCATGTCAAATCAAGGCCAAAAGCATGCATGGACTAGAGCTAACACATGCTAGAATTAGAGGCATGAAGCATGGAGCATACAAGGCCAAAGAATAGGATTACACTACACCTACCAAAACCAAGCATGAGATGACTTCACCAACAAAAATCAGAGTTGTATCATGGAAATATAATACAAAAAACACACTGATATGGTAGCCCAAAAGCTTAGGCAAGATGGCATACACATTGGCTCATATTTAAGGCATAAAGCACAACCTTCCAAAAGCATTGAAAGAGTGACACATGTGAGTGAATGACAATGAAGCATGCTCTGAAATCATGTACCAAATGATGCTAAATCATGTGAATAGCCCAAGCAATGCATGCTAGTGGACTCAAAACACAAAGTTAGTGAGCAAGTTTGCACTATGGCTATACAAAGCAAGGCTCAAAGGACCAAAATAGTCCTAAAACATGCCAAATCAGAGGCAAAATTATGCTGAAACTAAGCCATAAAAAGATAGAAAAGCATGCTCACATGTTAGGCCACCTACTCCTGCAAATAAGACACAAGGAGGGGAGGCCACCCCCTCCTATATTGGACCTTAAAACATGGTTTTTGCCACTGAAAAACCTCTGATTTTCAGTGGTTTAAAAGGCCAAAACGTTTGGTTTAAAGGTGGTAAGAAGTTGCACAAAAGGTCTCACAAGCCAAGGAACAAAAAGGGAGAACAACCCCCTAACTCACCAAGCCTTAAACTAGCATTCATACACCCTAAAAATAGAGTTTTTGACAGTCCAAAACCAGCCCCAAAATAGTCCAAAAACAATGGAAAAGGGTGCTGAAACAAGTGTGCAAAACAAGTACAAAAAGGGAGAGTTATACCTCTTGAAGCCAAGCACACTTTAGAGCAACAAAACAAGATTAAACCAAGCTAAAATCCTCTTCTTGAGCTCCAAGAAGGTCCAAAGTTATCTCAGCCCAAAGGGGGAGGTATTTGGTCAAGGATTGTTATGCAAAAGCTAAGGGCTTGTATGCAAACTAGAAGTGATTCCTCACTTGTAAGCACAAGAGTGCAAGAGAGAGAGAATTCTAGAGACAGAGAGAGGCTCCCAAATCTTCCAACCTTGCAAAATATGAGATATATCTTCCATATATAGCAATTCAAGAGCTTTGGGTCAGAAATATCTAAATTGCAAATATCTGATGCAGTGCACAACAGCTGGAGAGGAATTATCTGGGAATTCTGGGCTTTCTGGGAATTTCTAGTCGACCGACCACCACCACTAGTCGGTCAGCTACTTTTTCTGGTCTACAAGGATCATTTCTAGTTGAAATATGGTCGACATGCTCCATTTGTGGTTGGCACACTCCCTTAGTGGTCTGCAACAAAAATCAGTCCCGGTCCCTGACTTGAAGCAAGCCTAAATCCTTCATCTGGATGCCTTTTTAGGTCATTCTTGTGTGTAAATTGAAGCCCCAGAAGTAAGCTTTCCAATGGTGCAGCCTTGCATCAAAATTCAAAGTGTGCTAAGAGATATTCCTCTGTTAGTGAAGACTGCTCCGTTTCGGTCCAACCGGATTGATGCCTAATTTCAACCAGCTATATCTCCCTCATCCGAGCATGGCTTTAGGAGATTCTTGAGTGAAAAATAAAGCCCCAGAATTAAGCTTTCCAATGGTGGTGGCCTCATAGCTGAAATCCAAGTATTCAAAAGGATAGGCCTGATTTGGTGAGGCATGCTCGACTCTCTCTCTTAACGGTTCATGCCCATATTCTTCCCCAACTTGGTTTCTTCCCTCTTCTCCTCTTTTCTTCAACTCCAAACCCATAAACAAGGTGTTTTGAAAGATTTTTCAAAGATTTCATCTCACTTTCATTCATTTCCATTTTGTCCTTACTCGGTTTACCGAAAAGCGCAACATTTAACGAAATGCGAGCGTCGGAACATCGTTGGAACCTTGTTTCAAAAATATTTTGAAAGAGAGGGTTTTAAGGTCTAAAATCTTTTGATCAAGATTGTTTTGGTCCAAAAGGGGTATGAAATTGGGATTTCAAGCTCTTCTTGCCGAAGAAATCGAATCTTTGCACTGCACAACTTTCACCCCCAAGTAAACCATCAGTAGTGCCCAAGTCTTAAGGGCGGTCAAAAATGGGGTGTCTACAGGTAACAGCAGGCACAACTATCAACAAAATATCTAAAAAAAGACACTAATGGCTGGCAGGCCACTAGTGTGGCCAGTAGGCCACTTAGATGGCCGGCAAAGCACAATTGGTGGCCGACAGTTTCAAACAGTGGTCGGCTGGCCACCAGGGGTTATAGGCTTGAAGGTTTTGGCCCAAAACAAGGCATAGAATGGACAGGGTTTGAAAGCTCAAAGACAGGGCATTCCACCGAGGACTTTGGGCACTAACACGAGCATGTGCAGTCATAATCATCGAGTGCACAAGCGATGACGTCCAAGTCTTGAGGACGGTCGAAAATGGGGTGTCTACAACTTGCATGCAAAACAATATTTTTTCTTTCGACACCAAAACAACAAAGGTCGACACCATAAATGAAGCTCAAAATGCCTAACTGTTCCAACAGCAAGGGTCGACACCAAAACAGCAAGGGTCGACACCAAAATTCAGTGTGCAATCCAGCTGCAAGGGTTAACACCAAAAACAGTAGGGTTAACACAAAATTTCAGAATGCAATCCAACAGCAAGGGTCGGCACCAAAAAAAGCAAGGGTCGACACCAAATTTCAAAATGCAATGCAGCAGCAAGGGTCAACACCAAGAATGATTAGGGTCAACACTTGGAACACCTGGAACTCAACTCAGAGAAGAAAAGAAAGCAAAAGGTCAACACCCAATCTGCAGGGGTCGACACCTGTAAATTTGGGTTTAAAAAATTCCACTTGCCAAATTAGATCCAGACTGTTGCAGATCATTTCTCAGCCACTTTTTCAGATTTGTGTGCAGAATACGTCATATCTTCTGACCACTGAGCAAATCCTCTCCAAGAAGTTGACTTATGAGGTTGAGCATTAAATAAAAAGCTTATGCATTTAATGAATCCTCTCTTCCCAAGACTGGCCTATAGTCTGCCTTTTTCTTGTTTTAATCAAACACAGCTGGAGCAAATCCTTCATGATCTTCTCCAATGGATAGGAGATTCAAATCTCCTCTCTCCCTAACAGCTAGAAGCCATCAATATTATAAATATGGAGGTCTCCTTATTCATTCAATACACCTCTTTAATACAACAAGCCTAGAGCATTCAAGAGCAATCAAGAGCTTTTAATATACTCCATTTGTACTTCCATTTTCATATCTGAGTGAGTCTTAAATTAGTTGAGAGCATACACTTTCATATCCATCTTTTGTGAGAGAATATTTGTAAAAAAGGATAGTTATACCTCTTATTTCCTTATTTTCTGAGTGACACAATTGTAAAGTGAGGCATTTAGTTGAGAGGTCCTTAACAGATTGACGTAAGTCCTTGTAAAAATCCACAAGCTAGGTGAAGCTTGGTGGTACATCTATTCATAGTGAAGAAATTCTCAAGAAGGTCTCTTGAGGTGTGGACGTAGGCTGGTGAGCCAAACCACTATAAATCCTTGTGTCGAGCTCTTCTTTCCTTTCATTTTATTTTCTGTGCATTTATTTATTGTCATCTGCTTTTAATCACTTGGTATTTGCAAATTTATTTTCAAATCAAATTTTTAATTACCCAATTCACCCTCCTCCTGGGTTGCCTTCCTAAATAACAGATCCCTTAAGTCTTGAGTCGTTTCATACTCATTAGTGATGAAAATGGTTCAAGAGTCATTGTCAACCACTTCCCTTGATCAATCCATGATAGGGAGGGGGTTTGAGAGTCTTACTTGTTGCATTTATTGACCTTGCACCCTTTGTTTCATAGGTCATCATGCAATGAAATTGCATCAATTGATGGTTTGTGAATCAAGTTTATTACTCCTTTGAGCTATTTGATGATAAGTAGGGGTAAGTTGTGCAAACAACCCTTGAGAATACCCTGTGCTTGCTCTGTTTTCTCTCTATTGTAGCTGGAAAAAATAGGCATTAGTGGCCGGCAGGCCACCGCTTCTAGCCTGCCGGCCACCTTTGCAAATTCCAGGCAGTGGACTTTTGAAACAGAATAGAGTTGGTTTTGAGGTGTAAAATAGTGCAAGTGTTCTACTGTGCAATAGAGGCATCTAGCAACAGAACAGTGGCCTTTTTCGGGTGGAAATCCACGCATGCATGAGCATTCCTCGTTTACCGAGGTAGAGTAGTTAGAATAGTTAGCTTAATACTTCTCTAAACTTTGTATTCATGTTTAATTAGTTAATTTGTAATTCATTATTTAGTTCTAATTTGTTGTAATAAATAATTAGATAAGTAGCTTAGCTAAATTATTTCATTCGTTTTGTAATAGTTAGTTAATTAGCTTAGCTAGTTAGTTCATTCAGACCTTTCTGCGTGAGGGCGCAAATGTTGTAATAATGTGTATGTCTTCTAACCCCACGTCTTTCTCCTTTTTATTTACCTACTTACGATGGTTAGATTAGAGCATCATGTTTTGTTTAGCACACTCCATGTTCGCATCCACTTGTCTTGCATGCATTGGGCTCAGCGCATCATTCTAACTTGCATTGTTAGTTAAACACTTATTTGAATATGTGCTTAGACCGCATGCTATCAAATTGTTTAATATGCCATATTAGCAGTCGACCCTAGTAATTGCATGTCGCATGCATTGCATTAGTCATATTGCATAGTTAGGATCATGCATTTTTTCTAACTTTGTCATCTTTTTGGCTTGGAGTACTAGGTGAGCTTTTACTTGCTTTAGCATATTGCATAAGTGTGATTGTTGCCATGTCTAGTATGCTTGCCATGAGGCTAAGTGCTTAATTGATAAAACTGTTTGAGTACCTATGGATGAAGGCTAATTGCTTGAATTGGAATAATTTGAGTAATGTTCATATGCGACCACTTTTTCAAGTAGTACATATTCGAAACAATTTTCAAAACAAACATGAATCGAAATGTTCCAATTCTTGCAAAATTAGTCTATATTTGTTTGTGTGTGCATCTCATACTAATACTAGCCTAATAAACTGAAACAAGAGCATACAACATAAATAAGATTCATATCATGATTAGTAAAGACCGATCTTTAATCGGGCGAGCGAGGGTGCTCAGTTCATGACCTTCCCTCTCGTACCTAAGTTCCTAAGCCGAGACAATCTTGGTGATGACGGACACGTGGCCTTTGGCATGAGTCATAGGTTTCCTAAATTTCCCAAAATATTTAGGTGGTGACTCTGTATTTGGAAAAGCAGTCCATTTTTGACAATTTGATTCAAAATCGATTTTCCAAAAGATTTGCCGGATTTGAACTTTTTGGTGTTTATCTATTTCACATTGCACTTGTGGAATCAGATTCAGAACTACGGGAGTCTGATATTATAGGGCTTATTCGTCTTTTGAAAGGGGGCACGAAAAGTCGAGCTACAATTTCTAGCGACTTTGCAGGGGAATTAGAGAACTTGACTTGAAATTCACGATGTGAAATTTTATCTACCATTATATGTTCTTTGCATTGCATTTGCATTGGTACACTTAAGTTACTGTGTTTGCCGACTGTTCTTTCTAGATGGTTTATTAGAGGCTTGCCTAAAAGCTTGCCAAAAGGGTGACCGGTCGTGGGCTCTGCCATGTTGGGAACACAACCCTTGGATCTAGATCACCGTTGTACCGCTTGATCCACCTTTCAGTTCTCAATGTTAGGTATGAGAGGTATATTAGGTAATCTTGCTGAGGTACCCTTTCATTCATTTGACCTAGTTACATATAGTGAAGCTATAGTGACTATCCCAACTTAGGACAAGATGCTCACCCGTGCAGGATTGCGTGAAACCATTTGTTTGAAATAGTGCAGCCTAGATCATGCCAAAAATCTAGGACATGGTAACCCTACCCCCTCATAGGGGTGTTTTGGTTCTTTTACTTGATATGTGCCTTTTCAGTGAAACTGTACAAGGTGGTTCATATCAGTATGAGTTTGAGAACAGAGTTCAATGGAGATTACAATTCAGCTATGTGTTATGACTGTTGTGAATTGGGACTGAAGTGTTGTCTGAGTTTTGATCATGTTTTTCTTTCTTTTTTTTTTTTTGCTAGGTAGTTTACCATCATAGCTTCAAAAAGACCCGATATTTCCCAAGTTGTGTGGACTCGTTATGGCAGGCTTTGTAAAGCTCAAGACCTTGTTAGTGGTCAGCTCGTGTTAGTCTCGCTTTCGCCAGTCACTCGACGAAGAAGGAACAGACAGTCAGTAGCATCAGTGCAAAGCACTCTGCAAACACCTATCCACTCTCACTCAATCAATTCACCAGCATCTAGGTCACCCAGATCGGCAATGGCATAGAATGTGGAGGAATTTGTTGCCATGATGGCAGCTTTCCAAAGAACCATGAACACTGTAAACCAGAGGATGGTTGCACAAGATGAAATTATTGCCCATCTACGACGTACATCTGGGGCATCAGCGTCTACCGTGCATTTGATCCCGGCTGCTCAACCAAACCCGGATCTACCTCCACCAGTAGAAAATCTGCCAGTCCCGGATCCTCAGGACATGTTTCCCCCGGCTCCAACTTATCAGCCTCCGGCTTAACCTCCTGCAGGAGTTTTTCCTTTTGATATCAATGAAATTGGTCTGGCCTTAGTTAAGTTTGCTAGATTAGAGAAAGCATTGAAGAAATCCCAGGGCTTCAACTCCATTCCAGATATGGAAGACAAGTACACTGAGGCTTTAGTCAGATTACCAGAGAAATTTAAGATGCCCCACATCGACAGATTCGATGGGAGTGTGGATCCAATTGTGCATGTCCAGTTGTTTTCAAATGTATTGAGGCCCATGGGTTTATCTAGGGCACAAAAGCTTTCCTTTTCCGGGAGAACCCTGTCTGATGTGGCGGCTGTAGACCGCCCAAAACTCCGCTCTGTGCGCAACGGCGCGAATCGTTGTTCTTAGCTACTACAGTTCAGACTCATGTCACGGTTCTGAATCTAATCTCTCAACGTGCAATGCATGGCTGATAAATCACCAAAGAGTCCAAATCTGGCAAATCGTTTTGGAAAACTGATTTTAATCAAAAAGTGCCAAACATGGACTGCTTTGCCAGATTACAGAGTCCCCACCTAAATATTTTATTTTGGAAAATTTAGGAAACCCTGACTCGTGCCTAAGTCCACGTGTCCGTCATCACCAAAGTTGCCTCAGCTCGGGAACTTGGGTATGAGAGGGGAAGGTCATGTAATGAGCACCCCCACTCACCCGATCAAAGATCGGCCTTTACTAACATGATATGTTGTTTTTGAAAACACATGTATTCTTATTCCGGTTCATTAGCTAGCTTACTATGTGATGCGCATAGCATACAAGTATAGACTAAATCACTCAATTTGGAACAAAACATCTCATGTTTGTTTGTTTGAAAATGGTTTGAAAATGATACTCGCAAGTGGGCTAAATCGTGGATTTGCCACTCTCAAGTGGGCTTAGAAAACATGGTTTTGCCACCTCAAGTGGGCTTAAAACTCACATTTGATGAATTGTTCCAATTCAAGCAATGAAACCTTCACCCACAACATTCATGCAGTTAAATACTTAAGCAGGTAGCCTCATGGCAAGCATGCTATCATGGTAGTCACTTACACTCATGTAAGGATGCTAAAGTGAAAACACTCACAGTGTACTCTGAGCCAAAACATAAGCTAGTTAGTAATCAATGCATGATCCTAGCTATGTCATCAATGCCTAATGCAACACATGCAAAATGCAACTAAGATAGGCTTGACTATTCTAAGATGTCATGTGAATGCAACACTTGATACATGTATTCAAATAGGAATTGAAATACAATGCAGTTTGTATGATGCGCCGAGTCCGGTGCATGCAAAACAGATGAATGAATGCAAATATGCAAAGCATAAGTATGCTAATTGAAACATGCCCTAAAACTAACCATCAAAAGTTGGTAAATAAAAGGTAGAAAGAAATGGGGGTTGGAAGACATGCATCACACACACACATGCTTATTACAACAGTTGTGCCCTCTCGACGGAGGGTCCGAATAATAATCTAACTAGCTAATTTAAGCTAATTAAACTAATTATTACATCACAAAACTAATTAACTAACAAGCTAATTAATTAAAACAAAACGAGGCTAATTAACTAACAAGTTAACTAACTAGTTATTACAACACAAATTGAATAGTTAAGCGTATTAACTAATTAAGTACAAAACCAAAGCGTAATCTAGCTAAGCAAAGCAGCCAAGTAAAACAATAAAGAGATGTCCTCGGAGGGAGAAGAGTGTATGCATTCTCGGTCGCCTCGTTCGGAAATCCATCGCGATGCGCCAACTTGCCTCTGTTTGCAATTGTTCTCAAAAAACTTCACAAAGCTCCAGATAGCTGCAACTCCACCATGGGAACCTGTAGGAAGGCTGCCGACAAGTTGTTGGTGTTGCCGACCACCTGCAGACCACTTACCTTTGCTGCAGACCAGAAAAAGTGGTTGGCCAGCCACTTTTACTAGTCTGCCAACCAGTTATTGCTGCCAAACTTCAATTAGTTGCAACAGAGAACAAGAAGGGGCATGGCAATGTATTTGCAAGGTATGTGTGCACAACCACTCTCCCTATCATTTCATGATCTCAAGGGAGTGTGGTTCTCGACTCTCAGGCCACCAATCGAACATCACAATGCACAATGGTCGAGATGCTAAGATTGCACTATTCAATGTAAATGAATGCACAAAAATCACATAAAGCCTTAACCTCTATCATGCATGATCAAGAGGGTCAGCGACCAAGAATTGAGACACGTTTCATCACTTCAAGTATGAAACGTCCCTCGTTTCTCGTGTTTGGACTAACACCTTATCCAAACACATGCAATGCAACTCAAACATGCTAAACAAGAAGCAATGCATGCATACACAATGCAATGCAACATGAGCAACCTATCAATGCTAATGGCATGCATACACAATGCAAGGCAACATAAGCATGCAAACAACATGCAAACAAACATGCTCAATGGATTTAAACTGAATATGGACAGACCTCAATCATGCCAAAACAGTGGCCATAATGCTAAAATGGTGGCATGAAATGCAAGACAATGCATGCACATGCAATGGCTCATCAATTAGGCATAAGAGCACAACTCTCAAGAGTGTTCACGGAGTGACAAATCAAAGAGTGTAGCCACACTATATGCACTTAAATCAGGTATGAAATGATGCCAAATCATCCAATCAACACAAGCATGACATGCTAGGGTCCTTAAAGCATAAATCTACTAAAGAGGACTACACAAGAGGCATGCAATACATGGCATAAATGAATGAACCAAACATGGACAGACCTCAAATAGGTCAAGACAATGACCAAAACATGCTAAGATGGAGGCTCAAATGCCTAAGCATGCATGCATACACACTAGGCCATAAACAAGGCAACAATGCACAACCCTTAGAGGCACTCAACGGGTGAAAGAAGTGGGAGCATGACAATGCTATATGCTCTGAAATAACATGTGAAATGATGTCAAATCATGTACATGTCACAAATGAAGCATGCTATGGTGCTCAAAGCTCAAAGCTAGCATAGGCACTTGCACTATAGCTATGCAATACAAGAACCATATGGAAAATAGAACCCAAAATAGTCCTAGAGCATGTTAAAATGAGGCTAAAACATGCACGGAGTGTAGCCAAAATAAGCTAGCATGGTGAGCATGAAACATGAAATATGCAAGGCCAAAAGGGAGGATTACACTACACCTACCAAAACCAAGCATGAGATGGCTTCTCCAACAAAAATCGGAGTTATATCATGGCAAAATAACCCCAAATACACACTAAAATGATAGCTCACAAGCTTATACACAATGACTCATGTTTAAGGCTTAAAGAACCAACCTTCCAAAGCATGGAAAGAGAGACAAATGTGAGTGCATGAACATGAAATATGCACTGAAATCATATAACAAATGAGGCCAAAACATGCAAATGGCCCAAGCAAAGCATGCTAGTGGCTTGGAAACTCAAAGCTAGTGAGCTAGAATACACTATGGCTATACAAAGCATGGCATACATGACCAAAACAACACAAATTAAACCTTAAGCATGGTAAAACATGACCAAAAGCTTCTTGGAGTTAAGCCAAAACACGTTAGAATGATGATCCAAAAGCAAGGTGCATGTTATGCTAGCAAGGAGGATTGCACTACAAGTGCAAGGAGCATGCAAAGGGCTATCAAACCAACCTAAAATAGACCTAAGGCATGGCAAAACAACACCAAAAACATGTTGAGATATGGCCAAAACATGCTAGAAAGACATACTCAAACATGAGGCATACAAGACTAGCATACAAGACACAAGGAGAGGGGATGACCCTCTCCTATTTAAGACCTCAAAACATAAGTTTTACCACTAAAAATCCACTGGATTTCAGTGATTAAAAGTCCAAGAGAAAGTGATCTCAAGGGCCTAAAGTGATGGTGTAAAACAAAGCCAAACAAGGCACAAGAGAGGGTAGACCACCCCCAACACAAAAGAGAGCTTAAACAAACATTATAAGCATGCAAAATCAGAACTTTTTGTATTAGAAAGTCAAGCCAAAATAAGCATGAAAATAGTGCCAAAAGCTTAATCAAAAACAAGGGTTTAAGAGGTTAGAAGCTCACCCTTGTAGAACAACTTTAGAACAACAACTCCAACAACTTTTTTGGATCAAAACCAATCCAAGAACTCCAAAAACAACCTCAAGATGCCTCAACTCCAAGAGTATGGTGTTTCACTATGTGTTTGTGTGCAAAAGTGTGAAGAATAGACACTTTAAGACCCAAATATGAAGTGAAATGAAGAAGTATAGATATAGATGATATGTATAGCTCAAACAACTTTTTTCTGAACCTCAGGCAAGAGGGGGGAGGTTCTCTTTTATAGAGAACCAAAGTTCAAGCTTGTTGAACAAGCTTAAGGTCTAAAGCCATCCCTCCATACACGTGTATGAAAGATGGTTTCTGTGCCCTCTAGCTATTACAGCTGGAACCAAAAGATCTTCAGAAAGGTGCTGGAAAGCTGCTGACCACTTGAAGTGGTCAGCCAGCTACTTGTAGTGGTCTGCCAGGAAAGAAATTGGTCGGCAGGTGGGCGGAGGTAGTCTACACAATGAAAGCAAGCCAATGGTGTAGTGGCCGACCACTTTTGATTGTCCAAAGACCAAGAAGACCAGTTGGTCGACCAGAAAATTGGCTGGCGAGAAGAAAAATGGTTTTCAAGGAGAGAAACTGGTCTCTCACCCTTATTCCACCCTCCAAGCAAGGAAAACAAGGTTTGTGCCAAAAACAAACCAAAAAGGATGCAAGATGAAAGTTCGGGAGGCAAGGCGCGTAGTCGGAAGCCTCGAAAACTAGTCTACGGGCACCAAAAGCGGTCTACGAGGGGAAAGTGGTCTCCCAGACCTCTGTATCCCTCTAGGAAAAGGCAACAAGGCATGGTTCAAAAACCAGGCCAAACGGAGAACGTTAAGCGGTCCCAAGACAAGGCGCGCATCCGAAGGCTTCGAAAATCGAAAACTGGTCTCCAAGAAGAAAAAGTGGTCTATGACCACAAAAAGGTGGTCTACAAACCTCTCCCCTTCTCCAGGCAAGGTCAACAAGGCTTGGTCCAAAAAACAAGCCAAAACACAAAGAGTTCAGAGGCCTGGAGGCAAGGCACTCAACCGAAAACTCTGAAAACTCGAAATGAGCACAAACGTACGCGATCACCGAGCGCTCAAACGATGACATCTGAGTCTTAAGGTTGATAAAAAAATAGGGTGTCTACAGCAGCCATTTGGTACGCTAAGTTGGAGGACTCTACAAAGCGGAATTGGGAGGAGCTATCTGAGGCGTTTGTTAATTAGTATTCATATAACACCCAGATAGAAGTAACCATTAGCGAGCTGGAGGCTACTACCCAGAACCCTAAAGAATCGTTCATTGATTTTGTCGCCCGGTGGAGAGCCAAGGCAGCCCAAATGATAATAGGCCTGCCGAAAGAGAACAAGTCCGACTTGTGGTTCAGAACCTTGAGCTAGACATGTTACAGAGAATGATAGTGGCTCCATTGTCCATATTTACTTCCTTACATGAGCTGGGGGTCTGGATTGAGAGTGCATTCGAAAAGGGTATTATCCATAGAACAAGCAAACCCACAAGAAGGCTGTTCTCTCGGAGTACCAATGCTAGTAGTAGCACTATTCCACGGCCTGCAGATGTCAGTACTGTTGTTTCAATGGCCAAGATGGCTGATCCCTTTGCTACTGCCATAACCTCACAACCTTCGCAAAGTACCGGTCCACCCCAGAATCAAAAAGTTTTTACCCCCTCCACATGAGCCCAACCCACGCCCTCAAGCTATTAATGCAAAATGGGCATCTCAGGCCTCTCAATCCTCGTCCACTTCTAGACCCATTGCCACCCAAACATGACCCTACCCAGTATTGTATTTTCCACCAACAACATGGCCATTCCATGGACATGTGCTACCGTCTACGTCATGAGATCCAGGATCTCATTGACAACAAAGTCATCGCTCGACCTTCCAAACCCAATGTAACAACCAACCCACTTTCTACACACAACCAAGTCTCCCCACCCAGAAAAATTAACCACATCCATACACTATCGCCCACCTTCAACCCTAGCACATACATTACCTCATCCCACCTGCAAAATCGGAGGTAGTTATTCCAGAAGGCACAAACATGTGGATGATAGATCTAACACCACAAACCGAATCCAAGCCCATGGCAATACAAATGGAGAGAGAGAAGAATACACTGAAGACAGGGTCGTCTAATACCTATGTCATAGAGAAGGGGTCTTGCTCATGGAGGAGTACGATCCTAGTTTATACATTATGGCCATCAATTAGCCGAAGCCGGTAGTCATACTGCCAAACTTTCTCAGCATTAATGCTATCAATGGCGCAGAATCAGAATGAGTGGCCCAAGCAAGGCCTGAATGACTTAGCAAACCTAGAGGATGATCTGGAAGAATTGGAAGAGGATCTGAAGGATCTTTACTTCTTCGAGGAAGAAGATACATGCTGTGTACATATAGGATGGTGGGACCCAAGCCAACCAAAAATAAGCAACGAATCGTTGAGTGAGGAAGAGTCAGATGTGGAGGAACAGATAGGAGAGACTGGAAAGGAAGAAAAAAGTGGCGCTAGTGGCAAGGCTAAGGCTACACCTTTGACTGAGAAAGAACAGGCATTCGAACAATTCCAAAGGGAGAGAGTAGAAAAGATCCAGAAGAAAATAGCTCTGGAACAGAAAAGAGGAAAAGAGAAAGAAGAGGCTAAGTCCACAGCCAACAGTGTTCAAAACGCCAAGAAAACCGAGTGGAAACCCAGTGATCGGAAGAGAATGTTAAGGAAACTCAGAAAGTACCGGGATGCTGAAACCCGAGCTATAGTGGAGGAAGAATGGTATGATGACAGGGCATATGATGTTAACATGCTCATAATAGAACCTAATAACGGCCCAACCATGACCGCAGAGGAGTGATGGGAAGATAGCGATCTAAGCCATGCATACACGGATGAAGGGTGGAAGGATGATACCCCTGATGATACGAGGTACATTGATGAGATTGATCATCTAGCCCATAGTGGTCGATACTTTAAACCCCAGACTTTAGATTATTCAGAATCTTCCAACAAAGAGGCTGAGAAAGCAAAGAATAAGGATGCTGAAGAAAACCTAGTCTTGAAACAACTAAAGAAGATCCAGGCCGACATATCCATCTAGGGACTGATAATGGCATCTCGGGAGCACAGACAAGCCCTGCTCGAAGCAATGAACCGAACCAAACTGCCCATTGACACCACCGCTGACCAATTGGTGTCCTTGGTCACCTCTGGGGATGTTATGTCAGTAATATCCTTTACGGATAAAGAATTGCCTCTCGAGGGCGCCAACCAAAACCGTCCCTTATATGTAACCCTGGAAAGTAAAAAAAAATAGATTTTGGTGGTATTAGTAGATACCGGATCGACGATCAATGTATGTCCAGTGAGAACTGCCTATGCCATCGGTTTGAGGCTGATTGGCTTTACACCCACGACCCAAGCTGTCCGGGCTTATGACAATACAAGCCTGGATGTTATGGGAATGTTTAAAAGTCATATCTTAATCGGTCTGTCTGAACATGAGGTGGAATTCCATGTCATGGATGTACCAGCAACCTTTAACTTGCTACTGGGAAGGCCATGGCTCCACCAGATAAAGGCTGTGTTGTCAACTGTTCACCAACTAGTAAAGTACCCCTTTTAAGGTGGGATTGCTACTGTGTATAGAAATTTTGCAATTCACCCTCCCCAAGGAACTGCCACACCAGTGCTGGGATTTATACACGGAGAAAAGGATGTATTTCTCTCTAGCTTCTCTCTGGCAGAAGCTCGGCTGGACCAAAACATCATGGCAAAAGACGAGGGGAATTATGTGAGTGTCCAGTCTTTCTATATGATGAATAAACAAGGGCATGTGCTTAGATCAGGACTAGGTATAAGCGGCAAGCATGGAGGTACCATTGCCAAGGAGATGAGTCATAATCCCCACACTTTTGGGCTGGGATACGAACCTACCGCTGCAGACTGGCAAAGAAATGGGGAGAAGTTGAGAGGAAGAATCAAAGCAAAGAGGATTAGGAAGCAATATGAGTTAGTCCACAAACCAATACAAGGGACCTTGAATGGACGTTTTGTCTTCCAAGGGGAAGATTTCCTCTTCTGTGGATTGCCGAAGCCTTGGTATGACTGGGAGACGAAGACTAGGTATCTTGGGTTAGAAATCTTCTTTGGGCACCAGTTATCGAAAGATGAGGATGAGCAGGCAGACCTAAGCACTGGTACGGATCAAGGAAGGGTTACGAGCATGGTTATTGAAGAGGAGAATTTGCTGGGAAAGGCACTGGCTGACTTACTGGCGAGTTCTACTGTTAGAGTTGAGTCCACTAACTTGGGGGATAGTTTTACTATCTCAATGATCGAGGATAAACCAGCAGAGGATTTTACTAGTCTTATCATGGATGTATTTGAAGCTCCACGCCTGATCTTGAAGTTTGAGAAGGGCACCGTCGGTAGTTCCAAATCAGATAGTGAGTCCAAGTCTGATTCCACTAAGTCTGTGGAGTCGGAATCAGATTCAAGTTTTTCAAGGTCTGGCATCTCCGGGACTGGTAACACCGATGCCAAAGTCCTGTCCCGGTCCTCTTTTTCTTTTTCTTTTGAGTCCACTATAACTGAGGAGCCAGATCTTTTGAATGGGAATGAGGTGGACTTTGCTTTTTACTCTGTGCCTTTGGTTTGTTGCACTAATCTTGATTTCCAAAATTTTGACTTAAATGAAGAGGACAAAATTCCTCGAGCTTTGAAAAACTTGGTTGATTTTGAGGAGGAGAGGCGTGTTAAGCCCTGTACAGATGAAATCATTGTTATTAATGTGGGTACTGAGAAGGATCCACGCTTGGTCCAGATTGTGTCCACATTGTCTTCAGAGGAACGCGAGCGTTTAATCGCTTTATTAAAAAAATTCAAATATGTTTCCGCATGGTCTTACGAAGACATGCCTGAAATCGATCTTGAAATTGTACACCACATTGGGCTTTGAAGATCAAAAAAGAAGTTACCAAACAGATTGAGGCACGGTTCTTACTTGTATCTAAGTATCCGGCATGGTTGACTAATATTGTTCTAGTCCCAAAGAAGGATGGCAGAATCAGAGTTAGTGTCGACTTCAGGGATCTGAATAAGGCTAGCCCTAAGGATGATTTTCCACTGCCGTATATTGATGAGTTGGTAGACTTCACCGCGGGTCATGTATTGCTCTCATTCATAAATGGGTTTTCAGGGTATAACCAAATTCTGATGGCACCCGAGGATAGAAAGAAGACTGCTTTTACTACTCTGTAGGGCACCTATTGCTACCGAGTCATGCCGTTTGGGTTGAAGAATGCTGGGGCCACTTATCAAAGGGCTGTAACTACCATTCTGCATGACATGATCCACAAAGAGGTTGAGGTGTATGTGGAAGATATGATTGTCAAGTCTAAAGATCGAGAGGGCCACTACACCGCCTTGGAGAAATTCTTTTAGCGGATCAGAAAGTATAGATTGAGGTTGAACCCACAAAAATGTACCTTCGGCATAACAACGAAAAAAATGTCGGGATTGCTAATCACACAAAGAAGAATTGAGGTAGATCCTTCCAAAATCAAGGCCATCTTAGAAATGCCACCATCAAGGGCTGAAAAGGAGGTGCGTGGCTTTATAGGTAAAGTGCAATTCATAAGACGGTTTATTTCAAAACTAACCTTGACTTGTGAACCACTACTTTGTCTCTTGAAGAAAGGAAGAAGTTCCAATGGGACTGTAGACACCCCATTTTTGACCGTCCTAAAGACTTGGATGTCATCGTCTGAGTGCTCGATGATTGCTCGTGTTCACGCTCGTTTGGAGTCCCTGAGGTTTTCGGCTGCGCGCCTTGCCTCTAAGTCTCTGAACTTTCTTGGTTTTGTGCTTGTATTAAGCTAACTCTTGGTCCCCCCCCCCCCCTTTGCCTGGAGGGAGAAACAGTGGTGTAGACCACTTTTCTCCACTGTAGACCACTTTTCTTCCCTGCCAGCCATTTTTGGTGGTCGGTCAGCTAGGGTTGGTGATCGGCAGGATGCCACCACCTTCCCCCCTCTTGGGAGACCCCATTTTTGCTCTGTCGACCCGGTGTTTCCCCTGTTGACCACCTAAGGTGGTCAGTCGACTAGGTGGGGTGGTTGGTCGACCACTTTGAGTGCTCGGTGGCCTTTTTTCTCTTTCTGCAGATATTTTTGGTGCCAACTGTGCCAACTGTTAGGCACAAAATGCATCCTCCCTACACGTGTAGGGAGGGATTCAAGCAAGCTTTAGCTTGCATTTCTATATAAGGGGAGGTGTCTCCCCCTTGAAGAGGGTTCAGATTTTTAAAGAGCAAAAACTCTCCCTCTCTCTCTAGAATTCTCCCTCTCTCTCCATATTTGTGCCTTAAAGTGTTGTTTCTTTATACTTTTTGCACACAAACACCTACTTAAACACCTTCATGTTGTTGTTAAGGTACTTAGGAGCCTTATTTGAGTGGTTTTGACCTGATTTTGCCTCAGAAGTGGCTGGTTTTGAAGTTGTGCTTCAAGGGTAAGTAATAGCCTCTTTAAAGCTTTATTTTCATTGCTCATTTAGCCACCTTTTCATGCTATTTTAGGCTTTGTTTTCAACTACAAAAACCTTTGTTTTAAAGTGTTTAAAAAGGTTGTTTGAGGCTTTGTTTGAGTTAGGGGTGGTTTACCCCCTTTGGTGGCTTGTTTTGCTTTGCTTTGTGCCATCTTTTAAGGCCTTTGGGACCATCTCTTTTTGGCCATCTTCCACTGAAACTCAGAGGAATTTCAGTGGTGGAAAAGTAGTTTTGAGGTCTCAAATGGGTGGGGGTGGTCCCCCCCTCCTTTTCTCTTGTTTGATGTGTTGATGGCCCATCAAAAAAGCATGTGTTTTTACTTCTTAGTGGCTTTGTTTGGGCTCATTTTTGTGACTTTTCAGACCTGCCATAACTCTATTTTTGGCTGTCTTGGTCACCTCTTGCATGCTTCTTATACTTGTAGTGTAATAATACTTGTAGCCTTGCAAAGTAGCATGTCTTTGTGCCTTGAATTGGCTCCATTTGAGCATGTTTTTAGCCATTATTCGCCATGTCATAACTCTATTTTGGGTTGGTTTGGTTGCCTATTGCATGCTCCTTGCACTTGTAGTGCATTTTTGTTCACTAGCCTAGTGTATTTGGTGTTTTAGCCCATTGATCTAGCATGTGTATGCTCTACTCCAGCACATTTTGGGCTATGTTTTTAGCATGCTTTAGGTCTGATTTGAGTGGTTTTGGTCATGCATGCTTGGCTTTGCATAGCTATAGTGTATTTGGCTTTGCTAGCCTTACACTTTGAGACCTCTAGCATGTCATATTTGAGCTTTTTGCATGGCATTGCATCATTTGGCATGTTATTTCAGACCATATACTTCTATCATACTCTCATGTTTATCACTCCTTAATTATATTTGAGAGTTGAGCCTTATGCCTCGTTTATGAGCCAATGCATGAACATCATTTTCTTGCTTTTCATGATATCTTCTCGATTCATTTTAGCCACTGTTTTGGCCTGTTATAGCTCTGTCTTGGGCTAGTTTGGTTGTTTGTGCATAGTATCGCATGCCTCTAGTGTTGTGTCTTTCGCTAGTCTCGGTGTTCTTGACTCTTAGCATGCATTGCATGAGTTGTTAGCATGTTTTAGCATCATTTGTCATGTCATTTCAGTGCTAAAATGTATACCATTGCATGCCATCTTTCATTAGTTGTATCACTTTGAAAGAGGTCTTAAGCCCGTTGTTGGTTTGAGCACGAATTTGACGCATTCGTGCCCAATGGCATGATGCTTCTTTCATGCTCAAGAAGCTTGTGGCTTAGTCTGTCTTTCCAAATTAGAGGACTTCTCACTTTTGGATTTAACCGGTTAAAGGACCTATCGGTAATCTAAAACGAGTAAACAAAACGAATCAAAGTAAAACATGCCAAGATAACATGTTTGTGTTGCATTGCATGTGTTTGGATCGGACGTTAATCCAAACACGAGAAATTACAGACGTTTCATACTTGAAGTGATGAAACGCGCCTCATTTCTTGGTCGCCGTCCCCCTTGATTGTGCGTGACAGGGTGGAGGCCTTTCGAGTCTTATGTGTGCATTCATTGAGTTTTGCGCAAGCTTGATCCTTTGGCCGCCATGCATTGAAAATGCTTGGTTGGCGGCTCGAGAGTCAAGTGCCATACTCCTTTGAGCTTGAGATATGATAAGGAGTGTGGAAGTGCATACATTTCCTTGAAAATACACGGTCTTGCCTTTGTCTGTGCTCTGTTGCAGCAACAGGAGGAATTTCAACCCTCAAGGTGTTCTTGAGATCAGAAAGAAGCAATTTGGAAATCGGTGTAATTTTCAAAGGTTCAAAAGAGTGCAAACAGAGACGTCTTGAGGCAAAGCGGTGGATTACTGGGAGGACGCAACTGAGCATGCATATCTCCCTCACCCACGAGGCCATTTATCGCTTTTGTTAGCTAGTTGTAATTAATTACATGTGCTGTAATTAATTTAGCTTAGTGGTTTGTAATATTCTAATTAGCTTAGATTAGCTAGTTATTCAATTTGGTTTGTAATAATTAATTAACTAGAATAGTTAGTTAATTAGTTGGTTTGCAATAGTTAGCTTAATTAGCGTAGCTAGTTAGCTTTCATTTTATTCGGACCCTCCGTCGAAAGGGCAAATGTTGTAATAAGTGTACGTGTGTGTGTGTGAATGTCTTCCAACCCCACGTCTTTCTCCCTTTTACTTATCCGCTTCCGGTGGTTAGTTTAGGGCATATTTCATTTAACATACCTTATGCTTTGCATATTTGCATCATTCATTTGTCTTGCATGCACCGGGCTCGGCGCATCATTCAAACTGCCTCGTATTTCAATACTTACTTGAATACGTGTTTCAAAGCATGTTATCGAGTGTTGCAGTCATATGCCATCTTAGATAGCCGAGCCTAGTTAGTTGCATTTTGCATATGTTGCATTAGGCATTGTTGACATAGCTAGGATCATGCATTGATTACTAACTAGCTTCTGTTTTGACTCAGAGTACACTGTAAGTGTTTATGCTTTAGCATTCTCGCATGTGTGTAAGTGATTGCCATGATAGCATGCTTGCCATGAGGCTATGTGCTTAAGTAATTAACTGCATGAATGCCTGTGGATGAAGGCTTCATTGCTTGAATTGGAACAATTCATCAAAATGTGCGTTTTAAGCCCACTTGTTTGTGGCAAATCATGTTTTAAGCTCACTTGAGGGTGTCAAATCCGCATTTTAGCCTACTTGAGGGTAGCAACTTCAAACCATTTTCGACAAACAAACATGAGATGTTTTCTTCCAAATTGAGTGATTGAGTCTATACTTGTGTGCGGTGCGCATCACATAGTAAGCTAGCTAATAACCGAAAAAAGAACATATGTGTTTATAAAAACAACATATCATGTTAGTAGAGGCCGATCCTTTGATCGGGCAAGCGGGGGTGCTCATTTCAGGACCTTCCCCTCTCGTACCCAAGTTCCCGAGCCAAGGCAACTTTGGTGATGACGGACACATGGCCTTAGGCATGAGTCAGGGTTTCCTAAATTTCCCAAAACAAAATATTTAGGTGGCGACTCTAAAATCTGGCAAAACAGTCCATGTTTGGCGCTTTTTTATTAAAATTGATTTTCCAAAACCAATTGTCAGATTTGGACTCTTTGGTGATTTATCAGTCTCACATTGCACTTTGCGAGATTAGATTCAGAATCGTGACAGGAGTCCGAACTGTAGTAGCTAAGAACACAATTCGCGCCCTCGCGCGCGGAGCGAGTTCAAGCGGTCTACAGGGACGATCGCTTTTGAACAAGTCAAGCAGTACCTGCAGAATCTGCCTGTGTTATTACCGTTAGAACCGTAAAAACCACTGATTTTGTACCTGTCAGTGACAAACTCAACCATCGGGTGTATGTTAGCTCAAGAGTCAAAGGCCAAGGTGGAGAAAGCCATTTACTACTTGAGCAAGGAAATGCTGGATTATGAGACTCGTTACACTTCCCTTGAGAAATCTTGTCTAGCCTTGGTATGGGCTACCCGGAAGTTGAGGCACTACCTGTTAGCTCACTCTGTAATCCTGGTTTTGAGATTAGATCCTATCAAATATCTCTTTGAGAAACCAATGCTTACCGGTAGGCTAGCTCGTTGGTTGCTTCTTCTCTCCGAATTTGATCTTACATATATTACACGCAAGTCGATTAAAGGGAGAGTTGTAGTGGAATTCTTGACAGATCACCCGATAGAGGAGGATGAAGCGGTGGAGTACTCTTTCCCACATGAAGATGTTTTGCAAATAGAGGAGAAAACGTGGACGATGTACTTTGACGGAGCAGCCAACCAATACGGTTATAGGATTGATGTGTTGTTAATAGCACCCGATGACGACATATACCCTTAGCCTTCAAACTCCGGTTCAAAGTATCCAACAACGAAGCAGAATATGAGGTGTGTATTGCTGGTTTAAAAGCCGCTCTGGAACTAGGGGCAAAAAGGTTGGACGTCATCAGGGATTCAAACTTGGTTGTGTCTCAAGCCAACAGAAATTGGTGGGTTAAAGAGGAGAAAATGAAGGTTTACCATTAAGTCTTGGACATGCTAATTCTAAGGTTCGAAAAGCTAACGTTTACCCATATGCTAAGAGAGAACAACCGATTCGCTGATGTACTAGCAACTCTATCGTCTATGGTAGACATTTCATTAGGAGTCAGGATGCGTCTGATCATTATTGAACAGAAGTACACACCGGCCTATGAAACCAGTGTCGCGATAGATGAGGCTTCAAACAAGAACCCCTGATACTACGATATCTGGAATTTCCTAGAAAATGAGGCATATCCACAAAGAGCAAATGCCAAGGACAAAAGGGGAATACAGCATCTGGCCGTTCAATTTATCATCTGCAGGGGCAAGCTGTACAAAAAAGGAAGAATCAAAGTGCCTTATGGAGGCCATTCATGGAGGAGAGTGCGGAGCCCACATGAATAGTGTGATGCTCGCCTGAAAAATCATTAGACAAGGCTACTACTAGTCAACCATGGGAGAGGATTGTATTGGTTTTGTGCGGCGATGCCATAAGTGCCAGATTCATGCCAATCGTATGAACATTCCGTCGTCAAAGCTTTATAACATGACTTCACTATGGCCATTTTCTATTTAGGGAATAGATGTTATTGGCGTAGTTATACTAAAGGGGTCCAACGAGCATGAGTTCATTCTGGTAGCAATTAACTACTTCACGAGATGGGTAGAGGCCCAGTCCTACTCTGTGCTAAAAGTGTCGCATGTGACTAAGTTTATCAAGATCAACATCATCTGTAGGTATGGAGTTCCGAATAAGATTATCTCTGATAATGGGTCGCACTTCAAGAAAGAGGTAATAGACTTGCTTGAGAAATATAACGTGGCTTTCTATAAGTCATCGACCTACATGCCACAAACCAATGGAGCAGTCGAGGCTGCGAACAAAAACATCAAAAGAATTCTGCAAAAGATGGTAAAAACTTATAAGGACTGGCCGGATAAACTATCATTTGCGCTCTGGGGCTATAGAACCTCAATCCGAACATCTACAGGGGCAACCCCCTATTCTCTCGTTTATGGGATGGAGGCTATTTTGCCAATTGAAATTGAAGTGCCGTCATTGTGGGTTATGGCTGAGTGTCAGATAGCAGAGGCAGATTGGCAGCAAAGTAGGTTAAGGAGTTAATGTTGTTTGATGAGAGAAGACTAAGGGCATTGTATCATGTCCAGGGCTACCAGCGCAGAATTGCCAGGGCTTTTAATAAGAAAGTGAAGTCCAGAACTCTCAAGGAAGGAGACATGGTGCTCAAAGATAACCGAGCTCCCATCCATGACAGTTCAGACCTAATTGGACTGGCCCTTACATCATCAAGTCAATCTGGTCATGAGGGGCGATTATTCTCATGGACCTAGATAGCCTAGAGTTTTCACAGCCGATCAACATGGACAAGTTAAAGAAATATTACCCCTGAGAGGCTCACTAGGCTGAAAACCCGAAAGGGCGACCTAGGCAAACGTTAAAGTATGAAAAATTAGAAATAAAGAAAAAATGAGCTCACAAGGTTAAAAACCCTAAAGGGCGACTTTGGCAAAAGTTAGAGTGCAAAATGAGAGAGTTAAAACCCGAGTGAACCTGAACCGAACTACGTAAGGCCTGATTCTCATGTTTGGGATGTGTAGACAACTTCATCCTGAAGTTTACCCATAATCATCTCCAACTCAACCATCTTGTCCATTTGTTTGATTAGGTCATCTTTGTTCATTATTTATAAGCTTGGTTATGATCTTCGTAGCTTGGTTGTGATCTTCGTTTTGGGAAGAAGACTCGTTGTACAATGTATAGCAGTGGTGGTATGCAAGCAGGGGCAGTTATGATCTTTTGATTTGGGGTTGTACATCTTGAGGATCGATTCTGCGCGTGTCAGGTGGTGATCATTTTCAAAAATAGTTTTGAAAAGTTTTAATAAAAGTTGATTTTTCTCAAAATTTTACTTTTTACAACTTATACCATTTTGGGACCAAAAGGAAAATTTTTAGTGCTCACAACTTTAATTCCATTGATTTCAACATCAAGTACATTCTCCAACTCTTTGCTACAAATTAAAGTTGCTTTTACATCATAAAACTTGAAAAGAAAGATCAAAGCAATAAAACTAGGGGCACATGAGTCAAGTGTTTCTGCACCCTCTGCTCGTACTGGCAGAAGTCCCTGCAGCTAAAGTTGGTGCAGCTTGTGCCTTGTCTTCGAGCCGAGCCAAGCCAAGCATTCGCTAGAAAGGGCATAACTGAAACTAGGAGCAGGGGCCAAGAGCTCTCTCGTCTTGTAGGAGGTGAGGTATCGAGTCAAGTTTGAAGCACGTATTGGGAATGGAGCAGGGTATTCCACCCCCTCATTTGGACGTGTCTAATCATGCTCAAATTGGCGTCTGAACCCGAAGGGGAAATAGAACACACAGTGTGTGAGGCCAATCAACTAAACACCCGACTGTTGGGTCATGCTGTAGCTCATCTCGGCTAAGTCAAGCCAGGGACAACGCCAAGCTATATCGGCTGTAGACCTATGGCACATCCAATTGCACCACCATCCCTCATTTGGGAAGTACACTAGGTGTTGGCGAAAAAAGTATGCTCGAGCTGAGTAAACTGGGCAAGGGTTCACCACCTTCAGCTTGTCCATCAACCAAACCTGGGAAGGGATGAAAATAAAAGAGATTAAAGAATAGAGAGATGTGAGTTGAGAGAAAAATAAGGAAAGGGCATTGAGAAAATAGAGTATGAATGCCAAGTGATGTGAGAAATATATATAAGATAGGGTGGGAAACAATACCTGGAGCAGTAGTGGACTCCCCGCAAACCTAGTGGTCACTCGCCGGTTAGAAGCGTCCAAACCTATCAGGGTCTCGGCCAAGGCTGAACCGATGCAACTCTTACCTTCTTTCAGGCATTGGGCCACCTCAATCAACTTGATATTGGCTCCGCCGAAACTAGGGGCAAGAAGGTGGTGTGCAAGCATACATAAATAGAGGGCATGTTGCCAAAAACCTCGCCAGACTAGGTCGCCTAGGTCACCGATGTCAGAAAATCAATGAATCAAGCTGGGTAAAGCTAGCTCTCCATCGTGGGCCAAGGATCGAGCTTCGTGCAAAGTAAGCCCACACCTCCATCCTAAGGCTAAGGCATGGCCAAAACGGGGCTAAAGTATGATTTCTTCATTACGCCGAGATTCCATTAGTGCCTGAAATTCTTCAAGAGTCAGGCATATTTCTTGTGCTGCGAAGCGAAAGACATGTGTAATTAGGTCCCAGCATCAAACCGCAGCATGGAGGAACCGAAAACAAAGTGGAGTATGACTCAACGAAAAAAAGTGCATTTATGTCAAAACCCCAAAAATTTACCTTTTTTGTGCCGTCTAAAGTGGCTATCCAATTCGTGAGTTTCTCGACAATACATGGTTCAATTTGTGAAAGAAACAGCAACTGAAATGAAGTTCTGGAGAAGAAATCACGAAGGAGTACCTTTTGTAGAAGATAAGACTGTGAGTAGAGGCCAACTGTTAGCATTCTAGTGGCCCTCACATTTGTGGTCGGCCATCCACTAATCTAGCTGGCCGTCCACCAGTTTGTTGGGCAGTTTTGGCAGCCTGGTTTTGTCTTGGTCTTTGTGTTGTTTGGTCTTGTTTTGAGTCTTTTGGTTTTTGAAAGTGTATATAGCTATTTTTGGTCTGTGTTTGAGTTGATTTTGCTTTATTTATCGAGTTGTTTGTTGTATTTTTATCGTTGGTTGGCTCATTATCCTATTAAGAACATTATTCCAATGCAAGCATGTTCGGTTTCCAATTCAACTTCATGTTCTTTTTCATGCAAGTATGTTACTCGTGGTGTAGTGCTCATGTTGTGGAACCAAAACTCTTTTCATAAAAACTGCGAGGGTTTTATTCCGATCATGGTTTTGTACAAAAGAAGTATAAGTTTCAAAAGCAAAAGTAAAACCTATCTAAAGCTATACATGTGTTAAACTACCAAAACTAAAAGAAACTAAGCAAAAAAAAGTTAAAAAAAAGAAAAGAAAAGAAAAAAAGCGCCAACCATCTCAAGCTCGGGAGGCCCTCTTCGTCCTCTTCCTCAAAGGGGACTTAGAGACACTATCTCCGTCGGCATCGCTGTCAAAACCAGACTCTGAGCCTCTGCTTCCTGCTTTGGAGCCGGCCTCGGCGTCATCTCCGCTCCCCGATCTTGAGCCGATATCATTGTCCCCGCTCTCAGACTTAGAATGTCCACTCACTATCTCCTCGGAGGCGCTGGCCTCATCATCATCATCGTCACTCAAAACGGGCTCCGAAGGACTGCTCTGGCCTCAGGCACCCCTATCCCTGCCTTGACCGCGACACTCGTCTCGGCTGTGTGCTGGGGCTCGTCTCTCTCGCCTCCCTACTGCTGGAGGAGGTACTGCTAGTGCTGATGTTGCCGTTGCCACTGATGCACTCGGTACAGCTGGAATCTGAAAAACACATGTGTCGTCATATTAGATACAGTGTGTATAGTTATAGGATATAGTATAGCAGAATGAGAGTCATGCAGAAAACCGATTCAGTTTGAGTACAATATGCCAATGCAATGTGTCAGTGTGTGAGATGGTATTAATACTACAGTGAAAAAGCCAATGTATCAGTGAAATACATCTTGAAATAGAGAAAATACCTGAATACTGTGGAGACCGAGCAGCGTCTCCCTCCACTGCACCATGCCGATCAAGGAAGCGACTAGCTCGAGGAAGCCCTCTGTATACCCAGCAGGTGCCTGCAAGTGCATTTGAATGATCAATATCTGAAATGGGAAGTGTGTGGTGCAAGTTGTAAAGTGTGGTCCATACCTGAGGTGTGCCTCTAGCTCTAACATACCCATGCCCTGTCTCTGCTGGCTCAATCGAAATTTGATATGATGTCCTAGTCGGCCACCAACATGTAAGCACAATGGGAATCTCTGGCCAACTGGTAATTTGCCCGACGGGAGCAGCCCCTCTTATATCAGCCCCAGCCTCCTGAGCCTCACCCGCCATGGGAGCTCCTGTTGCCTCACTGTGGACTAGCCTTTTTTCGTGCCCCACCTTTCGAAAGGTTTGAAATGAAAGGCCTCACAGTTCGGACTCCCGTCGTTTTGAATCTAGTCTCACAAGTGCAATGTGAAACTGATAATCACCAAAGAATCCAAATCCGGCAAATCTTTTTGGAAAATCGATTTTAAATCAAATAATGCCAAAATTGGAATGCTTTGCTAGATACAGAGTCGCCATCTAAATATTTTATTTTTTAGGGAAATTTAAAAAATCCTGACTCGTGCCAAAGGCCACGTGTCCGTCATCACTAAAGTTGCCTCGGCTTGGGAACTTAGGTACGAAGGGGAAGGTCATGAATTGAGCACCCCCGCTCGCCGATCAAATATCAGCCTTTATTAATCATGATACGCATTTTATAAACATTATGCGTTCTTATTCTGGTTATTTAAGCTAACTTTACTATGTGATGCGCACATGCAAGTATAGACTAGTTTGCAAGACTTGGAACAATTCAACTCATGTTTGTTTGGGAAAATGGTTTGAATTTGCCACCCTCAAGTGGGCTTAAAGATGCGAATTTGCCACCAAATATAATGGGCTTAAAACGTGATTTGTCACTCAACAAAGTGGGCTTAAAATGCACATTCGTTGAATCGTTCCAATTCAAACAACAAGCTTTCATCCACAGGCATTCATGCAGTTTAGCACGTAAGCATATAGCCTCGGCTACTAATATGGCATATGGATCGATTTGAACAACATGCGATTTAAACACGTATTCCAAGAAGTATTGAAACGACAACGCAATTTGAACGATGCACCGAGCCTCGGTGCATGTAATACGAATGAATAGATGTAAACATGCAAGCATAAGGTATGCTAATTGAAACATGACCCTGTAGACACCCCATTTTTAACCGACCTTAAGAATCAGACGTCACCAACTGAGCGCTCGGTGATGTTGCATATTGTGCTCGTTCTGAGATTGCAAAGTCTCGGCTGAGAGCCTTGCCTCCGGGCTTCGAAACCTTTTCGTGCCTTGTCTCGGTTTGCGAACCAGGTCTTGTTTTCTCTTCTTTAAGGGAGGGAGAGGTCTCATAGACCATCTCTCAGTGGCCGTAGGCTACGTTTCGTGGTCGTAGGCCATTTTTCCCGCTTGGAGACCAGTTTTTCATTTTCGCAACCGTCGGCCGTGTGCCTCGGTTCGGGACCGCTTAACTACCTCCGTTTGCTCTGGTTTTTGGCACACACCTTGTTTCCTCTCCTTAGAGGGACACTGTGGCCCGGGAGACTACCTTCGTGGTCGCACGCCACTTTGGATGCTTAATAGTCAGTTTTCGAGGCCCCCGGCTGTGCGTTTTGGCCCCCGAACCTTCGTTTCGCATCGGTGTGGGTTCATTTTTGGCATGGACCCTAGTTTCATTGTTAGGAAGGTGGTAGTAGGGTGGGAGACCACCTTTTTTTCTTGGAGACCACCTTTTCCCGGTCGGCCAGTTTTCTTGACAGGTAAGTGGTCTCCTTCACTTTTGAGCCACAATTTCTGGTCTCCCATACCACCACTGAGTTGCATTCACCTGGGAGACCACCAATTTGGGATGGCCGACCACCTTTTGAGCTTGACCCTTTTGAACCTGGTCGGCCGACCAGGGGGCATGGTCGGCCTACCACCTGAACTGGTCGGCCAGCCATCTGCTTTTTCCTCTCTCTGAGTGTGTTCCAGCTGTGCCAGCTCAGAGGCATTTAGTGCATCCTCCATACACGTGTATGGAGGATGTTTGGCCTAGCTTTTAAGATTCTTTGAGAAGCTTTAGACCTTCTCCTCTATAAAGGAAGGGCCTCCCCTCCTTGGCCTTGGTTCAAAATTTTGCTTCAAGGCATACATACATTTCCCTCCCTATTCCTCTCCATTTTAGCTCCAAAAGTCCCTTGTTCTTGCACCATTGCACCACACCTCTTAGCCTAACCTCTCCATCATCCATTGAAGCACCTTGGAGCTCATTTTCAGAGGTTGAAGACTTGCTATCTTGGTCCAGAAGTTGCTGGTTGTTTTGGCTACAAGGGTAACACTCCATTTTCCTCTTTTTGACATTGTTTTGCTTCATAGTTTAGCTCTATTTGCAAGCATATTTAGGCTTTTTCATAAACTGAAAAAAGCCTTTTTTTGATCTTCTAAACATGTTTTTTTAAGACCATTTTTCTGTTGGGGGTCATCTACCCCCTTGCATGCTTCATTTCCTCATGTTTTGAGCTATGCTTTAGAGCATTTGTGTCGGCCTTGGTTTGGCCTTTTAGCCACTGAAATCCAATGGATTTTCAGTGGCTAACACATGTCTTTGAGCCTCAAAATCTGAGAGCGGTGACCCTCTCACCCTTTGTTCTCTTTACTAGCTTTCTTGGCCTTCCAAAGGAGCCCCTATTTTCATATTTCAAAGCCATGCTCCAGGCCATTTTTGATGAGTTTTGTGACCTGCATGACCTCTGTCCAGAGGTGGTTTTGCCATATTAGATGTCTATTATGAATGTGTAGAGTAATCTTCTTCATGGCCTTTCAAAAGGGCCTTCACTTGCATGCTTCCTAGACTAATTTCAGATCCTTTTTAGTGAGTTTTAGGGCCATAATAACCTCTATCCAGAGGTGGTTTTTCCATTTTGTATGTCTATCTTGCATGTGTAGAACAACCCTCTTATTGGCCTTTCAAAGGGACACATCATTCTTGCATGCATTGACTGAGTTTCAGTGGGTTTTTGGGCATTATTTGGCATAGCATACTTCTGTTTTTGGCTGGTTTGGTGAGATCTCATGTGCTTCATATAGTTGTAGTGCAAATCATAGTTCACTAGCTTATTTTGCATGCTTTGTTGACCCTTGATTTTAGCACTTTTTGGCCTTGCCTTAAACTGATTTTGTGCATATTTTGGACTGCCCTAGCTTTGTTTTTGGGTCTCATGGTCGAATGATGCTTGTTTTGCATGCTTGTAGTTCAATACACTTGCCTAGCTTTGAGATTTGAGGTCTATTACATGCATATATTGAGGTGTTTTCATGCTTTAGGGTCATTTTGCATCATATTTCAGAGCCTATGTGAATGCCATATCCTCATGTTTTCTCCTCTTTAAGTGTGCTTGAGAGTTGTGCATGAATGCTTTGTTTTCAGACCATTGAATGAGCTTCATTTCCATGCACTTTGAACCATCATTTTGGGCCATTTTCCCACTGTTTCAGACCTGCCTAGGGTCTGTTTGGGGTTGGTTTTGCCATTTGTGCATTGCTTTGTGTACCCCTAGTGTAACACATTTCACTAGTTTCGGTATTCGGGCCATCTAGCATGCATTGGGTAACATATTTGCATGATTCAGGACCATTGTACATCATGTTTCAGAGCTAGAAAATGTATGCTTGTATGCCATATTTCATCCTTTTCCATGCTTAGTTAGAGTTGCATGTTGTGCCTTAGGATCGGCCCATTGCATCCGTACATGCTTGTATGTATTTCGGTTGTCTCATTTTCATCATATGGCCACTGATTTGAGTGTGGCTAAGGTCTACTCACATTGGTTTAAGTCCATCCTGCATTGTGTATGCCGTTTAGTTCATCTTGTTGCATGTTTGGCCATTGCATTGTGTATGCCTTGATCATCTCATTGATAGTCTTCATCTGTGCATGATAGTCTTCGTCTGTGCATTGTGTATGCCATATTATGTCATGTGCATTGAGTATGCCATTCTCCGTTCAAAACATTGCGTACACCAGTTGCATGTTTGCATATCATCCCTCGCATGCCAGCATCATTTAGGTTGCATTGCATCTAGGTTGCATGTTAGAGTTGCATTCATGCATGTCATGCACATTGCATGGTGTTGGAGTAGGGTTTAGTCCAAATACGGGAAACGAGGGACGCTTCGTATTCCAAGTGATAGATCGTGCCTCGATTCTCGGTCATCGACACTCCGGATTACTCACGATGGAGTTAAGGCCTTGTTGTGTTTATATGTGCATTCATTTCATATTGAGTTGTGCAATTCGACTCCTCGGCCATTATGCATCGAGATGCGTGATTGATGGCACGAGGATCGAGGACTACACTCTCTTGAGCTTGTGCAATGATAGGGAGAGTGGTCATGCATACATTTGTTGAAAATACATTGCCTTTTCTCTCTCTTGCCTCTGTTGCAGAAAAACCAGAAACCAGAGGTGGAAACTGGTCGGCCGACCAAATTTTCTGGCAGGCCGACCACCTTCTTTGGTCTCCACCACAAAGGGTGGTCGGCAGGTGGTCTCCCATGCTAATAACTGGTCGGTGGCCTTCCTAAGGTGGAGTTTCAGCCTTCTGGAGCTTTGTGCAAGTTTCTGAGATCAATTGCAAACAAAGACGAGGCGTCGCGATGGAATTTACCGACAACGCGACGCGAGCATGCATGCATCTTTCATCATTCGGAACAAGAGCTGAGCCAATCCATTTTATAGCTTGCATGCTAGTTTATTCGCTTTCCTAGTTAATTTGTTAATTAATTAGGGTTTTGTAATATTTAATTAGCTAGAGTAATTAATTATTCATTCGGACTGTATTATTTATTCGGACCCTCCGAGCGAGGGCACAATTGTAATAAGCGTGCGTGTATGTAATATATGTCTTCCAACCCTGTGAGAACCCGAATATAAAAATTAAGTAAATAATTAGATAATAATAATTTTACAAATCTCAAATATTTTATTATGAATCTTTAAGTGCAAATTAAATATTATTGGAGGATCTTTTAATTAATTTTAAACCTAAAATAAATTTATGGTGAAAGTCATTGATTTAGAAGCAAGATTTATTATTATAAAAAAAATGGAGAAGAGCGTGTGACTTGAACTCTAGACCACAAAATAAATAAGTTAAGACTCTTACCATTTGAGTTGCATATAACTTATATATATGTTTTGTATATTTATCTATTTATTTGACCTATGTGTGCCCACCACTAGTATAAAATAAAATAAACACAAACCCTAACTCTTGTTATAATTGTTTTCCACAACACCAGCAGCCCTAGCAGCCGTGGGTTTATGAAGGAAAGAGAAGGGTTTTTCAATCATCAAGATTATTGTTGTAGCCAAGAAGGAGAGCTTTGGGTGTGTTGTGCTGTGTGGCCTCCTAGGTTTTCTTCTCTTCTTTCTTTGTTCTTTATCCTAATAATGTTGTTATTTAATTCATTGATGGAGAGATTGTAGGTTTATGTATTTTGTGTATATATATATACTGTTAAGAAATCTGAGGAGTAAAATTGATGTATAAAGAATGAGTGTAATTCTTAGTTCAAAAAAATTCTGCACAGAATCGCAAACTTTAAAAATCAAGAAACCATATCAAACGGATGAATTTTAATCTGAAATTTTTACAGTAGATCAATTACATATTGAATTGCATATCTGAATTTTTTCATAATTTTTGGGAGTCAAAATCCATATAAATTGAGGTATTCAAATCTGTCCAGGAAACCAGTCCGAAATAGTAAATTCGGGAGTGTTGTTCTCTTTGGGTATAAATCCAAAAATTATCAAATTAGTGTCATGAGAACCGGTTACGAGTCTAGTTTCGTACGTTTTTGGCCTTGCATTGATTTCTCGTGTATATTGAGAGAACCGTCAATTTCTTTAAAGTGCTGCAGAAAACAACCTGTTTGGATATAATAAATTGTAGATAATTATTTTGATAAGAAAATCAAGTGAAACCAATTGGGTTTGAAACTTAGGATATATTAGTTGATATCTGGAGGTTTTTGGAATTTTTCGAATAGTGTGGAGTGGGTTTTGTAATTTTCAAAGTTAGTGAATAGATTGGGAAAATTTGTTTAAAACTCTGTTTTATCTCAAAGTCACATTTAATTAAGTTTCAACCGGAACCCATGTCTTGGGTGATTTTAAACCTTGAAGAACATGAACTTAGGTAATATTTAAGAGTAACAGTGAGTTGGGTTGAGCCGTGTTAGTGCGTTTTAGTTTTAGGTTACTTAGTTCCTATTTTTTTTAGTATTTTTAAATTAGTTGTGACGTGTAGTTTTTATACTTGGTCAGGGCACTAGTTGGACTTTTACACTCTATACGAGGATTATATTATTTCATTTTCAGGTGAGTAGTTTCATGCTACATATTTTTATAAATGTTCCCCTACCCTGAACTATTGAAAAATTAAATTGTTGTTTCATGGTTAAATTGTTTTGATAAATTATTATATTATCAATTGAATCAAATTATTTCCGAAACATGTGTGAACTTGGCATACTGTAAACTATTTGTTTTGGTATCATGTTTATAATGATGAACTACCATGTTTTGCGAAACTGATGTGTATTGATTATTGGGACCATGTGTGTATTTAGTCCAGGGAAATTATTCCAATGTGTGTGGTGACTCTGGCCACTAGGGAACAGATCCGGGTTGGGCCGTGATGACTCTAGTGCTCAACGATTGTAAGGAAAAGACCTTTAAAAATAACTAGGTGATCTTCAATCGGATCGTCTTTGAGAAAAGGCCCAGGTGCCACCCTGAGGATGACTCTTAGTTCGGTATTGGATCCAACGGGGCTTATAGCCTTGAGAACTGTGTGGCAGATTATTTGTTTTTATTGGTACCCAGAAAATTATTGGTGTTCATGTTATAATCTGTTTTAAGTGAAAAATGTTGTTTATCATGTTCTTGCGAGACATGAGTATTTTAAGTGTTGAATTGTGGAACCTTTTTTTTAAAACAGATTGTATTTACCAAACTGTATGCCAATCTAGTTTCTGTGATATATATCTTATTTTGGAATTGAACCCCGTTTTCAAAACTGTATTTACTATCCATGTTGCTACTCACTAAGCTATCAGCTGACTTAGTTGTTTACCATTTCCAGGTGTTAGAAGGACTTAGAGTGGACTCATGGCGTAGCGGGGACTCAATTGCATGGACCTCTAGGGCATTCCTTTAGTTTAGAGTGTTATGTCAAGTTTGTGCATATTTATATTTATTCTTATCGAAGTTCATTTAGGATTATTTTTGATATGTGGGTTGTTTTTATCCTATAAGTTTGGATGGTTTTTTTATTACGGTTGATTTTGCTGTTTATAATTGTGACATGTCTAGATTGAGTTTTGGTTATTTATTATTGGACTATTGTTCAGTTGTTCAATGTGATTGGATTCGTGTTTAGGCTTACGTGTGCCTTGGGCTAAGTCCCTGTGGGCCACGGCCGGTCATGCCCGGATTTGGGGTGTGACAAACCCCACGTCTTTTTCCCTTTTATTTACCAGCTTATGATGGTTAGATTAGGGCATGTTTCAATTAGCATCTATGTGTTCGCATGTTTGCATTCATTCATCTGTATTGCATGCATCGAGCTTGGCGCATCATGCTAACTGCATTGTATTTCAATTCCAAATTGAACACATGTTATTTGTTGCATTTCATATGCCACGTTTAGAATAGCCGAGCCTATCTTAGTTGCATTTTACATGTGCTGCATTAGCCATCTTAACATGAACAAGGATCATGCATTGATTACTAACTAGTTTCTGTTTTAGCTTGGAGTACTCGGTAAGTATTTATGCTTTAGCATCCTTGCATGTGTGTGAGTGACTACCATGATAGCATGCTTATTATGAGGCTATGTACTTATGTGATATACCTGCCTGAATGCCTGTGGGTGAAGGTTGGGTTGCTTGAGTTGGGATTATTCGTCGAAACCCGTGTTTTAGCCTACTTGCGAGTAGCAAACTTCAATCCATTTTCAAAACAAACGGATGTGCGATGCTTTGCTCCAACTTAGGCAATCCAGTCTATACCTGTATGTTGTGCGCATCACATAGTAATTCTAGACTAATAAACCGGAATAAGAACGCATGTGTTTTCAAAAACTCGATATCATGTTTAGTAGTGGCCGATCTTTGATCGGGCGAGCGGGGGTGCTCATTGCATGACCTTCCCCAATCGTACCCAAGTTCCCGAGCCGAGGCAACTTTGGTGATAACGAACACGTGGCCTTAGGCACGAGTCAGGGTTTTCTAAATTTCCCAAAATAAAATATTTAGGTGGCGACTCTGTATGTGGCAAAGCAGTCCATGTTTGGCACTTCTTTCAAAAAAATCTGTTTTCAAAAACGGTTTGCTGGATTTGGACTCTTTGATGATTCATCGGTCTTGCATTACACTCTGCGAGATTAGATACAGGACCGTGACAGTTGAGTCCCGAACTGTAGTGAGCCCATATGAACAAAACGGGATTTTCCTCCCGGGATGTTCGGGGACGTCTACAGACCCTAATCTAACCATCAAAAGTGATTAAATAAAAGGGAGAAAGACGTGGGGTTGGAAGATATACGCACACGCACGCACACTTATTACAACATTACGCCCTCGCAAAGGAGGGTCCGAATGAATAAGCTAAGCTACACTAAGCTAAGCTAACAGTTACAACACAATATTTAACTACCTACTCTAAGCTAATTAAATATTACAACACTTAACTAACTAATTACAAAGCAATTAAGTTAATTAATTACAATATAATTTAATCAACCAATCCACTTAAATATTTACAACATTTGTAAGCGTCAGCTACAACTAATTAACTAGGCAAGTTAACTAAACAGCCTCGGGAAACAAAAGATGCATGCATGCTCGGTTTCTCAACCCGAAAAGCCACCGTTTTGTTGCTGCGAGCCTCTGTTTGCACATTTGAACACCAAAAAAAAGTTCCCACTTCCAGAACACCTCTGCTCCACCTCAGGAACACACTGTGCAAATTTCATTAGTGGCCGACAAAGGGCTTGTCGGCTACCAATGGTGGCCGGTCGGCCACTGATGACATGAACTCTTCTTTTTGCTGCAACAGAGAGCAAACATAGGAAAACAGTGTATTCTCACAGATTATTTGCACACTTTGCCTCTCCTTTTCATGGGGAGATCAAAGGAGGGACAAAATTTGGGTTTACAAACCATCAATCAAGCAATTTCATTATATGATGGTTTGTGAAACCAATTGTGCAAGCTCAATGAATGCAAAATGAGACCAAAGGACCATCATCTGATCATACATGATCAAGGCCAATGGAGACCAAGGAAAATGGCATATTTCATCACTTTTGAGTATGAAATGTCTCATTTCCCTTGTGTTCAAACTAACATCCGATTTGAACACATGCAATGCAACACAAAGAATGCTTATCTTGCCTCTTTTACTTGTCCAATTTTGTTCACTCATTTTTATTACCAAAGCCATTCTTTAATCCATTAAGTCCATTAGTGAGTGTCCTCTAATGGAAAGATGGCTCAAACCACAAGGTGCTTTGAGCATGAAAGAGGCTTTACACTATTGGTAATGAACCCCCTAAGGGATTAAACCATTAGGTGTAGCACCTCTATTTCACACTTAGGCAAACAAGTGGTTTAAAACCACTTTCAAAGCAAACAAAAGAGTGAAGAATGGAGGGAGATTGCAGAGATTTTAAATGCTAAAAAGAAGTGCAAAACAACACTAAAACATGCTATTAACTCAAAACAATGATAGTTAAAGCCTTAAAACACTAAGCTAGTAAAGGAATTAACACTATAACTATGTAAAACAAGCCTCAACTGAACTAACCAGCCCAAAACAGAGCCAAAACAGGTTATTTCAAAGGCAAAAACATGTTGTACTTAAGCTAAATTAAGCTAGAAAAACATGCTAACATGTGAAACTATCTAGGCATGCAAACAATACACAAGGAGGGGAGGCTAACCCCTCCAAATTTTGGACTTCAAAATAAGGTTTTTACCACTGAAAAACCTTTGAAATTCAGTGGTTAAAAGGCCCAAAAAAAGTTGATTTGAAAGTGATGAAAAATGGTACAAAAGCTTAACAGACAAAGGAGCAAGAAGGGTGGACCACCCCCTAACTCAAAGAGACCTCAGACCAGCACTTTTAAGTCACAAAAACAGAGTTTTTGACAGTTCAAAATCAGCCCAAAAACAGTTGGAAAAGATGGCAAAACAAAGATACAAAACCAGTATAAATAAGGTAAGTGCTATACCTTTGAGGCAAAGCACAAAATAGACAACAATCCAAGCTCAAACCACCTTCTAAAGCTCAAACAAGACTCCAAGTAATCTCAGCCCAAAGGTGAGAGCATTTGGTTAAGGCTTGGCATGTAAAAGCTAAGGACTTGTGAGCAAATGTGTACAAAATAACAAGAGAGAGAGAGAGAGAGAGAGAGAGAGAGAAAGAGAAAGCTAAAGAGAGAGTTATTTTTGCTCTAATTTTTCTAACCCTCAAAAAAGGGGGAGGAACCCCTCGTATTTGTAAAAAACACCCCTTGAGCTTAGAAACATCTCACCATACACGTGTATGGAGATGCAGCTCAGTGTGCAACAGCTGGCACAGCTGTCAATAAATATCTTGCCCACCAGTTGGTGGCCGACTGGCCACACCCATGGCCAACAAAACATCCCATGGCCGACAGCCTTGGGTGGTGACCAACAGGTCACCAAGAGGTCCAAACACCAAGTTTTGGTCCAAAACAAGGCATAGAAAGAATAAGGTTTAGAGGCTCAAAGATAGGGCGTTCCGCCGAGGACTTCGGGCGTTCAAAACGAACACAAACATACACAATCATCGAGTGCACAAGCGATGACGTCTAAGTCTTAAGGACGGTAAAAAATGGGGTGTCTACAGTTGCCCCTCTTTGATAGAACTCGGAAGTCATAAAATGACGGGAGTGAATGTCAAAACCTATAGACGACCCATTTTGACAAGGCCAAAGACTTGGACAAACAGACAAGCAAGACAAAAACGGTTGCGCTCGCAGGCTGCCTGCGTATCCCTTTGCAAGGAATCAAATCAGCGTAGTTCTGGGCAAGATGCAAGTGATATGCATAATGCAAGAACATAACTTATGATCATGCAATGAGGCTGCAATGAAATATCTAGATGTAAATGTCATGCAAAGAAATGCTACATTCATACAAACCGAAATAAGGTATGGCAACCTCAAACACAAAAGTAAGTAAGTAAACACGCCACGCATAGGAATTACGGACCAAGCCACATTTCATACAGAAAGGATGTAAGAAAATTGTGCAAGCTTAACTACGCGATACGCGGGGAAGCCAAAAAGTGACCGTTGGGCGCACCCGAGGTCTCAACCAAGATCCTAACGTGTTGCACACATGAGAAGGAAAAGGGGGGTGCGAACACTGGGACGCACCCAAGTGTGTTTAACCAAAACAAAAAATCTCAACGCGCCTCACGCACAAGGGGAAAATGTGGTGTAAACACTGGGACGCACTCGAATGCTTTTTAACCAAAGGGAGGTGTAAACACCAGGACACACCTGAGTACTTTTAACCAAAAGGTCCTAATGTGCCGCACGAGAGAGAAAAAGAGGTGGTGTGAACACTAGGACGCACCCGCGTGTTCGAAACCGAAGCATCCTAACGCACCGCATGCAAGAGGAGAAAGTGAGGTGAACACCGGGACGCACCCACGCTTTCGAAACGCGAGACAAGAAAGAGGTAATGAGAACACCGGGACGCACCCAAATGTCTCTAACCGAAGTGTCCTAACACGTCGCACGTGAGAGGAGAAAAGGTGATGTGAACACCAGGAGGCACCCGCTCATTCGAAATCAATGCATCCTAACGCGCCGCACGCGAGAGGAGAAAGAGGTACTGAGAACACCAGGACGCACCCAAATGTCTCTAACCGAAGCGTCCTAATGCATCGCACACTAGAGAAGAATAGGTGATTTGAACACCGGGCGTACTCGAATGTTTCTAACCGAAGCGAGTAATTCGAAGGACAGGAATGATTTCACCTGGAACTCTTTTGAATGAACCGTACATACAATAACGTGCCTGCATAAGAAAGAGACTTAACAGGTACAGCGTAGTAAGGGTGCATGCTCTATGCACAATAAACAAAGCATGTTCCATGCAAATATAGTGACAACATGTTCTATTGGAAGCATGTTCTATGCTATAATGGAGAAGTGCATGTTCTATGCAGCAAATGATAAAAAATATGTTCTATTCATATTCTATGCGACACTGGAGAAATGCATATTCTATGCAACAATGGATTGAATAGCAACTCCCGATTTACCTCTCGAAAGAGTTGCAACAAGTTAAAAAGGATACACCTCATTCGTATTGATTAGTGATGAATCATCATGCACCGAAGACACGGTTCAGAGCTTCTGCAGAGGCAATTTGAGCTTAAAAAGTGAATTTTCCTTGCATTTCCCTAGAATTGAGGACACAAAACAGCAACAAGACTCAAATGAAGAGCACTGGAAGCTTGACGGCCACCCGGGAGGGGTGTCGGCCACCTGTCAGCCAGTCCTAAGCACTGTCAGCCACCAGTGGTGGCCGACCAGCCATCGATGGCAGATCGGGTTATTTCGGTCTTTTCACATTCGAGTCTTTATGTATAGGTCATGGGGGCTTATTTCCTCCATACCCCATGACCGAAATTCCTCCCTCTCTCTCTCTCTAGACCTTCCTTCTCTCTAGATCTGAGCTTCATACGCGTTTTCCAATGCCCCACGCGAAGTTGATTCGCTAAAACCTCTTGATTTCCTTCATTTTGAACCGATTGAAAACTGATTACGATGCTTTTTTGTTCATTTTCACCATTTGAGGCTTGTTACCCTCAAGTTTCTCTTGGGTTTGGCACCTTTTCCCGAGCTTTGACTTTTTTCTCCATTTTCTCTCTCCTAGTGTTTGACTTGAGTTGGCTTTTGGCATTTTCCACCTATTTTCCCCATTTTCTTCACTTTTCATCGACTTTTCATCTATATTCCAGATGGCAGACGACTTTCCACATGATGGGGCTCCTCTAGAGGTGGAGTTTGAGGCAGAGTTTGACTCTGATGCAAAGCCGAAGCCCTTACCACAGGGAGTGAGGCCTTTTGACGTGGTGAGGTATCATCCCCAGACGCACATTCTGCCTACCGAAGGCATTAGGCACTTCACTGATTTCGCTGATGCACCAGCAGATCTCTTCCTGCGGGAGCCGGACTCCCATCTTTCAGCCATTTTCGTTAAGGTACAAACTCTATGCACTTACACATCTGATGTTCTTTACTTGTATTTCTTGCACTACCCCTTATCAAACTGTATTTTCATCAATGCGATTGCATTTGTTTTGCACTTCCTTTTCATCGAACTGCATTTATACTGATTCACCTGTCCTCTACCACAGGGTGACGCCCGTGCATACAGGGGCTATGGGGCCACGACGGCCAGAGATTGGTGTGACGAGCTCCCTGCTGGAGTACGAACTATTGTTGATGAGTCAGGCTTCGGCCTATTCTACTCTGGATTGACACGAGTCATAGCGATTCATCCACTTCTTGGAGCACAAATGGAGAGATGGTGGGACACCACCAACTCTCTCCACCTTTCCACTACCGAAGAGATGACGATGACCGCTTACGACTTCGCCATGATCACAGGCCTAGGGGTAGGGGTGATTCAATTCCCCTTGATCCTGATATGAGGGAGTGGAAGGCTGCTTAGATTGAGCGCGCCCGCCTTTGTTTCGGATAGCCTAGGTCAGATACAGCTAGTTCGAGGAGCGATTCCGGGGGACCGAGCTAGAGACAGCAAAAGAGATAGAGCACTACGCTCGAGGTTTTCTGATGTTCCTCTTCAATACCACCCTGTTCGCGAATAGGGCGAACACCGTAGGGCTATATTTGCTAAGCGCAGTAGTGGTCCTTCCCCGAGTGAGTTTCTACAATTGGGACGGGGCTGGCCTCACCACCCTATACGGCTATATAAGCTCGACCTCCCGCAGGATTGGACACTTGATCGGAGGCTACTAGTGAGCCTGGGAGGTACACATCTCAGTTCCCTCTTTACACTTTTCATTTTCTATTTCAACATTTCTTGCTTTACATCTGTTCAACGCATGTACTTTCTGCTTTGTACTTTCAATACCTGTTCATGCACTGTATGCTTTCTGCTTTGTACTTTCTATACCTGTTCAAATTGTGTTGATCATATATCCCTACACTTTCTCCATAGCTATGGGTGTATGCATACTTCCTGACTCTTGCCCCGGAGCCAGAGGTGGAGGTTCCATTGACGATCCCCTATTCACGGGTGTACGATGATCTGCTTCGCCGCAGGACTCGCGAGCCGTTTTCTTTCTTCAGGCGTTACTTTGACACCATAGCTGCTCACGAGGCAACCTAAAACACGGTCATCATTTGCTTTCACACTGTTCTAATTCACATTATAGCCACTAACGGCAACTGACAATCTATATAACTTCCATTTGTAGATCTCATGGTAGCCATGGGCCACGATACCGAGAGGAGTTAGAGGCCGATTTAATGAGGCCTGGGGCATTTCTCGATATCGCATTCCACTTGAGGGTCCGATCTACCGAGCCTGGTACTTTGGTGAGAGAGTTGTACGCCAGTCTCTAGGTATGCCTGCTCAATTCATACCGATGACGCCGCCAGAGTCCATGAGATCAGCAGACAGCCTATCTATTGACAGAGTATCCAGTTCATGGTGGGCTTGGAGGCAGAATACTTCCGAGTTGAGGGTGATTATGCAGTCTTCATTCAGACACACCTTATGCCACCTCTGACCGGTCTTTGCGGAGGTAAGGGAGCAAGAGCTCCTGTTGCGAGGATGAGGCCTAGAGCGACCAGGGCAGCCAGGGCCTATGGCAGATGGGCTTCTTAGGTAAGGCAGAGGACCGGTTAGCTGGAGCTGCCTACTGCACTCACTTATTAGCGGTATACTAGGGAGGCATATCAGATTTCGATCGAGCCTACCGCAGCGGGGCATAGATACCTCAAAGCTCCTGACTCATCCCCAGTATGTACCACAGTTTTTTTTTCTCATTCTCTCTCAGATATTTATTCCTTCTAGACATTGATCATTCCCAAATGCATTCGCACGCACCCCCAGGATACACCGAGGATCTGCTGGAGCTATTAGCCTCATTCGAGGACATGATATTGAGGAGGGAGGCATTGCTCGACTTCCATAGCATTCAGGTAATTTCTTTAGTTTTCTTACATTCCAGTTATCAAATTTCTGCTGACACACTGAATACTGACATTTCAACTGAACACTTCTCTACACTGCACTGACACACTGTATCTGGCCCACACCGTACTAATACACTGCATCTGAAAGACTGCACTTCCAGACTGTACTCATACATTGTATCTAACTCTTGTATACATTCATTCTGCACATCGTACTTACATATGATATGCATACTGTGGCTGACATAGGACAACTGCCTTTTCAGGTCCCACCCATACCGACAGCACCAGCGGCGGCTGCAGCAGGACCATCAGTGCCCCCTCCAGCAGCAGGGAAGAGAGAGAGAGACAGGCTCCGACACGCAGCCGAGGCTGAGCCAGGGATACCATAGATGAGAATGGCACTTCCGAGCCCATTCTGAGCGATGACGAGCCTGAGACCAGTGAGGTTAAGGAGGCAGTGAGTCAGCACGTTGAGTCATCCAAGAGTGGAGATGATAACGCTGGCTCGGGTTCTACTAGTGGAGATGATGCTGAGTCAGGCTTCGAGGCAGATGGGAGCAACGATTCTGGTTCTAGTTCAAAGGGAGCTGAAGACAGCGGCGCTGACGGAGAGAGCTTTGAGGCTCTGCCCAGGAAGAGGACGAAAAGGGCCTCTCGAGACTGAGATAGCTGGCACTGATTTTTTGTATTTTTGCTTAGTTTCTTTTTGCTAAGTTTCTTTTTGCTAATAATGTTAGCACTTTGTACAGCTTTAGACAGGTTTTATTTTCTTTAAAGACTTGTACTCATTTTGTAAAAAAAAGTAACCATCATCGAAATGAAAACCAGTCTTTTTGTACGAAAAGTGTTTTATTTTGCATTCTAAGCACCGCACGAGCACCGCATTGCATAAAAACGAGTGAACTTGATTAATGGAAATTAAGCCTTGCATTGGCACAACCTTCTTAATCAGGTAATGAACCGACTACCAACAAAACAAGAAAAACAATGTACAACTTGATAAATAATCAAGTAATATACAACTTGATAAACAACACACAATATACAACAACTCGATAACAAGACAAATACAACTCAATAAGCAAAATGGGATGAATACAACTCGATAAACAAATTGAAATAAAATGTCTCAACAAAACTAACTAAAACAGGACAACACAATGCACAAAGAGCATAACAAAACACAGATTCTCATCACTCTCAACACACAAGAAAACCACAGGACAAACAAGAATGTTGTCGGCAATGAACAAAAAGTTGTCGGTCACCACTGGTGGCCGGTCGGCTACAAAAGGTGGATGTCGGCCATCACCACTGGCCGGTCAACCATCAGTGTGCGAGACCTTCAGATTGTTGCCACCTGTCTTCCACTCAGTGCCTTATCTTCTATAAAAGCTAGGACTTCATAGTTTCTTCATTCCAACTCTGTTTTTGCCACAAATGGAGCCATTTCTTACCGAAAAACTCTCAAATTGGATTGCAACTTTAGATGGCTCGGAAAAAGTGAATTTCTGGGGTTTCGGGATAAATGTACTATTCTTGCTAAGTCGTTCTCCGCTGTGTTTTCCATTCCTTCACGCCGTGGCTAGGTGTTGGAAGCCGATTACAATATGTTTTGAGCCTCGGGGACAAGAGCTATGTCCGATAATCGAAGAATTCCGAGTTTTGATGGAATCACGGCGTGATGAGGAAATCTTGCCCCAGTCCCGTTTTGGTCATATCCAAGCTCTAGGAAGGATGTGTGGGATCACTTACATGAGGTTCGATCCTTGGTTCACAACAGAGAGCTGGATATTCTCAGCCTTATTCATCGATTTTCTGACACCGATGACCGCGGCGATCGTCTTTGGCAAAGTTTTCGGTTGCATGCCCTTTGTTTGTGTATGTTGGCTCATTTTCTACTTACCCCGGGTTTCAAAAGGTCTAGCATTCGACTCATCAAAGTAGTCCAAGGCTTGAAAGAGGGAAAAAACTGCATTGGCTTAGCACTGGCCGAGACTTTGATGCCCTTGGACGCCTTCCATCGACGGGAGATGACCAAATTTGTAGGAAGTCCACTACTTTTGCAAGTAATGTTTCCCACCCTATCTCATATGTGTTTCTCACATCTCTAAACACTCAGCCTCTATTTTTCTCTCAAAACCCTTTCTCACTTTTCCTCTCCACATACACCTCTCTATTCTTTAATCTCTCTTTTCTTTCATCTCTCCCCAGATATGGCTCATGGACGAACTGAAAGTAGTGGACTCTTACCCTGCATATTCAACACGAGGCTATTTCTTTCGCCAACAGCTAGTTGATTTCCCGAGCGAAGGGTGGTGGTGCCATTGGATGTGCAACAAGTCTGCTGTTGACATTACTTGGCGTTGCCCCTGATTTGATCTGCCTGAGATGAGCTACAACGTGGCTCGGCAACCCAACATTCAGTTGATTGGCTTGACACACTGTGTATTCTACTTTCTGTTTCAGTTCAAGCGTTGGTTCAGACACGACCAAACTTGTCCAAAAGATGGGGTAGAGTACCCAGTTTCATACCCAATTCGAGGTTCACAATTAGCTCAATACCCTACTGCATGGAGGATGAGAGAACCTCTAGCTCCTACCCTTAGTTTCAACTTCGCACTTTCTAGCGAATGCCTAACTTGGCTTGAAGATAAGGCACAAGCTGGGCCTACATTAGCATCTAAAGCTTCTACGAGCTCAAGGAGGGGACGCAGGAACACCTAACTCATCTATATCCCAAGTTTATTACCTTGATTTAACTTTTCAAGTTTTCCTTTTGAATGTAATAAAAGCAACTTTGATTTGTATCGAGAGTCGGAGAAATTTGTATTGAAATCAATGAAATTGAAGTTGTGGGCACTGAAAATCTTTCTTTTGGTCCAAAAATGGTCTAAGTTGTAAAAAAATTAATTTGAACAAAATCAACTTTTATCAAAACTTTTCAAAACCATTTTTGATAAGGATCGCAACTTGACACACATGGAATCTAACCTAGAGATGTACAACCCCGTATCCAGAAATGGAAAATTGCCCCTTGATTGGATAGCACTACTCAGCACTGCAACCAGTTCTCATAGTGAAAGGTCACAACCGAACTCTTGGATGCAAAAAAGAAAAAGATGCTTTGATCAAACACATAGACACAGTTGATTTGGAAGCGTTTACAGCTAGACTTCAGAATGAAGTTGCCTATGTATCCCAAAGATGGGAATCAGGGTTTACCTAGTTCGGTTCATGTTCACTAGGGTATTAACGCTCTCATTTTGTGCTCTAACTTTTGCCAAGGCCACCCTTTCCGGGTTTTCAACCTTGCGAGCTCAGTTTTTCTTATTTCAAATTTTTGTGCTCTAACTTTTACCTAGGTCGCCCTTCCGGGTTTTCGATCTAGCGAGCCTCTCAAGGATAGTATTTCTTCAACTTGTCAATGTTGATTGGTTGGAAAAATTCTAGGCCATCCAGGTCCATAAGAATAACGGCTCCACCCGACCAGATGATTTAATAATGTAAGGACCAGGCCAATTAGGTCTAAACTGGCCCCTAGGGTCATGGATGGGAGCTCGATTGTCTTTCAGCAGCAAATCCCCTTCCTTAAGATTCTGAGACTTAACTTTCATGTTAAAAGCCCTGGCAATCCTACGTTGATAGCCTTGAACATGATATAGTGCTTTCAGCCTACTCTCGTCGAACAACATTAGTTCTTTGAACCTGCTCTGCTGCCAGTCCGCTTCTACTATCTGGTACTCAGCCATAACCCGCAGCGATGAAACCTCTATTTCAATCGGCAGAACAACTTCCATTCCATAAACCAGAGAGTACGGAGTTGCCCTAGTAGATGTCCGAATTGAAGTTCTGTAGCCCCAGAGAGCAAATGGCAATTTGTCTGGCCAGTCCTTGTAAGTCTCAACCATTTTCTGTAAAATGTGCTTGATGTTCTTGTTGGCAGCCTCAACAGCTCCGTTGGTTTGTGGCCGATATGTGGATGACTTATGAAAAGTCACGTTGTATTTCTCCAACAAGTCGATCACTTCTCTTTTGAAATGGGAGCCATTATCTGAAATGATCTCATTCGAGACTCCATAACGACAATGATGTTGTTACGGATGAACTTAGCCACATGCCCTGCTTTCAACACTGCATAAGACTGAGCTTTCACCCACTTTGTGAAATAATCAATTGCCACCAGAATGTACTCATGTCCATTTGACCCTTTCGGTGTAACTGCCCCAATGATGTCAATTCCCCAAACTGAGAAAGGCCATAGTAAAGTCATGTTGTACAGCTTCGACAGCGAGATATTCATACGATTGGCATGAATTTAGCATTTGTGGCATCGCCGAACAAAACCAATACAATCCTCCTCCATGGTAGACCAGTAGTAACCTTGCCTGAGAATCTTCCGGGCTAGCATTACTCAGCTCATGTGCGCTCCACACTCTCCCCCATGGATGGCCTCCATTAGGCGCTTCGACTCTTCTGCGTCAACACACAGCTTGTGCATTCCCAAATGACCCCTCTTATACAACTTACCCCTACACATGATAAATTGAACGGTCATCTGTCGTATTGCCCTTTTATCTTTGGCATTTGCCCCTGGTGGATAAACTTCCTTTTCCAAGAAGTTCCAGATATCATAATACCAAGGGTTTTGATCTTGCATTTCATCTATTGTGGTGATCAACTCGTAGGCCGGCGTATATCTCTATTCAATAATGATTGGACGCATCCGGACTCTTAACGGGATGTCTATCATGGAAGATAGAGTTGATAAGGTGTCAGTGAACCTGTTGTTCTCTCTTAATAGATACGTAAAGGTCACCTTCTCAAATCTAGGAATCAGAATGTCCAAGGTTTGGTGGTAGATCTTCATCTTTTCTTCTTTGACCTTCCAGTCTCCTTTTGCTTGAGACGCAACTAGGTTCAAGTCCCCAATAACGTCCAACCTTTTTGCCTCTAGTTCCAAGGCAGATTCCAAACCAGCGATACACGCTTCGTATTCTGCTTCGTTGTTAGATACTTTGAACCGGAGTTTGAAGGCTAAGGGTATATGGGAATTGTCAGGTGCTATCAACAACACCCCTATCCCATAACCATACTAGTTAGACGCTCCGTCAAAGTACATTGCCCAAATCTCTTCCTCGACTTGTAGAATAGCCTCATCTGGGAATAGGTATTCTACTACTTCATCCCCTTCCACTAGGTGATCTACCAAGAACTAAGATACCACTCTCCCCTTAACAGACTTGCGAGTCACATATTTCAAATTAAATTCAGAGAGAAGAAGCAACCAATGAGCTAGCCTACCCGTAAGTGCTGGTTTCTCGAAGAGATATTTGATGGGATCTAATCTCGAAACTAGAATTATGAAGTGAGCTAACAGGTAGTGCCTTAACTTCTTGGTAGCCCATACCAAGGCTAAGCAAGCCTTCTCCAGCGGGGTGTAACGGGTCTCATGATCGAGCATCTTCTTACTCAGCTAATAAATGGCTTTCTCCACTCTATCCTCAGATTCCCGAGCAAGCATGCATCCCATTGTTGTGTCCGTTACTGACAGATACAGAATCAAGGGCTTCCCCGGCTCTAGCGGCGACAACACAGGCGGATTCTGAAGGTACTGCTTGATCTGCTCAAAAGCAAACTAACATTGGCCATCCCATTGGAATTTCTTTCCTTTCTTCAGGAGACCAAATAGTGGTTCACAAGTAAAGGTTAATTTTGCAATAAACCATCTTATGAATTACACTTTACCCAGAAAGCCTCGCACCTCCTTTTCAGTCCTTGGTGGTGGCATTTCTAGGATGGCCTTCATTTTGGAAGGATCAACCTCAATGCCCCTCTGTGTAATCAAGAAACCCAGCATTTTCCCTGCTATTACCCCGAAGGTGCACTTCTGTAGATTCAACCTCAACCTGTAGTCTCTGATCTGTTGAAAGAATTTCTTCAAGGCGGTGTAGTGACCCTCTCTTTCCTTGGACTTGACAATCATGTCATCCACGTACACCTCGACCTCTCTGTGGATCATATCATGCATAATTGTGGTTGCAACACGTTGATAGGTAGCCCCGGCATTCTTCAATCCAAACGGCATTACCCTATAGCAGTAGGTTCCCCATGGCGTAGTGAAAGCAGTCTTCTCTCTGTTCTCGGGTGCCATCAGAATCTGGTTATACCCGGAAAATTCATCCATGAAGGAAAGCAACGTATAGCCTGCGGTGAACTCCACCAATTCATCAATATGCGGTAGATGAAAGTCGTCCTTCAGACTGGCTCTGTTCAGATCTCTAAAATTCACACACACCTAAATCCTGTCATCTTTCTTCGGCACTGAAACAATGTTGGCCAACCAAGTCAAATACTCAGATACTAGCAAGAACCCTGCATCTATCTGCTTGGTGACCTCTTCCTTAATCTTCAAAGCCTAATCTGGGCGTATTCTCCGCAGCTTCTGTTTGATGGATCGGGCCTCGAGTCAAGAGGGATTCGATGCTGTATAATCTCAAGATCGATTCTAGGCATGTCTTCGTAGGACCACGCGAAAACATCTTTGAAATCTTTTAATAAAGCGACTAAGCGCTCGCGCTCCTCCGAAGACAACATGGACCCGATATGGACCCGACGCGGATCCTTCTCAGTACCCACATTAATTGAAATGATTTCATCAACAATGGGTTTTACAAACCTCTCCTCCTCTCGATTAATCAAATGTTTCAAAACCCTTTGGAATTACTTTCTCATCGTTTTCATCAAAATTTTGAAAATCATGATCAATGTAATATACAAAAGGCACAAAAAAGTACTCAGAATCTGCAACAGTATTCTCATTCAAAAGATCCAGCTCATCCAGTCCCTCGATTACAACCGACTCAAAGGAAAAAGAAAAAGACGACATGGACAAAACTTCAGCATCCGGGTTATCAACCCCAGGAATACCAGACTCAGACTCAGAGGAACTAGAATCTGATTCCGACTCCACAAACTCTGTGGAATCAGATTCCAGCTCACTACCCGACTCAGAGCTACTGGACAAGAAGCCCTCTTCCAGCTGCCAAGTGAGGGACGGTGCGTTAGATACATCCAAGATACCACCGAAAGGGTCCACACCTGATTGGTCTCCGATCATGGAAACGGTTTGGTCATCTCCCAAGCTCTCCGGGTTGATCTGAGGATCCAAAAGGAGACATGCGAGTGCTGCTCCTACCTCAAGTTCACTGCTGTTGGAATCACTTTATGTGTTCTGTTCTGCTTCAGCAGTTAATTCAATCCGTTCCTCTGTGTCACTCTCTAGGGGCTGCAAGTCAAAGAAAATCTCAAAGCCGAGAACCTGCTGCTTCTCAGAGTTGAACCAAGGTTCAGGGATACCACAGAATAGGAAGTCTTCCCCCTCCCAAACAAAATAGCCATTCAGGGTTCCTTGAATTGGTCGGTGCACAAGCTCGTAGTGCTTCCCGCTTTGCTTTGCTTTGTTCTGGCTCTTCCGGCCATTTCTTTTCCTTTCCTCACCCAGTCCTCTTTGGTAGGCGTATAACCAAGACCAAAGTCATGAGGGTTATGTGGCACATCAGCCAATGCAGCAACGCCTTATCGGCCACTTCTGTCTAATCCCATTCCGGGCATGTGCTGCAACTTATTCATGAAGTACACTGATTGAGCACTGACATTGTGGGGGCCGAATATCGAGAGACGTAAAGAGGCCAAATAGTCGGACCTGGAGAGTCAAAATTCATATATCGCATTCGGCCCCATCTTATACATAAATCCAGAGGTACCCTATTCGGCCAAATAACCAGCTGAGTAAGGGGTCGAATGAAGAATGGTTTGCAACAAAAGGAGCCGAGTAAATAGTTGTACGACAAATTGAAGGTGGGCCCAACCCTGAAACCCAAGAAAGAAAAGATATAAATAAAAGAACATCATCCAAAGAGAGTTATGTGAGAATTATTACGCTTAACTTAAGATACAAGTAACAAAGAGGGCATACACTGACTTAACCGTCAGAGTGCTAATTCCGGCACCCCTGACCGGAGTGTTTATTCCTTTTCAAGTTGTTAGCTGAGGATCTCGAGTGTCCCAGTGGATCAAAAGAGTATTTCAAAATCACATCCCCACAATTGGCGCCGTCTGTGGGAATACTCAACTACATCCATGGTGGGCGTAACGGAGGACTCTCCGATAGTCACTGACGAAACCACACAGAGAGACGACCTCACCCCAACAAACATGCTTGGACCGGAGACTATCGCCGCAAGACGTGCCTTGAACTTCGACTCACTTGCCCAAAACTTGCCCTCGTCTTCAGCACACGAGACAATGCAAGCGATCATGGAACAGGTGAAGTAAAACGAGCAGAGGCTGAAAAACATGATCGCTGAGAACGAGCACCTCTGTCAGGACTTGGCCTTGGAAGTAGCAAAATCCAATCAAGCTACACGCCAAGATCCGGGACGACCTCTGAGAGCGGGTGATCGAAGACCTCGAGGTCGGAGGCAATATAGTGACAGCGACTCTGACTCATTATCTCCAGAGCCCAAAAAGAAGGGATGACTCGAAACTACCAGTTCCTCTGAAGAGAGTCCACGTGTAAGGCATAAGCGAAGACGAAATGGTTCGGACGAAGAAGACCAGCACGATCTCTTCGTGCGACGGATCGCATAGGCAGTACTATCCAAGAAGTTCATAGCCTTGTCGTTCACCCTGTATGACGGGAAATTGGACCCCACTGATCATATACGTCATTATAAGCAAACCATGATGCTACATGCAAACGACAAGGCTCTCATGTGCAGAATATTTCCGAGCAGTTTGGGGCCATTGGCCGTTAGATGGTATTATAAGTTGGAGCCAGCGTCGATTAAGAGTTTCCATCAACTACAGAAATCCTTCAGGGCAAGATTCATCACCAACGAGGTCCAGCCGAAGCAAGCCGACTCTCTCTGGGCAATGCAGATCCAACCGGGAAAAACCTTACGAGCGTATTCGGCGCGCTATTGGGAATGCTTTAATCTTGTCAACGACGCTTGCAACGACTCCATGGCCATTACCGCCTTTAAAATGGGTTTGCATCCTGATAGTGCTCTTCGCAGTTCCTTGACTAGAAGACCCCCCAAAACAGTCTGGTCGTTGTTGAAGAAAGTCGAGGAATACTATAAGGTGGTGTAGACGCGGCCCGGGGGGCCTCATGCTACAATTCGGACTAATTATGTCACGGTTCTGAATCTAATCCCGCAAAGTGCAATGCGAGACCGATAAATCACCAAAGAATCCAAATCCGGCAAATCGTTTTGGAAAACTGATTTTTTAAGAAAGAAGTGCCAAACATGGACTACTTTGACAGATACAGAGTCGCCACCTAAATATTTTATTTTGGGAGAACTTAGGAAACCCTGACTCGTTGCCTAAGGCCACGTGTCCGTCATCACCAAAGTTGCCTCGGCTCGGGAACTTGGGTACGATTGGGGAAGGTCATCTATGAGCACCCCCGCTCGCCCGATTTGAAGATCGGCCTGTACTAAGCATGATATCTTGTTTTGAAAACATATATGTTCTTATTCTGGTTAATTAGCTAGAATTTACTAAGTGATGCGCACAACACACAAGTATAGACTAGATCGCCTAATTTGGAACAAAGCATCGCATATCCGTTTGTTTGGAAATGATTTGAAGTTTGCTACTCGCAAGTAGGCTAAAATGCGGATTTCAATGATTTATCCCAATTCAAGTAATCCAACCTTCACCCACAGGCATTCAGGCAGTTATATCACATAAGCAATTAGCCTCATGGCAAACATGTTGTCATGTTAACACTCACATACATGCAAGATGCTAAAGCGTAAACACTTACAGTGTACTCCGAGCCAAAACAAAGAATATGTTAGTAATCAATGTATGATCCAAGTCCATGTTAAGACGACAAATGCAACACATACAAAATGCAACTAGGATAGGCTAGACTAATCCAAAATGGCATATGAGATGCGATAATTTGATACATGTATTCAACTTGGAATCGAAGTACAATGCAGTTAGTATGATGCGCCAAACCCGATGCATGCAATACAAATGGATGGATGCAAACATGCATAGCATAAGGATGCTAAATGAAATATGCCCTAGAACTAACCATCGTAAGCAGTTAAGTAAAAAGGAGAAAGACATGGGGTTGGAAGACATGCATCATACGTACGCACGCTTATTACACAATTTGCCCTCTCGTCGGAGGAACCGAAAGAATAATACAAATTAACTAACTAACAAGCTAATTAATTAATTACACAACGATTAACTACTTAAGAAAATTAATTAAGCTACTAAAGCGTTAAAACAGCCTCGGGTAGAGGGATGCATGCATGCTCACTCGACTTCGCTCGAAAATCTATCGCCATGCCATGTTGCCTCTGTTTGCACTGTTTTACACCTCTGAAGACTGCACAAGTCCCAATGATGCTTCCAAACCACTCCCTAAGAACTGTGGGATGTCATCGGCCAAAATACAGGAGATCGGCCATGTGGAATTGGTCATCGACCATTTGTGAGGATCTCGACCAATAATGTTTGGTCGGTCGGCACTGAAGATGGCTGGCCGGCCATTTCTTCCTACAGAATGCTGTTTTGCTACAGCGGAGGACAAATAGAGCATGGCAATGCATTTTCAAGGTAATGTGTGCACAAACACCCTCCCTATCATGACATGAACTCAAGAGAGTGTAGTGCTCAACCCTCGGGCCATCAATCACGCATTTCGATGCATGATGGCCAAAGGAGCCAAATGTGCAATTCAATATGGAATGAAATGCACAAAAACGCATAAGGGGTCCCAACCTTTATCATGCTTAATCAAGAGGCAAGGGATGCATGCTTAATGCTATGCAACCTAGGCATGCAAACAAGCTAATGCAACATGAGCATGCAAACAAGCAATGCACAATAAGCATACAACCTAAACAAGTAAACATGCAAGGCATGTAACAACAATGCCAATGACAAACATGCAACAACATGTGAGGCAAACATGTGACAACATGTAAAAGGACAAGTATATTTAGACCAATGTAATACATGCATGATGAACTTAACAAAGTAGCATAATCATGCAAGCATTGCAATGTAATAGGCATGCAACAACAATACCAATGATAAGCATGCAACAACATGCAATGGGACTAGCATGCAAACATGCAAAGCAACTTAGCAAAGCAAAGCATGCCAAATGCAATATGACTCAAGCATGCAACAACATGCAATAGGCCGAGTATGCAACAACATGCCAGGTGAGCATGCAACAACATGCGAATAATGGACTTAAACTAATATGGACAGCTCTCAAATGTGCCCAAATCAGTGGCCAAAATGATGAAACAAAGGCATAAAATACACATACAAACATGCATACTAATTAGCCTAAAGAGTAAGGCATAAAAAGGGCAACTCTTAAGCACACTTAAAAGAGACAAATATGGACATGTGACAAACATGTCAAGCTCTGAAATCATGCAAGGGATGATGCCAAATCAACCAAACTACACAAGTAAAACATGCAAGAAAGCTTAAAGCTTGAAGCTAGCCAAAGGACTCAAACCATGGCCACACAAGGCAAGCCCCAAAGGGCCAAGGGGACCTAAAACAGTCCCAAGGCAGGTCAAAGTGAGTCTAAAACATGCAAGGAATGAGGCCAAAACATGCTAGAACACAACACCAAAAACATGAGGCATGCAAAGCTACAAAAGAGGTGTTACACTACACCTATCAAAACCAAACATGGCATGATTTAAGCAACCAAAATCAGAGCTATGGCATGTCAAAGTAAGCCCAAAAACCCACTTAGATGGCATCCCAAAGACCTAAGCATGATGACATACGCAATGGTACATTCATGAGGCATAAAACACAAACCCTTCAACACATTAAAGGAGTGGCAAATGCAAGTATATGAGCATACTATATGGGCTGAAATAACATAACAAGTGATTCCAAATCACTAAAATGGCCCAAGTAAAGCATGTCAAAGGATTCAACACTCAAAGCCTACAAGCTAGATTACATGGTGGCCATACAAAGCAAGTTAAGGACGACCAAAACAACCAAAATCAAAGCTTTAGCATGTTAAAACAAAGCTAGAAGCTTCATGAAGTTGAGCCAAAATCATGCTAAAAAGACATGTTACAACATGGTGCATGTTAAGGCAAATCATGGGATTACAAGACAAGTATACAAAGCATGCATGGTATGTCTAAACCAACTTGAAACAGAGATGTATTAGGCCAAAACAAAGCCTAATACTCACTGAAATAAAGCTAAAACAAGCTAAGCATGCATGCCACCAACACAAGCCATTTATGCAAGCATTCAAGACAACAAGGAGAGGGGATGACCCTCTCCTATTTAAGACACCAAAACCACCTCTCTACTACTAAAAATCCTCTAGATTTCAGTGGTAGAGAGGCCATGAAAAGCTCAAAGCAAGGACCAAAAGGGATGGCCTAAAACAAGGCCTAACAAGGCCTTGGAGGGGGTAAACAACCCCAAACCTCAAAATGACCTTAAACAAAGATCTAAAGCACACAAAATCAGAACTTTTATTAGTTATAGTCGAAGCTTAAAACAATATGCAAGATAGGCTAAAAGCTTAAGCAAGAAAGGGGTATTAAAAGCAAAAAAGCTCACCCTTGAAGACCACCTTCAAGAACAACAACTCCAACAACTTTTTCAAGCTTAAACCAGTCCAAGAACTTTGAAATCAACCTCAAGAGACCTCAGTTCCAAGAGGATGGTGTTCTAGTGTGTGTTTGTGTGCAATAATAAGACAATACTACACTTTTGAGCACAAAATAGGATCAAACAAGGGAGTATAGATACAAAACTATATCTAAACTCTCTAACCTAATTTTTCTAAACCCCTGAGGAGGGAGGAGAAGCTCCCTCTTTATAGAAGTTCAATAACAAAGCTTCCAAAGCAAGCTAAACCAAAAGGCAAATCCCTCCATACACGTGTATGGAGGGGAGCAAATGTGCATGCCAGCTAATCCAGCTGGCATAAAATATCTGCATAAAGCAGATGAACAGGGTTCGGCCAATAAAAATGGCCGATCGACCAACACAAAGGCCGGCCGACCGAAAACCGTGACGATCGGCCAATACACTTGGCCGATGGAAATAAAACAGGGCCGGTGGGTTGAGGGGATGGCTAATAGGCCACTCTCTTCCCTTAGAAGAAAAGCACAAGTGTTTGGTTCACAACCAAGCACAAAACAGACAAGTTGAGAGATCTTGAGGCAAGGCGCGTAGCCGAGACCTCCAAGAACTGAGAACGAACACGAGCATGGGTGATCATCGAGTGCTCAAATGATGACGTCCAAGTCTTGAGGACGGTCAAAAATAGGGTGTCTACAGTTGCCTCTCTTTGGCAGAACTCGAAAGTCACAAAGTGACGGGAGTGAATGTCAAAGCCCAGAGACGACCCATTTTTGACAAGGCCGAAGACTCAGACAAGCATTTAAGATAACAAAATATATGCCCGTAGGCAGGGACAAGATGCAAATGACATGCAAGATGCCGAGCATAACTTAAAATCATGCAAAGAGAGCTGTAATAAAGCATTTATGCAAAATAAATACAACAATTTAAGCAAGCGAATAAGAGATAACTGCCCTACACATTCCAACAGAAAGAATGTAAGAAAATTAAGCAATTCTCGCTGCGTTTCACGCGGAGAAGACTAAAAGCGACTACCGAGGACAACCGGAGTCCCAAACACAACATCTCTCAGCGTAGCACACGCAAAAAGAGGAAAGGAAGCATCTCTCGGTGTGGCACACGCATGAGAGGAAAGGGAGCATCTCTCAGCATGGCACACGCATGAGAGGAAAGGACTGTGCAAGAAAGCGCGATGCACATAACAGTGCGGATACATCCAAACACGGCACACGAGTGGAGAAAGGGTACGCCCAAACGCGGCACGCGAGTGGAGAAAGGGTTACGTCTGTAGGCACCCCATTTTTGACCGTCCTCAAAACTTGGACGTCACTGTTTGAACACCCGGTGATCATCTATGTTCGTGTTCATTTTGAGTTCTCGGAGGTCTCGGCTACGCGCCTTGCCTTATGATCTCTCAACTTGCTTATTTTGTGTTTGGTTTTTCACCAAACACTTATTGTTTTGCTTTTGAGGGCAGGGAAGGGCTTCTTGGCCATCCCCACACCTCACCGGCCATGGCTTGAGGCCACCGGCCCTGTTTTGTTGCTACCGGCCATTGGTGATGGCCGGTCGGCACTCTTTATGGTCGGTCGACCATTGTTTTGGTCAATTTGTCATTTTTGGCTGGCCGACCACTGTTCATCTGCTTTTGGCAGATATTTTATGCCAGTTGTGATAGCTAGCATCCACAATGCCCCCCTCCATACACGTGTATGGAGGGATTTCCCTCTTGCTTAGCTTGTTTTGTAAGCTTTGCAAGATTGGAATTCCTATAAAGGGAGGGCTTCTCCTCCCTCCTTAAGGGTTCCAAAAAAGTTCCATAGGTCTGATATTAGGGTTAGAGAAGTCCTATATCTATCTATCTCTATATCTCCCTCTCCTTGCATATTTGTGTGTGTTAAAGGTTGTTTTGTTCTTAGTTTTGCACTAAGACACCTAGTATTACACCATACCTTGGTTGCTGAGGTGCCAAAGGGTTGTTCCTGGGGTTTTTGAGCTAGTTTTGACCTAAGGAGGCTGCTGGAGTGGTCTTCTTGAAGAAGGTCTTCAAGGGTAAGAACCTTACCCCTTTATTCCCCATTTTTGCACAAGCTTTTAACCTATCTTGAATTTGTTTTTAAGCTTAACTTATAACTAATAAAAGTTATTTTTTTAAGTGCTTAAAATAGTTGTTTAAGATCACTTTGTTGTTTGGGGTTGTTTACCCCCTCTTAGGCCTTGTTTGGCCTCATTTTTGTGCCGTTTTTGTGAGATCCGAGACCACCTTGTATTGGACTTCTCACCACTAAAATCCAGAGGGATTTCAGTGGTGGGGATGGTGTTTTGAGGTCCCAAGAAGGAGAGGGCCATCCCCTCTCCTTGTTGTCTTCAATATTTGTCATTTTTGCCTCATGTGTGAGCACCTTTGTTAAGTTCATGTTGACCATGTCTTAGCTAGTATTTGTGGTTGTTTTACCATGATTTACCTCTGTCCAAAGTTGGTTTAGACATACCATGCATGCCTTGTATACTTGTCTTGTAATCCCATGATTTTGCCTTAACATGCATCATGATGGACCATGACTTTTTAGCATGATTTTGGCTTAGTTTTGTGAAGCTTTTATGCATGTTTTGGTATGTTTAAGGTCTGATTTTGGTTGTTTGGGTCATCCATGACTTGCTTTGTATAACTACCATGCAACCTAGCTTGTAGGCTTTGCGTATTGGATCCTTTAGCATGCTTTACTTGCATTATTTCAATGACTTGGAGTCACATATCATGTCATTTCAGTCCATATGGCATGCTTGTTTACTCACAATTGATGCTTCTTTAATGTCTTAAAGAGTTTGTGTTTCATGCTCCATGTTTATGCCATTGTGTATACCATCATGTGTAGGCATTTGGGATGCCATCTAAGTGTGCCTTTGGCCTTGTTTTGGTCTGCCTTGGGACTGTTTTGAGTCCTTTTGGGCCCTTTGAGGCTTGGTCGGTGTAGACGCGCCCGCGTGAGGCCTTCGTGCTACAGTTCAGACTCAATTTGTGTCACGGTTCTTAATCTGAATCAAAGAGTCCAAATCCAGCAAATCGTTTTGATAAACAGATTTTTGAAAAGAAGTGCCAAACATGGACTACTTTGCCAGATACAGAGTCGCCACCTAAATATTTTTTATGGGGGAATTAAGGAAACCCTGACTCGGTGCCAAAGGCCACGTGTCCGTCATCACCAAAGTTGCCTCGGCTCAGGAGCTTGGGTACGATTGGGGAAGGTCAGCTATGAGCACCCCCTCTCGCCCGATCCGAAGATCGGCCTCTACTAACCGTGATATCCGTTTTTGAAAACATTATGTGTTCTTATTCTATTCATTAGCCTAGAATTACTATGTTATGCGCACAGCAAACAAGTATAGACCAAATCGCCTAAATTGGAACAAAACATTGCATGTTCGTTTTGAAGATGGTTTGCTACTCGCAAGTAGGCTAAAATGCAGGTTTTGCCACCCTCGAGTGCGCTTTTAGAAAAGATGGTTTTGCCACTATCTAGTGGGCTTAAAAAAAATTCACAGTTTTAATGCATTATTCCAATTTAGGTAATTCAACCTCCATCCACAGGCATTTGAGCAGTTATGTCACATAAGCAGCTGGCCTCATGGTAATCATGTTGTTATGGCAACACTTACACGCATGCGGTATGCTAAAGCATGAATGCTTACCAAGTACTCCGAGCCAAAACAAAAACTAGTTAGTAATCATATGCATGATCCTAGTTCATGTTAAAATGGCTAATGCAACGCATACAGAATATCACTAGACTAGGCTCGGCTAGTCTATGAATGACATGTGAAAAATGCACAAATAGCATGTATTCAAGTTAGATTTGAAATACGATACAGTTAGCATGATGCGCCGAGCCTGGTGCATGCAATACTGATGAATGATACACGCATGCATAGCATAAGGTATGCTAAAGTAAACATGTCCTAATACTAACCATCAAAGCAGGTAAGTAAAAGGGAGAAAGAAGCGGGGGTTGGAAGACATGCACACACGCACCCACACTTATTACATAATTGCCCTCGCCCGGAGGGTCTGAAAGAATAATACAGTCCGAATAACAAACCAACTACCCTAGCTAATTAATTATTACAGACCAACTAAATTAGCTAAGCAAATCAACTAATCTAAGAAAGGGATAAACGGCCTCGGGAAAAGAGCCCAATGTAATGCATGCTCGGTCTTGCTCGGAAGTCCACTACCATGCACAAGCTGCCTCTGTTTTCCCTGCTATACTCCTCTGAAAACTGTCAAAGTCTCAGGATATTCTCACTGGATGCTAGGGAATGCCACCGGCCAAAGGAGATCATCACCGGCTGTGATTTGGTGGTTATCGGCTAAAGATGAATCCATCGGCCACCGATGGATGGCCGGTCGGCACTCTGTGTAGTTGATCGGCCAAAAATTCCTGCAGGGCCTGTTTGACAGCAGCAGAGGGCAAAGCTTTGCATGGCAATTCAATTCAAGCGAATGTGTGCACCGACACATCCATTGTCATGTTTGTGACTCAAAGGGATATGGCCCTTGGTTCTCGGACCACCAATCGCGCATTTCGATGCGTGATGGCCCAAGAGACCAAGTTGTGCATTTTCATTTCAAATGTCATGCAATGCACATAAACAAACAAATTGAACTCAACCTCTATCACAAGCAATTCAAGAGGCCAAGCATGCATGCTAGTATAATGCAACCTAAGCATGTGAGCCTAAGTGTGTAACATGGAGATGCAATGCACAATGCTCACTAGGCATGCAATCCATGCAAGTTAATCAAGTATGCAATGTGCAACTCAACCATGCAAACATGCAAGTCATACCAATATGCTAACAACTTGACCAAGAAGATGCACACCCAATGCAAGTGATTTTAAGCATGCGACACATGCAACCAAAGCATGCAACCATGGAATAATGTAATGACATTTAAATGGCATGCAAGGAAGGGACTTACACTAATTGGACAGCCCTAAACTAGGTCCAAAACAGTAGCCAATGCTATGGAAATGAGGGCCAACACACACACACACATGCTCATGCTAATGGGCCAACACTCAAACATCAAACATGCAACCTTTAAGCACACTTAAAAGCGACAAAACATGGATTAATGGCATGCACATAAAGCTCTGAAAAACATGTTATAAAGGTGCCAAACCAAGTAAATAAGGCAAGCCAAACATGCAACAATGGTCCAAGACTTAAGGCAAGCCAAAGGGGAGGTAAACCAAGGCTAGGTCAACCAAGCCTCACAAGGCCAAAGGGACTTAAAATGGGTCTAATGCAGACCTAAACAAAGCTAAGGATGTACTTAGATGGCATCTAAGTGGTCTAAAAATGCAAGCATACTCCAAGGCCTAAACAAGGGGCATAAGGCAACAACCTTTAAACACATTGAAGGGGGATGAAATGCAAGCATATGGGCACATCATGAGGTCTGAAATGACATGTCAAGTGGTTCCAAACCACTGAAACAAAGCAAGGATGGCATGCTAGAAGGGCCAAGGCTTAAGGCATACAAGAGGGGTTACATGGTAGCTATACAAAGCAAGGCATGGATGACTCAAATGACTTAAAACAGTCCCTTAGCACATCAAAATATGCATATAAGCTTCACAAAGCTTGGCCAAAACACAAAAGCATGGTAGTCTAAATGCTATGCATGTATTGAGGCAAATCATGGCATTACAAGGTATGTATGCTAGACAAGCATGGTATACCAAAACCAACATACAACAATGCTATATTATGACATAATGAGCCTGAAAATCAGCCAAGGCATGGTCAATACATACTCAAACTATATGCTCCCTCAAGAGGCTAAAAATGGCCTTTTTCAAGGACAACAAGGACAGGGGGTAGCCCTCTCCTTCTTGGGACCTCAAGGCACCATCCTCAACTCTGAAATCCCTCAAGATTTCAGTGGTGAGGAGGCCCAAACACAATGATCCCAGAACTCAACCAAAATGGCACAAAGTGGAGCCTTTCAAGGCTTAAGAGGGGTCAAACAACCCCAAAGCTTGAAACACCCTTAAGCAACTACTTAGAGAAAGTAAAACACAACTTTTATATGTTATAAACTAAGCTCAAAAATAGATGCAAGATAGGTAAATAATATATGCAAAAATGGGAGAAAAGGGACAAATTTCTTACCCTTGTAGACCCTCTTCACAAATGGTGGACCAGCAGTCCCCTTAGGTCCAAACCAGCTTCAAAACTTCAAAAACAACCCTCTAGAACCTCAGTTCCAAGAGAAAGGTGTAGTAGTAGGTGTTTGTGTGCAATACTAAGGCCTAAAACACATACAAAATACACCAAGAAAGAGAGATATAGAGATAGGATATATACAAACCCTAGCCCTAGAACTCAAAGCTCTGAAAAATAATGCCTAACTTGTCTAATTTGTCTAACCCCTCAACAAGAGAGAAGACCCTCTCTTTTGTAGACAAAATGATCTTGTAAGGCTTCCTAAGGAAGCTAACAAGAGGGCAATCCCTCCATACACGTGTATAGAGGGGCTGAAAGTGTATGCCAGCTGCACAAAAATATCTGCAAAAGCAGATGCACAGTAATCGGCCGGCCAAAAATACAATTGACCAAAAAAAGATAGCCGGCCGACCATCTATAGTGCCGGCCGGCCAAACATTTGGCCGGTGGAAGCAAAACACAGCCAGTGGCCTCAAGCCCTGGATGGTGATGTGTGGGGATGGCCCACAAGCCATTCCCTGCCCCTCCAAGGCAAAGCACAAGTGTTTGGTGCAAAACCAGACACAAAACAATCGAGTCGAGAGGTCCTGAGGCAAGGCGCGTAGCCGAGACCTCCGGGAACTCAAGACGAACACAAACATGGATGATCACCGAGTGTTCGAGTGGTGACGTCCAAGTCTTGAGGACGGTCAAAAATGGGGTGTCTACAGTCGGCATGGTCATGGCTTGAGCCCCTTGGCTAGCCTTGAGCCTTGGACCTTGTTGCATGCTTTGCTTAATTTGTTTAGTTGGTTTGACACCTTTTCTAACATGATTTCAGAGCTTACAATGTATGCCATTTGTCCATGTTTGTTCCTTTTAAGTGTGCTTAAAAGTTGCCTCTTTATGCTTAAGTATTGGACCATGTATGCATGCATGTTTGTATGTACATTTGCCTCCATTTCCTTGGCATATTGGCCACTGTTTTGGACCTAGTAGAGAGCTATCCATCTTGGTGTAAGTCCATCCTTTGCATGTTGTTGCATGCTCGCCTTGCGTGTTGTCGCATGCTCGGCCTATCACATGTTGTTGCATGCTTGAATCACTTTGCATGTGGCATGCATTTTCTTTGTTAAGTTGCTTTACATGTTTCCATGCTAAGTCCCCTTCACATGATGTTGCATGCTTCTCATTAGCATGGTTGTTACATGCCTCGCATGCTTGTTTGCTTAGGTTGTGTGCCTAGTACACATTGCTTGTTTGCATGTTCATGTTGCATACTTAGCTTGCATTCTTAGGATGCATAACATTGTGCATATCATGCATGCCTTGCCTCTTGATCAAGCATGATAGAGGTTGGGTCCTTTATGTGTTTTGTGTGCATTCCATTTGACATTGAAATTGCACACTTTGGCCTCTTGGACCATCATGCATCGAAATATGTGATTGGTGGTCCGAGGGTCGATGATCAAACTCCCTTGAGTTCATAACATGATGGGGAGGTTGGTTGTGCAAACATTTGCTTTAAAATGCATTGCCATGCTTTGTCTGTCCACTGTTGCTGTCAAAATAGGGTTTTGCAGGAAGATATGGTCGACCGACCATTTTCAGTGCCAATCGACCAATAATGGATGGTCAAGAGCATTATAGATGGTCGATGACCACGTTACCATGGCCGGTGACCATTCCTCTTGGTCGGTGACCTTCTACAGTGATCAGGGAGTGATGCTGAAGCATCCTTAGGACTTGTGCAGTCTTTAGAGATGCAGAGCAGTGTAAATAGAGGCAGCTTGTGCATGGTGGTAGATTTCCGAGCGGAGCCGAGCGCGCATGCATTGGACCCTCTTCCCGAGGCTGTTTTACTGCTTTATTAGCTTAGTTAATTTGCTTAACTAGTTAAGTGGTCTGTAACTATTTAATTAGCTTGTTAGTTCGTTAAATTTGTATTATTCTTTTGGTCCGTCCGAGAGAGGGCGAATTGTGTAGTAAGCGTGTGTGTGTGTGATGCATGTCTTCCAACCCTCACTTCTTTCTCCCCTTTACTTACTTGCTTTTGATGGTTAGTATTAGGACATGTTTTGATTAGCATACTTATGATAGCATGTTAGCATCCATTCATTTGTATTGCATGCACCAGGCTCGGCGCATCATACCAATTGCATAGTATTTCAAATCTAACTTGAATACATGTAATCTGTTGCATTTCACATGCCATCCATAGATTAGCCGAGCCTATTCTAGCTGCATTTTGCATGCATTGCATTAGCCATCTTAACATGAACTAGGATCATGCATGATTACTAACTAGTTTCTTGTTTTGGCTCGGAGTACACTGTAAGTGTTTATGCTTTAGCATCTAGCATGAGTGTGAATGTTAACATGACAGCATGCTTTCCATGAGGCTAATTGCTTAGGTGATATAACTGCCTGAATGCCTGTGGGTGAAGGTTGGATTGCTTGAATTGGGATAATTCATTGAAATCCATATTTTAGCCTACTTACGAGTAGCAAACTTCAAAGCATTTTTCCAAACAAACGGATATGCAATGCTTTGTTCCAAATTAGGCGAGCTAGTCTATACTTGTTTTGCTGTGCGCATCACATAGTAATTCTAGCTAATTAACCAGAATAAGAACACATGTGTTTTCAAAAACAAGATATCATGTTTAGTAGTGGCCAATCTTTGATCGGGCAAGCGGGGGTGCTCATAGGTAACCTTCCCCAATCGTACCCAAGTTCCCGAGCCGAGGCAACTTTGGTGATGATGGACATGTGGCCTTAAAGCAACGAGTCAGGGTTTCCTAAATTTCTCAAAAATAAAACATTTAGGTGGCGACTCTGTATCTGGCAAAGCAGTCCATGTTTGGCACTTCTTTCTAAAAATCTATTTTTCAAAATGATTTGCCAGATTTGGACTCTTTGGTGATTTATCAATCTCACATCGCACATTGTGAGATCAGATTAAGAACCGTGACAATTTGAGTCCGAACTGTAGTGAGCCCAAATGAACAAAACGAGGGATTTCTCACAGGGCGTTCAAGGACGTCTACAGTTTTTGGCGACTCTGCTGGGGAGTTAGAGAACTTGACTCGAACTCATGATATCTTGTTTTGACTACACTTATGTGTTTCTTTGCATTGCATGTGCATTGGTGCGCCTAAGTCACAGTGTTGGCCGTCTGCTATTCCTGAACGGTTTGCCGGAGGCTCGCTTTGAGAAGCATGCCATAAGGCTGACCGGTTACGGGCTCTACCACGATGGGAACACAAACCCCGATTTTTACCGGGGTACCCTTTTTGACCATTCGACCTAGTGCATATCGGAATCCATAGTGACCATCCCAAACTAGGACAGGTTGCTTACCCGATTGTAGGTTGTTTGAAATCACTGTATGCGTAGTGAAACCCTAGTTCTTGACGAAACTAGGACAGGGAAATCCTACCCCAATATAGGGGTGTATTGGCTTTCATTTGCTTGTTATATGTGCTTTTAGAGCTAACCTCTACAGGGAACGCACATATCCGTTTGCAAGTCTGGGCATCAGGCCCGTGAGCATCAATGTTAGTGTTTGAGAATTAGTAGTATCTGCAGGTATCAGATTCAATTTTGGGGCAGTAGTTTTGGGGAGCAGTGATCAGTGATCAAATACAGTTGTTCAGTTGTGCTTACGATTGTTTGGGTAAAATTGGGCTGAGACGCTGCCTGTTTTCTCTTTGAGGAGGAGATGGAAGGTTTTAGAGATCTGAGTTCAGAATAGCCAGTGTTCTCCTTTGCTGAAGCAAGGCAGATATCTGATCAGTGAAGTCACCAGTCACATCACCTCCGTTCAATTTAGCGAATTTATGATGTCACAGAATTCAGAAGAAGTTGTGGTTATGGCAGCCGTACTAAATCAAGGGATCATCTTACAGGGTGAGACCAATGTTGAGATATCACACCCGCCCAGGTCGCCTGCTGCGCGCCCGATCTGGGAACCCCAGATGTTTCAAGCTCGTGAACCCACCACGTTCGAGTTAATGGGAATGATCGGCGACCTCCAAAGATCTGTGGTTGATCTAGCCTATGGGATGTTGGCTCCACCACCAGCCACATCATACGCCGGGAACTTCATACTGCAGGAGCTCCCGGTACTGGGGCAAATAGTAATTGAGCTCAGCCAGCCTGAAGCTGTCTCGAACTCCGGCAATGACGTATCAACAGCAACGGGGCTTCGCACTGAAGCAACAACCCAAACCTCCCACCAAGCTAAGGCTAGTGGAAAAAACGAGATGAAGGCGGATGCAGATCCCTATGGGCAACTCCAGCAAGCTGCTGAGGCTCTGAAAGCCGAGGGGTTGAATAAGCAACAAGTACTCGTAGTTTTGGCTAAGACTGTGGATGACATTTTCCCCACTCAAACCGGGAGTAGTTCAAGCTAGGGGGAAAATCGGGATAAGGACCGTCGCACCGGAACTGTTCCTGCCAATCCTAACCCTACACCTCGGAAAAGTCAGAGAGCCAAGGCAGCACCTGCTGATCCTTTTGCTAGCGCGCCCAGCAAAAATCTACAAACTTCGAAGTACCTGCCCCGAGGGTGTAGGGTCTTTCATGCCCTTTACATGCCTTTGTCCAAGGCTCTTCGAATCCTCACGGAAAAAGGTCATCTCAAACCTCTTGAGCCTCGGCCTCTCTCTGCTCATCTTCCACCGGGTCATGATGCTACCCAGTACGCATACCATCAACAGGCTGGTCACACCACCGACAATTGCTTTCGTCTTCGTCACGAAGTGCAAGACTTGATCGATAATAAGGTTATCCTCCTGCCAAGCTCAGCCAAGTCTATCACCACTAAGTTTGTAGACTTCGAAGATAGTACAAGTATGTGATCAGGGGTTGGAGCACCTGCGGGCGGCGCTCGGCTTATTTCAGATATGGCGTTTGGCACGCACTGTTTTGAGTGTTTTGCAAATGGTGACTGTTATACACCCTGACTTGGGTATCGAGTCAGTTCTGTGGTTTTGTTTTGAGTCTGTCTCTTTGTTTTGAGTCTGTCTCTTTGCTTAAAGGTCTGTCTTGTTGTATCAAGTCAGTCCTGTTGTATAGGAGTCGGGTGATCCCGGAGTTGTTACCTCGGACACCATTGTCATTTTTTGTGCTTGTCTTTTCCTTTCTTTTGAGTCTGTCTTTGCTGTGGAGCTAGTTGCAATCAAGAAATCTGATTGAAACAGCTGTGGCTGTCATGCTTTTGTGCTTGTTGCTACTTTGAGCCTGTTGTGCCAACAATGTTCAGAACGAAGTAGCAGTGCTTTTCACTTACTTTTCTGTGCTTTGAACTCATTGTATTGACCAAAGTTTTTCAAAACCTTTTCAAACATTGTGATGAAAACGAAGAGGAAGGCATTCCTCAGGATTTGCAAAAATTTGATCAATTGAGAGAAAGAGAGGCGTGCTAAGCCCTTAATGAATGAGATCATGCTTGTTAATATGAGTACTGAGAAGGATCCAGGCTTGACCCAGATTGGTTCTACATTGTTTTCAGCGCGAGCGATTCGTCGCTTTCTTAAAAGTTTTCAAAAAAAAAATATTTTGCGCGGTCCTGCGAAGACCTGTGTGAAATCGCTCTTGAGATTGTGCAGCCTAGGACTGCTCTCAGCCTCGAGACTCGACCCCTCATTTTCAAACCTTGGACTTAAATTCAGAATGTTCAATGGTCAACCATCAAAGGAGGCATGTGTGGCCAGATTCGAAACAGCCCTCGAACAAGAAGCACCAAGGTTAGATCAAGAAGATCAGATGTCGTCAAAAGAAGCTTGCGAAGCTAAATCAAAAGCACCCCTCGAACTAGGGGCAAAAATGTCAAATGTGCTCGAAGAGCCGAAGATAGATCATTCTGCAAATCAACAAAGAGTGGCAAGAATGCCAAATCCCAGAACGGGAGAAAATGGATTCAGATGACTTCGAGATCTTAAAAACCATTTGACATGGACAAAGCTACACTTTTACCCTTGAGAGGCTCGCTGGGCCGAAAACCCGGAAGGGCGGCCCAGGCAAAAGTTAGAGCAAAGAAAACAAAAAAGAAAAGAAAAGAAAAAGAAAAGAAGAAAAGGAAAGAAAAGAAAAAAAGAGAAGGAATGAAAAGAAAAGAAAAACATAGCTCGCAAGGTTGAAAACCCAGAAGGGCGGCCTTGGCAAAAGTTAAGAGCGTGAAATGAGAGGTTAATACCCAAGTGTCCCTTAACCGGAACTACGTAAGGCTTGATTCCCATGTTTGGGATACGTAGGCAACTTCATCCTGAAGTCCAGCCACAAACACTTCCAAATTGATTATGTCCATATAATGGTTTTGATCATCTTTGCCTTATCTGTATCCAAGAGTTTGGTTGTGTTCATCGCTCTAAGGACTGACTACAATGCACTGTGGTGCCATTCAAACAAGGGGCAACTTTCCGTTGCCATTCAATGCACTGTGGTGCCATTCAAACAAGGAGCAACTTTCCGTTGCCATTCAAAGCGCTGCGGTGCCATTCAAACAAGGGGCAACTTTCCGTTGCCGTGCAGTGCCGTACAAGCAAGGGGCAATTTTCCAATGTTATGGATCCGCGGTTGCGCATCTTGAGAGTAGGTTTTGTGCTCGTTGAGTAGCTACTGTTTGCAAAAATAGTTTTTGAGAATTTTTCCTGAGGTTGACTAATTTTCTCGAAAATTATTTCATTTTTCCAAAATCAGACCACTTCCTTGGACCCAAAAAGGAAAATTTTCAGTGCTCACAAACCTAACTTGCATGATTTTAAGTCTAAAAGTTGAACGAGCATGTTAATCAAACTTTTATATTGATCAAAATTGTTTTAGTGGAAAGCAGAAACAAAAAAGGGTCAAAATGATGAACTAGGGGCACAGTTGAGTCAAGCTTCCTGTTTTTTCCCCGTTATCCATGCGTTTGCCAGAAAGGGCACTCTACCTGCCAGAAAGGCACACAGCTGAAGCTAACAACAAAGGGCCGAAAGCTCTTAACATCCTCCAAGCAACGAGGTATCAAGCCAAGTGCAAAGCACGAACTTGAGTGGATCAAGTTACTCCATTCCCTCTTTCGGGGCCTTGACTAAATGACACTAGAGAAAATAGCTGCGAGCTGATAGTGTCGAGCATGAATCCACAACCTTTTGTTTATCCATCAAGCCACCCAGGGGAGGGATAAAAAAATGAGAGATTGAAGAATAGAGAGATGTGCGTTGAGAGAAAAAGTGAGGAAAAGGGCTTTTTAAGAGAAAAATAGAGATTGAGTGCCAGAGTGATGTGAGAATCACAAATGAGAAAGGGTGGGAAACAATACCCGGAGAAACTGGCCTCTCGCTTTTGTAACACGTCCGAGTGTCGTGTCTTTTATTTGTCTCGATTCTTGTCTTGAGTCATTTCAGGTGTCTGTGTTTGTCTTTAGGTTGTATACCTTTTGTTTTCTATTATTGAGTCTTTTTTCGCTGTGTTCATTCGTAGGCTCAATACCTGATTGAGAACTTATTTCTCGATTTTCAAAATGAATCGCTTTGTGCTCAGAGTGCTATGCCATTCTCCACGTTTGTTCTTCCACATTTGGAGCATCTGAGTATGTTTTAACTTCTGCCAATCCCATCTCTGCATCTCGTTGGTTCGGATCGAACTGTTTGTTCAGAATTAGCTATGTGCCGAATAAACCGAACACCGTGTTATAGGCTATGAGTTCAGAATGAATAATATTCAGAATGGGCTGTGTATTCAGAATCAGCAGTGTCATGCATGAGCCGTATGACCAAAATTGACAGAGTACTATGTTGCGAGCGGTGTGTTCAAAACGAGCACTCTATATGTTGAACATATTGAGAACTTGTGATTAGTTCCATTTCCAGTGCCTTCCGGTGTTGATTTTGCAAAGTCACACCTATATTACTCCAATTTGCTTATCAAGTTGTCACAATTTTGCTTATCGAGTTGTTGCTCTCTGCTCATCGAGTTGTAAACTTATTAAGGTCTCATTTTTACTTATTGAGTTAATTTTGTTACGGTTGTCTACCTGACCTGGTAGTACATGCATGTTCAATTTCCATTCAATTACATTGTTATGTAATATGATGCGATGCGATGTATGAAATATGCGATGCAACACCTTTTTGGGAAAAAGTTTGTTTCATTCCATCATCTTTTCAAGTACACAGTTTTGAAGGAAATAAAACCTGCCTGTGGCAGTACAATGTGCTTATGCTATCAGCAAAAAGAAAAGCAAAAAAAGAAAGGAAAAACAACAAAAAGGTCTGAACAAGACAAGGAAAAAGAAGAAAAGCAGCAAAAGTCTAGATCAATGTCAAATGGTCTCAGGCATGAGGGTCTATCCTCGTCCTCTTCCTGGACGATGGTCCAGGAGCATCGTCGCCGACTCCACCATCTGAGCTCGAGCCCGAATCATCTCCAGTCTCATCCTCCGAAGACTCTGCCTCTGCCTTTGTCTCGGACTCATCATCGTCCGGAATCAGTGCCCGTGAGCTGCTCCTAACATGAGTGCGCCCCGCCTTGGTGTGGGGGTGTACTACGATCCCTCGCCCTGCTCTCCCTCCTCCTGCTCTCCCTCCTCCTTGGGTAGATGCAGATGGTCCTACTGGAGCACCCCCTGCAATCGGAATCTGGAATGGAGGCTGAAAAGCACAAATGACAAATGCATCAATATGCTACGCAAAATGAGGGTATGAATATCAAGTACAGTGACTGAGTACATTGTATGAATACTGTGAACAGGGTATTAGTGCAGAATGCAGTGACTGAATACAGTGTATGAATACTGTGGACAGGGTATTAGTGCAGAATGCAGTGACTAGGTACAGTGTATGAATGCTGTGAATAGGGTATCAGTACAGAATGCAGCGACTGAGTGCAGTGTATAAATGACGTGAGCAATGCTGTGAGCAATGTATGATTACAGCATACCAATGCCATGAGTGCCATGTATCAAGTGCTGTGTTGGCAGTGCGATGCATCAGAATATGTGAAACAGTTTATGCAGAGTTTGAGACTGTGTTTGAAAGACTGTGGTTGATAGAACTTATCGGGATACTATAAATGGCCAGCAGGTCGAGGCTCTGCTATAGCATCCCCATCATTGAGGCGGTCAACTCCAGGGACTGGCGAGTATACTCGGAGGAAGCCTGTAAAAGTGTGCATCAGTATTCTGTGAAATATCAAACAGAATGAAATGAAATGACGGTACAGAATACAAAATGCAGTAGTACATACCGGGGGCAAGTCGTAGAACCCGACTAACTCATGATCAGCCGGAGGAGGAGCGATAGGGATCTGATAAGTCTCCCCACCCTGCCCTCTGCATGTCATCATCGTAGGCAGCGCTGGCCACCCAGCTCTCTGCCCTCTCCGGGGCCCACTCCTACCATGGGCCCGAGCCATCCTCGGTGCTCCTGCTCCTGCTCCAGCCGCTGGCGTCGCAAGCCTCTCCCTCTCTGCTCGACGAGCACTATCTAGAGGCCGCATAATATAGGTCTGGACGTACTCTGCATAGTTGCCCTCGCCTCTAAAGCCTTCCGAGTCCCAACCGATCGTATAAATGGCCATCTCCTGTAGGGTGTATATCTCTGTCTGCCTCATGGTCGTAGAAGGCAGCTCCGGAACTATCTACTCTGGCACGCCTAAGGTCTGCCGCAAGAAGTGCTCGCCCAGGTACCGAGCCCGACAGACCAGGCCCTCTAGCAAAATCCTGAATCGGGAGGTCTCCTAAGCGCCTTCATATCGCTCCCATACTGCGATGGGCAATGAGGCCCATGGCTGCCAGGTGATCTGCAAACAAAATACAGTTTGTTATCTACTGCTATTGAAAATGCAAAGCGAAGCTTAAATGAATTGTAATGTTTGACATACCTCTGCCACGGTGATGGTAGCGAAATAACGGCGGAAGAATATGAAAGACTCCCGAGGCCTCCGCTCGCACCTCACGTCGAAGCGGTGGAAGAATGGGATCATGGGAGGCATCTCCTCCTCTGGTACTGGGGCAAACCTCGGGAAGTAGGCGTATACCCACAACTACAGTGTGACAGAACAGATATCAATATGCTTATCAGATAAAGCAAAATGTAGAATAAAGCAGAAGGCGCAGAACCATGCATCGAGCAGTGCATTCTGCAGAGTGTACAGTCGATGCAGTATACAGTCAGTGTAAAGCAGATTGCGTGTTCGCAGTATGTGTAGTGTATAGTTAGTTGGCAGTAGATTGTGTAGTATATAAAGTGTGTTGTGCAATGTGTGCAGTGTGTAAAGCAGATTATATGTGTGCCGTGGGTGCAGTATATGACCAGCGTGAAGAAGACCGCAGTGTGTACAGTATACAGAGTACAGAGAATGTAAAGCAGAAATGTAAAATAGAAGAAGAAGACGTACCTCCCAAGCCTGCCAGTAGCCTTCGAACAACTGTCCACTGAGGCGGGAGGATGAACTCATATAGCCGTAGAGTGTGGCCAAGCCTGCGCCACCCCAGTCGTAGCCACAGATCCTGGTCACGTCCACCAGTGCACTCAGCAGACAAAGGGCACAGTGTTCGCCCGGTCGACGAAGAGAGTGGTCCCCAGCAGGAACATCAGAAAGCCGCGAGCGTACTGCTCCTCCTCCTCCTGAGAAGTGGGCGCCTGGATCCTGAGGTGGTCCTCGAACCATGAGTATCGCACAAACCCCGCTCGAGCGAGGGGTGGCTGGGTGCCAAGGAGGTAAAGCTGAACGGCGTCCCACTCGTCCATGTCAGTATCGAAGGGGATCAGATCACCCCCCACTCTGATGCCTGTGAGCATGGAGAAGTCGAAGGGAGTCATCGTCATCTCCCTGGTGGCGAAAAGGTGGAAAGAGTCAGTGGTGTCCCACCACCTCTCCACCAGCGTAGCAAGGAGAGGCCTACTCGCAATAAGGCGTGAGAGCCCCTTGCAGAAAGTGCCGAAGCCGGCCTGGTCAACGATACGGCGAACCGCCTCAGGAAGCTCCATGTACCACCCCCGTGCCATGACGTTCCCATACCCCCGGAAGGCATGGGAATCCCCCTGTGGTCAAAACAAACATTTGCGAAGTAGTGTTACAAATACAATGTTGAATGCACTCAGAATTCAATGAAAATACAACGTTTGTGCGCGTGTTCAGATTCAAACAGATATCGGGTGCGAATGTGCTCACAGTGAACTACAGCATGTGATGTATCAGTATGTTTGAGTGGTTCAGTGGAAAATACAGCATGTGTGCGTGTGCTCAGATTCAAACAGATATCGGGTGCGGATGTGCTCGCAGTGAACTACAGCATGTAATGTATCAGTGTGTTTGAGTGGTTCGGTGGAAAATACAGCGTGTGTGTGTAGACGTCCTCGAACGCCCTGGGAGGGTGAGCTCCCGTTCTGTTCATTTTGGGGTCACTACAGCTCGGACTCGATTTGTGTCACGGTTCTTAATCTTGAACCAAAGAGTCCAAATCTGGCAAATCGTTTTGAGAAACAGATTTTTGGAAAGGAGTGCCAAACATGGACTGCTTTGCCAGATATAGAGTCGCCGCCTAAATATTTTAAAATGGGAAATTTAGGAAACCCTGACTCGGTGCCGAAGGCCACATGTCCGTCATCACCGAAGTTGTCTCGGCTCGGTAGCTAGGGTACGATTGGGGAAGGTCAGCTATGAGCACCCCTTCTCGCCCGATTCGAAGATCGGCCTCTAAAACACGAACTTCAACGAGTTTTTCCAACTCAAACAATCCAACCTTCACCCACAGGCATTCAAACAATTTATAACACATAAGCATCTAGCCACATGGTAAGCATACTATCATGTTAACATTCACAAGCATGCGAGATGCTAAAGCATAAATACTTACATCGTACTCCGTGCCAAAACAATAAACTAGTTAGCAAACATGCATGATCCTAGTTCATGTCAAGTTGACTAATGCAACACATGCAAGATGCAATTAGAGTAGGCTCGGCTAATCTACGATGACATGTGAAATGCAACCAATTGATGCACGTATTCAATTTGGAATTGAAATACAAATGCTGTTAGCATGATGTACCGAGCCCGGTGCATGCAGGACAAATGAATGAATGCATGCATGCATTGCATAAGGTATGCTAATCTAAACATGCCCTAATCTACCATCATAAGCAGGTAAATAAAAGGGAAGAAAGAAATGGGGGTTGGAAGACATTCACACACTCACCCACACTTATTACAGATTTGCCCTCGCTCGGAGGGACCAAATAAATAATACAAATTAATTAACTGCGCGAGCTAATTAAATATTACAAATTACCTAATCAGTTAACAAACTAATTTAAACTACGAAAAGCAGTAAACTGCCTCGGGAGGAGAGTCAGATGCAGCGCATGCTCGGGTCCTACTCGGGAGTGCATGGCCATGCATAGTCTGCCTCTGTTTTCCCTGCTCTGCCTCTCTGAAGACTGCCAAAGTCTCAAGGATGCTTCTCTGGATACTGGGAATCAACACCGGCTGAGTAGAATTACCACCGGCAGTGAATTGTGGTCACCGGCACAAAATGAATCCATCGGCTGGTGATTTACTGCCGGTCGGCAATTTATACTGCCGGTCGGCAAAGAATGCCTGCAGAACCTGCAACTCACAGCAGCAGAGGATAGAACTTGCATGGCAATACAATTCAAGAAATGTATGCACCAATCATGTCCCCTATCATGTTTGTGACTCAAAGGGACATGCTCCTTGGTTCTCGGACCATCAATTGCGCATTTCGATGCGTGATGGCCCAAGGGACCAAGTGTGTGCACTTTGATGTCAAATGAAATGCAAACCAAACAAACGAACCAAGGCCCAATTCCTATCACCAAGTCAAGGAACAAGGCATGCATGCAAGATGCAATGCAACCTAGGCATGCAAGCTAAGGATGCAACATGGCATGGCAAGACACTTATGCAAGCATGCAAGCAAACATGAGGCAATGCAAACTGATGAAAAGGTGGACTTATACATGATTTAGGCAACTCTAAATAGGCCCAAAACAGTGGCCAAAAACCAAGGAATTGGGATCAAACATACATACACACATGCAAGTAAGTTGGACCAACACTTAGGCATTAAATAAGCAACTCTAAGGCACATTTGAAAGAGGGTAATCATGGACATGTGGCATGCAAGGTAAGCATTGAAAATCATGTAAGGATGGTGCCAAACCAAGCAAACAAAATAGACTAAGCATGCAATAAATGGCCTAAGTACTTGAAGCAAGTCAAAGGGGGCTTGAACCATGACCAAGTCAACCAAGCCTCACAAGGCTAAGAGGACTTAAAATAGGTTCGAGACAGACCTAGACCATGCAAAAGGGACTCTTAGATGGCATCTAAGTGACTCAAATTCAAAAGCATATACAATGGTCAAAACATGGATCATGCTACACAAGCTCATAAGGCATCAAGGAAACATCCAAGGCAAATATATAGGCATGCAAAGGGGACTGAAATGACATGGTGGATAATTCCAAACCACTAAATCAATGCAAGAATGTCATGCTATACATTCATACACTTAAGGCCAACAAGCCGGAATGCAAAGGGGCTATACTAAGCATGCCAAATCCGACCCAAACAACCTAGGACAGACCTTAAACATGGCAAAATAAGCATAGAAGCTTCACAAAACTAGACCTAAAACAAGCTTGAATAAAGGTTTACAACCTAAGGCATGTTAAGGCAATAAAGTGGCATTACAAGGTAGGTATGCTAAGCATGCATGGTGTACCAAAAACAACACACAACAAGGTTATATCATGGCATAATAAGCATGGAAAACAGCCAAGACATGATCAATACACACTCTAACATGATGCTCCCTCAAGAGGCCAAAAGGGGTCCCTTTCAAGGACAACAAGGAGAGGGGGTGGCCCTCCCCTTTTGGAGACTTCAAGGCACCATCTCCACCACTGAAATCCCTCAAGATTTCAGTGGTGAAGAGGTCCAAACACCAAAGTCTCGAAACTTGCACAAAAATAGCACAAAAAGGAGCCTTACAAGGCTTAGGAGGGGTCAAATAAACCCAAACCACAAAACACTCTTAATAAACAATCAAGAGGGCCTAAAAATAGAACTTTTTTGTATTATACACCAAGCTCAAAAACAGCTCTAAGATAGGTAGAAAAGCAATGCAAAAATGGAGAATAAAAGGGAAGTTTCTCACCCTTGTAGATCACCTTCACAAATGATGCTCCAACAGCCCTCCTTGGCTTGAATCCAGCTCCAAAACACCAAAACCATCCCCTTAGAACCTCAGTAGCCAAAGGAAGGTGAAGCACTAGGTGTTTGTGTGCAATAGTATGGACTAAAACACCTAGAACACACACAAAGGCAAAAAGAGAGAGGTATAGAGATAGAATGTGTATGGATTCTAACCCTAGAACTCAAAACCCTAATATGGCTGTCTAAACTCTCTAAAATGTCTCACCTTAAAGCCAAGAGAGAAGACCCTCTCTTATAGAGTTTCTTGTCTTGTAAAGCTTACAAGGCAAGCTTCCAAAGAGGGAGATCCCTCCATACACGTGTATGGAGGGGAGCCAAATGCAAGACAGCTGTGATAAAATATCTGCAAAAGCAGATGCACAGTAGTCGGCCGGCCAAAGATGCCATTTTGGCAAAAGGGAGTGCCGACCGGCAACAAAGAATGCCGACCGGCAATAAAGATTGCCGATGGAAGCAAAAACCAGCCGGTGGCCTCTGGCCACGGCCGGTGGCGTGTGGGGATGCCTCACAAGGCATTCCCTGCCCCTCCAAGGCAAAAAGCAAGTGTTTGGTGCAAAACCAGACACTGAACAGTCAAGTTCGGAGATCCTGAGGCAAGGCGCGTAGCCGAGACCTCCGGGAACTCCAAACGAACACAAACAGGGGTAATCACCAAGTGTTCCAATGGTGACGTCCAAGTCTTGAGGACGGTCAAAAATGGGGTGTCTACAGTGTGCACGTGTTCAGATTCAAATAGATATCAGGTGCCGGTGTGCTCACAGTAAACTACAGCATTTGATGTATCAGTGCAGTGTGTGTGCACGTGTTCAGATTCAAACAAATACCGAGTATAGGTGTGCTCGCAATAAACTACAACATGTGGTATATCGGTGTATCCGGGCTAAGCAATTAAAGAACAAGATCGACTATTGCAGTTGTGTTCTACATTACGAAAATTGAAACGGGGAAGAGTATACCTCGAAAGCGCCGTAAGATAGATGTGACTCTGGCTCGCGTAGTAGAAGCTCTGGTGGCGCGCCCCTGGCAAAACTCTTGAACTGGCGAAGTCCATCGGAAGGCAACACGTGTATAGCCGACCTGTAAGCTGCCGGGTCGAACGGTCGGATATGGAGAGGTAGGAGCTCGACCACGGGGTCAACATCCATCTCCGGGGGAGCCCCACTCTGTGGTATGTCATCTGCCATCTCGAAGAGAGTGCAAAAATGGCCGGAAGTGCAAAAACCGGGCAAGAATGTGAAAAGTCAACTGAAAAGTCAACCCCGAGAGGGTGAAAAATGGGCAGAAAGCTCGGAGTGCGGAAAAGGCACGAGAATCAAGGTAAACTCAAGGAAAATAAACCCCGAGTGGTGGAAATCGAGAAAGAGACACTGAAAACAAGTTTTGTTCGGTTCAAAATGTGCAAAACGAGAAGGTGTTCGCGAATCGAACGACGAAACGGGCTCAAAAACCAAGAAAAATGGTAGATCGGAACTTGGAAAATAACCTAGAGAGGGAGGGGAGGGATTTTCAACCAAGAGGCAAGTGAGAAATAAGGGCTTGAAGCCCTATATTTAAAGACCCGTAGCGAATTGACAAAACTGCCCCAATGTAGGCATTTTTGGCCGGTTGGCCACATTGTTGGTCAGTTGGCCAAATATTTGGCCGATGGACTTGTTTTGCGGCCGGTGAATGGCCGGTCACCTCCCTCGATGGCCGGTGAATCTTCTACACCCTTGTTTGGGTCATTGATGTGGTTTGGGACCTTCTTTTCTCAAGACAGTACAAGGAACTGCACTCTGAAGCTTAACCAGTCTCTATGCCTTGTCTCCTGTGCGTAGCACTCGAATACATGCAAGGTGTATCCTTTTCGTATCCTTTTTGTATCTTGAAAAGGTTCGGAAACTATTTCAAATACGTTGCATTGTTATGCATGTCTTCATGCGTTGTAGCGCACACCATCTCTTGAGTTGTTATGCATGTTTGCATACATTGCAGCACACATCATCCCTTGCATTGTTATGCGTGTTTATATGCGTTGTAACACGCACAACTTGCATTGATATGCACTGCTCATTTACATTGTCATGCATTTCAAAAGACGTGTGTTGTCACGCATTCAAGTTCATTTGCATTGTCATGCATTTCAAAAGACGCGCGTTGTCACGCATTCAAGTTCATTTGCATTGTCATGCATTTCGAAAGACGCGCGTTGTCACGCATTCAAGTTCATTTGCATTGTCATGCATCTCAAAAGACGTGCGTTGTCACGCATTTCCAATAGTATGCATCGTTGTGCATTCCAATAGTATGCATCGTCATGCATTTCAATAAGTCATGCATTGTCATACACTTCAATTACATACATTGTCGTGCATCTTTCATCTACATTTCAGTTCACGCATTGTCATGCATTCTCATTCATGCATTGTCATGCGTGTCCCATTTTGTATTGTCATGCATCTCCATATCGCGCATTGTCATGCATTCCCTTATCACGCATTGTTATGCATTACATGCATTGTCATACAATTCAATTACACACATTGTCATGCATTTCAATAAGTCATGCATTGTCATGCATTTCAATTACACGCATTGTCATGCATTTCAATTACATGCATTGTCGTGCATTTCAGTGCATGTATTGTCATGCGTATCTCACTTTGCATTGTCATGCATTTTCTTACCTTGCATTGTCATGCATTTCTCTCATCGTGCATTATTATGAACACCGCATTTGCATTGTCATGCATTTCCTTATCATGCATTGTCACGCATCTCCTCACTTTGCATTGTTATGTATTTCAATTACCCGCATTGTCATGCATTTCAGTATATGCATTGTCATGCATTTTCCTACCTCGCATTGTCATACATGTTTCATTTGCATTGTTCTCGCTATACACATTGCATGCGTTTCCGCGCGTGCTTTACTTACATGTGTTCATACCTTGCTTGCTTTACACATTTCATGTGTTTCCACGTATACTTTACTTAGATGTGTTTATGCATCCTCCCATCCACCTGCGCTGTTTCGCATTCTTAGGTTGCATTGTCTTGCATCCTCCCGTCCACCCGCGTTGTTTCCCATTCATAGGTTGCATTGTCTTGCATCCTCCAGTCCACCCGCGTTGTTTCGCATTCTTAGGTTGCATTATCTTGCATCCTCCCGTCCACCTGCGTTGTTTCGCATTCTTAGGTTACATTGTCTTGCATCCTCCCGTCCACCCGCGTTGTTTCGTATTCTTAGGTTGCATTGTCTTGCATCCTCCCGTCCACCCGCATTGTTTCGCATTCTTAGGTTGCATTGTCCTGCATCCTTTTGCACACACATTGCATGCGTTGTCGCATTATGCTTCACTTATATGTGTTCAAGTTTCTATACACATTGCATGCGTTGTCGCGTTATGCTTTACTTATGTGTGTTCAAGTTCCCATACACATTGCATGCGTTGTCGCGTTATGCTTTACTTATATGTGTTCAAGGTCCTACACACATTGCATACGTTGTCGCGTTATGCTTTACTTATATGTGTTCAAGTTCTTTTATTTTCACACATTGTACATGTTGTCGCATGTGTTTTACTCACATGTGTATGCTCTTCCTCATCTCCACACATTGTACACGTTGTCACGTGTACTTTACTTATATGTGTTTGTGCCTTCGTAGCATTGTTATGCCCATTTCAAATTGCATTGTTATGCACACACTGGGATTGCGTTGTTATGCACCCCTCTCACCCGCATTGTTATGCAACCCTTCGCTTGCGTTGTCATGCACCTTTCAATTGCATTGTTATGCATGTTTCTAACAATGTTTTACCTGTAAGTTTTCTTTCTCTTGCAGGCACAATATTATATGTACGGTTCATTTGAAGCTGGCACGACCAAACGAACCGCACAGGTATTGTATTCTCCGCGTCAAACGTAGCGAGAACTACATAATTCTCTTACATCCTTTCTGCATTGTAATGTAGTTTGGTTTCGGCTTGCTTAAAACTCTTGTATGTTTTGCTTCGTTACAGCTCTCTTTGCATGATCATAAGTTATGCTCAGTTTTGTGCATTGTTCTTGCATTTTGCCCCCTGCCTTCGGGCGCATGCCTTTGTTTTGCTAGCTTGTATGCTTTGTCTAAGTCTTCGGCCTTGTCAAAAATGGGTCATCTCCGGCCTTTGACACTCACTCCCATCATTGTTATGACTTTCGAGTTCTGTCAAAGAGGGGCAACTATAGACACCCCATTTTTGACCATCCTCAAGACTTGGACGTCACCGTTTGAACACCCGGTGATCATCCATGTTCGTGTTCATTTTGAGTTCTCGGAGGTCTCGGCTATGCTCCTTGCCTTAAGATCTCTCAACTTGCTTGTTTTGTGTTTGGTTTTGCACCAAACACTTGTTGTTTTGCTTTTAAGGGCAGGGAATGGCTTGTTGGCCATCCTCATACCTCACCGGCCATGGCTTGAGGCCACCGGCCCTGTTTTGTTGCTACAGGCCATTGGTGATGGCCGGTCGGCACTCTTTATAGTCGGTCGACCATTGTTTTGGTCAATTTGTCATTTTTGGCTGGCCGACCACTGTTCATCTGCTTTTGGCAGATATTTTATGCCAGCTGTGATAGCTGGCATCCACAATGCCCCCCTCCATACACGTGTATGGAGGGATTTCCCTCTTGCTTAGCTTGTTTTGTAAGCTTTGTAAGATTGGAATTCCTATAAAGGGAGGGCTTCTCCTCCCTCCTCAAGGGTTCCAAAAAAGTTCCAGAGGTCTGATATTAGGGTTAGAGAAGTTCTATATCTATCTCTGTATCTCCCTCTCCTTGCATATTTGTGTGTGTTAAAGGTTGTTTTGTTCTTAGTTTTGCACTAAGACACCTAGTATTACACCATACCTTGGTTGCTGAGGTGCCAAAGGGTTGTTCTTGGGGTTTTTGAGCTGGTTTTGACCTAAGGAGGCTGCTGGAGTGGTCTTCTTGAAGAAGGTCTTCAAGGGTAAGAACCTTACCCCTTTATTCCCCATTTTTACACAAGCTATTAACCTATCTTGCATTTGTTTTTAAGCTTAACTTATAACTAATAAAATTTCTTTTTTTAAGTGATTAAAATAGTTGTTTAAGATCACTTTGTTGTTTGGGGTTGTTTACCCCCTCTTAGGCCTTGTTTGGCCTCATTTTTGTGCCTTTATTGTGAGATCCAGGACCACCTTGTATTGGACTTCTCACCACTGGTGTTTTGAGGTCCCAAGAAGGAGAGGGCCATCCCCTCTCCTTGTTGTCTTCAATATTTGTCATTTTTGCCTCATGTGTGAGCACCTTTGTTAAGTTCATGTTGACCATGTCTTAGCTAGTATTTGTGGTTGTTTTACCATGATTTACCTCTGTCCAAAGTTGGTTTAGACATACCATGCATGCCTTGTATTCTTATCTTGTAATCCCATGATTTTGCCTTAACATGCATCATGATGGACCATGACTTTTTAGCATGATTTTGGCTTAGTTTTGTGAAGCTTTTATGCATGTTTTGGTATGCTTAAGGTCTGATTTTGGTTGTTTGGGTCATCCATGACTTGCTTTGTATAGCTACCATGCAACCTAGCTTGTAGGCTTTGAGTATTGGATCCTTTAGCATGCTTTACTTGCATTATTTCAATGACTTGGAGTCACATATCATGTCATTTTAGTCCATATGGCATGCTTGTTTGCTCACAATTGATACTTCTTTAATGTCCTAAAGAGTTTGCGTTTCATGCTCCATGTTTATGCCATTGTGTATACCATCATGTGTAGGAATTTGGGATGCCATCTAAGTGTGCCTTTGGCCTTGTTTTGGTCTGCCTTAGGACTGTTTTGAGTCCTTTTGGGCCCTTTGAGGCTTGGTCGGCATGGTCATGGCTTGAGCCCCTTGGCTAGCCTTGAGCCTTGGACCTTGTTGCATGCTTTGCTTAATTTGTTTAGTTGGTTTGGCACCTTTTCTAACATGATTTCAGAGCTTACAATGTATGCCATTTGTCCATGTTTGTTCCTTTTAAGTGTGCTTAAAAGTTGCCTCTTTATGCTTAAGTATTGGACCATGTTTGCATGCATGTTTGTATGTACATTTGCCTCCATTTCCTTGGCATATTGGCCACTGTTTTGGACCTAGTAGAGAGCTATCCATCTTGCTGTAAGTCCATCCTTTGCTTGTTGTTGCATGCTCGCCTTGCGTCTTGTCGTATGCTCGGCCTATCGTATGTTGTTGCATGCTTGAATCACTTTGCATTTGGCATGCATTTTCTTTGTTAAGTTTCTTTACATGTTTCCATGCTAAGTCCCCTTCATATGATGTTGCATGCTTGTCTTTAGCATGGTTGTTACATGCCTCGCATGCTTGTTTGCTTAGGTTGTGTGCCTAGTACACATTGCTTGTTTGCATGTTCATGTTGCATACTTAGCTTCATACTTAGCTTGCATGCTTAGGATGCATAACATTGTGCATATCATGCATGCCTTGCCTCTTGATCAAGCATGATAGAGGTTGGGTTCTTTATGTATTTTGTGTGCATTCCATTTGACATTGAAATTGCACACTTTGGCCTCTTGGACCATCATGCATCGAAATGCGTGATTGGTGGTCCGAGGGTCGAGGACCAAACTCCCTTGAGTTCATAACATGATGGGGAGGTTGGTTGTGCAAACATTTGCTTTAAAATGCATTGACATGCCTTGTCTGTCCACTGCTGCTGTCAAAACAGGGTTCTGCAGGAAGATATGGTCGACCGACCATTTTCAGTGCCGATCGACCAATAATGGATGGTCGAGAGCATTATAGATGGTCGATGACCACTTTACCATGGTCGATGACCACTTTACCATGGCCGGTGACCATTCCTCTTGGTCGGTGACCTTCTACAGTGATCAGGGAGTGATGCTGAAGCATCGTTAGGACTTGTGCAATCTTCAGAGATGCAGAGCAGTGTAAATAGAGGCAGCTTGTGCATGGTGGTGGATTTCCGAGCGGAGCCGAGCGCGCATGCATTGGACCCTCTTCCCGAGGCTGTTTTACCGCTTTATTAGCTTAGTTAATTTGCTTAACTAGTTAAGTGGTCTGTAACTATTTAATTAGCTTGTTAGTTAGTTAAATTTGTATTATTCTTTTGGTCCTTCCGAGAGAGGGCGAATTGTGTAATAAGCGTGCGTATGTGTGATGCATGTCTTCCAACCCCCACTTCTTTCTCCCCTTTACTTACTTGCTTTTGATGGTTAGTATTAGGACATGTTTTGATTAGCATACTTATGATAGCATGTTTGCATCCATTCATTTGTATTGCATGCATCGGGCTCGGCGCATCATACTAATTGCATAGTATTTCAAATCTAACTTGAATACATGTAATCTGTTGCATTTCACATGCCATCCATAGATTAGCCGAGCCTATTCTAGCTGCATTTTGCATGCGTTGCATTAGCCATCTTAACATGAACTAGGATCATGCATGATTACTAACTAGTTTCTTGTTTTGGCTCGGAGTACACTGTAAGTGTTTATGCTTTAGCATGTCGCATGAGTGTAAATGTTAACATGACAGCATGCTTTCCATGAGGCTAATTGCTTAGGTGATATAACTGCCTGAACGCCTGTGGGTGAAGGTTGGATTGTTTGAATTGGGATAATTCATTGAAATCTATGTTTTAGCCTACTTACGAGTAGCAAACTTCAAAGCATTTTACCAAACAAACGGATATGCAATGCTTTGTTCCAAATTAGGTGATCTAGTCTATACTTGTTTTGCTGTGCGCATCACATAGTAATTCTAGCTAATTAACCGAAATAAGAACACATGTGTTTTCAAAAACAAGATATCATGTTTAGTAGTGGCCGATCTTTGATCGGGCAAGCGGAGGTGCTCATAGCTAACCTTCCCCAATCGTACCCAAGTTCCCAAGCAGAGTTAACTTTGGTGATGACGGACATGTGGCCTTAAGGCAACGAGTCAGGGTTTTCTAAATTTCCCAAAAATAAAATATTTAGGTGGCGACTCTGTATCTGGCAAAACAGTCCATGTTTGGCACTTCTTTCTAAAAATCTGTTTTTCAAAACGATTTGCCGGATTTGGACTCTTTGGTGATTTATCAATTTCACATCGCACATTGTGAGATCAGATTAAGAACCGTGACAATTTGAGTCCGAGCTGTAGTGAACCCAAATGAACAAAACGGGGAATTTCTCCAGGGACGTTCGCGGACGTCTACAACGTCCAAACGTGGCACGCGAGTGGAGAAGGGATACGTCTAAACGCGCCATGCTAGTGGAGAAGGGATACGTCCAAACGCGACACGCGAGTAGAGAAAGGATACGTCCAAATGCGACACGCGAGTGGAGAAAGGATACGTCCAAACGCGCCACGCGAGTAGAGAAAGGGTACGTCCAAACGCGCCACGCGAGTGGAGAAAGGGTACGTCCAAACGCAGCTGTAGACGCGCCCACGTGGGGGGCTTCGCTACTACAGTTCGGACTCTCGATTTTGTTGTCGCGGTTCTTAATCTGAACCAAAGAGTCCAAATCTGGCAAATCGTTTTGAGAAACAGATTTTTTTGAAAAAGTAGTGCCAAACATGGACTGCTTTGCCAGATACAGAGTCGCCACCTAAATATTTTTTAATGGGGAAATTTAGGAAACCTTGACTCAGTGCCGAAGGCCACATGTCCGTCATCACCGGAGTTGTCTCGGCTCGGGAGCTTGGGTACGATCGGGGAAGGTCAGCTATGAGCACCCCCTTTCGCCCAGTCCGAAGACCGGCCTCTACTAACTATGATATCCGTTTTTGAAAACATTATGTGTTCTTATTCCATTTATTAGCCTAGAATTACTATATTATGCGCGCAACAAACAAGTATAGACTAGATTGCCTAATTTGGAAATAAGCATTGCATATCCGTTTGTTTTGAAAAGTGCTTTGGAATTTGCTACTCGCAAGTAGACTAAAACACGGATTTCAATGAGTTCTTCCAACTCAAACAATCCAACCTTCACCCACAGGCATTCAATCAGTTTATCAGATAAGCATTTAGCCACATGGCAAGCATACTGTCATGGCAACACTCACACGCATGCGGGATGCTAAAGCAAAAATACTTACATCGTACTCCGTGCCAAAACAATAAACTAGTTAGCAAACATGCATGTCCTAGTTCATGTTAAATTGCCTAATGCAACACATACAGGATGCAATTAGATAGACTCGGCTAACCTAAGCATGGCATATGAAATGCGATCAATTTGATGCACGTATTCAATTTGGAACTGAAATACAAATGCAGTTAGCATGATGTACCGAGCCCAATGCATGCAATACAAATGCATGGATGCACGCATGCATAGCATAAGGTATGCTAAATTAAATATGCCATATTCTACCATCATAAGTGGGTAAATAAAAGGGAGGGAAGACGTGGGGTTGGAAGACATACACACACTCACACACACTTATTACACAATTGCCCTCACTCGGAGGATACAAATAAATATTACAGTCCCAAATAATAAGCAAATAAAATTATTACAGAATTTCTAATTAATTAAAAAGAAAGAATGCAAAAAAAGAAGAGGGTGGCCGCAGCCTCTGCCTCGGGATGCGCAAATGATGCGTGCTCGAAACCCGGCTCGCCTGAAAAACCCGTACCATATCTCTACCACCTCTGTTTACACTGCCTTGTCTTTCTGAAAATCGCCAAAACCCTAGGACAGGTTCCTTGAATGTTGCAGAGTACCACCGGCTTAACAGAATTTCCACCGGCATTCCAGGATTTCCATCGGCACTGTTTTGATTTATCGGCCATTCAAAGATTGCCGGCCGGCACTGAATTCTGCCGGTCGGCAGAAACTTCCTGCAGAAGACAGTTTTGACAGCAAGCAGAGAACAGACAGTGCATGGTATGGGGTTTTCGGGCACATGTGAGCATGGTCATGCTTCCTATCATGCTTTGAACTCAAGGAAGTATGACCTTCGATCCTCGAGCCATCAATGGTGCATGATAACTCAAGGGACCAAATTTGCCACTTAATGTAAAGATGCATGCAACATACAAATGAGATCCAAAGCCTCATCATGTCAGAGTCAAAGGCCCCGGCGACCGAGAGTTAAGGCGTGTTTCATCACTTGTAGTATGAACACTCCTTAATACTCACACTTGGTTTGACACCCCAAACCAAGCAATGCAATGCATGTTATGCAAACATGGTTCAAATGTAACATGATGCCAATTGTTCAAGTCATGGCAAATGTTATGGAACTATCATGACAAATATGCAATGCTAAGCATGCAAGGTGTAAATGTGATGCAAACATGGACCAATTTGTCATAAAGTTAGCATGGGACTACACATTAATGAAACAATCATGCAACAAACATGAGACAAGCATGCAAGAGGGTCTTAAAATGATAAAGGTGCAGGCCTTAATTCACCTCAAAACAGCACCAAAAAGTGCTCAAAATGACGGACAACTCTCATGCCAACATGCAAGCCGATAGACCCGAGGCTAAGGCACCAAAAGGGCCACTTCATTTCTAACAACAAGACCAAATCATGGCATGGTTTAGACAAGTAAAAACAGAGTTTTTGCAGACAAAATAGGACTCCAAACCCTCCTAATATGGCAGCTAAAATGACTCCAAAGGAGTATATGCATCAAAGCTCATGTGTAGGCACAAGAGGGCACACCATCAAGGCATGAAGGAGATCATACATGCACACATACAAACATAATTCTTGGGCTGAAATAAGGTCCTAAGTGATGCCAAAATCATGAAGATAGTTCAAGCCATACATGTTAGAGGTCGAAATGCTCAAGGCTTACAAGCCAAAACACAAAGGGGGGACATCAAACCATGCAAGCATGACTGAAATGAAGGGCCAACAGACTTTAAACATGATAAAATAAAGCCAACATCTTCATGGAACCAAGCCAACACATGCAAGAATTAAGGCCCAAACACAAGACACGATTCTAGGCCAAATGGGGGAGTATGAAGCAAGTATACTAAGCATGCAAAGGGCCATAGATCCGGCCAAAAACAGAGATCCCATATGACCCAAAAACACCCAAAAAAGTTCTGAAATAAGGCAAAAGAACAAGCAAGCATGCATGTTACCCTTTTGGGCCAAAACTCAAGGAAACAAGACAATGAAGGGAGAGGGGTGTCCCTCCCCTATGCAAGACTTCAAACCATCTTCCTTACCACTAAAAATACACTGGTTTTCAGTGGTGAAGAGATCAAAACACTGAAGTAAACAAAGCCTTACCAAAGAGGCAACAAAAGAGGCCAAACAAGGCCTAATAGGGTGAGTTTGCACTCAAAACACAAAACAACCTTAATAAAAGTTCTAAAGCATGAAAATATAAGCCTTTTTTATGTTATACACAAAAGCTAAATCAACAAGCAAGATAGGTAAAAGACTATTGCAAGTTTGGAGAATATAAAGCAAGATGCTCACCCTTGAAGAACCTTTGAAGAATAAATGGTCCAGCCCTATTCTTTTGATCAAAATCAGTCCAAAAACTCAAGAATCAACCCCCCAAGTCCCTCAATCTCGGAGCTAGGTGTAATAGTGTGTGTAATGGTGCAAAAGTAAGGTAAAAACACACTTTCGGGCCAAAAATCACACACAAAGGAGGAGAGAGAGGGAAATATAGAGATAGGATGTATCTATATTTCTAAGCTCTGGTTTTTGCTTCTAAGTTTTCTAACCTAGATCAAAGAGGAGAGCAATTCCTCTTATAAGACTCCCTCTTGCAAAGCTTATACAACAAGCTTGCTTAGAGGGAGATCCCTCCATACACGTGTATGGAGGGAGGCAGAGTTGGTGCTAGCTATCACAGCTGGCACAAAATATCTCTATAAAGTAGATGAACAGTGGTCGGCTGCCCAAAAATGTCATTTTGACAAAAAAGAGTGCCGACCGGCAACAAAATATGCCGACCGGCAATAAAATGTTCCGACCGGCAACAAATAGTGCCGATGGCAGAAAAAAACCAACCGGTGGCCTCTAGCCACTGCCGGTGGTGTGTGGGGATGCCTCACAAGGCCTTCCCTGCCCCTCCAAGGCAAAACATAAGTGTTCGGTGTGAAACCAGACACTAAACGGTCAAGTTCGGAGATCCTGAGGCAGGGCGCGCGAGCCGAGACTTCCGGGAACTCCAAACGAACACAAGCATGGATAATCACCGAGTTTTCCAAGCGGTGACGTCCAAGTCTTGAGGACGGTCAAAAATGGGGTGTCTACAGCGGCACGCGAGTAGAGAAGGGGTTACATCCAAACGCGGCACACAAGTGGAGAAAGGGTACGTCCAAACGCGGCATGCAAGTGGAGAAGGGATACGTCCAAACGCGGCACGCAAGTGAAGAAGGGATACGTCCAAACGCGGCACGCGAGTGGAGAAGGGATACGTCCAAACGCGGCACGCGAGTAGAGAAAGTTTTACGTCCAAACGCGGCATGCGAGTGGAGAAAGTGATACGTCCAAACACAGCACGTGAGTGGAGAAAGGATATGTCCAAACGCGGCACACGAGTGGAGAAGGGGTACGTCCAAACGCAGCACGCAAGTGGAGAAAGGGTTACGTCCAAACGCGGCACGCGAGTGGAGAAAAAATATGCATGACGATGCTAATCATTGAAGTGCATGATAATGCAAATGAGATGTGTATGTCAATGCATAAACTAAAATGCATGACAATGCAGATGAAATATGCATGACAATGCATGAACTAAAATGCATGACAATGCATGTACTAAAATGCATGACAATGCATGTCATATGATAAGGTGTATGATGGTGCTAATGAGACACGCGAAATAACGCGGATGGAGGGGGCACAAGACAATGCGACCTAAGGGATGTGCATGACAATACGAGCATAGTGTGCACGACAACGCATATAGTACATGCATAACAATGCAAACAGGCGTGTGTTACAGTGCTTAAGAGACGTGCATAACAATGCAAACGTGGTGTGCGCTACAACGCAAGACAAAAACATTGTAATGCAACGCATTTAAAGAAATTTCCAAATCTCTCAAGATACAAAAAGGATACAAAAAAGGATACACAATTCGCATACCGAGTATCGCACACGGAAGGTACGATTTGAGGTTGACATGGAGGCCGGTTTTGAGCTTCGACAGTGTATTTTCTTGTACTTTCTTGAGGCATGAAAGTCCCAAACATCATATCTGACCCAAACACAAGAGTGTGGGAGGTGCATCAACCATAAGGGGAGGCCACCGGCCATCCATTGGCCATCAAATAAGACAATCGGCCAAATATTTAGCCGACCGGCCAACAATTTGGCCGACCTGCCAAAAATGGCTGTGTCGGGGCTGTTTTGACATTTTGCCTCGGGTCTTTAAATATAGGGCCTCAAGCCCTATATTTTCACTTCCTCTTAGTTTGAAAATCCCTCCTCTCTCTCTCTAGGTGATTTCCCAACCTTCGATCCTCATTTTTCCTTGGTTTTTAGGCCCTTTTCGTCGTTTGATTCGCGAAACCCTTCCCGTTTCGCACACTTTGAACTGAACAAAACTCGGTTTCAATGACTTTTCCTTGATTTCCACCACTGGGGGCTTGTTTTCTCCAAGTTTTCCTTGGTCTTCGTGCCTTCTCCCACACTCTGACCTTTTCTCCCATTTTTCACCCTCTCGGGGTTGACTTTTCAGTTGACTTTCGGCATTTTTGCTCGTTTTACACATTTTCGACCACTTTCGCACTCTTTCTGAGATGGCTAATGACATTCCACAGGGTGGGAGTCCTCCAGAGATGGATGTGGACCTTGAGGTCAAGCTCCTACCTCTTCGCGTCCGACCATTTGATCCGGCGACCTACAGGCCAGCGATACATGTGCTCCCTCCTAACAGCCTTCGTCACTTCCAGAACTATGCACGAGGCGCACCACTAGAGCTTCTACTGCGCGAGCCAGAGTCACATCTGTCTTACGGCGCCGCTGAGGTATATTCTTCCTCTGTTTCATTTTGTGCAATGAAGAACACATAACTGCGATAATCGATTCTGTTCTTTAACAGCTTAATTCGGACACACTGATACATCACATGCCGTAGTTCACTGTGAGCACACCCACACCCGATATCTGTTTAAATCTGAACTCATGCACACACACTGTATTCTCAACTGAACAATTCAAACATACTGATACATCATATGTTGTAGTTCACTGTGAGCACACCCACACCCAATATCTATTTAAATCTGAACACATGCACACGCACTGCATTCTCAACTAATCAACTCAAACATACTGATACATCATATGCTATAGTTCACTGTGAGCACACCCACACCCAATATCTGTGTAGACTCGGACACATGCACGCACACTGCATTTTCAACTGATCAACTCAAACATACTGATACATCATATGCTGCAGTTCACTATGAGCACACCTACACCCAATATCTATGTAGACTCGGACACATGCACGCACACTGCATTTTCATCAATTCTGAGCGCATTCAAGACTGTATTTCTAACACTGCGTCGCAACTGTTTGTTTTGAACACAGAGAGATTCCCATGCCTTCCGGGGGTATGGGAACACTGCCGCCCGAGGTTGGTACATGGGGCTACCCGATGCGGTCGTTCATATCGTCGACCGGGTCGACTTTGGGACCTTCTGCATGGGACTCTCGTGCCTCACTGCGAGTAGGCCCCTTCTTACTGCTCTGGTGGAGAGGTGGTGGGACACCACTGACTCCTTCCACCTTTCTGACACCAGAGAGATGACGATGACTCCCTTTGACTTCTCTATGCTCACAAGCATCGAAGTGGGGGGTGATCTGATCCTCTTTGATACAGACATGGACGAGTGGGACGCCGCTCAGCTATACTTACTCGGCACTCAGTCACCCCTTGCCCGGGCAGGGTTTGTTAGGTACTCATGGTTCGAGGATCATTTCTGGATCTAGGCGCCTACTACTCGGGAGGAGGAGGAGCAGTATGCCCGTGGCTTCATTATGTTCCTGTTGGGGACCACACTCTTCACCGACCGGGCGAACACCGTCGCCCTCTACCTGCTGAGCGCGTTAGTGGACATGACACGGATCCACTGCTATGACTAGGGTGGCGCGGGCTTGGCCACTCTCTATGGATATGTGAGCTCATCCTCCCGCCTCAGTGGGTAGTTGCTTGGAGGCTATTGGCGAGCCTGGGAGGTACGTGTTCCCTTTTCTGTCTTTTCAATTCTATTTTTCATTATCTGTACATCACACACACTGCACGCACGTAATCTGCTTTACACTAGTTGTACACTGCACACACTGCACAATACGCTGCACGTACCGCACTCTGCTTTATCTGTATACTGCTTTATCTGATAAGCATACTCATATCCGCTCTGTTGCATTCTGTAGTTGTGGGTGTATGCCTACTTTCCTAGTCTTGCTTCAGTGCCAGACGAGGAGATGCCTCTTGGTGTTCCATTTTCTCACCGCTTCGATGTGAGATGCGAGCAGAGGCCATGGAAGTCCTTCATGTTCTTCCGCCGCTATTTTGACACCATTACCGCAACTGAGGCATGTCAAACATTTCAGTTTATTTAAGCTTTGTTTTATTTTGTACTCTCAATATCAGTAGATAACAAACTGTGTTTTATTTGCAGATCACCTGGTAGCCTTGGGCCCCGTTGCCTGATGCAGTTCTAGAGCGGTACGCCGGTGCTCAAGAGACTGCCCGTTTCAGAGTTCTGCTATAGGGCCCAATCTACCGCGCTTGGTACTTGGGTGAGCATCTCTTGTGGCAGACCCTCGGCTTGCCGAAGCAGGTAGTCCCGAGGCCGCCTCCCACCCATATGAGGCATACAAAGAGGTATACCTTTGAGCAGATGATGGATTACACCATCGGCTGGGACTCTAAGGGCTTTAGAGACAAGGGTGACTACGCTGAGTACATCCAGGCTTACATCATGCGGCCCTTGACTGGTGCTCGTCGAGCAGAGCGAGAGAGGCTAGCCGGTGCCAACAGCAGGAGCGGGGGCACCGAGGGCACCTCCGGCCCGAGGCAGGAGTGGGTCCCGGAGAGGGCAGGGAGCTGGATGGCCAGAGTTGTCCACGACGATCACATGCCAAGGACAAGGTGGGGAGACTTATCAGATTTCCTTCGCTCCTCCTCCGGCTGATTATGAGCTTGTCGGAGTCTATGGCTCGACCCCGGTATGTACTGCTAGACTTTGCATTTTGTACAGTCATTTCAATTCATTTGATATCCCACAGAATACTAATGACTTTAACACTTTCGCAGGCTTCCGTCGAGTACACTCGCCAGTCCCTGGAGTTGACAGCCTCAGCGATAGGGATGCTGCAGCAGTGCATGGACTTGTTGACAATTTACAATATCCCAGTAAGTTCTTTCAACTGCAGTCTCAAACTCTACACAATCAGCTTCATACATAAACTGATGCATCACACTATCAACACGGCACTTGATTCACAGCACTCACAGTCACAGATACACTGTAACCCACATACTGTTCACAGCGTTGCTCACAGCATTCAAACGCTGGACCCATACACTCCATTCTGTACTGATATACTGCTCACAGCATTCATATACTGCACTCATACACCGTATTCGGCATTCATACCCTACTTTGCGTAGCATAACTAATGCATTTGCCCTTTGTCCTTTTCAGGTCCCATTTCAGATTTCGGCCGCAGGAGGTGCTCCAGCTGGACCATCTGTTCCTACTCAAGGAGGAGGGGGAGCCAGGTAGAGGATGACTATCCACAGCCGAGGTAGGCACAAGCGCGCCCGTGTTGAGAGCAATTCACGAGAGCCCACTCCAGACGACAATGAGTCAGATGAGGAGGTAGAGTCATCTCAGGGCGAGGCTGGGGATAGCACAGACCCAGATTCTGACGGCGGAACTGGCGGTGGTGATCTTGGGCCTTCGTCTAGGAAGAGGACCAGGACCGACTCCCGTACTCGAGACCGTTGATGTTGATCTAAACACCTATTGCTTTTCTTTTCTTTGCTCTATTCAGACATTTGTTATTTTTCTCCTCTTTTTGCTTTGCTTTATTTTTCTTTTTTACTAGTAGTTTGAGCACATTGTACTGCCTCAGGCAGGTTTTACTTTCTCAAAACTATGTACCCTTTGCAAAAGACATGATGAAATGAAACAGCTGTTTTGTTCAAAAAGTGTTACATTTGTACATTTTATGCATCGCATTGTATCACATCACATTACACAACAATCTAAATGAGATTTGGACTTTTGAAAATTAAGCATTTGCATCGTAATAATCAGGTAGTGAACCGAGTAATGACAAAAACAACTCGATAATCAAAGCAAAGAACTCGATAAGCTAACCAAGTGTAAATACAACTCGATAAGCAAAGCAAAGACTTGAAGAATGTGAAATACAACTCAATAAGCAAATGTACAACAACTCGATAAACAAATTGCGACAACTTGATGAAAAAATGAGCAACAACTCAATAAACGAATGAGCAACAACTCAATAGACAAATGAGCAACAACTCGATAAACGAATGAGCAACAACTCGATAAACGAATGAGCAACAACTCGATAGATAAATGAGCTACAACTCGATAAGCAAACATGCATTGTTTTTCATGAGACAAGCAAAGCATATTCTATGTAAAATTGAAAGCAAGCACATTTTACGCAATAGACAAGCATATTATATGCAACATTGAAAGCATATTCTATGCGTGAATCATAACGATACGCGGCACGCATGCAACAAAAGTGTAGATGAAAGTGCATATTCTACGCAGTAGGGGGGGCATCAAACATGTACTTTGGTGCCTCCGATTTATCCCTCAGAGGGCTTTGCAACACACTCAGCTCAAAAGGGTACACCCTATTTATATTGGCAATAGATAACATCTGTATGTGAAAACCATAGGTGCTGCTTGGACTGCCATTCTGACTTAAAGCAGGCTTACACTTGGGGTCGAGATACACTCATACTCTAGAGAAAGGCGAGGCCTGACAAGATGTACCTGGAACAAAGTCTCGAAATTTGCTGGAGTTGAAACACACTGAGATGTTCCAGATTTTTCCTCTTTTCTCTTGCTTCGCAGTCTAGAACCCATATAGCTTCAGATAGGTCTTTAATCTAATGTTCTCACATGACCTGGGTTGAACCCTGCAGTTTTATGAAAGAACGAGTTCTATTTTGCACAAATATGGAGGATGGCACAACACTCTGAACACAAAATGATTCATTTTTGAATTTGTAGTGAGAAAAGGGTTCTCAACCGGGTATTGAGCCTACAGCTGACCACAGTCAAAACGACTTAACAAAGACAAACAAAAGGTAAACAACCTAAACACATCGAGTAACACTCGAAACGACTCAAAACAAGAATCGAGACAAACAAAACAACAAACAACGACACTCATACGTATTACAAAGGTGAGAGACCACTCAGTCGCGAGGAGCCAGTTTCTCTGGGTATGGTTTCCCACCCTTTCTCATTTGTGAGTCTCACATCACTCGGCCCTCAGGCTCTGCTTTTTTTTTTTTCTCTAAAAAAGCCCTTTTCTCACTTTTTCTCTCAATGCACGTCTCTGTATTTTTCAATCTCTCTCTTTTTTATCCCTCCCCTGGGTGGTTGATGGATAATTAGGAGGTTGTGGGCTCGTGCCCCTAGCATTCTGCTAGATTCTCATTCTCCTGCGTACAGCTAGTGAGTTTTTCCCATAGAGGGGTTGTGCTACAACTGGGTGTGTAGCAAATCTACAGCGGACATCGGTTAACGATGTTCTGGTGGGGAGTTTGGATGTGATTAGATCTGTCCAGGTGAGGGAGTGGAATATCTTGCCCCATTCCAGTTCGTGCTTCGCACTTGGCTTGATGCCTCGTTACTTGGAGGATGTGAGAGCTTTTGGCATTTTGTGGTTAGCTTCAATTGTGCCTTTCTTGGCGAATATGGTGTCCTTTCTGGCAAGTTGAGTGCCCTTCTTGGCAAGTATGTCGACAACGGGGAAAAGACAAAGCACCCAACTCAACTGTGCCCCTAGTTCATCATTTTGACCATTTTTTGTTTTGGTTTTCTACTAAAACAATTTTGACCAATATGAGAGTTAGATTAACATACTTGTTCAATTTTTGATTTGAAATCATGCAAGTCAGGCTATGAGCACTAAAAATTTTCCTCTTTTGGGTCCAAGAAATGGTCCAGTTTTAGAAAAATGGAATAATTTTTGAAAGAATTAGTCAACCTCAGTAAAAAAAATAAATTCTCAAAAACTATTTTTGCAAACGGCCATTTCTCAACGAGCACGGAACTTACTCTTGAGATGCACAACCTGGAATCAGAAGCAATGGAAAATTGCCCCTTGTCTGAACGACACTGCATGGCAACGGAAAGTTGCCCCTTGTTTGGATAGCGCCGCAGCACACTGTAATCAGTCCTCAAAGTGACGATTACAACCGAGCTCCTAAATTCAGAGAATACAAAGATGATCAAAACCATTATATGGACACAGTCGATTTGGAAGTGTTTATGGCTGGACTTCAAAACGAAGTTGCCTACGTATCCCAAACATGGGAATCAAGCCTTACGTAGTTCAAGTAAGGTACACTCGGGTATTAACCTCTCCTTTTACGCTCTAACTTTTTCCAAGGCCGCCCTTTCTGGGTTTTCAACCTTGCGAGCTATGTTTTTCTTCTTTTCAATTCTTTTCATTATTTTTTTCATTATTTTATTTCATTTTTTTTGCATTTTTCTTTTCTTTTTTTTTTTACTCTAACTTTTTCCTAGGTCGCCCTTCCGAGTTTTCGGCCCAGCGAGCCTTTCAAGGGTTAAAGTGTAGCTTTGTCCATGTCAAATGGCTTTAAGATCTCGAAGTCATCTGAATCCAGGAGAATGGCTGTTATTTGCTAATAATGTAGGAGCCCGCCCAATGGGGGGTTGAATTTGCCCCTAGTGTTATGGATAGGAACTCAGTTGTCCTTTAACAATCCCTTCTTCTTTCCTCCCTTCTGGGATTTGGCATTCTTGTCGATCTTCATTGGCTTGCAGAATGATCCATCTTTGGCTCTTCAAGCACGTCTGATATTTTTTGCCCCTAGTACGAGGGGTGCTCTTGATCTAGCTTTGCAAGCTTCTTTTGCTAACCCCTGATCTTCTTGATCTGACTTTTCTTGCCCCTAGTCGAGGGCTGCTTCAAAATTGGCCATGTAAGCCTCACATCGTGGTTGACCGTTGAACATTCTGAATCCAAGTTCAAGGTTTAAAAGCTAGGGGTCAAGTTTTGAGGTTGAGAGCGATCCTAGGCTGCACAATCTCAAGAGCGATTCCACACAGGTCTTCGCGGGACCATGCAAAACATTTTTTTTGAAATCTTTTAAGAAAGCGACAAATCGCTTGCGTTGAAGACAGTGTAGAACCAACCTGGATCAAGCTAGGATCCTTCTCAGTACTCATGTTAACAAACATGAACTCATTCATTTAGGGCTTAGCATGCCTCTCTTTCTCTCAGTTGATCAAATTTTGCAAAACCCGAGGAATCCCTTCCTCTTTGTTTTCGTTAAAAAAGTTTTTGAAAAAACTTAGGTCAATGCAATGATTTCGAGGCACAGAAGAAGTAGATGAAAAGCACTGCCGTTTCATTCAAACTTGCTAGCACAACTGGCTCAAAGCAGAGATAAGCACAAAAACATGAAAACCACAGCTGTTTCATTCAGATCTACTGGTGTAACTGGCTCCAAGGCAGAAACAAACTCAAAAGGAAGCAAAAAGACAAATACAAAAAAAACAGTGATATCCGAGATAACACCCCCGGAATCACTCGACTCCTGTACAACAGGACTGAGCCGATACAACACGACAGACCCTTAATCAAAAGATTGACTCAAGTCAAAGAGACAGACTCAAACAAAACCACAGAATTGACTCAACACCCAAGTCAGAAGCTATAAAAACCAGCATTCGCAAATGCTCAAAACAGTGCGTGCCACACGCCACATCTGAAGTAAACTGGGCACCGCCCGCAGGTGGACCAACCCCTAATCACATACTTGTATTATCCTCGAAGTCCACCAACCCAGTGATGGCATACTTTGCTGAGCTCGGTGGGAGGATGACCCCGTCGTCAAACAGATCCTGTACTTCGTGGCGAAGTCGGAAGCAGTTGTCGGTGGTGTAACCAGTCTATTGATGGTATGCGCAGTACTGGGTAGCATCATGTGAGAGAGGGAGATTACTCGGGAGAGGCCGAGGCTCAAGAGGCTTGAGATTACCTTTTTCGGTGAGAATTCGAAGAGCTTTGGACAAAGTTATGTAGAGGGCATGAAAGACCCTGCGACCTCGGGGCAGAAACTTCGAAGTCTGTGGACCTTTGCTGGACGCACAAGCAAAAGGATCGGCAGGTGCTGCCTTGGCTCTCTGATCTTTTCCAGGTGCAGGGTTAGGATTGGAAGGAACTGTTCTAGCACGACGGTCCCTATCCCGATTTTCCCTTTGGCTTGAACTGCTCTCGGTCTGAGCAGGGAAAATATCGTCCACAGTCTTAGCCTGCGAGTACTTGTTGCTTATTCAACCCCCCGGCTTTCAAGGCCTCAACAGCTTGCTGAAGTTGTTCATAGGGATCAGTGTCCACCTTCGCCTTGTCCTTATCACTCGCCTTAGCTTGGTGGAAGGTTTGGGTTACTATATCAGTGTGAAGCCCCATTGTCGTTGACATGTCATTGCTGGAGCTTGAGACAACTTCAGGTTGGCTAAGCTCAATTACAATTCGCCGTAGTAACGAGGGCTCCTGCGGTATGAAGTACCCGACATACGATATGGTTGATGGCGGTGCCGACACTCCATAGGCCAGATTAGCCACAGATCTCTGGAGGTTGCCAATCATTCCTATTAACTCAAATGTGGTTGCCTCACGAGCTTGAAACAACTGGGGTTCCCAGATCGGGTGCGCGACAGGTGACCTGGGCAGATGTGGTACTTCAACGTCGGTCTCACCCTACAAGATGATTCCTTGGTTTAACACGGCTGCCATAACCACAATTTCCTCTGAATTTTGCGTCATCATAAGTCCGCCGAACTGAACGGAGGTGATGTGACCGGTGACTAACGGATCAGACGTCTGCCTTGCCTCAACGAAGGAGAAGACTGGCTATTCTGAACTAAATCTCTAAACTGAAAGAGAAAACAGGTAGCATTTCAGCCCAATTTCATCAGAACTGACATAGGCATAGCTAAATAACTGTACTCTACTACTGATCACTGTTCCCTAAAATCACTGCCCCAAATCTGAATCTGATACCTGCAGATATAACTGATTCTCAAAACACTGATACTGATGCCCGTAGGCCTGATACCCAGACTTGAAACTTATATATGCATTCCCTGTAGAGGCACAACTCTAAAAGCACATAACAAACAAATGAGAGCCAAAACACCCCTATGTTGGGGTAGGGTTTCCCTGTCCTATTTTGTCAGGAACTAGGGTTTCACTACGCTCGCAGCGGTTTCAAACAACCTGTAATCAGGTAGGCAACATGTCCTAGTTTGGAATAGTCACTATAGATTCCAATATGCACTAGGTCGAATGGTCAAAACGGGTGTCCCGGTAAAAATTGAGGTTTGTGTTCCCGTCGTGGCAGAGCCTGTAACCAATCAGCCTTACGACACGCTTCTCAAAGCGAGCCTCCGACAAACTGTTCAGGAATAGCAAATGGCAAACACGGTGTCCTAGGCGCACCAATGCAAATGCAATGCAAAGAAACGCATAAGTGTAATCAAAACAAGATATCATGAGTTCAAGTCAAGTTCTCTAACTCCCCAGCAGAGTCGTCAGAAACTATAGACGCGTCCCGGGGGGCCTCATGCTACAGTTTGGACTCATTATGTCACGATTCTGAATCTAATCCCGCAAAGTGCAATGCGAGACCGATAAATCACCAAAGAGTCCAAATCCGACAAATCGTTTTGGAAAACTGATTTTTTAAGAAAGAAGTGCCAAACATGGACCACCTAAAAATTTTATTTTGGGGGAATTTAGGAAACCCTGACTCGTTGCCTAAGGCCACGTGTCCGTCATCACCAAAGTTGCCTCGGCTTGGGAACTTGGGTACGATTGGGGAAGGTCATCTATGAGCACCCCCGCTCGCCTGATCTGAAGATCGGCCTGTACTAAGCATGATATCTTGTTTTGAAAACATATGTGTTCTTATTCCGGTTAATTAGCTAGAATTTACTAAGTGATACGCACAATACACAAGTATAGACAAGATCGCCTAATTTGGAACAAAGCATCGCATATCTGTTTGTTTGGAAATGATTTGAAGTTTGTTACTCGCAAGTAGGATAAAATGCGGATTTCAATGATTTCTCCCAATTCAAGTAATCCAACCTTCACCCACAGGCATTCAGGCAATTATATCATATAAGCAATTAGCCTCATGGCAAGCATGCTGTCATGTTAACACTCACATACATGCAAGATGCTAAAGCGTAAACACTCACAGTGTACTCCGAGCCAAAACAAAGAACATGTTAGTAATCAATGTATGATCCAAGTCCATGTTAAGATGGCTAATGCGACACATACAAAATGCAACTAGGATAGGCTCGGCTAATCTAAAATGGCACATGAGATGCGATAATTCGATACATGTATTCAACTTGGAATCGAAGTACAATGCAGTTAGTATGATGCGCCGAGCCCGGTGCATGCAATACAAATGGATGGATGCAAACATGCACAGCATAAGGATGCTAAATGAAATATGCCCTAGAACTAACCATCGTAAGGGGTTAAGTAAAAGGGAGAAAGACGTGGGGTTGGAAGACATGCATCACACGCACGCACGCTTATTACACAATTCGCCCTCTCGTTGGAGGAACCGAAAGAATAATACAAATTAACTAACTAACAAGATAATTAATTAATTACACAATGCTTAACTAATTAAACAAATTAATTAAGCTACTAAAGCGTTAAAACAGCCTCGGGAAGAGGGATGCATGCATGCTCAGTCGACTTCGCTCGGAAATCCATCGCCATGCCATGTTGCCTCTGTTTGCACTGTTTTACACCTCTAAAGACTGCACAAGTCCCAATGATGCTTCCAAACCACTCCCTAAGAACTGTGGGATGTCATCGGCCAAAATACAAGAGCATCAGCCATATGGAATTGGTCACCGACCATTTATGAGGATCTCGACCAATAATGTTTGGTCGGTCGGCACTAAAGATGGCTAGCCGGTCAGTTCTTCCTGCAGAATGCTGTTTTGCTGTAGCAGAGGACAAACAGAGCATAGCAATGCATTTTCAAGGCAATGTGTGCACAAACACCCTCCCTATCATGTCATGAACTCAAGAGAGTGTAGTGCTCGACCCTCGGGCCATCAATCACGCATTTTGATGCATGATGGCCAAAGGAGCCAAATGTGCAATTCAATATGGAATGAAATGCACAAAAACACATAAGGGGTCCCAACCTCTATCATGCTTAATCAAGAGGCAAGGGATGCATTCTTAATGCTATGCAACCTAGGCATGCAAACAAGCTAATGCAACATGAGCATGCAAACAAGCAATGTACAATAAGCATACAACCTAAACAAGTAAACATGCAAGGCATGTAACAACAATGCCAATGACAAACATGCAACAACATGTGAGGCAAACATGTGACAACATGTAAAGGGACAAGTATAGTTAGACCAATATAATACATGCATGATGAACTTAATAAAGTAGCATAATCATGCAAGCATTGCAATGTAATAGGCATGCAACAGCAATACCAATGATAAGCAGGCAACAACATGCAATGGGACTAGCATGCAAACATGCAAAGCAACTTAGCAAAGCAAAGCATGCCAAATGCAATATGACTCAAGCATGCAACAACATGCAATAGGCCGAGTATGCAATAACATGCAAGGTAAGCATGCAACAACATGCGAATAATGGACTTAAACTAATATGGACAGCTCTCAAATGTGCCCAAATCAGTGGCCAAAATGATTAAACAAAGGCATGAAATACACATACAAACATGCATGCTAATTAGCCTAAAGACTAAGGCATAAAAAGGGAAACTCTTAAGCACACTTAAAAGAGACAAATATAGACATGTGACAAACATGTCAAGCTCTGAAATCATGCAAGGGATGATGCCAAATCAACCAAACTACACAAGTAAAGCATGCAAGAAAGCTTGAAGCTTGAAGCTAGCCAAAGGACTCAAACCATGGCCACACAAGGCAAGCCCCAAAGGGCCAAGGGGACCTAAAACAATCCCAAGGAAGGTCAAAGTGAGTCTAAAACATGCAAGGAATGAGGCCAAAACATGCTAGAACACAACACCAAAAACATGAGGCATGCAAAGCTACAAAAGAGGTGTTACACTACACCTATCAAAACCAAACATGGTATGATTTAAGCAACCAAAATTAGAGTTATGGCATGTCAAAGTAAGCCCAAAAACCCACTTAGATGGCATCCCAAAGACCTAAGCATAATGACATACGCAATGGCACATTCATGAGGCATAAAACATAAACCCTTCAACACATTAAAGGAGTGGCAAATGCAAGTATATGAGCATACTATATAGACTGAAATAACATAACAAGTGATTCCAAATCACTGAAATGGCCCAAGTAAAGCATGTCAAAGGATTCAACACTCAAAGCCTACAAGCTAGATTACATGGTGGCCATACAAAGCAAGTCAAGGACGACCAAAACAACCAAAATCAAAGCTTTATCATGTTAAAACAAAGCTAGAAGCTTCATGAAGTTGAGCCAAAATCATGCTAAAAAGACATGTTACAACATGGTGCATGTTAAGACAAATAATGGGATTACAAGACAAGTATACAAAGCATGCATGGTGTGTCTAAACCAACTTGAAACAGAGATGTATTAGGGCAAAACAAAGCCTAATACTCACTGAAATAAAGCTAAAACAAGCTAAGCATGCAAGCCACCAACATAAGCCATTTATGCAAGCATTCTAGACAACAAGGAGAGGGGATGACCCTCTCCTATTTAAGACACCAAAACCACCTCTCCACCACTGAAAATTCTCTAGATTTCAGTGGTGGAGAGGCCATGCAAAGCTCAAAGCAAGGACTAAAAGGGATGGCCTAAAACAAGGCCTAACAAGGCCTTGGAGGGGGTAAACAACCCCAAACCTCAAAATGACCTTAAACAAAGATCTAAAGCATACAAAATTAGAACTTTTATCAGTTATAGTCGAAGCTTAAAACAATATGCAAGATAGGCTAAAAGCTTAAGCAAGAAGGGGGTATTAAAAACAAAAAAGCTCACCCTTGAAGACCACCTTCAAGAACAACAATTCCAACAACTTTTTCAAGCTTAAACCAGTCCAAGAACTCTGAAATCAACCTCAAGAGACCTCAGCTCCAAGAGGATGGTGTTCTAGTGTGTGTTTGTGTGCAATAGTAAGACAATACTACACTTTTGAGTACAAAATAGGATCAAACAAGGGAGTATAGATAACAAACTATATCTAAATTCTCTAACCTAATTTTTATGAACCCCTGAGGAGGGAGGAGGAGCTCCCTCTTTATAGAAGTTCAATAACAAAGCTTCCAAAGCAAGCTAAACCAAGAGGCAAATCCCTCCATACACGTGTATGGAGGGAAGCAAATGTGCATGCCAGCTAATCCAACTGGCATAAAATATCTGTATAAAGCAGATGAACAGGGTTCGGCCAGCAAAAATGGTCGATCGACCAACACAAAGGCCGGCCAACCAAAAATAGTGCCGATCGGCCAATACACTTGGCCAATGGAAATAAAACAGGGCCGGTGGCCTCAGGCCATGGCCGGTGGGTTGAAGGGATGGCTAACAGGCCACTCTCTTCCCTTAGAAGCAAAACACAAGTGTTTGGTTCACAACCAAGCACAAAACAAACAAGTTAAGAGATCTTGAGGCAAGGTGCGTTGCCGAGACCTCTGAGAACTCAGAATGAACACGAGCATGGGTGATCATCGAGTGTTCAAACGATGACGTCCAAGTCTTGAGGACGGTCAAAAATGGGGTGTCTACAGGTGGAAGATGACGCCTTGCGGGTTAAAGTCGGAAACATGGCCAACAAGACGGCCCCCTTTAAAATTGCTCAATCGGTAAATTCTGTACCACCTCAAAGCCCTGAACCACGGCATCGGTCTAAACGAGACAAGAGACGGGATCCTCGCCGATCAAATGACCAATGCTCCCACCAAGCTAATGAACAACTTCAAGTAGATAGTAGGTGCACAAGGCGCGCAGACAAGAAATATACGGAGTTGTTAGAGCCGATCAGTGCGGTTATGTCTAAAGTCTAACACCTTCCGTTGTTCAAATGGCCGTCCAAAATGGTGGGACCTCCTGACACGAGAAGATGGGATAGGCGGTACGTGTATCACAAGGACCACGGCCATGATACTGAGAGTTGTTATGCTTTGAAGGATCACCTGGAGGAATTGGTACAAGATGGTCGGCTCCAACAGTATGTCCTAAAAGGCAACTCAACCAAAGCAATAGCCTTACGACAGGATTCACCTCCACTTAGCGTGATCCACATGATATACAGCCTGCCAATGACATCCGCAATGCATACGATTCAGTCAAATCCCGACCCTCAAAATTAACTCACTCTAGCTAAGCGGCCCCATGAAGCTGCAAGCATTGCTTTTGATGATTCAGATTTGGCCAAAGTGACACTTTCTCACATCGATCCCTTGGTAATTGAGTTACGCGTAAACCAATTCACCGCTGAGCGCGTACTCATTGATCTGGGGAGCACATCGAAAGTTATGTATTACAAGACATTCACCAAACTCGGCTTCTCCGAATCAGATCTTTCTCCAGCTCCTTATCCATTATTCAGCTTCAAAGCTAATCCAGAGTATCCGTTGGGTAAAATCACACTACCAGTTCGAGCAGTCTCACAAACAGTGGATGTGGAATTGTTGGTCGTCAAGCTGCCTTCGCTGTATAATCTCATCATGGGGCGAACTTGGTTGCATACAATGCAGGCTGTGCCAAGCACCTATCATCAACTGCTCCGCTTCCTGACAGAGCGCGGCATTGAGTAAATCCGTGGCTCCCAGAAATCGGCACAAGCATGTTATCTCCTTACTGGAAAGACACCAAAAGAGTTGCAAGTGAATTCTATTGAGGTGCCGGATTGAGAGAGCCTCAACGATGTTGGGCGGCTCCCAAGTGAAAAGGCCACGGAAGCCCTGGATCGAGTTGAAATTGACGGAAACCCAAACAGGTTCTTCATGGTCGGCGCCTCCCTAAATGAAGCCGATAGGCAGCAGCTAATTTCCTTCCTGCTCGGCAACCTTGATGTATTTGCATGGACACCATATGAGATGCTGGATGTAGATCTGTCTGTTTCCCAACATCGTTTAAACGTTGACCCTAAATGCAAGCCGATTATTCAGAAGAGCCGGCGGTCAGCCGCAGAGCACACTGCCGCCGTTGTTCAAGAGGTTGACCAGTTGCTTGACGTCGGGGCAATCAGGGAAGTGACCTACTCTACATGGCTCCCAAATACTATGGTTGTGAAGAAGAAAAATGGAACTTGGCGAGTCTGCGTTGATTTCACGGACCTCAACAAAGCCTGCCCCAAGGATTGTTTTCCCCTCCCCAGAATAGACCAACTTGTAGATACGACGGCACGTCATCAGCGTATGAGCTTCCTCGATGCCTATAGAAGCTGCCATCACATTGCCATGCATCCGGAGGACCAAGACAAAACTACATTCCTCACCCCAAGAGGAACCTATTGCTATAAGGTTATGCCTTTTGGGCTGAAGAATGCAGGGGCAACTTACCAAAGACTAGTCACTGCCATGTTCAAGGAGCAACTCGGCCACACTATGGAAGTGTACATTGACGATATGGTGGTCAAGTCCAAATAAGAGCAAACTCATCTAGCCGATTTGGAAGAGACATTCAGCATTTTATGCAAATACAAAATGAAGCTGAACACTTCCAAATGTGCGTTTGGGATCGGCTCTGGCAAATTCCTGGGTTACATTGTCAACCACCGAGGAATCGAAGCCAACCCCAGGCAAATCACAGCAATTCTAGAACTCACCTCCCCTCAATCGGTCAAGAAAGTTCAGAAGTTGATAGGGATGGCCGCCGCACTCAACAGGTTCATCAATCGTTCGACGGACTGCTGCCGACAATTCTTTCATACTCTATGGCAGGGTAAAGCTTTTCAATGGACCTCTGAGTGCGAAGCCGCTTTCAACGGTCTGAAGACTTATCTCCGATCAGTTCCACTATTGACAACACCATCGGCAGATGACCCGCTTATTTTATATCTAGCTGTCTCCGACCAGGCAGTCAGCGCCGTACTGTTAAAGGAAGAGCTTAGGGAGCAGCGACCAGTGTATTATGTGAGCAAGGCAATGGTTGACACCGAAACACGTTACCTTCCGTTGGAAAACCTGATCCTAGCCCTCGTCATGGCAGCAAGAAAACTGATGCATTACTTCCAGGGGCATAGCATCGGGGTACTAACAGATTACCCCCTCCGGTCAGTACTACATAGTGCAGAAGCATCAGGGCACATTTCAAAGTGGCCTCTCGAACTCGGCCAATACGATATTCAATTCCTGCCTAGAACCTCAATCAAGGAGCAAGTACTTGCTGATTTTGTGTTCGAATTCACGGGGGGTCTTGCCGACTTCAAGTCTGAACAAATTCAACCCAAGCCGAATTGAAGAATTTAAGTTGGGGACATTTGGCAGTTGTACTGTAACGGATCATCCAACCAATGGGGCAGTGGAGCCGGAGTAGTAATCATGGCTCCCGACGGCGCAATAATTGAGCAAGCCGTCAAACTCGGCTTCGAAGCATCAAATAATGAGGCCGAATACGAAGCCCTGCTAGCCAGTTTGTGGAATGCACACCTTCTGGGTGCCCAGCGTTTGCTTGTATTTTGCGATTCAAAATAGGTGATCAATCAGCTGAAGGGGGAGTATACGGCCAAAAATGACCATATGGCAGCTTATATGAAAACGGCAAATTCCTTGCTGGCAAAATTTGACCACCACGAATTGAACCAAATAACCCGTGACCAGAACACACATGCAGATGCCCTGGCTTGCCTAGCCTCCGCCATCAACTCAGAGATTAAACGGACCATTGAAGTAGGTTTCATCCCAGACCCGAGCATTGGCCGCCCTTCTGAGGAAGTCCAGGTCAATGTCATAGAGTCAAGACCGAGTTGGATGGACTCCATTGCTGCATTCCTGTCTTCTAAACAGCTCCTAGCAGACAAGAAAGAAGCGCACAAGCTGCGAAACAAGGCCCTACGATACTACTTGGATCCGCAAGGAAAGCTTTATGAAAAATCCCTTTCTGGTCCATACCTGGAATGCGTTCCTCCGGACAAAGTCGAAGACCTTCTGACTGAAATACATGAAGGCAGCTGTGGTACCCATTCTGGCGGGCACTCTTTGGCTCATCAAGCTGTGACACAGGGGTATTACTGGCCAACAATGAGAGCCGATGCCGAATATTATGTGAAAAGGTGAGAACAGTCCCAGGAGTTTTCTCCTTTGACCCACCTGCCTACTGAAGAGTTAAGCTCTATAACCAGTCCTTGGCCGTTCACCCAATGGGGACTTGACATCGTCGGACCACTGCCTCGTGCCCCGGGTAACAAACAATTTTTTATTGTCGCGACAGATTATTTCATAAAATGGGTAGAAGCGGAGGCACTAACACACATCCGAGATACCGATGTGAAGTGTTTTGTATGGAAAAATATCATAACACGATTCGCCATTCCCAGAGCACTTATTTCAAACAACGGCACCCAATTTGACTGCGGTGTCTATAGGGAACTGTGCAGCAAGTATGGTATTCGGCCCAATTATTCCTCCCCGACTTATCCACAGAGTAATGGCCAAGCTGAAGCCTCCAACAAATCTATTTTAGATGGTATAAAGAAGAGGCAGGAGAAAGCTATAGGACGATGGATCGAAGAGTTGCCAAGTGTATTATGGGCTCATCGCCCTACTCCGAGGCGGTCCACTGGGGAGACGTCACTCGCTTTGTGCTTCGGAACGCAGGCAATCATCCCCTTGGAGATCGGTGTAGACGCGCCCTTGGGCTTCATGCTATAGTTCGGACTCAATTGTCACGGTTCTTAATCTGATCTCACAATGTGTGATGTAAGATTAATAAATCACCAAAGAGTCCAAATCTGGCAAATCATTTTAGAAAACTAATTTTTAAGAAAGAAGTGCCAAACATGGACTGCTTTGCTAGATACAGAGTCGCCACTTAAATATTTTATTTTGGGAAAATTTAGGAAACCCTAACTCGTGCCTAAGGCCACGTGTCCGTCATCACCAAAGTTGCCTCAGCTCAGGAACTTGGGTACGATTGGGGAAGGTCATCTATGAGCACCCCCGCTCGCCCAATCAACAATCGGCCTGTACTAAGAATGATATCTTGTTTTTGAAAACACATGCGTTCTTATTCTGGTTAATTAGCTAGAATTATTATGTGATGCGCGCAACACACAAGTATAGACTAGATCGCCTAATTTGGAACAAAGCATCGCATATCCGTTTGTTTGGAAATGGTTTGAAGTTTGCTACTCGCGAGTAGGCTAAAACACGGATTTCAATGAATCGTTCCAATTCAAGTAATCCAACCTTCACCCACAGGCATTCAGGCAGTTATATCACATAAGCAATTAGCCTCATGGCAAGCATGCTGTTTGGTAACACTCACATACATGCAAGATGCTAAAGCATAAACACTTACAGTGTACTCCAAGCCAAAACAAGAAACTAGTTAGTAATCAATGCACGATCCTAGTTCATGTTAGAATAGCTAATGCAACGCATGTAAAATGCGACTAGAATAGGCTCGGCTAATCTAAAATGGCACATGAGATGCGACAACCCGATACATGTATTCAAGTAAAAATTGAAATACAATGCAGTTAGTATGATGCGCCAAGCCCGGTGCATGCAATACAGATAAATGATGCAAACATGCATAGCATAAGGATGCTAAATGAAATATGCCCTAAAACTAACCATCGTAAGCGGTTAAGTAAAAGGGAGAAAGAAATGGGGGTTGGAAGACATGCATCCCAAACACGCACGCTTATTATAAGATTGTGGCCTCTCGACGGAGGGACCGAAAGAATAATACAAATCGTCTAATTAATTAACTAACAAGCTAATTAATTATTATACAACACTTAACTAATTAAACGAATCAATTAAGCTATGAAAACAGTAAAACAGCCTCGGGAAGAGGGATGCATGCATGTTCGGTCGGCTTCGCTCGGAAATCCGTCGCCATGCAACATGTTGCCTCTGTTTGCACTGCTTTGCACCTCTGAAAACTGTACAAGTCTCAAGGATGCTTCTGAACCACTCCCTAAGTGTTATGGGAGGTCACCGGCCAAAATATAGGATCATCAGCCAAGATAAAAAGGTCATCAACCAAAAGTATGGCTCTCGGCCAGATGTTTGTAGTCGACCGGCATTGAAGATGGCCGACCAGCCATATCTTCCTGCAGAATGCTGTTTTGCTGCAGTAGAGGACAAACAGAGCATGGCAATGCATTTTCATGACAATGTATGCATAACCACCCTCCCTATCATGTCATGAGCTCAAGGGAGTATGGTTCTCGACCCTTGGGCCACCAATCATGCATTTCAATGCATGATGGCCAAAGGTGCCAAGTGTGCAATTTATATCAAATGAAATGCACACAACACATAAGGGGGCCCAGCCTCTATCATGCTTGATCAAGAGGCATGGGATGCATGCATAATGCTATGCAACCTAGGCATGCAAGCAAGCTAATGCAACATGAGCATGCAAGCAAGCAATGTGCAATAGGCATACAACCTAAACAAGTAAACATGCAAGGCATGTAACAGCAATGCCAATGACAAACATGCAACAACATGTGAGGCAAACATGTGACAACATGTAAAGGGACAAGTATATTTAGACCAATGTAATACATACATGATGAACGTAACAAAGTAACATAATCATGCAAGCGTTACGATGTAATATGCACGCAACAACAATACCAATGATAAGCATGCAACAACATGCAATGGGACTAGCATGCAAACATGCAAAGCAACTTAACAAAAGGTATGCCAAATGCAATATAACTCAAGCATGCAACAACATGCAATAGGCCAAGTATGCAACAACGTGCAATGAAAGCATGCAACAACATGCGAAAATAGACTTAAACCAACATGGACAGCTCTCAAACATGCCCAAATCAGCGGCCAAAATGCTAAGAAATGAGGGACAAAAGCATATACAAACATGCATACTAATTGGCCTATCACCTAGGCATGAAGACACAACTCTTAAGCACACTTAAAAGAGTGAATAGTACGCAAGTGTGACAACACTACATGCTTTGAAATGATGTTAGAAATGATGCCAAATCACACATATAATCATAATCATAGCATGCATAAGGCTTAAAGCCTAAGACTAGCGAAGGGACTTGAACCAAAGCTACACAAAACAAAGAGCATATGGCAAGTATAACCAAAAACAGTCCTAAATTATGTCAAAATGAGACTAAAACATGCAATGGCCAAGGCCAAAACATGCTAGAAAGGTGGACTCAAAACATGGAGCATGCAAGGCTACAAAAGGGGTGTTACACTACACCCCTATATGGACTGAAATAACATAACAAGTGATGCCAAATCACTGAAATGACCCAAGTAAAGCATGCTAGTGACTTGGACACTCAAAGCTAACAAGTTAGATTACATGGTGGTTATACAAAACAATGCAAGCATGACCAAGACAAGGCAAAATAGAGCTCTAGCATGGTAAAACAAGACTAAAAGCTTCATGAAGTTGAGCCAAAATCATGCTAAAATGACATGTTACAACATGATGCATGTTGAGGTAAACAAGAGGATTGCAAGACAAGTACATGAAGCATATAAGAGGCCATCAAACCAACTTGAAACAGAGGTATATTATGGCAAAACAAAGCCTAATACACACTGAAATAAAGCTAAAACAAGCTAAGCATACAAGCCACCAACATAAGCCATTTATGCAAGCATTCAAGACGACAAGGAGAGGGGATGACCCTCTCCTATTTAAGACCTCAAAACCACCTTTCTACCAGTAAAAATCCTCTGGATTTCAGTTGTATAAAGGTCATGCAAAGCTAAGAACAAAGGCCAAAAGGGATGGCCTAAAACAAGGCCTAACAAGGTCTTGGAGGGGGGTAAACAACCCCAAACCAAGAAGAGACCTTAAACAAAGGTCTAAAGCAAGTAAAAATAGAACTTTTATCAGTTAATAGCTAAGCTTAAAACAATAAGCAAGAAGGGCTAAAAGCTTAAGCAAGAACGGGGTATTAACACCCTTGAAGAACACCTCCAAGAACACAACACCAGCAGGTTTCTCTGATCAAAATCACCTCAAGAACCCTAACACCAACTCCTTAGTACCTCAGCAACCAAGGATGGTATTCTACTAGGTGCTCTAGTGCAAAAGTATGAACAAAACAACCCTTAAGGCACAAACACACACACAAACATGTGAAGAAAGGGAGATATAGAGATAGATAGATACAACTCTCTAACCCTAAATTTTCAAAACCTCTGAGGAGGAAGGAGATAGTTCTCTCTTATAGAGAACCAAATTCAAAGCTTCTAGGAGAAGCTAAGCCAAGGGACAAATCGCTTCATACACGTGTATGGAGGGGGTGAATTGTGCATGCCAGCTATAACAGCTGGCATAAAATATCTGCATAAAGCAGATGAACAGGGTTCGGCCAAAAAACATGGCTGATCAACCAACATAAGGGCCGACAGACCAAAAAGAGTGCCGATCGGCCAACACTTTTGGCCGATGGAAGAAAACAGGGCCGATGGGTTAAGGGAATGGCCAAGAAGCCACCTTCTTCCCTCAGAAGTAAAAACACAAGTTCTTGGTCCACAACCAAGCACAAAACAGTCAATTTAAGAGATCTTGAGGCAAGGCGAGCGGCCGAGACCTCTGAGAACTCAAAACAAACACAAGCATGGATAAGCATCGAGTGTTCAAACGATGACGTCCAAATCTTGAGGACGGTCAAAAATGGGGTGTCTACAAACGGCCTCCCAACCTTGAAATCAAGAGTTTTTGATTTGGGCCGAAATGACATGATGTTGGCTTTGGATTTGATTCTGATTGAAGAATGGAGAGACCGTGCCCTTGCATCCATAGCACGGTACCAGCAGCAACTTGCTAAGTCATCTAATAAGCATGTTCAATTGCGCCGCTACACACTAGGAGAGTTGGTCCTGAAGAAAGTGCTTCCAGCTGCCAAGAATCTAGCCGATGGAAAATGGGGTCCTAACTGGGACGGCCCTTATCAGATCGACTCAGTCGCGGGAGTAGGGGCATATCGGCTCAAAGACATGTCTGGGAGAAGTCTGCCACAGCCTTGGAATTCCACGCATTTGCGTAAATTCTATCATTGACCCGACTTGTGGGGCATGATACTTGTTTTGAATGGTTCACCATGTACATATTTCACTTTTGCAATGTAAAGTTTCCCGTTTTCTCATTGCGTAATTCAATTCAAAAGTCTCCGGATTTGGAGCCCCATTCGTGCATGACACTTTTGGGCCGATTAAGCCTCCGGATTCGGAGCACCCTTCGTGTATCATGATTGGCCAAGAAAAGTCTCCGGATTCGGAGCCCCATTAGTGGATGACACTTTTGGGCCGATTAAGTCTCTGGATTCGAAGCGCCCTTCATGGATATCGCGATTGGCCAAGAAAAGTCTCCGGACTCTTAGCCCCATCCGTGCGGGTCACATTTGGGCCGAATAACGTGGATATCACGATTAGACAAGACAAAAAGCCTCTGAATTCAGAGCCCCATCTATGCAGGTCACGTTTGGGTCGAATAAGACTCCAGATTCAGAGCGCCCTTCGTGGATATCACGATTGGACAAGACAAAAAACCTCCAAATTCAGAGCCCTATCCGTGCAGGTCACATTTGGGCCGAATAAGACTCCGGATTCGGAGCGCCCTTCGTGGATATCACGATTGGCCAAGACAAAAAGCCTCTGAATTCGGAGCCCCATCCGTGCAGGTCACGTTTGGGCCGAATAAGACTCCGGATTCGGAGCGCCCTTTGTGGATATCGCGATTCGCCAAGAAAAGTCTCCAGATTTGGAGCCCCATCCATGCAGGTCACGTTTGGGCCGAATAAGACTCCAGATTCGGAGCACCCTTCATGCATATCGCGATTGGCCAAGAAAATTGGCCAAGAAAAGTCTCTGAATTCGAAGCCCCATTCATGCATGACACGGTTGGGCCGGAAAAGACTCCGGATTCAAAGCGCTCTTCGTGGATATCACGATTGGCCAAGTAAAAAAGCCTCTGAATTCATAGCCCCATCCGTGCAGGTCAAGTTTGGGCCGAATAAGGCTTCGGATTCAGAGCACCCTTCACGGCAAAAATTAAAGCATACAAACATTCAAAATGAAATGCTTCATTAAGTTGAGCCAGCAAAAACTGTGTACACAAATTAAAGCATGCAAACATTCAAAATGAAATGCTTCATTAAGTTGAGCCGGCAAAAAACTGTATACAAATTAAAGCATGGAAACATTCAAAATGAAATGACTAATTAAGTTGAGCCGGCACAAACCGTATAAACAAGTTGAAGCACGCAAACATTTAAAACAAAGTATTTTATTAAATTAACCAATAAATACATAGCTGACGCCCAATCTGTGTTGGAGCGTTTACAATATGTTCAATTCTATTCAGCATCACCCTCGTCATCGCTCTTCTCAATTTCGAAAGCGCCAAAAGGAAAGTGATGACGTTGGTATAATGGAGATGCCGATTCAACTCCTGCTTCTTGGAGAGCCTCTGTGGCTTGGAGAGCCTTAATCCACCCGTGCCTAAAGCCCTGATTCTCGCATCGGCATACCTCCTCTGCGAGTTTCTCCTTGGTCTTCTCCATCCCAACTTTCCGGCCGTCATGGAAGCCTTTTTCATAACCCACGGACCTTGCAGTCTCTACTGCAAACATGCTTGCAGTATCTCGATCAGCAATCGCATGACTTATTAGCTGTTGGGTCACTCTTTCATCCACAACCGGGTTAGATTGACTGGCCACACGCTGCTCAGCAGTTTGGGCCTTCTTTAGCTCACGTTTGGCTTTCTCCGCACGAGCCTCTAAGTTTTGAATTCATTTGTCCTTCTTCTCTATCTCCCGTCGCGCGGCGCGCAGACGCATGCTGACTTCATAGGCAGTATACAGCCCTCTCATTGCTCCATGGATGCCCTCTCAAAACACTTCGAAATCCTGTCGACCAACCATCGCTTGCTGGACTTCCGGTGGAAAAATCTGTCGAGTGAACTCGACTGGTACACCTGGGTCGTTAACAATAGAATCTGCATCTGTCATCGGTTTATTCCCTACAAAAATTATAAAACTCAACGGTCGCGGCGTCGCATCGAACTCATTTCTCAGTCGCGATCGATGGGAGCTGCCCCGTTGCTGTTTTTCCCTTCGGGGTGATTTGCTTCGACGACTTGGGGGCTGACGTTTTTCTCGTTCCCTGGACGTCCTACTTCCCATGCGTGTGGGCTCGTTACTGCGATGCATTTCAGTGTCAAGCTCAGCCAATGTCCGCCCTTCTCCTCTGTTGTTGAAGAACAGTCTATTTGATATTCACACTTATTTAACCTTCCGAAACAAATTGGTTTAAATTGAGTCTGAACACAATAAGTGGAATTACGGGCGCGAAGAACCACCCCATTTATTCCTAATGCATGCAACGCCCCCGAGGCGATTTCATTAATGCTAAACTCCAAAAGCCCGATGCCGATCAATGGGCGCCGCAGGCACGCCATAAACTAATGATATTCGGCTTTCGAAGTTCATACACTAGCTGGGGCAAGGGCAGATTTCTTAATCTGATCTGCTAAATATCTAAGCCCGATGCCAATCAATCTGTGCCGCAGCTACTCTATGAACTAATGATATTCACTGGCTGGGGCAAGGGCAGATTTATTAATCTCATCGGCCAAATATCTAAGCCAGTTGCCCCGATCGATCTGTGTCGCAGCCACTCCATGAACTAATGATATTCGGCTTTCGGAGTTCATACATTGGCTGGGGCAAGGGCAGATTTATTAAATTAATCGGCCAAATATCTAAGCCCGATGTCGATCGGTCTGTACCGCAGTCACTCCATGAACTAATGATATTCGGCTTTCGGAGTTCATACACTGGCTGGGGCAAGGGCAGATTTATTAATCTCATCGGCCAAATATCTAAGCCAATTGCCCCAATCGATCTGTGCCGCAGCCAATCCATGAACTATTGATACTCGGCTTTCGGAGTTCATACATAGGCTGGGGCAAGGGCAGATTTATTAATCTGATCGGCCAAATACCTAAATTACTAAATTGCCTAGTTATCTAATCGACAAGTGTACATGAATGTTTTATCCAAAATAGCAAAAAGCAATACCATTCATCAATAGCAAAATTAAGCACAAATAATAGCAAAGTACAAAAGAAATTTTCATTAGTAAATTGGGCACAAACTGTAAGCATTTTACATATGAAAACTACTAAACAAAAAACTACAAGTTTGCATAGAAATGTGTAGCAAAAACTTAAAAACTATAGTCATTTTACACATAAAAACTACTAAATGAAAAACTGCAATAGTACATTCAAAATCCCTGAACAAAAATAACTAAAATGTCGCCCTAATCAATCCTCGAGGTCAGACTCCAGCGGCTCAACGTCCACTTGCTCGTATGGAATCGGCATAGCCAATGTCACAATAGCAGCAGCAAGGGCTTTGAGCCAGCCATGTTTGAATCACCGATTTTCAAATTTGGGGACTTCTTCCACATAATTTGTGAGGGCAGCGCTTTGCCCAGCCTCGTACGCCTTGGAAGCCTCGAAGTCGGCTACTTCCTTCGCCTTCTTCGATTCTTCCAAGTCAGCCTCCAATTTGGAAATCGCCTCTCGGGCTAACTTGAGCATATTTTCGCTCGTGTTTGCCCTCTCCTCAGTAGCCAATCTAAGCTGGTCTAAATTTCTCACCCTTTTCATCTCGGCCTCGGCCCTTGCACCTTCCATCTTCACCTTCGCTGCTTCAAACTCGACCCTGCTCTTCTAGCCTTCAACTTCTAATTGTAAACAACCAATTCGTTCGATGGCGTTATGCTGGCGGCGACCTATCTCGGCTATCCTTCCGACCGTCTGCAAAATAGGAAATTAAAACCAAAACAATATATGCATAAAAGGGAAAGACAAGATCAAGGTATATACCAGAAGAGCCGATTTAGTGGCAAATGCTATTGCCAACAGATCCGGCTCCGCCCGGAAAGCCACCTTGTCAGCCAGCAATGAGACCGACGAAGCCATGCTTAATTCCACGGCTAGGTCTTTCATAGCCGATGCGTTAGAGGAGTTCAGCATGTTTTTTATCTTTGGTTGAATGACAAAGGGCACAACCACATCTGACTCCTCTAAGCGCGACCGTTTGTCAGCGGGGTTTTCTTCAGAGCCGGCCTCGACCTCGGTAGGACGTTTCTCCGCCCTTCGCTCAGCCTCCTGATTTACCTGCGCAACCGTCTCCGACTCAGCGTTTCGGGTTTGAGCCGTCTCCTCGATAACAGGCAAAGAGGGCTCTGCTTCAGCAGAAGGTGGCACTTCAGATCGAATGGCCTCTGCTCTCCGTCGCGTGGCCATTCTTGCTAGTGTTGATGGCCAACCAAATGAGCATGTGTTTTTACTTCTTTACGGCTTTGTTTAGGCTCATTTTTGTGACTTTTGTGACCTACCATAACTCTATTTTAGGCTGATTTGGTCATCATGCATCGAAATGTCTGATTGATGGCTCGAGAGCCGAGCATTACACACCTTTGAGCCTTAGACATGATAAGGGGTGTAGTTGCACACATATTTTCTTGCAAATACATTTCCATGCCTCTGTTTGTGCTCTGTTGAGGCAAAAAGGAGAGTTTGCAGGAAAAGATGGCCGATTGACTATCTAGTGTGCCGATCGGCTATCAATAATTGACCGATAGCCTCAAAATTGGTCGATGACCGTTGTCCTTTGGCCGATGGCCATACCTCTTGGCCGATGACCTCTCAGCATGTCCATGAGGTGGATCATAGGTGTTTTGGAGATTGGCACAATTTTCAAAACTCTAAAACAGTGCAAACAGAGGCAACATGAGGCATGGTAACAGATTTCCGAGCAAGGCAATCGAGCATGCATCTTCGAACTCTTAGAACTGAGCTGAGGCTTTGTAATTTGTAATTAGCTTTACTTGATTAGTTAGCTTTTAATTTGTAATTAAACTAGTTAATTTGTTAATTAGTTAACGTGTTGTAATAATTAGCTTAGTGTTAGCTGGTTATTCAATTTGATTATGTAATAATTAGTCTAATTAGATAATTAGATTAGTTGCTTGGCATAGCGTAGCTAGCTTAGTGTACTCATTCGGACCCTCTGTCGAAAGGGCAAATTTTGTAATAAGTGTGCGTGAGTGTGTGAATGTCTTCCAACCCCGCGTCTTTCTCCCTTTTACGTAACCGCTTACAATGGTTAGTTTTAGGTCATGTTTCAATTAGCATCCTTATGCTATGCATGTTTTTATCATTCATCTGTATTGCATGCATTGGGCTCGGCGCATCATACTAATTGCATTGTGTTTCAATACCGATTTGAATACATTATTACCAAATTGCATTTCATATGCCATCTTAGAATAGCGGAGCCTATTTCTAGTTGCATTTTGCATGTGTTGCATTAACCATCTTAACACAAGCTAGGATCATGCATTGATTACTAACTAGCTATTGTTTTGGCTCGGAGTACTAGGTAAGCTTTTATGCTTTAGCATCTTGCATGAGTGTGAGTGTTAACATGACAGCATGCTTTCCATGAGGCTAACTGCTTAAGTGTATAACTACCTGAATGCCTGTGGGTGAAGGTTGGATTACTTGAATTGGAACAATTCATTGAAATGCGAGTTTTGAGCCCACTTGAGGGTGGCAAAATCATATTTTCTAAGCCCACTCGAGGGTGGCAAATTCACGTCTTAGCCTACTTGCGAGTAGCACCTTCAAACCATTTTCAAACAAACAAACATGAGATGTTTTGTTTCGACTTAGGCGATCTAGTCTATACTTGTGTGTTGTGTGCATCACATAGTAATTCTAGCTAATAACTGGAATAAGAACACATGTGTTTTCAAAAATAAGATATCATGTTAGTAAAGGCCAATCTTTGATCGGGCGAGCGGGGGTGCTCATTGCATGACCTTCCCCTCTCGTACCCAACTTCCCGAGCCGAGACAACTTTGGTGATGACGGACACGTGGCCTAAGGCAAGGAGTCAAGGTTTCCTAAATTTTCCCAAAATAAAATATTTAGGTGGCGACTCTGTATCTGGCAAAGCAGTCCATGTTTGGCACTTCTTTATAAAAATCAATTTTCCAAAACGATTTGCCGGATTTGGACTCTTTGGTGATTTATCGGTCTTGCAATGCACTTTGCGAGATTAGAATCAGAACCGTGACATTGAGTCCGAACTGTAGCAGCCAAATGAACAAAACGGGATTTTTGCGCCGTTTCGCGCGCGAAGCCCTGGACGTTCGGGAACGTCTACAGTTTCTGGCGACTCTGCTAGGTATTTAGAGAATTTGACTCGAACTCATGATATGTTGTTTTGTCTACATTTATGTGTTTCTTTGCATTGCATGTGCATTGGTGCGCCTAGGACACCGTGTTTGCCGTATGCTATTCCTGAACGGTTTACTGGAGGCTTGCTTTGAGAAGCGTGCCATAAGGTTGACCGGTTGCGGGCTCTGTCACGATGGGAACACAAACCCCAGTTTTTACCAGGGCACCCTTTTTGAGTATTCGACCTAGTGCATATCGGAAACGGTAATGACCATTCCAAGCTAGGACAGGTTGCTTACCCGATTATAGGTTGTTTGAAACCGCTGTGTGCGTAGTGAAACCCTAGCTCCTGAAAAATAGGACAGTGAAACCCTCCCCCACTATAGGGGTGTTTTGGCTCTCACTTGCTTGATATTTGCTGTTAGAGTGTGTCTCTACAGTTGTATGTATCAGTTGCAAGTCTGAGTATCAGCCTAAGGGTATCAGTTTACAGGCAGAATTTTGGGCAGAATTCAGTAGAGAGCACACTCATTCAGCTATGCTCATATCTGTTCTAGTGAAACTAGGCTGAGGTGCTGCCTGTTTTCTTTTTTGCAAGGTAGTCCAGGAACCATAGCTTCAGAAGGCTCCAATATCCCCCGGGTACATTGGACTTTTGTTTATAGACTTTGTCAGGTCAGAGATTCAATTCAAGGGCAACCAGTGTTTCCTTCGCTAAGGCAAGGCAAAGAAAGGCCAGTCAAGGCTCATTGGTCCAACTGATCCGACAGTCACCAGTCACATCACCTTTGTTCAAACTCAACAGACCCGTGATGGCACAGGGTTCGAAAGAATTTGTGGCCATGATAGCAGCGTTAAATTAGGGAAGTGCCATGCAGGATGAGACCAGTGCTGAAGCACAACACCCCTCTGGGGCGCCTGCCTCACATCCAACTTCGGGACCCCATCCGAACTTTGACCCACTTCTGCCAGCTGAAGATTTGCATGGTCCGGATCCCCAAGAAGGGTTGGCTCAAGCTTGAGTTTCTACATCCCTGGTACAGCCTACTGAGAGGCTTCATCCCTTTGATGTTAATGAGTTCAATCCGATTGCAGTGAAAATTGTGAACCTTGAGAAGCAATTCAAAAAGGCATAGGGCCTTAACTCCATTCCCGACATTGAGGATGGGTACACCGAGGTTACCGTACAACTCCCAAACAGATTCAAAATGTCGCATATTGACCATTTCGACGGGTCTGGAGATCCTATGGTATACATCCAGCTTTTCTTGGACGTCCTGAAGCCGATGGGTCTGACTAAGCCACAGAAACTTTCTCTGTATGGAAGAACCCTGTCGGGTGTAGCAGCCGCTTGGTATGCAAAGTTAGAGAATACAGTGAAGCAGAACTGGGAAGAATTGGCTGAGGCCTTTGTTAATCAGTATTCTTACAATACCCAAGTGGAAATGACCACCCAAGAGCTTAAAGCAACCCACCAAAATCCTACAGAGTCGTTTGTGGAATTTGTTGCAAGGTGGAGAGCAAAGGCAGCATAGATGACAGATCACCCTTCTGAGAGGGATCAAGTGCTGATAGTGGTGCGAAACCTTGAGCATGATATGTTGCAAAAATTGATAGTCGCTCCACTATTCACTTTCAAAAGTTTGCATGAACTGGGGGTTCAGGTCGAGAATGCGTTCAACCGTGGGATCATTCCCAGAACAAGTGAACCAACAAGGAGGGTGATTTTAGGGAGTACCAATGCTGGTAGTAGCACTATTCCCAAGCCCATTGAAATCAATACAGTCACCATAGCCGACCTTTTTGCCAATCCAAGCCTACAAACAGCCGATCCAGCCCGAGCTCCGGGAAGAACTTTCACCCCCCTCTATATGAGCCTGACTAGCGCACTAAAAGTCTTGATAGAAAGAGGGTATCTCAAACCCATCGATCCTCAGCCTCTGCCTGACCCACTCCCGACCAGACATAACCCCACTAAATACTGCGTGTATCATCAACAGCGCGGTCATGGAACTGATCGTTGCTACCGCCTTCGTCATGAGGTCAAGAATCTGATCGACAACCGGACGATAGCACCACCTCTAGACCCCAATGACCAAACATCTCTTGCCTACCTCAACCTCATCCATATATTTCCATCTGCCTACCACCCGAGCATATACATCACCCCAGCCCATCTACCCAAGCCTGAGGTGTTTATCCCGGAAAGCATGGACTTATGCATGATGAATGCATTCAAACCGCAATCATCTCAAACCCATGAACCCACTACTTCTGAGCTGATGAGAATGATCGAAGATCTTCAGAGAACTGTGGCAGATCTGGCCTTTGGGATATTGGCTCCGTCATCGACCACATCACATGCCAGAAATTTCACACCAAGAGGCTCTCCAATCTTGGGGCAAGCTGCAATTAAAAATGGTCAACCTGAAGCCATCTCAGATCTGGGTGGTGGCATGTCATCAACAACAGGGCCCCGTTCTGATATAGCGATCCGATCCTTTGATAAGGTGGAGGCAAGTGGTAAGAACAAGGTAGGGGTAGGCATTGGTCCCCATGAACACCTTCAGTGTGCTATTGAGGCTTTGAAAGCTGAAGGGCTGAACAAACAGCAAGTGATTGCAGTTGTTGCAAAGATTTTGGACGGCACTTTTGCCACTCAGAATAAGAGCAGTTTAAATCAAGGGGCAAGCTGGGAGAAGGATCGTCGTACCAGGAATGTTCCTTTCAGCTCTAATCCCGTGCTCGGAAGAGATCAGCAAACCCAGTCAGCGCCTGCCAATCCCTTTGCTGGTGCATCCAGCAAAACGCCACAAACCTCGAAGTACCAACCCCAAGGTCAAAGGGTCTTCCATGCCCTCTATATGCCTTTGTCCAAAGCTTTCCAAATCCTTGTTGGACAAGGCCATCTTAAACCCCTTGAGCCGTGACCATTATCGAATAAGCTTCCTCTCTCCCATGATCTGGCCAAGTACTGTGCCTTCCATCAACAAGCCGGCCATGACACTGACATGTGTTTTCATCTTTGCCATGAAATACAAGATCTGTTTGACAACGAGGTCATCATCGCACCAAGTCCTGCAAAGTCTATCGGCATTGGATCGATGAATGTGGGAGATAATGTGATGTGATCGGGGGATGAACCACCTGTGGATGGCGCTCGGTTTACTCCAAATATGGTAGATGGCATGCACTGTTTTGAGCAATGTACAAATGCTGTTAATTTTACTTTCTGACTTGGGTATTGGGTCAGTCTTGTTGTGTTGTATTGAGTTAGTCTTTTTGTACTGAGTCAGTTAGGTCTATCTAGTTATATCGAGTCAGTCCTGTTGTGTTAGAGTCGGTTAATTTCGGGGGTGTTACCTCAAGCATCACTTGCTTGTTTTGTGTTTGTCTTTTACACCCTTTCTTTTGAGTCTGTTTCTACCATTGAGCCAGTTAGGCTAGAAGATCTGAATGAAACAGCAGTGATTTTCACGCTTTTGTGTTTGTTTCTACCTTGAGCCAGTTGTACCAGCAAGTTTGAATGAAGCGGCAGTGCTTTTCACCTACTTTTCTGTGCCTTGAAATCATTGCATTGACCTAAGTTTTTCAAAACTTTTTGAACATTGTGATGAAAACAAAGAGGAAGGAATTCCTCGGGATTTGCAAAAATTTGATCAATTGGGAGAAAGAAAGGCATGCTAAGCCCTTGATGAATGAAATCATGTTTGTTAATGTGAGTACTGAGAAGGATCCTGGCTTGATCCAGATTGGTTCTACATTGTCTTTAGCGCGAGCGACTAGTCGCTTTCTTAAAAGATTTCAAAAAAAAATATGTTTTGCGTGGTCCTGTGAAGACCTGTGTAGAATTGATCTTGAGATTGTGCAGCATAGGATCATTCTCAGCCCGAGACTCGACCCCTTTTGCTTTCAAATCTTGAACTTGGACTCAGAATGTTCAACGGTCAACCACAATGTGAAGCTTGTATGGCCAGATTTGAAGAAGCCCATGAACTAGGGGCAAGAAAGTCAGATCAAGAAGATCAGATGTTATCAAAAGAAGCTTGCAAAGCTAGATCAGAAGCAGCCCTTGCACTAGGGGAAAAAATGTCAGATGTGCTCGAAGAGTCAAAAATTGGGACATTTCTCGAACCAATGAAGATCGACAAGAATGCCAATTCCCAGAAGGGAGGAAATAAGAAAATATTACTGAAGGACAATCGAGTTCCTATCCACAACACTAGGGACAATTCAGCCCCCATTAGATGGACTCCTGCATCATCAACGAACAGTAGCCATTCTCCTGGATTCAGATGACTTTGAGATTTCAAAACCATTTAACATGGACAAAGCTACACTTTTACCCTTGAGAGGCTCGTTGGGCTGAAAACCCTGAAGGGCGACCCAGGCAAAAGTTAGAGCAAGAAAAAAAGAAAAAATGCAAAGAATGAAGAAAAGATGAAAAGAAATGAAAAAAAAAATGAAAAGAATTGAAATGAAAAGAAAAACAGAGCTCGCAAGGTTGAAAACCCAGAAAGGGCGACCTTGGCAAAAGTTAGAGCGCAAAAAGAGAGGTTAATATCTAAGTGTACCTTAACCCCGAACTACGTAAGGCTTGATTCCCATCTGTGAGATACGTAGGCAACTTCATTCTGAAGTCCAGCCATAAACACTTCCAAATCGACTGTGTCCATGTAATGGTTCTGATCATCTTTGTCTTCTCTATATCCAAGAGTTTGGTTGTGATCGTCACTTTGAGGACTGATTACGGTGCGCTGTAGTGCCATTCAGACAAGGGGCAACTTTCCGTTGCCGTGCAATGCCATTTAGACAAGGGGCAATTTTCCATTGCTTTGGATCTAAGGTTGTGCATCTCAACGGTAAAGTCCGTGTTGGTCAAGCAATGGCCATTTGCAAAAATAGTTTTTGAGGAGTTTTAATGAAGTTGACTAATTCTCTTAAAAATTATTCCATTTTTTCCAAAGCTAAACCTTTTCTTGGACCCAAAAAAGGAAAATTTTCAGTGCTCATGACCTGGCTTGCATTATTTTGAATTAGAAAATCGAACAAGTATGTTAATCTAGCTCTCATGTTGGTCAAAATTGTTTTAGTAAAAAACCAAAACAAAAAATGGTCAAAATGATGAACAAGGGGCACAATTGAGCCAGGTGTTCTGTCTTTTCCCCATTGTCAACACACTTGCTAAGAAGGGCACCATGCTTGCCAGAAAAGGCACTGCACTTGCCAGAAAAGGGCACTGCACTTGCCAGAAAAGGGCATAACTGAAACTAACAACAAAGGGCTGAAAGCTCTCTCATCCTCCAAGCAGCGAGGTATCAAGCTAAGTGTGAAGCACGAACTGGAATGGATTAAGATCTTCCACTCCCTCATCTGGACAGGTCTGATCACATCCGAGTTGGCCAAGCGCATCGTCAAGCGATGTCAGTTGCTGATCTGCTGCACATCCAGTCGCACCACAACCCCTCTGTAGGAGAAGCTCACTGTTCTAAGCGGAAGAATGAGAATCTAGCAGAATGCTAGGGGCAGGAGCCCGCAACTTCCTACTTATCCACCAACCACCTAGGGAAGGGATAAAAAAAGAAGAGAGATAGAAGAATAGAGAGATGTGCGTGGAGAGAAAAGTGAGAAAAAGGCTTTTCAGAGAAAAAGAGATTGAGTGCCAGAGTGATGTGAGAATCACAAATGAGAAAGAGTGAGAAACACTACCCAAGGAAACAGGCTCCCTGTGCAGATTTGAGTCTTGTGTTTTGTTGTGTTTTTGTTTGTCTCGATTCTTGTTTTGAGTCATTTCAAATGTCAATAGATGTGTTTAGGTTGTTTTACCTTTGTTTTCCTTTTTTGAGTCGTTTTGGTTGTGGTCAGTCGTAGGCTTAATACCCGGTTAAGAACTCGTTTCTCACTCTCAATTTCAAAATAAATCATTTGTACTCAGAGTGCTGTGCCATTCTCCACATTTGTACAAAACAAGATTTGTTCTTTCGTAAAACCACAGGGTTCAACCCATGTCATGTAAGAACAGTAGAACCAGGACCTATCTGAAGCTATATAGGTTCCGGACTACAACGCAAAAGAAAGGAGGGAAAATTTGGAGCATCTTAGTGTGTTTCAACTCCAGCAAATTCCGAGACTGCATTCCAGGTGCATCTCATCAGGCCTCGCCTTTCTCTGGAGTATGAGTGTATCTCGACCCCAAGTTTAAGCTTGCTTCAAGTCAGAATGGCAATCCAAGCAGCACTCGTGGTTTTCACATGCAGATGTTATCTTTCGCCAATACGAATAGGGTGTACCCTTTTCGAGCTGAGTGTGTTGTAAAGTCCTCTGAAAGGTAAAGCGGAGGCACCAGAGTACATGTTTGATGCCCCTCTATTGCATAGAATGTGCACTTTCATATACACTTTTGTTGCATGCGTGCCGCGCATCGTTATGATTCATGCATAGAATATGCTTGCTTTCGATTCCGCATAGAGTATGCTTTGCTTTCAATCATGCATAGAATATGCTTTCAATATTGCATAAAATATGCTTTCAATATTGCATAGAATATGCTTTCCATGTTGCATAGAAAATGCCCCCATACTTGCATAGAAAATGCATTTTATCGCACTTTTTTTGTGCACCTTACTTGCATAGAAAATGCATTTTATCGCACTCTTTTTATGCACCTTCCTCGCACTTTCTTGTGCATTATATCTCACTCGCACTGTCTTGTGCACTTGCACTTTGTATCTCACTCGGACGGTCTTGTGCATCTTGTGGTTGTGTTTCACTCGCACTATCTTGTGCATTGCATTACACTCACGCTATTTAGCGCATCGCACTGTTTAGTGCATTTCACATCACTCGCATTGTTTAGCGCATCGCATTGTTTAGTGCATTTCAAATCACTCGCGCTGTTTAGCGTATTGCACTGTTTAGTGCATTTCAAATCACTCACGTTGTTTAGCGTATCGCATTGTGTAGTGCATTTCAAATCACTCGCGCTTTCTTGTGCATCGCACTGTTTTGTGCAGTTTACACTCGCGCTTTCTTGCGCATCGCACTGTTTTGTGCAGTTTACACTCGCGCTTTCTTGCACATCGCACTATCTTGTGCATTTCGTTACATGCTCTCATCTTGCATGGAAAATGCATGTATCTTTCGCATTGAACTTGCGTCGCGCTATTTTGCGCATCTTACCTGCACTTTTAGTGCATTGCATTGTTCACGCTTTCATGCGCACCTTACCCGCACTTGTTAGTGCATTGCATCGCACTATTTTGGGCATTTAATCCACATCGCACTGTCTTGTGCACCTGTATAGCATTGTTTTGTACATTCACTCTTGCATCGCACTGTTTTGTGCATCTTCTTAGCACTATTTTGTGCATTCACTTTGCATCGCACTGTCTTATGCATATTGTATTTTTGTATCACTTGCACTGTCTTGTGCACTCTTTGGTCTATGAGACCTTAAATCCTCTAAAGGTGCAATTCCTTTGGTGTTTGTCGTGCGCGAACGACTTCCAGTGGTCCAGTATAGCCACCTCCCTGTGTTTGCAGTGAGTTCCTAGGAGATCAACAAAGACGGTGGAAACTAGAGTTCGAATGGCTCATGCCTAGAACGCAAAGGTTCAAGATTTCCGAGACTAAAGTCTAGTTTAAATACCCAGGGGTGTATCCTCGGTTTGAAATCTGTATGGTAGCCCCATAGATTGAGATAGCATGTGTATGCGCCTCAATTCTGGATACTGAACCAACCTAGTCTGTCACCCTGTTGGAGAATAGAGAAAGCTGCGACCATAGCCAGGGAGAAAAGTAGTACCTGTGGTTCAATCAAGATACAGAAAGGGGAAGATTCCCGGCAGCATAAGGTGAGTCGTCACTAATTGCCCCTATAAGGTACTTTCACTTCCTAGCTGCATCATCGTATCAATCGCATTGCATATAACATTTATCGTATGCATTTGCTGCATCATATATGTTTTATCGCCTTCATCCTTTCCATGTTAAGCCTGGTTTGGCATGCGTCCAAACTTTCCTTCGTTGAAGCATGGTTCTATGTTAATGTGTACGCGCCTATTCCACTAAGAGAATTGTGGTCTGAGGGTGTCGGCACCTTTTCTGTGTCAGACGTGGTCTGTTTTGTGTTCATGCCTTTTTAGGCAAAATGTGGTTTGGCCGTGCACCTTATTCACTTCATCCATTGCATCCATTGCATTGTAATTTGTTTTGTTGTATCCAACATTTAGGATTACGATCTTTCCTCGGCAAATCATTCCTCACTTATATCATGCCACCCAATTACTTGTATCTTGTTTTCTTGATGCGAAACAAATAGTTCTACCTGTGCACACACCTATCCCACTAAGAGAATTGTGGTTTGAAGGTTTCCGGCACCTTTTCTACATTACACGTAGTTTGATTTTGCATCTCCATCCCTTTATGATATTTGTGTGGTTTTGCACTGCTTGTGGTTTGATTATTCAAATACATTGTATATTATTTCATTGTTTTGTTGCATTGTGTATCATGTTGCATCCTACCCCTGAACTACGCTGGTTTGATTCCTTGCAAAGGGATACGTAGGCAGCCCGCGAGCGCAACCATTTATTTATCTGTATTTTGCTTGTTTGTCCAAGTCTTCGGTCTTGTCAAAAATGGGTCGTCTCTGGGCTTTGAAATTCACTCACATCATTTCATGACTTTCGAGCTCTGTCAAAGAGGGTCAACTGTAGACACCCCATTTTTGACCGCCCTTAAGACTTGGGCGCTATTGATGGTTTACTTGGTGATGAAAGATGTGCAGGGCAAAGGTTCGATTTCTTCGGTAAGAGGAGAGTCAAATCCTAACCTCACACCCCATTTTGGACCAAAGCTATTTTGAATGGTTTTTAGACCTTAAAACCCTCTCTTTCAAAATATTTTTGAAAAGAAGTTTCTGCGATGTTCCGAGACTCGCATTTTGTCAAATGTTGCATTTTTCGGTAAATCGAGTAAGGACAAAGTGGAAATGAATGAAAGAGAGTTGAAATCTTTGAAAAATCTTTCAAAACACCTTGTTTAGGGGTTTGGAGTTGAAGAAAAGAGGAGAAGAGGGAAGAAACCTAGCTGAGGAAGAAGTTGGGCATGAATCGCTAAGAGAGAGTCGAGCAGCCCTCGCTAAATCATGCCTATCCTTTTGAATACTTGGAGTTAAGATATTAGGCCACCACCGTTGGAAATAAGAATTCGGGGGCTTCATTTTTCACTCAAGAATCTCCTGAAGCCGAGTCCGGATAGGGGAGATATGATTGGTTGAAGTTGGGCATCATTCCGATTGGACCAAAATTGAACAGCCTTCACTAAAAGAGGGATGTCTCTTAGAACACATGGAATTTTGAGGTGAGGGTCCAAAATTTGGAAAGAAGACTTTCGGGTCTACAGTTTAGGCTCAAGAATGACCTGAAGAGGAGTCCAGATAAAGGAATTAGGCTTGCTTCAAGTCACGGACCAGGACTGATTTTTTCCATCGGCCTCTATGGAAGTGCATCGGCCACAATTTGACCTCAACAGCTATATGTCCGCCAAAAGTGAACCTTATCAGCCACAAATGGTGGCCAGTCAGCACCAAAGATGGCCGGTCAACCAAAAGTGTCCAGAAAGCCCAGAATTAACAAATATTTCTCCTCCAGCTATTATACACTGCATCAGATATTTCCAATTAAGATATTTCGACCAAAAGCTCTTGGATTGCTATATAATGAAGCCTTATATCCCATTTTCAAGGGTTAGAACATTTTCTTGAAGGGTTAGAAGTTTGAGAGCTTCTAACTCTAGAATCCTCTCTCTCTAGAAGTTTTGTGAGCAAAACTCTCTCCCTCCCTAGAATTCTCTCATTCTCCTCTTGTTTTAGGCTTAGAAGTGAGAATTTCCTACACTTTTGCAAAGAGACCCTTAACCATAGTTGATCATCTTTGGGTTGAGGTAGCTTGGGACTTTGTTTGAACTCCAAAAGGCTAATTTTGGCTCAGATTTTGGCTGGTTTTGCTGCTGTGCATCAAGCAGTATAACTCTTCTCTTTTGTATTTGTTTTGCACACTTGCTTCACCACCCTTTTTCCATTGTTTTGGGGCTGTTTTTGGGGTGGTGTTGAACTACAAAGACCTCTGTTTTTTCTCTGTTTTTTAGTCCTAAAAGTGTTGGTTTGTGCCTTGGTTGGCTAGGGGGTTGTCCTCCCTTTTGCTCATTGCCTTGTATGCCCTTTTGAGCTAACTTTCAAGCCTTTCAAACAAATTCTTTTTGGCCTTAGAACCACTGAAATCCAAAGGATTTTCAGTGGTAAAAACCCTGTTTTGAGGGCCCAAATAGGAGAGGGTGGTCCCCTCTCCTCTTGTCTTGCTTGCTAGTGTTGATGGCCAACCAAATGAGCATGTGTTTTTACTTCTTTACGGCTTTGTTTAGGCTCATTTTTGTGACTTTTGTGACCTGCCATAACTCTATTTTAGGCTGTTTTGGTCACCTCTTGCATGCTTTATACACTTGTAGTGTAAACTTGCACACTAGCCCAACATGCATCATGCTTTAGACCATCATTCTAGTGTGATTTTGGCTTAACTCCAAGAAGATTTTGGCCATATTTTAGCATGATTAAGGTCTGATTTATGTTGTTTTAGCCATGCATGCCTTGCTTTGTATAGCCATAGTGCATTCTATCTCACTAGATTTGAGTTTCCAAGCATCTAGCATGCATTACTTAGACCATTTGCACGATTTGGCATCATTTGTTATGTGATTTCAGAGCATGTTTCATTGCCATGCATTCACATCTTTCTCTCATTCAATGCTTTGAAGGGTTCATGCTTTATGCCTTAAAAAGAGCCCATGTGTATGCCATCTTGCCTAGGCTTTTGGACTACCATTTCAGTGTGTTTTGGGTCTTATTTTGCCATGATATAAATCTATTTTTGGTTGGTTAGGGCATCCCCCATTTGCTTCTTACAATTGTAGTGTAAGTCCTCTTTACTAGTCTTGCATGCCTAATGAGTGAGCTTGTTATTCTAGCATGTGTTGACTTGCTATTAGCCCATTTTTGGGCTTATTTTGACACGCCATAACTCTGTTTTTTATTGGTTAAGTCATGCCATGTTTGGTTTTAATAGGTGTAGTGTAATATCCCTTTGTAGCCTTGCATGCTTCGTGCTTTTGGTTTTTTGTTCTAGCTTGTGTTGGCTAGGTTCAAGCTTGTTTTTGGTCTTATCTTGACGGGCCTTAGGACTGTTTTGGTTGCCCTTGGCCCTTTGGGGCTTGCTTTGCATGCCCATGGTTTAAGTCCCTTTACTAGTTTTAAGCTTTGAACATCCTAGCATGCTATGCTTGCATTGTTTAGTTAATTTGGCATTAATTCACATGAGATTTCAGAGCTTACCTCATTGCCACATTATCATGTTTGTCACTCCTTGTTCATGTTTGAGAGTTGTGTCCTTATGCCTTAATTCTTGGGCCAAATGGCATGCATGCTTGTCTTGCATTTCATGTCATCAATTCATCATCATGGCCACTGATTTGGGCATGATTGAGATCTGTCCACTTTTGGTTTAAGTCCATTGAGCATGTTATTTCAATGTTGTTATCTTGTATCATGTTTGCATGTTTGAGTTGCATGACATTTACATGCTTATGACATTCTTACTTGCATGTTGTTGCATGTTCATGATGTTTAGCATGTGGATTAGATAAAGTGTTGTTGCATTGCTTGGTGCATTGCATGTTGTTGCATGCTAGTTACATTGCATGACATTGTTGCATGTTGTTGCATGCCATGTTGTTTGCATGCTTGTCATTTGCATTGTGTTTGGCATGCCTTGCATTGCATTGTGTTTGGATAGGGCATTAGTCCAAACACGAGGAACGAGGGACGTTTCATACTTGAAGTGATGAAATGTGCCTCAATCCTCAGTCGCCGACCCCCTTGATCAAGCATGATAGAGGTTAAGGCATTTATGTGTTTCTGTGCATTCATTTGACATTGATTTGTGTAACTCGGCCTCTTTGGCCATCATGCATCGAAATGTCTGATTGATGGCTCGAGAGCCGAGCACTACACACCTTTGAGCCTTAGACATGATAAGGGGTGTAGTTGCACACATATTTTCTTGCAAATACATTGCCATGCCACTATTTATGCTCTATTGCAGCAAAAAGGAGAGTTTACAGGAAAAGATGGCTGATCGACTATCTAGTGTGCCGATCAGCTATCAATAATTGACCGATAGCCTCAAAATTGGTCGATGACCGTTATCCTTTGGCCGATGGCCATACCTCTTGGCCGATGATCTCTCAGCATGTCCATGAGGTGGATCAGAAGCGTTTTGGAGATTGGCACAATTTTCCGAAGTCTAAAACAGTGCAAACAGAGGCAACATGAGGCATGGTAACAGATTTCCGAGCGAGGCAATCGAGCATGCATCTTCGAACTCTTAGAACTGAGCTGAGGCTTTGTAATTTGTAATTAGCTTTACTTGATTAGTTAGCTTTTGAATTTGTAATTAAACTAGTTAATTTATTAATTAGTTAACGTGTTGTAATAATTAGCTTAGTGTTAGCTGGTTATTCAATTTGATTATGTAATAATTAGTCTAATTAGATAATTAGATTAGTTGCTTGGCTTGGCTTAGCGTAGCTAGCTTAGTGTACTCATTCGGACCCTCCGTCGAAATGGCGAATTTTGTAATAAGTGTGTGTAAGTGTGTGAATGTCTTCCAACCCCGCGTCTTTCTCCCTTTTACTTAACCGCTTACAATGGTTAGTTTTAGGTCATGTTTCAATTAGCATCCTTATGCTATGCATGTTTTCATCATTCATCTGTATTGCATGCACCGGGCTCGGCGCATCATACTAATTGCATTGTGTTTCAATACCGATTTGAATACATTATTACCAAATTGCATTTCATATGCCATCTTAGAATAGCGGAGCCTATTTCTAGTTGCATTTTGCATGTGTTGCATTAACCATCTTAACACAAGCTAGGATCATGCATTGATTACTAACTAGCTATTGTTTTGGCTCGGAGTACTAGGTAAGCTTTTATGCTTTAGCATCTTGCATGAGTGTGAGTGTTAACATGACAGCATGCTTGCCATGAGGCTAACTGCTTAAGTGTATAACTACCTGAATGCCTGTGGGTGAAGGTTGGATTACTTGAATTGGAACAATTCATTGAAATGCGAGTTTTGAGCCCACTTGAGGGTGGCAAAATCATATTTTCTAAGCCCACTCGAGGGTGGCAAATTCACGTCTTAGCCTACTTGCGAGTAGCACCTTCAAACCATTTTCAAACAAACAAACATGAGATGTTTTGTTCCAACTTAGGCGATCTAGTCTATACTTGTGTGTTGTGCGCATCACATAGTAATTCTAGCTAATAACTGGAATAAGAACACATGTGTTTTCAAAAATAAGATATCATGTTAGTAAACGCCGATCTTTGATCGGGCGAGCGGGGGTGCTCATTGCATGACCTTCCCCTCTCGTACCCAACTTCCCGAGCCGAGGCAACTTTGGTGATGACGGACACGTGGCCTTAGGCAACGAGTCAGGGTTTCCTAAATTCCCCCAAAATAAAATATTTAGGTGGCGACTCTGTATCTGGCAAAGCCGTCCATGTTTGGCACTTATTTATAAAAATCAATTTTCCAAAACGATTTGCCGGATTTGGACTCTTTGGTGATTTATCGGTCTTGCATTGCATTTTGCGAGATTAGATTCAGAACCGTGACATTGAGTCCGAACTGTAGCAGCCCAATGAACTAAACGGGATTTTCGCGCTGTTTCATGCGCGGAGCCCGTGACGTTCGAGCACGTCTACAGTTAGGTACGAAGGGGAAGGTCATGAATTGAGCACCCCCGCTCGGCCGATCAAAGATCGGCCTCTACTAATCATGATATGCATTTTATAAACATTATGCGTTCTTATTCTGGTTATTTAAGCTAGCTTTACTATGTAACGCGCACATGCAAGTATAGACTAGTTTGCAAGACTTGGAACAATTCAACTCATGTTTGTTTGCGAAAATGGTTTGAATTTCCCACCCTCAAGTGGGCTTAAAGATGCGAATTTGCCACCAAACATAGTGGGCTTAAAACGTGATTTTCCACTCAACAAAGTGGGCTTAAAACGTACATTCGTTGAATCGTTCCAATTCAAACAACAAGCCTTCATCCACAGGCATTCATGCAGTTTAGCACGTAAGCATATAGCCTCATGGTAAGCATGCTAAACATGGAAACATTCACATTCATACGAGTATGCTAAAGCGTAAAAACTCACCTAGCACTCCAAGCTAGGAAAACATAAGTTAGAAAATAATGCATGATTCCTAACTATACAAGATGTCTAATACAACACATGCAATATGCAACTAATAGGCTCGGCTACTAATATGGCATATGGATCGATTTGAATAACATGCAATTTAAACACATATTCCAAGAAGTGTTGAAACAACAATGCAATTTGAATGATGTGTCGAGCCTCGGTGCATACAATACGAATGAATAGATGTAAACATGCAAGCATAAGGTATTCTAATTGAAACATGTCCCTAATCTAACCGTCAAAAACGATTAAATAAAAGGGAGAAAGACGTGTGGACGCGCCCTGAGGGCTTTATGCTACCACAGTTCGGACTCATTATGTCACGGTTCTTAATATGATCTCGCAATATGCAATGCATGACTAATAAATCACCAAAGAGTCCAAATCCGGCAAATCGTTTTGGATAACAAATTTTTAAGAAAGAAGTGCCAAACATGAACTGCTTGGCCAGATACAGAGTCGCCACCTAAATATTTTATTTTGGGGGAATTTAGAAAACCCTGACTCGTTGCCTAAGGCCACGTGTCCATCATCACCAAAGTTGCCTCGGCTCGGGAACTTGGGTACGATTGGGGAAGGTCATCTATGAGCACCCCCGCTCGCCCGATCCGAAGATCGGCTTGTACTAAGCATGATATCGAGTTTTGAAAACATATGTGTTCTTATTCCGGTTAATTAGCTAGAATTTACTAGGTGATGCACACAACACACAAGTATAGACTAGATCGCCTAATTTGGAACAAAACATCGCATATCCGTTTGTTTAGAAAATGGTTTGAGGTTTGCTACTCACGAGTAGGCTAAAACACGGATTTCAATAAACTGTTCCAATTCAAACAATCTAACCTTCACCCACGGGCATTCAGGCAGTTATGTCACATAAGCAATTAGCCTCATGGTAAGCATGCTTTCATGTTAGCACTTACACACATGCAAGATGCTAAAGCATAAATACTCACAGTGTACTCCGAGCCAGAACAAAAACATGTTAGTAATCAAATGTATGATCCAAGTCCATGTTAAGATGGCTAATGCATCGCAGGCAAAATGCAACTAGAATAGGCTCGGCTAATCTAAAGTGGCATATGAGATGCGACAATTCAATACATGTATTCAAGTTGGAATTTAAATACAATGCAGTTACTATGATGCGCCGAGCTCGGTGCATGCAATACAGATGAATGATGCAAACATGCATAGCATAAGGATGCTAAATCGAATATGCCCTAAAACTAACCATCATAAGCAGTTAAATAAAAGAGGGGGAAGAAATGGGGGTTGGAAGACATGCATCACATACACGCACGCTTATTACACAATTGCGCCCTCTCGAGGGAGGGACCGAAAGAATAATACAAATTAATTAACTAACAAGCTAATTAAATATTACACAATATTTAATTAATTAAATGAATTAAATAAGCTAAGAAAACAGTGAAGAGGCCTCGGGAAAAGGGATGAGTGCGTGCACGCTCGGCTTTGCTCGGAAATCCATCGCCATGCTCATGCTGCCTCTGTTTACACTAATTCGTACTTCTGAAAACTTCACAAGTCCCAAGGAAGCTTCAGAATTACTCCCTGAGCTCTGTGGGATGTCACCGACCAAGAGGTGAGGCCACCGACCATGGGGAACTGGTCATCGACCATTTATGGTAATCTCGGCTAACAGTTAATGGCCGGCCGACACTGAAGATGGTCGACCGACCATTCCTTCCTGCGGAATCCTGTTTTGCTGCAGCAGAGGACAAATAGAGCATGGTGATGCATTTTCAAAGCAATGTTTGCACCACCACCCTCCTTATCATGTTTGAGACTCAAAGGAGTATGGTTCTCGACTCTCGGGCCATCAATCACGCATTTCAATGCATGATGGCCCAAGGTGCCAAGTGTGCATTTTAATGTCAAATGAAATGCACACAAAACAAATGAGGGACCCCCAACCTCTATCATGGTTTATCAAGGGGTAAGGAACGCATGCTTAAAACTATGCAACCTAGACATGTAAGCAAGCTAATGCAACATGAACATGTAAACAAACAATGTTGCACAAGGTAATTAGCATATAACAATATGCAAAGATAAGCATGCAAACAAGCATGTGACTTCATTCAATCATGTAACAGCATGTGAGGCAAACATGTAACAACATGTTAAGCAATGTAAAACCAAAAGAAGGCATGCCAAATGCATTATCGCTTAAGCATGCAACAACATATTAATAGGCCAAGTATGCGACAACATGCAAGGCAAGCATGCAACAACTTGTGGAAATGGTCTTACACCAAGATGGACAGCTCTCTAATAGGTCCAAAACAGTGGCCAATATGCTAAGGGATAAGGGACAAAACTACATACCAACATGCATGCTAATGGCCCATCACTTTAAGCACAAAAGGGCAACCTTTAAGCACACTTAAAAGGAATGAAAAGCATGCAAATGTGACAACATTACATGCTCTGAAATGAAGCTAAGAGTGATGCCAAATCACATAAACAAGTCAAGCATGGCATGCTCAAGACTAAAGCCTAAGACTAGTCGAGGGACTTGAACCAAAACTACACGAAACAAAGAGCATATGGCAAGTATGACCGAAAATAGTCCTAAATCATGCTAAAGTGAGCCTAAAACATGCAATGACCAAAGCCAAAACAAGCTAAAACAAAGGGGCGAAATCATGAGGCATGCAAGGCCATCAAAGAGGTGTTACACTACACCTAATATATCCATACATGGCATGATTTAAGCAACCCAAAACAGAGTTATGACACGTCAAAATGAGCCCAAAAACCCACTTAGATGTCATCCCAAATACCCAACATGTTGGCATACACAATGACACATTTATGAGGCATAAAACACAAACTCTTCAAAGCATTGAAGGGATGGTAAATGCAAGCATACAAGCATGGAACATGGATTGAAATAACATTCTAAGTGATGCCAAACCACTGAAATGATCCACATAGAGCATGCTAGCAACTTCGACACTCAAAGCTAACAAGCTAGATTACATGGTAGCTATACAAAACAATGCAAGCATGACCAAAACAATGAAAAACAGAGCTTAAGCATGCTACAACAAGGCTAAAAGCTTCATGGAGTTGAGCCAAAATAATGCTAAAAACACATGTTACAACATGATGCATGTTAAGGCCAAATCATGGGATTACAAGACAAGTGTATGAAGCATACATGGCATGTCTAAACCAACTCAAAACAGAGGTGTATCATGGCAAAACAACGCCTAATACATGCTGAAATGGAGCAAAAATAAACTAAATACACATGCTACCACATAAGCCATTTATGCAAGCATTAAAGACAACAATGAGAGGGGATGACCCTCTCCTTTTTAGGACCTCAAAACCACATCTCCGCCACTAAAAATCCTCTGGATTTCAGTGGTAGAGAGGTCATGCAAAGACCAAAACAATGGCCAAAAGGTATGGCCTAAAACAAGTCCTAACAAGGCCTTGGAGGGGGGAGACAACCCCAAACCTCAAAGTGACCTTAAACAAAGTTCTAAAACACACAAAATCAAACCTTTTATCATTTATAGTCGAAGCTCAAAACAATAAGAAAGATAGGCTAAAAGCTTGTGCAAAAAAGGGGTAACTAAAGTAAGAATGCTCATCCTTGTAGACCTTCTTTAGGAACAAAGCTCCAGCACCTTTCTTTGGTCAAAACCAATCCAAGAACCCTAACAACAATCTTCTAAGGCCTCAACAACCCAAGGATGGCGTAATGTTAGGTGTTCTAGTGCAAAAGTAAGACAAAAACTCACTTTAAAGCACAAAATAGGATCAAACAAGGGAGTATAGATACAAAACTATATCTCACTTTCTAACCCTAATTTTTCTGATCCCTGGAGGAGGGAGGAGGGGCTCCCTCTTTATGGAGGCTCAAATCCTCAAGCTTCCAAGAGAAGCTAAACAAGAGGCAAATCCCTCCATACACGTGCTTGGAGGGGAATAATTATGCGTGCCAGTTGTGCCAGCTGGCACTAAATATCTGCATAAAGCAGATGAACAGGGGTCGGCCAACAGAAATGGCCGATTGACCAACAAAAATGGCCAGTCGACCAAAAACATTGCTGACCGACCAAAATATTTGGCCGGCAGCAAGAAAACAAGGCCGATGGCCTCAAGCCAAGGCCGGTGAGGTGTGGGGATGGCCAACAAGCCATTCCCTGCCCTCAGAAGCAAAAACACAAGTGTTTGGTGTACAAACAAGCACAAAACAAACAAGTCGAGAGGTCTTGAGGCAAGGCGCGCGATCGAAACCTCCGAGAACTCAGGACGAACACGAACATGGATGATCATTGAGTGTTCAAACGATGACGTCCAAGTCTTGAGGACGGTCAAAAATGGGGTGTCTACAACGTGGAGTTGGAAGACATACACACACGCATGCACACTTATTACAACATTACGCCCTGGTGAATGTGGGTCCGAATGAATAAGCTAAGCTACACTAAGCTAAGCTAACTATTACAACACAATATTTAACTAACTACTCTAAGCTAATTAAATATTACAACACTTAACTAACTAATTACAAAGCAATTAAGTTAATTAATTACAACATAATTTAATCAACTAATCCACTTAAATATTTACAATATTTGTAAGCATCAGCTACAACTAATTACCCAGGCAAGTTAACTAAACGGCCTTAGAAAACGAGGGATGCATGCATGCTTAGTTTCTCCACCCAAAAAGCCACTGTTTTGCTGCTACGAGCCTCTATTTGCACATTTGAACACCAAAAAAAAGCTGTCCACTTCCAGAACACCTCTGCTCCACCTCAAGAACACACTATGCAAATTTCATTGGTGGCCGACAGGGGGCTTGTCGGCAACCAATGGTGGCCAGTCAGCTACCACTGGTGGCTAGTCGGCCACTGATGACATGAACTCCTCTTTTTGCTACAACAGAGAGCATACAGAGCAAAACAATGTATTCTCATAGATTATTTGCACACTTTGCCTCTCCTTTTCATCGGGAGATCAAAGGAGGGACAAAATTTGGGTTTACAAACCATCAATCAAGCACTTTCATTGCATGATGGTTTGTGAAACCAATTGTGGAAGTTCAATGAATGCAAAATGAGACCAAAGGACCATCATCCTATCATGCATGATCAAGGGCAATGGACACCAAGGAAAATGGCACATTTCATCACTTTTGAGTATGAAATGTCTCATTTCCCTTGTGTTCAAACTAATGTCGGATTTGAACACATGCAATACAACACAAAGAATGATTATCTTGCCTCTTTTACTTGTCCAATTTTGTTCCCTCATTTTTATTACCAAAGCCATTCTTTAATCCATTAAGTCCATTAGTGAGTGTCCTCTAATGGAAAGATGGCTCAAACCACAAGGTGCTTTAGGCATGAAAGAGGCATTACACTGTTGGTAATGAACCTCCTAAGGGATTAAACCATTAGGTGTAACACCTCCATTTCATACTTAGGCAACAAGTGGTTTGAAACCACTTTCAAAGCAAACAAAAGAGTGAAGAATGGAGGGAGATTGCAGAGATTCTAAGTGCTGAAAAGAAGTGCAAAACAACACTAAAACATGCTATTAGCTCAAAACAATGATAATTAAAGCCTTAAAACACTAAGCTAGTGAAGGAATTAACACTATAACTATGTAAAACAAGCCTCAATTGAACTAACCAACCCAAAGCATAGCCAAAATAGGTTATTTCAGAGGCAAAAACATGCTGGACTTAAGCTAAATTAAGCTAGTAAAACATGCTAACATGTGAAGCTATTTAGGCATGCAAACAAGACACAAGGAGGGGAGGCTAACCCCTCCAAATTTTGGACTTCAAAATAAGGTTTTTACCACTGAAAAACCTCTGAAATTCAGTGGTTAAAAGGCCCAAAAAAAGTTGGTTTGAAAGTGATGAAAAATGGTACAAAAGCTTAACAAACAAAGGAGCAAGAAGGGTGGACCACCCGCTAACTCAAAGAAACCTCAAACCAACACTTTTAAGTCACAAAAATAGAGTTTTTGACAGTTCAAAATCAGCCCAAAAATAGTTGGAAAAGATGACTAAACAAAGATAGAAAACAAGTATAAATAAGGTAAGTGCTATACCTTTGGAGCAAAGCACAAAATAGCCAATAATCCAAGCTCAAACCACCTTCTAGAGCTCAAACAAGACTCCAAGTAATCTCAGCCCAAAGGTGAGAGTATTTGGTTAAGGGTTGGTATGCAAAAGCTAAGGACTTGTGAGCAAATGTGTACAAAATAACAAGAGAGAAAGAGAGAGAGAGAGAGAAAGCTAGAGAGAGAGATATATTTTTGTTCTAATTTTTCTAACCCTCAAAAATGGGAGAGGAACCCCCCTATTTATAGAAAAACACCCCTTGAGCTTAGAAACATCTCACCATACATGTGTATGGAGATGTAGCTCAATGTGGAATAGTTGGCACAGCTGTCAATAAATATCTGGAAAAAGGCACTGGTGGCCGTCAGCCACCACTGATAGCCGACCGGCCACCACTGGTGGCCTACTGGCCATACCCATGGCCAACAAAAACATCCCATGGCCAACAGCCTTGGGTAGTGACCGACAGGTCATCAAGAGGTCCAGACACCAAGTTTTGGTCCAAAACAAGGCATAGAAAGAATAAGGTTTAGAGGCTCAAAGACAAGGCATTCCTCCGAGAACTTTGGGCATTCAAAACGAACACAAACATACACAATCATCAAGTGCACAAGCGATGACGTCTAAATCTTGTGAACGGTAAAAAATGGGGTGTCTACACTCGCCTGTGCAAACACGCGTCAGAGGAGGCATAAGATGAGTGTGGATAAATGTCGCATAATCACCCTCTGCTCTGAAGAAGTCCGTATCCAGGCTCGCCATGAACTGAATAATAGCCTCAACTGAGAGACTATCTGATGTCCGCATAGACGCTGGAAGTGGCATGGGAATGACTGGATCAGGTGAGCCTAAGGTCTGGTGTACAAACCGCTCACTCAGAAACCAAGCCCAACAGACTGGGCCCTTTAGCAGAATCCGAAAGCGAGATATGCCCCAAGCCCCCGCATACTGGTCCCTCACCCTGGCCGGCATCGTCGCCCAAGGCTGCCATGTGATCTGCAAACAGAGAATGTACAAATTGTTAGTTGCTGTCAGTTGCCAAAGCAAAAATGACTATGAGTTTCGGGTTACCTCTTCAGTGACCACTATATCGAAATAATGGCAAAAAAAGGAGAAGGTCGTATCGTCACGGCTCTGGCTCCAACGCCGGCACCGGCACCGGCTGTTGTACCATCGCGAATACGATACTATTGGGGAGATCTCCTCCATAGGCTCTAGGGCAAGGGTTGAAAAC